>NC_054377.1:31704218-32369218 GCF_017654675.1 Xenopus laevis | reverse complement strand
CTAAACTCTGCTCTATAGGGGGAACGCTGTTATAATATGCTAAACTTATACACGATTCACTTGATGACGCTCACATGATGCTATGACGTCACATGGTGGGCCTTGGCGCCATTTTGTGTTTAAATACGGATTATCAATTGCACTGTGCACTCCACTTGAGAAAGGCTTCAGTATAGAAGCCGAAACGTCGTAATAAATATGTTCTTTTTTCACCTTTGAGAAGACCTGAGTGTGCGGTTTTTTGTACAATAATTGGTTTACATAATTTTTGAATACCGCACCTAGGCAGCTGTTTTGACGTATGAGTGCTCCAGTTTTTGCGAATATATATATATATATATATATATATATATATATATATATATATATATATATATATATATATATATATATATATATATATATATATATATATATATATATATATATATATATATATATATATATATATATATATATATATATATATATATATATATATATATATATATATGTGTAACACCTATTTGGACTGCATAGCACACTAATAGTTAAAACTGTCCAGCTAGCAGTAGAAGCATGGGTTACACTGCGACTCACACAACAGGGTCAGGGCCTTCGCTAAGTGGAAGTGTTCCCTCTATGGTGTAGTGCAACTACATCCCCCCCAGGCTACTGTGCATACAACAAAAGATGGGCGCCAGGAGGTTCTTGCAGTAAAACAGAAACGGTTTATTTAACTATGCACAAGGCAAGTGACCACAGGTTTAGTACTCACGCAGGAGCTGAGGCAATAGCACATTTCTCACACAGAGCTGCAGGCATTAGGCATTTCTCACAGAGGAAAGGTCTCCATTAGGCATTTGCAGTATTCACACACATTCCCTCCTGGAAGTTGTCAGGAAAGCAGCTTCTACCCTACAGTCCCTCTTCACTGAGGTCTGACTGGAGGCAACACATAAAGCCTCTGGGAAGCTACTCCCTTACTGCAAATCCTCGTTGGAGCTTCAGCTGCTCTTTCTCTCTAACCTCTCTGCCTTTCTCTCTTAGAGAGACTATGACAAGTCTGCCCTAGTGTAACTATTCCTCATTCACGGGGTTACCTGGTCCCCGACTTCTTCTCCAAAGCACATGGGCCTTTCTGGGCCTAGCTGTGCCCAGGCTCCCCTGAGCACATCCAGCTGGATCACCATCCACAGGCCAAAGAGGAAGAGGCCACTCCCTGCACACACTATATAGGAGTGTGTCAGAGCAGTGTCACCAAATCTCTCAGCCTATCACTGTAAAGGTTATTCTGTAACAGGGATTCTGCCCAATAACCCAAGGAAATGGTGAAAAGATTAACTCTATAGGGCCCTACATCACAACTGTGATAATTTATTCAGCAGGTGACTCACTTGAACTGTGCTTTGCCAGGTATTTGTCTTTACATTTCTTCTTCTTGCTAAAAGGGCTACAACTTTGTGGATTCTGATTTGAAGTAGTGGAACTTGCCACGCGCCTGTTGTAAAAGAAAAAGAAACAAAAAACACAAAAAGAAAAAAGCTGAGATGATTTTGTCACCTTGAACCACAGAAACTGCTGGAATGAATATATAATTAAGCAGTGCATGCAAGGTTTGAATTACAGCACACTTCTGCTCTAGTGAATCCAACTGCATTCAATCTTTGCTATAGACTGCAGCTAACTTGATGTTGTTTTAACCTTGACCCACACTTTACACCTAGTTTAGACAGTGCTACATAAATGAACATACACAAATAATAAATACAGCTATGGCATCTACTTTCTGGAATATTTGTGACCTTGGTTTAAAAGATAAGGGGGCTTAACTTGGAACTCATTAAAAGAGTCATTAACAATCCATCCACGAGAGTTTTTACGTTATTCTCAACTTTTCCACTTTTATTTCTCACAATTACAAAAGAAACCTTCATTGACAGGCTCATTATTTGAAAATCTCTGTAAAAATGCCCTACAAGCTAAAGGTAATATTTCCACAATATACTCCATGTTAATTGAGGCTCCATCTTCCTCTTTACCTATGTATATGAAGGCATGGGAAAGGGATTTCAACCTATTATGGACTACTGAAGATTGGTCCAAAGCAATGGAATTCGCTCATAAATTTTCTCCCAATGTTGCCATTCGAGAAATGGCTTACAAAGTAATTTCAAGATGGTATTACACGCCAAAACGTAAACACAATTTTTCTCCTTCCTCTTCTCCATTGTGTTTTAGAGGATGTGGGGGACTAGGTGATTATAAACATTCGTGGTGGTCCTGCCCAATAGTAGAGCAATTTTGGACTAAGGTGGTCCAAATTGCTTGTGACTTAACTAATTCACCTATTACGTGAACTCCTGAACATCTTTTACTGAATCACCCTAATCCAGATTTTAATAAAATTACCAATGCTTTGCTATTTCAGATATGGGCAGCAGCACGCTGGGTTATTGCACTTAACTGGGTTTCTCCTACACTTTTTGTAACTCAATTTGTTTCTAGACTCAATTATATTCAAGAAATGCATTTACTAACAGCCATTGCAGATAACAAAAAAGAACTCTTTGATGACATATGGCAACCTTGGGAGAACTACAAGAAATCCTCTTCCTTTTTGCTTTTGTTTCCTTGACTCAATTTCTCCCCACGAGTACATTTACTTATCAAAGTTAATTGTGAACACAACCCGTCATAACAGGATGGATTACAAATTGTGGACAACATAGAAGCTCGAGAAATATGCGTGAATTCTCTTAGCAATCACATTATTACCTGCTCTATACTATTTACCTAAGTATGTTTATCTATTCCCTTTTTTTTTTTTTTTTTCTTCTTTTGGTTATTCTTGGTTTATTTTCTTTTTCTTTTTCTGTTGTTTAATGGAAGTTGTAATAATTACCTTATATTTCCACAAGTTATTACTGTTGAAATACCTTTCAATGTATATTACATGTGATACACGATATTGTGAAAAATGATGCAATGACAAAACTGTACTGTTGACATTTTATTCACGAAATAAAAAAAAAAAGATATGTTAAAAAAAAAAAAGATAAGGGGGCTTTTCAGAAATATGGGTCCACTAAAACCCAGTAGCATTGATTTATGCTATCTGAGCCTAGAATTGCTATTTGCTGGTTCTGCCTACAAATCCATAAAGATTATATCTATAAAAATGGGTGTTGGCAATCACTCCCCTACCAAGAAAAATAAATAAAAACAAAAGATACTTTCATCAAATAATGCAATCAAGCTGGGAGTCAGCCTATGAAAAAGTGCAAGGGGTTAGGAACACCATATGGGTTTTGCCTTGATGTGGTATGGTGAGTTGGAAATTTAAACTTATATTTTCAAAAAACAAATAGTATATTTAGTTATAAGCATGTGCATAAAAAAAAAAAACAAAAAAAAAAACACGAGGCAAAAGGCCGGGAAATGTGCATAAATTAAGCCCACCTATTTTGTATGTTAGAAGAAATTTAGGCCCTGTTGGTTGCAATTCAATTGTACTTTACTTAAATGTAAAGTTCTCCACTTGAGATTTAAAATACACAGTACAACCTTGATGGGATTAAGTGCTCTTACACGGGCACTTTTAATTTCATTTAAACTTTTTTGTGAAGTTCATCGCAGTTAATTGACCCGGTGTGTCTCGAAGGGGATTAGTTACTTTTACTAGGATAAAAGATACAGACCTATACTTTTAGCAGTATAGTTTTGGAACATTACTGAAATAGATAGTTGAGAGAAACGGGATTAGGCTAATAGAATAATAAAGACAAATTAGGGATGTCCATTTATGTGAGTTAAGCATCATAAAACCATTGCTCTATAAACATTTGAAGATAGTAGCAAAAGTGTGAATCTGACTTTTTTCAGTGAAAACTACTGCATACATATCCAAAAGGAAAATGAAATATGGTTTAGTTTCCTTTTAGAACAAAAGAGAAATAAGGAAAAAAGAAAGAAAAGGGAAATATTTGAAACTGCAGCATAAAAAAAAATTATGTAGCTCATTTAATCCATTTACAAAATGACAATAAGGCTAAAGAGAACATTCTTGAATGTAAAAATACTTCACAGACTTAATTTCTTTTTAACCTTATCAGCAACACTGTTTTTGTAAATTATTTCCACATTTCATTAGAGTGACAAAGATATTGGTAATCATAAGCAAGATGCCCTTCATTATAAAGCTCATTTAATACGTACCACTCCTGAAGTTCTGGAGAAGGGATAAGGCCTGCTGAACCCTCACCCTGTAAACGTCCTTGCCACCAATTGGAATCATCCTTGTTTATGATCTGAAGGATATCTCCAGTATGAAAGGTCAAGCCAGCCTCACGGCATGGTATCAATGCATCAGAGAGAGGGTTGTAATCAAACAGTGCTCGTACATACATCTGACAAAAATTAAACAAAATGAAGAAAATTATAAATCTAGCGAGAGGCGAAAAAAAGTAAGAACACACTTAGTGAATGTCTATGCTAATACAATGGAATTAAATGATAATAGTGGCATGCAGATATCCCCCCCGTGTGTACCTATTAAGATGTAGGCAAAGACTGTGGTGCCTTTCAGCTGAATCGACTAACTTATTTTAAAAGGGATAATGTAAAACAATTTGCCAAGCTTCAATGCACAGTGAATGGTAAGTATGGGATTAGCTGCTATCAGGGACACTGCAGCTGTATAATAAGATGTGAGCTATGTTACAGCATGGCCTTGCTCACTACATAGCTCATAGTGTGCTGTCCAAGATTTCATATTAAAAGGTCCAATTAGCCATCCTTTCACATGTTGGAAGGCAGGTTTATAAAGAACAATGACATGCAAGAAGGTCTAAGGAGACTGTTAAATGGAAAGTGAAATAAGTTTGTACTGCAAACTACCTGAAGTGGGGGCTTGCGATTGCTCTGTGATGGTGACACTTTTAAAACAACAGTCCCTTTGCTTTCTTTCTAAAAAGGAAAACGGATATAATCAGAATATCATGTAGCATCATATAGATCACCAATGTTCAACCAAGTCTTACATGCATTTAGTGACTTTTCTTCATGGTTATTGACATATGCCAAACAAACCTTTCCCACATTAAAACATTTCAACCTGCCTAAACACACACCATGCATACACCCACCTCTGTAAAGCTAAAATCGAGTCACATTTAACCTTACCAGAACACTTTGCAGATGATCCACACTCTGATTTCGAACACTTTTCCCATTGATTTCCAGAATTTCATCTCCAACATGAAGTGAACCTACAAGAAAAATTCTTGTATGATGCAGCTGACTCAAATAGTCTGGCTAGCCTAGATAATGTAGTAGCTGCTAATATAAGTGCAATATCTTTATATTAATGATAAATTCTCAAAACACAAATTTAATAAAAGTTAATTTCTCTGGGTGCAACAATGGTATTTCCAGATCTTACTGTTTGTGTTTGTGGATGTAATCTACTTTGTTAAGCAATTTCATGGACAACATGGACAGAAGGTTAATGATTAAATTAAGGAAAATTGGCCTTGAACATAATATTTGTACTTGAATAAAGAACTGGCTAAAAGAAGCGATAAACAGAACAGTCACTAGTTGGATCAAGGCTGTTAATGCAGTATAGTTAGTGGTCTGTCCACTGACCACTTTGAAACAGGATTTCCACCTTTAAGGAATTGTTCAGTGTGAAAATAAAAACTGTATAAATATTTTTTATTTTGCAAAGCTTATCTAATATGGTTAGTAATGTAATGTATTAAAGGCTTTAGTGACTGGATGTGTAACATAATAGCCAGAACACTACTTCCGGCTTCCTCCTTCATGTCGAGGATCAATTACAAACTCACTGAATAGATATGTACCATGTGGCCCCCCTTCAAGTCACTGACTAACTCAGAGTTATAGAGCAGGAAAAGCAGTGTTCTGGCTATTATGTTACACATCCAGTCACTCCAGCCTTTATACATTACATTTTTGGCTAACTAATTATATAGGAAACATTTTTTATTTTGCACAGCCTATCTATTTACACAGTTTTTATTTTCTCACTGAACTGTTCCTTTAAGCAGCACAATGGTTTCTTCACTGTAAGGGAGGTAAGGATGGAAAATGTCCTGCTGAAACATGTTGGGATAGCAGATTCCCTTAAAGGAACAGTAACACCAAAAAATGTAAGTGTTTTAAAGTAGTGAAAATATCATATACTGTTGCCCTGCACTGGTAAAACTGATCTGTTTGCTTCAGAAACACTACTATAGTTGATGTAAACAAGCTGCTGTGGAGCAATGGTGGAAATTGAAAAACGGCTATATGGCACAGGTTAACTAATGGATAACCGATAACACCATTAGACAGACAGAGCTTATTTGCTATCTGCTGTGTAACCTAAACCTTTTCTCATTTGAATGACTGTCCCCATTGCTACAGAGCAGCTTATATATAAACAATTGAAGTGTTTCTTAAGCAAACAGCAGTTTTACCAGTGCAGGGCAACACTGCATTATATTTTCATTACTTTAAAACACTTATTTTTTTATGTTACTGTTCCTTTAATGTCTTTAGGAGCTCAGACATTAACTAGGGATGCACCGAATCCAGGATTTGGTTCGTGATTCGGCCAGTATTTGGCCTTTTTCAGCTGAATCCTTCTGCCTGGAGAACCAAATTTGCATATGCAAATTAGGGGAGGGAAATTGCGTTACTTTATTTATGGTCAAAAAAGAAGTAAAAATGTTTTCCCCTTCCCACCCCTAATTTGCATATGCAAATTAGAATTTGGATTCGTATTCGGCTGAATCTTTTGAGAAGGATTGGGGCGTTTGCAGGAATCCAAAATAGTAGATTCGGTGCATCCCTAACATTAATACATTTAAACATACACACAGACATGATATCATGCAGATAAACAGACACACTCACAGTTGAATGTAGTCTCCAGAAAAAATTTGAAACCTATATTCAGTTTTATATGGCCTTGAACTCCTTGCATTTTATTTTATTTTTATTTTTTTTTATCTACCACTGTGGCAGAATTTTCCAATCAAGAATCAGTACAAACGGGAAGTGGCTCCAGATAGTAGGGTGTTTTGACTACTGCTATTTCACCACGTATGTCATTGAACTTACGAGAAATATCGGTTCACACCCTAGAGATCCAATCCTTTAGCCCACAGAAAGCCTCACCAAAATTATATTATCCTGAAAAACAGGATAGTGGTGTATTCCACATCACTTTTGAGTCAGCAATGACCTCTCACACCTCTTAAAGGGGTGGTTCAACTTCAAATAATTCATTTTCAGATAGATCACCAGAAATAATGACATTTTCCAATGACTTTTTATTTTCTATATGTGACCGTTTTTCTAATACTGAAGTGTCAAGTGTCTTTTTTAACCTTCTGAAGCAGCTCGGGGGGGGGGGGGTGTCACCGATCCTGTAAACTGTTCTAAATTGATACATTTAGTTGATACATTTCTTATTTTTGTCCCTGCTGAGCAGAATCTCTGTGTTTCACTACAGGCAGCTGTTAGAACTGATACAATTGTTGCCAATACTCCAGAGATGCTGCTGAGAAATGTATCAACTAATTGTTGTAAAATACCAGACAGGGACATTCAACTTTAAACTTTTTGGAAAAACCGTAAAAAATAAATAATGGAAACTAATTGAAAAAAGTCTTTATTTCTGGGGAACAATCTAAAAACAACTGAATTGAAAAAAAGTATTTGGAAGGTAACAACACCTTTAAGTGCCAGTGGCCAAATGTATGATATCTATTTAGTGTATCTTTGAAGGGGTTTTTAGTATGTACGGTTGCTTTCATGTTATTCTCATTAAAATTAAAGGATAAGTAAACCCTTAAAATAAGTCAATGCATCATTGATTAGAGTGCAATTTACCTTCATTATTAACTTTTTATAATTCATATTAAGAAATACATGTACTATTAATATGATTGAATTTTGTTACAACAGCGCTGCCTGCTGGTCAGTTTCTGACCATGAAGTTGTCAGGAGAAAGAAATAGTGCTGGTCAGATGTTCTTCTGGTTTGGAAAGATGTGAGAAAAGTTTGAGGTTTCTTATATTCTTCCTAACTAGATGAACATCGGACCAGCCCTCTCTCTTTCTCATGACAACTTCCTTGATTACTTCAAAGTTTAAAAACTGATCAGCAGGTAGTGCTGTTGTAACAAACTTCATTCATTAACAGTACATGTACCCCTTAATGTCTTGAAATTAAAACAAATACATAAAGATTGTAAATAGCTTAAGTACTAAGAATAGCACTCATCAATTTTACATTCACTTTTATAATAATAGCTTACTTAACCTTTAAAAAGAAGTTGATTGGGGTGAATCTGTGGGCCCATGTGATATGAGCCTTATGGTGCCCTCTGTGCAATCTAATGTTGAATCTGGTTTTATTTAAACTGCTATTTCATCAGTGTTCTTCTGCTGCATTCCATGCAATGCCTGTTGAACTGGTTTGCCCGTTAGTCTGGTCTGTCCTTTACGAATCATTAAATGCCCTTGTGTCTCTACTTACACAGAAAGACTGAATAACACAGAAAATGTAAACAGTTAAAAAAAAGATAAAAGCCATCGTCTCGGTCCAGACTGTAGTCATAGAAGCAAAGAAAAAAACAACAAGAAAAAAGAACCTTGTCTGTGAATGAATCCTCCATGTAATATGCGAGCGACTATGCAGCTCTGCTGTGAATTCACCTTGAGAGTGATACCCTGTTAAAAGAGCTCAGTATTAATTTTTTTTTATTGCAAACAATTCACTAAAGTTCTTATCTGCAAATTAAAAGAATAATGCCATGGCTTACTACCGTAAATTGTTCTGCTTGCATTAATGTTCCACTTGCAGCTCTAGTGGAAGTTCCACATAACTGCTAGCAGGGAGACACCAGCTGCCAGTCAATAGGTTTCTTAATGAAAGCACAGCTTTATCTACTGCCTGCTCATCACACACACCAACTGTAATCACTGGCTAAGTCTGGATAGTTGGGATGCATAGAAAGCGTCATTTTTGGGTTTGGCTGCATACCAATCCTCCACAAAGATTAACCTGACTACCTAACCAAATCTGAACCCTATATGAATAATCAGACTTAAGATATCAAATAACACCTATGAACCAAAACATTTCATGTTCGGTTGTCCAAATCACTCAAGTCATGTGTTCCACCCAATTGAAGCCATCCATAAGGAGCCAAGAAGTAAATTGGTAAAAATAAATTCTAATTATCTAGTTGGGGATCTTGGACTGAACTGGTTTGGGCTGGCTGGTAAAAAACCTCTAGGTAGAACTTACATTGGGCTGTAAATGATTGCCTGATTTGGCAACCCAGGCAGTGGGCCAAATCATGCTTCACCCAGGCTAAGTTTTGATTGTTTGCAACCTTGCCAAACAGGCAGATCTTGTAACGTTCGCCTAGCTTTTCTTTTTCTCAACTTTGCCTGGTCTCTGAACTAACAGGCACAAGTTGGCCTTTTTGCAGACACACAATTTTTTGCGAAAACCAAGCCCACACACAGGCCCAACACAGCAGAGCGAATGGGAGCTCATTTGAATTTCTCCACCTGTGAAATGAAGCTGTGACTGTCTATTTTGCTATTAGCCTTAGCCTAAAAAGATAAATCTAGTGTACCATTAGCCTAAAAGGCAATACTCTACTCTATATGTGATGTACAAGTTAAATATCCTCTTTAAAGGAACAGTCACACCAAAGAAAACCTGCAACTGCCTGATCAACAAATATAGATTTTCTATGAAATAAAAAACATGTTTTACTCTATGGGGCAGATTTAAGTGTGAAATTAGAACTTACCCACTTTCTATTTTATTTCTATTGGATTTTAGAAGTGTATTTATTAAAAGGGGAACTTTCACTCACTGATAAATACACTTCTAAAAATACCATAGTAACAAATGGAAAGTGGGGTTTTCTGCAGTGAGCACTAATTTCACACTTAAATAAATCTGCCCCTATATATGAATGCTTTGGTCCTAACATATTTAAAATCACTGGGCTCAGTCATTCTAGAATTGCCTTCCCTGCACTCTGTGTTGATACTAGGGTTGCCACCTGGCCAGTATTTTACCGGCCTGGCCAGTAGAAATGATGGTTGTTCCCAATGTTAATAGGGAAAAATGATAAATAGGCCGTTTTTTTTTTCCAGAAAAGGTGGCAACCCTAGTGATCAGTTCTAGTATCACTTCCCATATGAACTGAAACTTGATTTACATAAATTCAAACCATAAGACACATGCCATTTTGAACTGGATACTTAAAAGAGAAAAATATAAAATATAAAGTACAGGGTTGGAATAACAAAATTATTTAGCAAACAAACTAGTCTAGGTAAATAAAAAGATATTATTTTCATGTTGGAGCAACACCTTTGTGTTTAACCAAAAATTATTCACTGTTTCCATGGCTATATGACACATTAAGATCATAAGAGGCATTTTTATCATTTGGACAGAATATTAGTTTTAGATGGAGATTCTATTAGGTGTCAGTCAGTCTTGGAATGTTAGTAGGGCATCAGTAGATGCAGAATTGAGAGTAAGTGCAGCCCACTTCTAATCAGATCCACTCGCTCAATCAATCAATCAAATGCTTTTATAGCCTGCAAGAAAATATGTTTTGTTCCATCTCTCACAGTTCTATATACCCCAATTTTTAAACTATACTTCTAGGTCTTTGCCTATGTCCCATCACTTACCATAGGTTCTTCAGTTTCTCTTTCAAACTGTACAAGTCGTACTCTCTTCTTTTCCTCTGTTCCTGGAGCTGCAGATCCATTTGTGTAAAGCTCCTCTGTGTGAGAGCTGGCACTGGTTTGGGAGCCCTGTTGGGTATACAAAGTTTAGTACAAACAAATATTTATCCAGTACAGGATAAATAAGCTGAAATTTAATTTTCATCACTCAGAAAATACATTAAGATCCCTGCATCAATATTTCATTTAACCATCTCACAGCATTGTGAAGTGCTGTTATTGATATTAAGCATTTGGTTCATCCCATCTCAGTTATTTTTTTTTTAAGAGCGTAAAGGATGTTTCACCACTAGGGATGGGCGAATTTTTTCACCGCAAAAATGCGGCCCATAGACTTGTATGGCGGCGTGCGTTGCGTGACAACATTTTTTTTGCCACCCACAGACTTTAATGGGCATCGGCGGCGAAACAAACGGGTCAAATTCATCCATTCCTAGTCACCACATGAGGAGAATGAACTTCCAAGGACCTGCTAAGCAGCTTTCACCTAACATGTAATCAAGTGTTTATGTCATCTACACAATCATTCTGCTATGGGCACAGCCACATAATGCATGATGCTGCTAAGCCATACCATACAGGTCTGGCTCAGTGCATAAACAAGATGGCAGCGGATAAGCCAGCAGAAAATATACCAAGTATAACACTGGACTTCTACTGAATTGATCACTTGACCCTCAGGCTAATGATCAGGGGCCTTATACAGACCTAATGGGAAAGAACTGTGTCGGCTGCATGACTGATATCTGAACGAGCAACAATCGCTTAGATCAGCAATCATTTTAACCCCAAGCAGTAGCAATAAGTTACCAACTCAATCAGGAGTGGCTATAGTCAAAAGCCAACGTCAGCCCCTCACTGGCCATAAAGTTACTGCAGCCATTAAAATTGCTATTAGGATGAAAAATAACTATATGCGTTGGCTTAAAGAGGTGGTTCACCTTTGAGTTAACTTTTAGTATGTTGTAGAATGGCTTCTTCTAAGCAACTTTTCATCAATTGGTTGTCATTATTTTTATTATTTTTTTTATATCGTTTTTTTTTTTTTAATTATTTGCATTATTCTTCTGACTCTTTCCAGCTTTCAAATGGGGGTCACGGATCAAACAAATGATTTGTAAGGCTACAAATGTTTTGTTGTTGCTACTTTTTATTACTCATTTTTATTACTCCTATTCATATTTCAGGATCATATTCAGTATTCAGTTTCTTATTTAAATTAGTGCATGGTTGTTAGGGTAATTTGGACCCTAGTAACCAGATTACTGAAATTGCAAACTAGAGAGCTGGTGAATAAAAAGCTAAAGAACTCCAAAAGCACAAATATTAAAAAACAATTGCAAATTGTCTCAGAATATCACTCTAGGTCATACAAAAAGGTACCTCAAAGGTGAACAACCCCTTTAACTTTGGAACTCCAGACCCTCTCCCCCCAGGGGAGGGAGAGCAGTTACGCAACTGACTATGTCTGTAACACTCATAATCAGCTGAGTAGACATCTGTATGTATAAAGGGCATCTCCTCTTAAAAACGCAACCAATAATAACACAAAATCTAATTGTAAGCAACTTTCCAGCATACATTAAGTCAGCATTTTCATTGGTTTTACAATTTTTTGTAAATATACTGCAATAACTACTGAAAGCCGTATCTGGCTGTTTAAATTCTGTCTTGCTGGATGCAGCAGAAACCAGCCTAACAGCTATAGAGGAAAACAAAATTCTGCTACACTGTTTCAGCAGCCAAAACCAACAGAAAGGGAAGCTAAACTGCTTTCAATAGCAAACATTTATAAAGAACCTTAAAACTAGGGATGCACCGAATCCAGGATTCGGTTCGGGAATCTGCCTTTTTCAGCAGGATTCGGATTTGGCCGAATCCTTGTGCCTGGCCGAACCGAATCCTAATTTGCATATGTAAATTAGGGTTGGATAGGGAAATAACATGACTTTTTGTCACAAAAGAAGGTTTTCCCCCCACTTTTACCTTTCCTGACCCTAATTTGAACACGCAAATGAGGATTCTGTTCGGTATTCGGCCAAATGTTTCACCCAGGATTCGGGAGAATCCCAAATAGTGGATTCGGTGCATCCCTACTTAAAATCTTGAAAGGGTTTCATTAGCGTTTATTGGAAAGTAGCTAAGAAGGATTTTTTTTCTTTTATTATGCTAAGAACAATTTTTAGATCCCCTCTAAAAAGAAAGTATGCGTTTTAATTCGACAGAACTCGCACTCTTGTGGGCTCTGCTCAGCAAATGGGCAATGTCACAGGTGCTACTACTGCAGAGCCAATACACCAGCATAATGTAGCAAAGCCACTTGTTTTGTAGCAGGTTTAGGATTGTAATCTTTGTACTCTGCACACGTCCCCCTCCATTCAGCAGTCTCTTATCTGTACCATGGCCTCGTTTTCGCTGATCCTCTATTTTCTTATCAGCTGACAAGGAGCAGAGCAAAGATCATCACGCAGAGAAACCGCAATGCTTAACCCCTTACTCGCCGGTTTACAAGACGTGCCGTGTAGGGAAAGCACAGAGAAACCAATTCATATAAGGAATTGGATTTAAAACTTCCAGGAAATGAGGAAGCTGGCAGTAGAACGGCACGTGTATGTCAGTTTACCCGACAGTGAGGGCATTTGTATGGTTTTCTTGTTACTAGCTCTTACCTTGGCTGAGCCTCTGTTCTGAAGCAGGGTTTCCAGATACAGGTCCGAAAGCGCAGTCCTCACACTGGAACTGTCACACAACGGGTTGTCTGTGCGCTCAAACTTCATTGTCATCCTGAGCAGCGGTGTTTCGACTTTCTCTGGGTTTTCTGTGTTCTGTGCTCAACCTGCACCGCTTTCGTAACCCTCTCCCTCTGCTCCTTCCTCTTTTAAGGAATGGGCTGAGTCAGGAACGCAGTCTAAGAGAGATAGAGGCTCTAGAAACGTACCATTGCGTGTCAGGGGAGGACGTACTGAAATGTTTCTTATTTTTGAATACTGTTTACAAACCGCTGTCCACGTCTATTTACACCCTGATGTTGGACATTGCGCCTTACTGATTTACTCATTGAACAGACAGTTTTTGGTATTCTTCTAATAAGGTAACAAAACGGGCCGCTGTTTGCTTCCCCTACAGTCACAAAAAAATGTGTTCTCCCGAGTCACATGACTTGTGATTCTCGTCATGTGAACAGGGAAAAGAGGGGGAATGAAGGTGGGTCGAGGTAGAGAAAAATACGGGCCGGAAGGGGAGTTGAATATGTTAATATTGTCATAATTGTCATTGACGAATAAATAAGCGAAACAAAAACAACAGAAGGTGTATTTTAACGCCTATACGACTAAATGACACGTTTGAAATAAATAGACTTGTAGCCTTGCTTTGGAAAATGGGGTACGTGTCAATAAGGTACTCTAATAACGAAAACTGATCATAGATCCATTGTCCTTAATAGTGGTTGTCAAACTGTGGTTTTGGCCCAATTACTAGTGTACAAAATCGGATGGGAGCAGCCTAAATGCCAGTTAGGAAGAGATTTATGTAAATTGCTTGTTAGGTTCCCTAAATACTCCTGGAAGCCGATTAAAGGTTAGAATGTGATTTGGAGCATCTTTGCAGGGTCCTTTTTAGTGGCAACTATGGCAGATCATCAGGGCGATGACATGACACTACGGGCTCAGATTGGAGAGAGATAAAGGGGAATGGCAGTGGTGTGAGTCAGGAATTAAAAGGGTAAAGCCAGGGCCCACCGTTTTTTTTCCCGGTGTCCCACCAACCCAGTCCGACCCTGGGGTCAAGCATTTTTTAAAGGCAAGTAGGAGGTGAGACTGGGAAGGGGGTAGGTTTGTCACAGGTAGGGTGGCGGCCTGGCTGGTAAAAATGATGGGCGATCCCAAAAGGGAAAAAAACATAAATATATAGGAAGGCCGGTATTTTTTTCCAGAAAAGGTGGCAACCCTAGTCACAGGTCTGGACTGACATTCAAAATAGGCTCTGGCATTTCAAGTACACAGAGGCCAAGACATCCCCCACCAGCCTAATGAATATTGACTGTGACATCTTACAGCAGCCCCTCTGGCATTTGCCAGAATCCACAGTTTGCCGGTCCAGGACTTGTTTTTTCACCTTCAGGGGGGTACACCAGGTGATGTCTGGGGTTAGGCTATGACATAGTGGCCCATGGAGTCCTGTCCTAGTGTGAGACAGTTTTGAACTGGACAGCCCATAATGTAAAAACTGGACAGATGGCAACCCTAGATGGGAGGTGGGGAAGTTACAATTTACTGGCAGTACAATTGGCTCCTGCCTTAGCCTTCAAAATAGTGACTGGGTGACAACACTAGTGCGCTAACGGTGACTCTGTCCTAATGTTAGGTTTCATAAGGGGGAAGAGTTTTACTTGAAAAAGTAAAGAAAAAAACCTTGTGTAGTATTTTGGAATCAATCCCAATTTCTATTCTGAGCAGTGAAATAAGTAGATGTGTGCACATTCGTTTTGTATTTCACCCCCAACTACAAACAAAAAGGAGATGTAAATTGTCATATCAGTAATGCAGAACCTGCTGTGAATACCATGGGTTTTTCGTCAAGAAATGGAGTACCAGAGTAACTCTTACCACTTCATATTTTAATGATATAGCTATGTATAGTTAATGGAATTTGGGATGTGTCATTCAAATATGCCTTGGCCAACACAGTCCAGAATTATGGGGAGAAAGGAAAAATTATTATTTAAAGAAAGAACTGCCATTTTAAAAGTAGTTTCCCAAGTAAGACAAGCAAAACTGGAGAATTTGGGCAACCAGCAGTGGAAATACTAGATGACACTGGGCCCAAAACATAGGCTCCCCCTAATGTATAATAATGCATAGAACATATTAAAAAGTGCTTATTAGTGTCCATAGGGCACCCTATTGCACCTGGGCCCTCAGCAGTCAAAAGGTCTGTTTACTTGGTCATTTCCTCCAGTGCATAATCATAGACTGAAGAGGTGGGGGTTAAACACACAAGCCTAATAAGTAGCAGACTGACAGCAAATACGAAGTTATAGGTTATAGGGTTATAGCAAGTTGCCTTCTTAAGTAAACAAAACCAGAGAAGAACATACTAAAGAAATGAGCATTAAGCCCAGAAACTTTGTTTCAGCATACAACTGCTTTTTATTAATGAATGCAAGTTAACCTTAGGCAACCAGGAAATGGCAGGAGCTTCTATGCACAGCAAAATGGCCATTAGGAATTTAACGGTGTGAACTGAGGAAAAGTTACGGGAAACTGAACAACCTAGAGGGTACAGTTTGCCTGTGGGGCACAAAGGGAAAAAGAAGTAGCAAGGTCACAACCCCTTTACGAAACCCTAAGGAGGCACCTAATCAGAGTCCAATAACTAGTCAGACAACCAGAATCAGCGTAATGCCATAAACTAAGATAACAGAATTTGCTTATTAGCTAGCCAAAACCTGTTTGCTCTGGCAGGGAAAGGGCTGATTAGAATGTAAAATGCTTCTGACTGCAGTTGATGGACCAGTAGAACTGGCCTTAGACGCAAAGATCTGATCGTACGAATCGAGGATTCGTAAGATTTTCGTACTGTGTGTGGAGAGTCCCGTCATTTTTCGTCCCCCGGAGATCGGTCAGGTTAAAAGATTTCTGTCGGGTGCCGATAATTTCTCTGCATGTATTGCCGATTGTACGATTTTCAGTGGGAGACCAGCTTTGTTGGACATAACTTTCGTACGATTGCTGTCAGGGGCAGAACATTGGCTGATCTGTTCTTTTACTACTTTATTTAATCGGAATGGTTAGTGGCTGGCAGGAGATGGGGAAGATCCTCGAGCGATCAGATCTTTGAACCTATGGCCAGCTTAAGGGTAGAAGAAAGAAACCCTTCACAGACAAAATAAGCACCCTGACACTGGCATTACTTACCTGCTTATATAGGGTGTCAGCTTTTACACTGACAAGAAGATGTAAGGCCATATTTGCTTATGGTGTGCAAAGTGCTAAGAGTATGCTCACAGTATACTAGGTTTTCTACCCAGAATTCCAGTGTTATTGCCACAAGTGCACAAAGATGTGTGTCAATTAGAGCATTGTACTGTATGCATTTAAATGAGGTGTTCACCTTTTCAACTCTTTCTTGTATAACATTTAAAAAATAGCTAATTAAAATAAAGTTGCTTACAATGGATCCATCTGTAACATATTAAAATATTGTTTATGCAGTAATTCAATTTCCCAAATACAACTCATTGAATAAGCTTTAGCCTATGGGATACAGTATTAAACGGGCCACTTTCTGGAGCAAAACTTTTATGAACAGGTCTCATAAAATGGTAAATTTCAGGGCCTACTCTGCCTGTCCTATGCTCCTTGTGTGTGCCCTACCCTAGCTCTGGGACGTGAGCCTGGTAGGGTTTGTTAGCATTTGGAAAATGTTGTTAGGGACCCACATGTTAATCATGTGCTGTGGGTGCGGTGTTATCCACAGGCAAATGGATTTAAGGGTATGTTTTAACATGACTTACATTTTTCACGTATGAGTGATGTGTGATATCCCTGCAGTGAGAACCAACCATTTGGTTTATTGTGTGCTACCACCATTAATGTGGATATGGTCTTAAAAGTTCTTGTGGTAACATGGATGTGGTGTAAAGTGGGTGTGATTTAAAAACAGGAAATAGTCAACACTGGCTTCCATTATCAGCCCTCCAACACATAGAAGCAGATTTACTAAGGTTCGAGTGAATTTTCAAAGTTAAAAAAGTTCGAATTTCAAAGTAATTTTTTGGATACTTCGACCATCGAATAGGCTACTATGACTTCGAATGCGATTCGAAGTAAAATCGTTCGAATATTCGACCATTCGATAATCGAAGTACTGTCTCTTTAAAAAAACTTCGACTTCAATACTTCGCTAAATTAAACCTGCCGAAGTGCTATTTTAGCCTATGGGGACCTTCTATTCCATTTTTCTAAGTCTTTACACATTGAAGTAAAATCGTTCGATCGTACGCTAAAATCGTTTGAATCTTTGATTTAAACGGTTTAATTGTTTGATCGAATGATTTTACTTTGATCTTACGATGGCCAAATTCGGTGAAAAATACTTTGACTTCGATATTCTAAGTCGAAGTATTTGAATTCGAGGGTCGAATTTAGAAGTATTTATCAATTCGAAATAAATCTGCCCCATAGGCCAGAAAAACAGCACTGGTGTAGTCAAAATACTGACTTATTTATGATTAATTGTGAGTTTGGAAAAGAATTGGCTGTACCGAAAATGTACATTTGTTTGTTTGTGTGTTCCAATAAGTTTTTTTCTGTTTCTCATTGTAATTCATGTAAATGACTATGCAGACATCTGTTTTCTATATGACATGAAATAATATTTCAGTCTATTTCTGTTGATCAGTGTCAAAAAAGCAAAATTAAATCCCCCGTGAAAAATTTCTATGAATAGAACAGAGAAATTCTCACTTATCTGATGTCTTGAAACACATTTCAGTAGCAGGGAAGTGTTTATATTTTACAGTGTGAAACATATATTTAATTTGGCATTTGCTTTATGACATGATATAAAATAAAAACAACCATATATAAATATTGGTTAACAATCTGACATCCCTGCTAGGCAGGAAAAGGTCTGGTCAGATTGTAAAATGTCTCTGATAGCATTTTATTGGCCATTTATATTTGAAAAGATAATACAGTGAAACCTCCATTTTGCATACCCTTATTTTAAGTTGTCCCTCATGTTACACAGTTTTGTTAGTGGTCCCACCAATATATAATACATAATGACTTTACATTTTGTTGGATATTTTATTACTGTATTATAAAAAAACTGCAAAATTATATATTGACGCATTGCCTAACATGTACAGTATTTAGTCATATACAACTAAACTTCAAAAGTACTTAGGTAAATGATTTCAATTAATCAGTCGTCTCACATTTCATTTGTATAAAATGCCAGGTTATTTTTTTTTATCATTTTGTGCTTTTTCATTACAGGTATTGTTACCTAGAAAAACTATATAACCTAATATGTCTAAATTGTGTCACTTCTGTAACTAGATATAGGGTCCTAGATACTGAAAAATATTACACATTTTTCATAATATACAGTTAGGTCCATAAATATTTGGACAGACAACTTTTTTTTCTAATTTTGGTTCTGTACATTACCACAATGAATTTAAATTAAACAACTCAGATGCAGTTGAACTGCAGACTTTCATCTTTAATTCAGTGGGTAGGACAAAAAGATTGCATAGAAATTTATGGAACTAAAGCCTTAGTTTAGTCTTCAACAAGTGAAATGCATGGTAAATTGGGTTCAGATCAGGTGACTGACTTGGCCATTCAAGGATATTCCACTTCTTTACTTTAATAAACTCCTGGGTTGCTTTGGCTGAATGTTTTGGGTCATTGTCCATCTGTATTATGAAATGCCTTCCAATCGATTTGACTGCATTTAGCTGGATTTGAGCAGACAGTGTCTCTGAACACCTCAGAATTCATTTGACTGCTTCTGTCCTGTGTCACAACATGGATAAACATTAGTGTCCCAGTGCCACTGGCAGCCATGCACGCCCAAGTCATCACACTGCCTACGCCGTTTTACAGATGATGTGGTATACTTTGAATCATGAGCTGTTCCACACCTTCTCCATACTTTTTCTTGCCATCATTCTGGTAGAAGTTGATCTTGGTTTAATCTGTCTTTTTCCAGAACTGTGCTGGCTTTTTTAGTCCAATCTAGCATTTCTATTCTTGATGATTATGAGTGGCTTGCACCTTGCAGTGCAACCTCTGTATTTAGTTTCATGCAGTCTTCTCTTTATGGTAGACTTGAAAATCGATACGCCTACCTCCTGGAGAGTGTTGTTCACTTGTTTGGCTATTGTGAAGGGGTTTCTCTTCACCATGGAAATGATTCTGTGATCATCCACTACTGTTGTCTTTCGTGGACGTCCAGGTCTTTTTGCATTGCTGAGTTCACCAGTGATTTCTTTCTCAGGATGTACCAAACTGTAGATTTTGCCACTCCTAATATTGTAGCAATTTCTCGCATGGGTTTTTTCTGTTTTTGCAGCTTAAAGATGGCTTGTTTCACCTGCATGGAGAGCTCCTTTGACCGCATGTTGTCTGTTCACAGCAAAATCTTACACATACAAGCAACCTCCCTCAAATCAATCTTTTTGTTCAACCCACTGAATTAAAGCTCAAGTCTGCAGTTCAACTGCATCTGAGTTTTCATTTAAAATTCATTGTTTTAATGTACAAAACCAAAATTAGAAAAAAAGTTGTCTGTCCATGGACCTAACTGTAAAGGAATATATCAAAAAATATTTTATTATATGCACAAAAATACAACACCCCAATGAAAAGAAAAAATATATTGCACAGCAAGACTGGTTGTCAAAATGTTGAATATTAATGTTTTTGGTATTTAGAGGCATGTATCCTGTTAGACCTGACATTACACAAACATTTGGACAAATTTAGAAAAGTTAAATTGTCCTTAAAATGTTACTATGTAGTAAGCCTTTAAGAGGGGTGTGGATACCTGAGAAACATTGTTTAACAATTTTATAATAATAAATATTTTTTAAGGAGTGCTGTGAACCATATGTTTAAGTTAAAAGTAAATGCAGACACTCAGTCATAATTGGGTCACTAGGCCTGGGGGTAGTCCACATGCCAAGAAGTAGTGATAAAAAGATCTGATCTTCGCAGGAATTAAAATCATCAAAAAAGTCAAAATGGAGCAACATTTCAGCTCGATCTCCACACTTTGTCAAGATGCAATCGAAGGGAAATTAAAACCATATTATTCCTCTACTGGCATCACTGTAATGTCAATAGTGTTAGACAAACATATAGAAGATATAAAGAAAGCAAATATAAAGTCTAAAAAAAGAAGCTAACATGACAACATCAAGATATAGGGGCATATTTATCAAGGGTCGAAATTCGAATTCAAAAAGACCATCCAAAATGAAGTCAAGGTTTTTTTGGGTCGAATAGGTCAGTTTTCGATTGAATAGGTCCGTATTCAGTTGAATTCAAATCGTCCGAATCGAAGGAATAGCGCATTAGATCGAATTTGATTCAAAAGATTTATCAAGGTCCACCAATTGACTCCAAATAGGTTCTAGGAGGTCCCCCATAGGCTAAAACAGCAATTCGGCAGGTTTTAGATGGTGAATGGTTGAAGTCGAATTTTTAAAGAGACAGTACATGATAAATTTCGAGTTTTTGAATTGTTTATAAATTTGAATCAAATTTGGACAATTCCCTAGTTGAAGTTAACAAAAATAGATCGAAATTCAGATTTTTTTCAATTCAAAAATTCACCTCGACCTTTGATAAATCTGCATAATGATCAAAATATAGCAAGATAAAAATGAAACCCATCCAACATGAAACATTTTGAGGGTTATTTATCAAGGTCAAGTTGTGTTTTCCACGAAATTTGAATTTTCCAGGTTATTTTTGGTCATAACTCACTTTTCAGGTTTCGGGTTTTGAAAAAAAGCTTGTATTTTCGAGATTTATTATACCTTACCTTGGAAATAGCTCGAACCCAAACCTGTCAAGGTCATGTAGTATTCCATGGCAGTGGTCACTTGTACCATTTGAAGATGTTAATAGCCTTCTGAGTTTTTTCCTGAGGGTTTTGCCCAAAAACCCGATCAATTTGAGCTATTCGAGTTATTTTTTCCAAAAACTTGAATCTTTCAAGTTTTTGGGGTTCGCAACTCGAACTCACAGAATTGAGTTTTTTCCATTCAAGTTTTTTCTTAAAGGGATACTGTCATGGGAAAACATGTTTTTTTTCAAAATGCATCACTTAATAGTGCTGCTCCAGCACACATCTGAACTCAAATCCATTTTTCAAAAGAGCAAACTGATTTTTTTACATTTACTTTTGAAATCTGACATGGGGCTAGACATATTGTGAGTTTCCCAGGAGCATCCTTGTCATGTAACTTGTGCTCTGATAAACTTCAGTCACTCTTTACTGCTGTACTGCAAATTTGAGTGATATCACCCATCCCTTTTCCTTTCCAGCAGCCTAACAATGGAAAGGTAACCAGATAGCAGCTCCCTGACACAAGATAAGAGCTCCCTGGTAGATATAAGAACAGCACTCAATAGTAAAAATAAAGGTCCCACTGTGTCACCTTCATGATTGTGTAGGGGTTGAAACCTAAATACCAACATACACAGGTCACAGGTCACCAGATGACAAGCACAAGGGAAATCATAAGTGAAGATTGACAAAGTTCTAATTACTGAACTGTCAGAGGAAGCAGGGATCAGGCTATTGCAGGTCAAAGACATCTAGTTTTTCACTAACGGAATATGGTCTTTTCGATGTTCAAAATTTCCGTCTTCTGTACACAATCTCACAGGGGTTTTGGGTTTTAACCTGCAGGGAGTGGCATGGACACACATGAGTAAGTCCCCATTAAGCATGTTCCTTTTATTATCTGACCATGGCTGTTGAACTGTAACACTACAAATGTTGAGTGCCGCATGTTGAATCTTGCAGAGTAAATTCCTTTAAAGGAATTGTTCAGTATAAAAATAAAAACTGACAAATAGATAGGCTGTGCAAAGTAAAAAAAATTCTAATATAGTTAGTTAGGCAAAAATGTAATCTATAAAGGCTGGAGACACTGGATGACATAATAACCAGAACACTACTTCGATTTACTAACGGGCGCTGACGTAAATTCGATTGCGAAGGAGATAGACTCTACCGTTACTTCGCACTCTAACGCTCTGGCGAATGGACGTAACTACGCAAATTCAGTAAGATGAGGATTTTACTGAACATTACCTCTTGCGCCAGACTTGCCTTCGCCACCTCAGACCAGGCGAAGTGCAATAAAGTAGATACATAGAAAAAGTTGAACATTTTCCCCAAAAAAGCTGGAGTCTTTTACTTTTTACAGGGCGATAGGCTGAAAAAGATCTTAAATATTTTTTTTGGGTACCCCCCTACATTTCCTAACTTATGGCACCTAAACTATACAGTGGGCACATGTGTAGGGCAAGATAACACCTCTATTTTATTTTATTAAGGTTCCCTGGCCTTGTGTAGTGTAATGTAGTTACTGCAACATATACCTGTACGTCCATTGTACTTTAACTTCACGCCGTATGCTAATTAGGCATCGCTAGCGTAACTTCGAACTACTTATCATATTATCGCTAGTGCACCTTTGCAAGCGTTCAGAACCCTGGACGCAACTTTGGATTTTCGTGAATTCGTTGTCCTGGTGAATCTATGCCTGGCGAAGTGTTGCGATGTCAGCGAAGCTGTCACTGGCGCAATTTCGGATGTAAATAAATTTGCCCCTTGGTTTCCACTGGTTACCAGGCAGCAACCAATCAGTGACTTGCCGAGGGCCAAATGGGTTATAACTGTTTCCTTTTGAATCTGAGCTGAATGCTGACTCACTGAACATTTATGTCCCATGTGGCCTCCCCTTTAAGTTGCAAACTCACTGAACATTTATGTCCCATGTGGCCTCCCCTTTAAGTTGCTGACTAACTCTGAGTTCAAGTGCTGAAAAGCAGGCAGTTGGATTCTAGTTATTATGTTAGACATCTGTTCACTTCCGCCTTTATAGGTTAAATTTTTGGCTAACTAACTATATTAGAAACATTGTTTATTTTGCACAGCCTATCTATTTAGCCAGTTTTTATTTTTACACTGAACTATTCCTTTAAAATGTGTACTGCATTCAAAGCCAGCTTGGAAACATTACTCTCTTAATTTTTTTAGTAGCTTTTAAAGGGGTTGTTCACCTTTGAATTAAGGTTTAGTAAGATGTAGAGAGTAAAATTCTGAGACAATTTGCAATTGGTTTCCATTTTGCATTATTTGTGATTTTTGCGTTATTTAGGTTTCTATTTGGCATCTCTCCGGTTTTTAATTTCAGCAATCTGATTAATAAGATCCAAATTACCCTAGCAAGCATGCACTGATTTGAATAAGAGACTGGAACATAATAGGAGAGGGCCTGAATAGAAAGATGAGTAATAAAAAGTAAGAATAACAATACATTTGTAGCTTTACAGAGCATTTGTTTTTAGATGGGGTCAGGGACCCCCATTAGAAAGTTGGATAGAGTCAAAGAGAAAGGCAAATGATTAAAAAGAGAAAGCTTGCCTTCAGTCTTTATATACATTTTTAAGTTAGATATTAATTAGTGATGGGTGAATTTATTCAGGCGCAAATTTGTGGCGAATTCCAGCGTTTCGCTGCGAAAATTCGCATTCTTCAAAGTTTTTTTTTCAATAGTGACGATTTATGGACACCCATTGACTTTATAAAAGGATATTATAAGTTACCAAGGAGTTTCATGACCATATAAAGGCACAAGGATGTAGGCCGAGATGACTTATAATATCCTAATATTTTGCAACAGGGTGTACTTTATCTATTATAATACACAAGTTTCAGTGAGTCCTGTGATAGAAATGACTCAGATTATAACCAATGACATCACTAAGCACCGTTTATACGGATATAATTTACAGGATACACATGGCTCTCATAGGTAGATAATGCAGTTGATTGCAGTGGATGGAAATGAGAATCTGGGAGTCCAGTTAGTAACAGTTATTCTGTCTAGGAGAGGATAGGATAAGTCCTGATTCATATTTTTGTCAGGTCTGTATATTTGGGCTGCATATTTGGGTAAAACTATTGTGTTTTTATACCGAAGATCATGAAGGAAATTATGATGCTTTAACAGACTTCAATGGGTAGCACTTTGCAGTGCTAGGGTTGTGAGTTCAATTCTAGCTTGAGCAATGTCTGCCAACATTTTGTTTTTTCTCTCCATGTCTGTATGGATTTCCTTTGGGTATTCTGGTTTCCACCTACAGTCCAAAAACAGGTTAATTGGATCGCTACTGTGTTCACATGTGAACGTGGAGTGCAAAATCCATCCAGGCAGGGACTGACTGACTGAATGATGTATAATATCCATAAAAAACTACATAAATGTGTCAGTGCTATATAAATAGCAGGAAATAATATAAAATATGTTTTGAGGCAATATTCAGAAATGTTGTAAAAGGCTCTAAGCAAAGATTAACAGTTAATTTGGAGCAGAAAGACACATTCATCCATTTTTAAATAACATAACCAGAATATGTACTTTCTAAAAATATATGTTTTTCTGGATTTATTGTATTGTTTAGAGGCTGTTACTAAATACACAAATGTACTTATACTGCATTTGTGCAATGAAAATTGTACAGCACCTTTTTGTGTTCCCCACAAATCATATATTTTGGTACTCTGTCAAGATGTAGTAATAATTTGTATAGGGGATGTCAGACATTCCTCATTAGAGGATTTTTTTAAATGTGAAAACTACAAATTCAGCTAGGATTTATTGCTTGCCTGGTTGTGTACAATAGCATATATACCGATTTGAATTGGAATGCCACTCACTGCTTATCTTCTCTGCAATATATGCAAATCACTGCTGCAAGACCTCACACTCTCTTCAAATCCCTGCACCGAATACCTGTTCATTCTCACATCAAATTTATATTACTTACCCTTACTTTATTTTATAGGTAAGGTTAAGGAGTTTAAATTTGAGAATGTACTCTTTAATAGTATATTAAGCTGGCCATAGACACAAAGATGGTGGTGACACAATAAACAGCATAATTGCAGTTAATCTGCTGTCGTGAGTGCTTCCCATACTTTACAATACTTTGGATAGACACAAAGATATAGTCATACGAATCTAAGTTTTGTACGATTTTCGCGTGTGTAGAACATCACAACATTTTTTGTACTGTGGTGATTGCTCGTTTAGTCAGACAGGTTAACAGATTTCTATCGGCTAACAATAATTATCAGTGGGAGTTTGTCATTAGAATTTGTCGGACATCATTTTTGTACAATTGCTGTCACGGGCAGAATATTGTCTGATTTGTTCTTTTACTACTTTATTTAATCTGAATGGTTAGTGGTAGGTTGGAAGTTTGGG
Source organism: Xenopus laevis (assembly GCF_017654675.1). Classification (NCBI taxonomy): domain Eukaryota; kingdom Metazoa; phylum Chordata; class Amphibia; order Anura; family Pipidae; genus Xenopus; species Xenopus laevis. Next base: position 32,343,406 of record NC_054377.1, on the reverse strand, counting down.
ACGTCTGATCGTTCGTCGGATACAAATGTAAAATCTGCACGTCTATGGGCAGCTTTACATCACAAACCTTATCTCCAGATATTCTCCTAATCTTTCAAACACTAGAAGCTTCTGAGCCTTCTGTGGGCCTGAATGCATTGAGAAAAATCTTTAGACAAATTGGAATTGTGAATTCCTGGAGAAGAGTATGGTGGACAGATGTTACATGCAGCGGGCTAGTTAGAACTGTATGATACCTAGATGTTTATTGGGACAGCTGACTGAGAAATTTATAGCACATAAAGGCATTGTGATAACAAATTGTGCTATTTTATGTGATGATATCTGTGAATTGTAAAGACCCACCCAAAAAAATAATTCCAAATCCTATTTTATCATGTTAGTCAAGCAAAATGAACTTTAATTACACTGTTTCTTAAATTGCAAGTAAAGTTGCTGTACCGTGTTAGCAAGTAAAAATGTTACAGGGCAACCCTTTTAAAATAAAAAAGTGGTATAAAGGTGATACCTTTATTGGCTAACTAATATAATCATAGCAAGCTTTCAGAACATTTTAGTTACTTTTTTGGTATTGAAAAAGGAACTAAAATGTTGTGAAAGATTGAGAAGCAGTTTCAATGAATCTAATAATTTATTTATTGTAAATTGTATACTGGTTTCATGAATACATGTATTTATGACAGCGAAGGATTATTGATGGGCTAATTTTTTCCTTGGAATGGTGATTGTATTTATTGGGGGGTGTCCATCACATTGGCAACCCCTAGTTAATAAAAATTTCACTTTTTGATTGTGTTTTCTACATTTCGCCAAAAAATTATGGTAAAGGTCAGTATAAACAGGGCTTGTGCTAAACATACTTTATGTTGTTGTTTTAATCAGAAAAGAGTCATTATTTCTTGAGCTAAACAGGGAAACGGAAAGATTACCACTGTGCAGATTATCTCTCATAATGGGGCCCATTACCTCTTCTTTTTGAAGAATTACAATTTCTCTAAAAATTTGTTTTTAATTTTTTTTTCTAAAACTAAAAATTGGAGATTTATGAAGTGTAAAAACCACAAAAACTCTCTAATACAAAACCATAGAAGTCAATGGGAACTGCACTGATCCTATTGGACCTTTTCTTAGCCATTCCTTCCCAGATTATAGGCTCCAAGTATGAAGCTAGTGCATTTTGTATGTTTAACCATGCACTTCTTATAATAACTCTGCTCTAGCCACAATACACTTGGGTGATCTATTTACTGTTCAAAATCTGCAGAAAAGCACTGGGCATTCTTACCAAATAGTTTCCCATTGGGCAAGCATTCTACTATATCACAATTAGCCTGCTGGGGAAGCTGCCTTTGTAGCTTGCAGAATGAATCCGTTCTTACCCCTCTGACCAACAGAGGCAGCTTCCAAGAACTCAAAAACCTCTGTCTACAAACAGGAACTGTTGCAGGCTGACTACCAGTGTTATTGCTAGGAAAAACAGTAATCTCTCCTTCTGGTCTCTTATTTCTCCTCTAGGTTTTAAAATACCTTGACAGGGTAAGGTAACTGCAGCTCAGGAGGAGAAAAAGCAATTATATTATATTCCTAATGTGATTCCATGCTGATCTCTAGACTTTACATGCTTCTGTACCTTTCTTGTGCCTTCACAGTAGAGGGAGAACCCAAAAACAGGTGGGGCAGACAAAGCTAGTTTCACAGGGACACCCCAACCTGAGTTTGGGACCATTTATCACTGGATTGAAAAAGAGCTGAGTATTTTTATGCAAATATTAAGGGGCACATTTACTAAGGGTCGAAGTGAATTCAAAGTGAATTCAAAGTGAATTTTCGAATTCAAAAACTTCGAATTTCGAAGTAATTTTTGGGTACTTCGACCATCGAATAGGCCAAAATTCGATTTGAATAGAAAAAAACGTTGAATGTTCGAGCATTCAAAAATCTAAGTACTGTCTCTTCGACTTTGACACTTCGCCAACCTTAAACCTGCCAAATTACTATGTTAGCCTATGGGGACCTCCTAAAACCTATAGCCAGTATTTGGCAGTCAAAGTTAATTCTTTGAAAGTCGTTTGATCGATCGAATCAAACAATTTGAATTAGTTTGAAAACGGCTAAATTCACTCAAAAACAACTTTGACTATCGAATTTCTACAATTCGATGGTCGAATATCGAAGTTTTACCACTTTGAAATCCGACCCTTAGTAAATGTGCCCCTAAGTCTGATTTGCTAAAATTGCAATGCGTTTATATTGGCGTAGGCAGTAGATGAATGCAGGATCTTTCTTTTTGGAAAAGCTGGTACCCAGAATCTCTCAAGATTTAAATTGTGGGAACCACATCAACTACATCTAAGATCCAAAGGAAATATTTTCAAGTGTATATTTGCATGCCACCTACCTCATTTCCTTTGTGCAGATGTTTTGTTCCATGGAAATCCTGATTGTTTGTGCAACATTACAACATTTCTCTTGACATGGAATAATATATTACTTTACCAAAAACTTACCTCTGATGACTGGTAGTTAAAGAATTTATATAAAATAGACAAGTCTTTAATCACCTTATATTACTTAATTTTGGCCATTTTAAGACTGTAAGAGACACCACATAATCGTTTTATATAAGGCCGTGTATTACTTACTTTTGGCCATTTTAAGACTGTAAAAGACACCACATAATTGGTTTATATTAGGCAAGAGTTACAATATTTATTAAAAAACCTGAATATAAAAAATTCTAATTAGTAAAATCATGGCAAAAACTTGAATACCTTGAATTTGTTTCACTTATCATTTTAATGAGTTTACATGCTCAGAAAAAAAAAAAAACTTGAATACAATATATAGTTTAAATTTGGGGTAGGACAGATCCCATTGACTTCTACATGACCATGCAAGCTTTTAGATGCCAAAGTTTTTTTTGTTTTTTTTTCACTTAATAAATATTGAAATGTCTGCTTTTTAAACCATTATTCCATTCATGATTTTTATCACAAAAAATTTGAATCTCAAAAACAAAAATATAATTCTCCAGAAATAGTAATCGTTAAAAATTGCAATAAATTGCATGCATGTTGGGATAAATTAATAAAAATGGTCAGATCGCTTTGTGTCCATATATGTAAACATATTGTTTATGTTCACAAAATTACAAAATTAACTCTCATCTTGGGAGATAAACAAAGTTGTTTATCATAGTTATTACTGGGGTACACAACTGGAATAAAATAGAGGCCCTCTTGTGTTTTATAAAGGGCAGTTTATGCCTAGCTTATCCAATGCCATACCATGGGAACTGAGTAAAACCTCAAAAAACTAGAGACACTTGGGGCAGATTTACTAAGCTTGAGTGAATAATTCGAATGGAAAAATATTCGAATTTTGAAGTATTTTTTTGGGTACTTGACCATCGAATTGGTCAAATTCGAAGTAAATCGTTCAACTATTCGACTATTCGATAATCTAAGTACTGTCTCTTTAAAAAATACTTTGACTTCATACTTCGCCACTTTAAACCTGCCAAGGTGCAATGTTAGCCTATGGCCCCTAAAGTCCCCAGCACTTTTCTAAGTTTTTTTTGGTCGAATAAAAATCCTTCGATTGATCGCTTAAAATCGTTCAATTCGAAAGATTTTATCGTTCGATCTAACGATTTTTATTCAATCGTTCGATCAAAGCTTTTGCGCTAAAATCCTTCAAATTCGATATTCGAATTCGAAGGATTTTACTTTCGAGAGTCGAATTTGTGGGTTTTTTAACCCTCGAATTCGACCCTTGATAAATCTGCTCCTTATTGTCAATATATAGTGAATAAAGTACCCCCTCTTGTAAAATATAAGGATATTATAAGTTACCGAGGAGTTTCATGACCATATAAAAACACGAGGCCGAAGGCCGAGTGTTTTTATACAGGTCATGGAACTCCGAGGTAACTTCTAATATCCTCATATTTTACAACTGGGGGTACTTTATTTATTATAATACACAAATTTCAGTGAGTCATGTGACAGAAATTACATCAGAACTCACCGTTTATAACTGATGACATCAGAACTCACCGTTTATAAGGATATAATTTACAGGATATTCATGGCTTTTGTGTATTATAATTAGGTATCTGTACATATGATGGCTGTACAGACTGATGGATGAACATGCATCTTTAAGGAATCTTTATGAAGGGAGGCTAACAAAAGCAGACACTGCACCACTCATACAATTCATCTTGATTGTGGCAAAAATTCCAGTCAGAGGCTTGTAAATAAATTTCCTTTGGGATAAGGTTATATATAAACTTAGAAGGACATATAAAAATAGTAATATTACTATTGGTCATTCGAATACTTTTCCTTAAAAAAATCTTTGTGCTTGGGGTTACGGAGTACTGAGTAGGTTTAAAATAATAACAATTTTAAAACTGACAGAGCCATAAAAATATAAATAGTAAAATATTTTAATCTTATAAATATTGTTATATAACATGCTGTAAATTGGCAGTGACTTGTCCTTTTCATGTAAATGCCAACTTTTCAGATTAAAGCAATAAAATAAGACTTGTGTGGTTTATGCAGACTGACATTGCTAATTGGCTAATTAATTTATCAGAAATAGATCGGATGAACCAGTTTATAAAGACAGTGTTTATCTACAGAACAAAGTGTTTCATAGTATTGGTTTAGCAGATACTGCTAGGCTTTATCTCCTAGTATTTTTCTTAATGTTTGAAATATGTTGAAGGAACCTAAAATTCATATTCTAGCAGCACTTCAGGACTCAAGTTTAATATAAACTGCATAAGAGGTATCTCCTTTTATAAACACTTTTGGGGGCCTATTTAACCTCAATTTTTTTCTGGTTGAGTTTTTAAAAGGGAAAAACTAAAATTTTTTAAAATTTATTATACCCCAAGCTGCTAAAGATCTGAATCTGAAAATACTCCTCCTAAAACCTGTTGAGGTTACGTAGAAGTCAATGGCAGATGTCCCTGAAGATGTTTCTGCCCTGATTTTCGTATATTAATCTGAAAAATTGGGTTTTCGGCGATAAAGTGTACAATTCAGGTGTCAAACAAAAAATTTGTACAATTTGAATTGTTTTGCACTTTTTTGAGCTGATTTTTTTTGAAAAACAAGTTCAATTTGTGGATGGGAGTTTTTAATTAAAAAAATGAAATACATTTGAGTTTTAGTAAATACCCTCCTCCCCATGGTGTATTTATATATATATATATATATATATATATATATATATATATATATATATATATATATATATATATATATATATATATATACACGTATATAGTATATATATATATATATATATATATATATATATATATATATATATAAATAACCATGAGCACAGAGGTAAACATTTGTAATAAAGTTGTAATAATAACTAGAGCACTGTTTCAGAGAGCCGAGAAAAGACTTTCAGATTTTTTTTACATAATATTAGGTAGAAGAATAACTTTTGGGATCTTTTTTCTTTCATTTCGTTCCTGCAGTTTACTGTTATTCAAAATAAATATTTTTCTTCTCAAAAATAAGCACAATTTTAAGAAATGCAACAAATTTGTTGTAGGATATAATGGTTTACACCCCTTAGAATAGGCACATGCATTTAGGCTAGGCATATGCATTTGGGCTTAAAAACTGTGATAATAAAAACCTCAAAACACTCTTGTTGACTTTTTCACTGGTTGACTTTCATTTACAGGAAAACTCATGGAAAAATAAAATTTTTACTCAAATTCCCATGTTGAACAATATGCGTGTTGTAAATCTGTCCCAGCTGGTTATTATATTTTTCTTTTTGCCTATAGAGCAGGAGGAAGAACTGAATCTGTGCACTGGTCCTGTAGAGGATTTAGTAATATAAGATTAAGGGGCAGATTTATCAAAATGTTTATATCTAAATAAATAACTTCTATTCATTCCTATGGGTTTTTTGGAACCATATTTATCATATTCATCAAATTGTAAGTTTCAGCTTTCACCCATTGATAAATACAATTCTAAAAATCCCATAGGAATGAATAGAATGTGGGTAAGTTTTTATTTATTAAGCTCTAAACTCACATTTTGATAAATATGCCCCTACGTTTGCTAGACATACTGTTTTAAAAATGTGTTCTTTTAACAAGAAGCAATCCTTTGGGCCAGCACCATCCACCCCTTTCCATGTAATAGGTCAGTTTGTTTACATGTTTGTGGGCTTTATATTATCAAAATAAAGCAGTCAGTGGAGGTAACTGTCACTGTCATTATGCAAAATTGTATTTTCTCATCTGGATGCAGTGATATTACAAAATAATTCACACACAAATATCTATATTATATAGATATCACTATTAATAACCTCAACACTCATTTACAAGGCCGTAACATCTGCTTTATTGATATTCTGATACTCTTTTCCCCAGTGCCCCAATTTCCCTTATCAATAGTCCTTTTATTAAGAGGTGTGGAAACAGCCTGGGATGATAAGAGAGATTCTTTTTCAGCAGGAGAGTAGGAGCAGTAGTTTCAGTCCACAAAGAAGTCAAACGCACGGCTCAGCGTTCAAAAAACCAAGACGACACCACACAAACCAGAATAGAAATAACCTTGATCTTTAGAAGGGCATAGAGGAAGGAAAGTGATATAAAGGAGGGGAGAGCTTAACCAAGACCAGTCCAGTTAGCCCTCTTTCAACATATTATTTTGCGAGTCTTTATCTCACTGTGTTCCTTTACAGTATTTCAGTATCATCCTCTCCCCTCAATGGCTCCGCTTTTTTTAAAGTATTATAGTTAGTTGACCATTTGTCATCAAGACTCATACTTTCAGGTTCCCAGTCTAATTGGAGATTTTCACATTGTGTCTCCTTACCCTCTAGGACCACTCTTTCACACAAACCAAGTTCTTGGACTAATTAATTAATTTTTTTTATTTAGAGTTTCCAACTCAGTAAGTCAGTAGGGATTGTGACAGTTTTGCTCCTGAAGATTGAAGGAGTAGGAGATATAAGGGATCAATAGAAATATTTGTTTCAGATCAAAAGGGACAGAGCAGGTAATAGACTGTGCAAAATGGAAGGCATCACTTGTTATCTTAGTTTTCCCATAAAAGATCAGATCATGGTTAAGTGGCTGGTTGGTGTTTTTCCCACTGATTAGTGAAATAATGACCACAGGTTATGTTCATGTACATTTCTTCAGTTAGTTGATTTCTGTTATTGTGGAGTGGCTGCATTGTTGACATTCATATGGATGACCAAAATGACTGATTAGTTTAAACAGCCGGCAGTTGTTTGAACACTGAAACTGTTAAAGATGGCAGCCAACTATTTGGGGTTAATCACTGTGGCTTAGTCAATGATTGGTCACAGCATGGGGTCAGTCTGGTGTCTCCACTAAATGGCTGGCTGGATTCTGCTCAACCCTACCTCCACTTTTTGGAGGTCCATTTTAAGTTCTCACACATAATACTCTTTGTCCTTATTTTTCTTACTCTTACCAGCTGTTTTGGTGGCAGGTGTTGTCTTTTCTTTTACCACTGCACCATTGCTCTGAGCAGAGTTACTGATGTAGTTCCGACTTTGGTCCACCTGATAAGATCCTTCATCTCGGTTCCTATACTTATACATTGCGTAGAGGAGAATGAGGATGCAGAGGGCAGCTGCTGCAACAATCCCCACAACCATCCCTGTTGTGCTGCTGGACTCCCTGATCACTTCCACTGCGCCTGGAGATATTTTCTCCCCTGAGCCTGTAGGATTTGCTGTAGGAAAATTGTGAAAATTTGGGGAAGAAGTTATAGATGGAAACCTTTGCTTTTTGTGTTTGTCCACAGATGTAGGGATATAGGGGTATTGGTCTAAATTAGGTTTTGGTGGTTCCCTGTTGTTCATTTTGCCTGCAGGGATGTTCCGGATAAGGTCTGGGGATGTGGTGGAGGTGAGAAGGTCATAAGGAGAGGAGGTTGAACCTCCTGTCCTAACATTTGGCCGGTACCCAGGAGGCTTCCTAGGAGACCCATCTGATCTGGACAATAAGGTCCTTTCTGTTATCATAGGGAAAACGGATTCAAAGTCCTCATCATCGGTTGGTGGGAAGCTTGATTCAGACACTTCCCCTGAGGAATCACCAGAGACTTCTATTGCCTCATCGCAATCACTATCCTCCTGCTCTGAAGGGCAAGGTGGCCTTGAGTTTGAAGGTACACTCAAGGAATCTTTGGTGGTGTCCACCAGAGTGAGGACAGTTCGATAAGTAGGTGGGGGCGGAACAAAGGGAGAACGGGTGGCAATGGGAGGGGTATCTAAGGAATCCTCTGTGATTATGGGCAATATTAATTCCCCTCCTGGAAACAAGAGAAAAAAGCAGAGAAAACAGCAAAGAAAATAGGTGTGAGTAAAAACCTCAGTAGGTCAACAAATGCTAAACACAGCACAATATGCTAACTCCCTTTGTATATATAGGTCTATCAACTATGCATAGAAACCAAATATTAAACCCAAAAAGGTACACTGCTTTTTTTTAAAGATAGCTATCTAAGCATGTATCTAATCCTAAGCATTATTTATCCATTAGTTGTCTACTCAAATATAATTTCCTTGAAAGGATATTTATACTTAATTCTTCTCTGTTCCATTTTATTTTGCTTACTCTCCACATTAACTTAATTTCTGACTTAGAACTTTTTTTTTAAATAATAAACTACTGTATGTTTCTAGCTCATTATATGTTTTATGATAATGTCCTCTAGTATTCACTGAATAATATTTTTGAACCAAAAACACTTTAAAATGTGTTGCTAATCTATGTTGCACTTTAGTATTCTGTGTCTTTTTTTGTAATTTCCTCCTTATGCTTGTCAATCCCAATCATTCCATCTTAAAGATGGTTCACAATTCTGATCTTATTTCTATCAATCTACCCATTTTTTTACATCTTTGCCACATCTTACTGATAACCTTGAGTAAACGTTATTCCTTTCCCCATCTAATTTTTGTTTACAACCCCTATTCTCTCTATTTCTGTTATATTCTTTCTTTATAAGTTCCCCACTGCTTTATGCCATATTTTGCTTTCTACTACTTTTCTTGTCATTCCTGCTTGCCTCCTCTCATGAAATAAAATTGATTCAGAATATTTAGACAACTTACATTAAACAATTGGCCACATGTGATTTTAGCATGAAGACAAAAAAAATTACAAAAGAAACTGTGAAACCTCTCGGTAAAAAAAAAGTCACTTTGATTTATTAAATTTTTACTGTTTCACGGTCACTTTATATTTTAAACTATTGCTTTTACCAAAACAACACATATCATGTATTCTATTTTTATCATTAACAAATAACTGAGAATATATGTATGTAAATATAAATATTAATTTGAGGTCCAGCAAAGCTTAATGAGTTTTCCTCTATAAGCAATCCTGTTCCTAAAATTTATAAAAAAGATTTTAATGACCATGAACAATGAAATATATTTTCCTTTTCTTAAAACAAAGGAAGAAAAAAAGAAAAGTGAGTTTTAGCATTATTTTGGTTAAAAGTTTCATGAACATTTTAGGTTTTTCTATAAAGAAAAACATCCTGGCCGTATACCATCCCAAAAGAAATAATTGTACACATTATTCCCCAAATAGATAAATAAAGGGACCCAACAACAAGGCCCAGCACTACATATCAATAGAAACTGCCAAATGCTACAATGTTTAAATTATTAAGAATACAAAAACAAATCAGCATTCCCAATTCTCTCTGATAATAAATCCACAAAAAATAATTGAATTTGTTGACTACAATTGTCATTCTGTAAATAATACACAAAACACATTCTAAATGGGCATTTATAACTCAGTTGGACTTGAGCAAGGAACAGCAGGATAGATCATACTGACTTATTATGATTATATTAGCACAAATATGGCACACCAATCCAACTGACACCTGAAAAACATCTGTCTGTGTTAATAGTGGCAATTATGCTTTTGGAAATTCCAGGTGTCCACAATAGGTATCAAAAATTAACATTTCCATTGCAGTTCAAGTAGTGGCAACAAAATTTGTATAAATCTACTGGTTTGAAAATCTTATAAGGGAATGCTATCTTATAAAGGGACAGCATATTTATAAACAGATTATTAGGACTACTGCCAGTGATAATGTTGGGATTGGTTTTATAGGTATTTATAAATTGATAACATTTACACTAAGTGCCATGTTTGCCTATGTATATAGGATACTGTTAGGGAAGGATCCATACTCTCCCTGTATCTAAAATAATTTTTTGGAAAAGAAATTATAACCATTTTTGTTTGAGATTGTAGTGTCACCTTGTACAAAGGGCTTGCCATGCCCCATGGCCTTAAGTAATTAGCATTTTATTTATAGTGCTTAAACCAAACTTGAACTTTGCTTACTTTAAGGAATGCCCACATATCATTCCCAATATTTTTAGCACACTTGCCTGTCTGTCAAATTTTAAATTGTAGAGCTACATCTTACAAAAAGAAAATTTAATTGATATACAGTATAGCTGAAAAGCTCAAAATCAGAGGCACAAAATTTTAAATTACGCTGGTAAATGAGCTCCAGAACTGTTTGGAAAAATGAAAACTTTGGTCTATCTTTAAGCTGTCCAATACTGACTGCTGAGCCTGCAGGTATTTGGTCCCTGACCAATATCTGGTCAGAGCTAAAGAGGCTGGAAAATGGGGGGTTGCAAGGACTGTGTAATCTGCTCCTTTCCGCATTGGACCATTATATGATGAGCCCGATTTGGCCCACCATCCGAGTGACCAAATGAAGAGCTTATGTAAGATAAACTTTATGTCTGACTTTTTAAAAATATTTGCCAAACTAGCAACTTCATTTAAATGTGCTATAAATTGTTATATTATTTGCTTTTTATGTTATTACTAGCAAATTGATAGGTGATGGGTTTTATTTATGTAATTCTCCTGCTGCCACCAATATGCTATCATAGGTATTAATTTTGATTTGCTTTATACAAAAATTATTTGATTCGTATTGGATTGAATTTACTAAAAATCTACCTTGCATGTGCTCCGATTCTTATTCCATGTTTTAAGTCTGCTGTGTTCACCCTAATCAATTATAATAAATTAAAAGGTACTGTACACAGAGGTTGCTATTTGAAAATTCTATGAAAATGTTCTAATATAACCAAAAAATATAGGGTTTCATAGGCAATTACTATGTATTAAATGCTTACCAATAAGGTAACTAGTTTAACTAGGTGTTATCTCCTGAGCATTCTGGATAACAGGTCCCAGCCCCATATTTTATTTCTGAAAACCCTATAATATTCATTTGTATACTTTTGATGAAGACTCTGTAACTGTTATTTGTGTCACATACATACTTTTTACCCTGGTCATGATGAAACAAGTAACCTGATTGGTTTGTAGGGGCAGACAGAGGGTTCTACATTGCACCACTTTCTTTGCTGGCTGATTATGAGATTGGAAAGCAGCTTGTTTATCTGCAGATGCTGGTTGTGTATCAGCTATTCTCATATTCTATATTTACCATAGAACCCAATAATGATGGTGTATGTACCCGTGCTGTGGCATATGCTGTAGTTGGTATTGTGGGCTTGTTTCTGTGCTTTGGCATTTAAGTTCATATTCTGGTTGTGGCCCTTTTTCCTAATTATTTTGTCCTGTCTGCATTCTCCCTTTTCTGTTTTTTTTAATTCTTTGTTACCTTTTGGGTCACCTTAGTTGCCTTGTGCCTTATACCTTATTTCTTACCTCTTTCTTTTCCCTGCTTGGATTTATGTTTTCCATCAACTTTCCCTGGAATAAGGTATTCCAACTGTATTCCAACCCTTCATTTGTTTAGCACCCCATACTGCACGTGTAAGCAAGCTGTGTCTGGGTTCTCTGGAAATGCCCTTGGTTTGGGTTGCAATTACATGCTCATAAAAATAAAGTCAGCCTCTGTTTAAATGGAAAAGGTGGAAGGAATGCACCTAATACCTGAATAAAGAAATGTCTGCAAATCTGGCAATGTAAATGTTTTAGATATCTACCAATTTGGAGGAACGTTTTAGAGAGGACAGCAGTGGTACTCAAGCAGAAATTGCAGTGTTTGCTGCAATTTTGCTTTTGGTGTATTATTCAAATTAGGGGTTAAAGCAGACCGTTAGTTATATATGTGCATGTGTGTGTTAATTAAGAATGTTCTGCCATAATTGCTGCTGCCTAAGTACAGTTTATAGATCATTATTAGCACTCCTCCCTAGAGGAGTACAGGAGATCTACTTTAGTCAGCATACTAATTATAAGTAACCCAGTGATTAATGCATGAGAGTATTTTTTTAGGAGAGAAAGTTTATGTTGATCTTTCTAGGTAATGATCATCCTTTCTCCAAGCATCCCTGTATTATAGGAATGCGAAGGACAGCAGGACCATTAAAATCTGCTGCTTCTGCAAATATTTATAAATGGTGCACCAAAACATGTAACTATGTAACCTATAAAGGGGAAGCCACTGCTCCTCTTTGCTTCCTGCTATTTTAATTGTTTGACAAGAATGAACAAAAAAATAGAAAGGTGGCCATACCATGTTTGGCCCCTCGCATGGTATCAGCCCATGCACAGATTTGTTGGATATCTTGCGGGATCAGCCCATGTATGGTTGCATTTATTATAGATATGATGTACAATTAAAAGCATTACATATTTCAAGTTAAATCCCTCACCCTAGCTAACTTTGACTAATATTATAAGAACAGTCTGAACCTATTGAAGCCACAGCACCCTGTGCATAGACTTTTCTTACTGACTAGTAAAACAACCATCAACAAGGCTTAACTATTTTTACACTTCTTGACGATGTTACTGTGTTTCAGAAACAAAACTTTACTTTCATTCCCTGAATAAAATTCTAATAATTTAAAATCGAATCGAACTGAAAATGCAGCTTTACCCTATTTTAATTAAACTGTCTTGAACAGCTCTAGTGCCTTGAATTACCTTTTTGAATTACCATTCTGTTCTGTAAGGGCAATCTTGGCACTGTTCTATATCTCAGTTTTTAGACAAAAAATCTCTCACTATATTCATATTGATTTTATTTTTTCATTGCTCCCCCCCGTACACATACTATTAACCTCTGACATATTTGCCTCTGTATACACTACAAATCATAATCTCTTGTTCCCATACTATGTGTGCATTTTACATTTATATAACTATTATCATCTCTCCACTATTTTGTTATCCCATACTTGCACTTGAATTGGAATTCTCATAATTCTCATTAATGATAAAAGTATGCTACAGGCAGCTACGCACACATATCTTGCAAACAGTTAATAAAATATGGATACGCTTTTCTCTCTGTTGAAGTTTGGAGTTTCCATACGTATAACCTATTTCCTTTTCCCCTTGCCCGGTGGTTTATTAACTGATTTTATGATTTATTTTCTATTTGAAATGATTGTAAAAGTTTAGTGCAGGGTACAGTTGGGGTCTTACCTGTGCTTGGTTCACATTCTTCCAAGTCTTCGTCATCACTTGGACATTCAGCTGAGGCAACGAGAAGGTCATCAGAATTCTGAAAAAAACAAGGATTATGAGACTTTATGGACTGAATGCAAACAACCAATATTATTTAATTAATATTAATTACATTGTTCCAAATGATTAGCCCATCCAACTTGCTGGCTGTTGCTTTGTCTTATAATGGTACGCTAATCAAAAGGTTTTGTTTTTTCAATACATTTAGATTGACTGTAGTTGTTTTTATATTTGCACTTATTATGCAAAGATTTACTACAAACTTCTAAAAAATGTAATGAGCATTTTGGAAACATTTAATGGCTTGCTTCAAAAACTTCTTATAGTGATGGAATTCCCTATAAGCTGGTGCTTTAAATGCAAACTATACCCCCAAAATGAATACTTGAGCAACAGATTTTTATATCAAATTAAGTGGCATATTAAAGAATCTCATCAAACTGGAAAATATATTTAAGTAATTGCTCTTTTACATCTCTTGCCTTGAACCACCATTTTGTAATGGTCTCTGTGCTTCCTCAGAGATCATCTGACCAGAAATACTAGAACTCTAACTGTAGCAGGAAGAAGTGTGGAAGCAAAAGACAGAAATCTGTTTGTTAATTGGCTCATGTGACCTTACATACAATCCCAGGGGGTGGCCCTTACTTTTTAAAATGGCAGTTTTCTTTTTATTTTTACACAATAGCACATACTACTATAAAAGTATATTATTATGAAAATGGTTTATTTACATGAAGCAGGGTTTTACATATGAGCTGTTTTATGCAATATCTTTTTATAGAGACCTACATTGCGGGTATAGTTTTCCTTTAACTCCTTATATGAAATTGCAGTTAAGGCCAGATATAGAATGGCTGACAGAAAGATCATTAGATTGTTGTTATTACACTCCTCTCTTACAGACATCGTCTAATTTTTGCTTTGGAAACCAATGTTCCCATTAAAAGATTAAAAGTTTAGCAAATGTTTTGCAGAGCCTGACCTCCAAAGGTATCACAGGTAACTCCTGATTTTTGTCCCTGCTAAAGCTTAAGTAAGTCCCTGGGGGCTTAAGTAAAGCAAGGTAAAGTAAAACTGGCGAAAGGAATATTTTTGAATGCATATTTTTTATGTTTTGGTATTAAAGGAGAACTAAACCCTTAAATGAATATGGCTAAAATGCTGTATTTTATATAATGAACTTATTGCACCAGCTTAAAGTTTAAGCTGCTCAATAACAGCAGTGATCCAGGATTTCAAACTTGTCACAGGGGGTCACCATCTTGGAAAGTGTCTGTGACATGCTCAGTGGGCTCTGAGCAGCTATTCAGAAGCTAAGCTTAGGGGTCCTCACAAATTTTCAAGCATAAAATAAGATTGATAATTCTGATGCTAGTTGCACTGGTTTCTGTGTTGACATGTAGTAGTTATCTGTATTAATTACTAATCAGTAATAATTGTATTGCGACATTTATATTTAGGGATGCACCAAATCTAATATTTTGGATTCGGCCGAACCGCTGAATTCTTTGTTAAAGACTCGGCCGAATACCAAACTGAATCCGAATCCTAATTTGCATATGCAAATTAGGGGTGGGAAGGGGAAAACATTTTTTACTTCCTTGTTTTGTGACAAAAAGTCACGCAATTTCCCTCCCTGCCCCTAATTTGCATATTGCGGATTCGGCCGAATCCGAATCCTGCTGAAAAAGGCCGAATCCCGAACCGAATCCTGGATTCGGTGCATCCCTATTTATATTATATATATTCAATATATTGTGCATTGATCCCTAAGCTCAGTAAGTGACAGCAGCACAGATCATGTGTAGTGAATCAGCAGAAAAAAAGATGGGGAGCTACTGGGCATTCTTGGAGCCACAGATTTTCTCTGCTAAAGGACTGGAGTTTCCTTGGGCTGTTAGCCAAAACATTATGCACAACATTTCTAACCTACTCTTTTAGTTATGCTTTCATTCTCCTTTAAATTGTTCAAATTTGTCAGAACTGCTTATTACAATCTAACATTATTACACGTGTTACAGCCTCCATTCTGCCTTTAACTCCATGGTACATGAATACATGAATAATGGCAGAAGACTTCAATTGGTAGAAACACTGTTTATTGCAACTTTACTGCAACTTCTATAAGTAGCTTGTGTACTCGTCTGCATGATCTTTTCAGCTTGATTGCTGAATACTAGACATATCAGGTGCAGTCTTCTGTGTTGCCATCTAATCAAAAATCCACGAAGTATATGTATTTTACACATGCCCCATTTTATTATTGAACGTTCGAAAACTGAGAGCAACATTGAAGTTATTGGTCATAACTGTCAAAGGACTTTCATTAGCTGTGGCCATTAAAGTGTACCATACAGGTGTCCCATTTCATTGAGCTTTGCTCATGTCAGACTTTTCATTCCACTGGCAAATATGGGAGGGGGGTTAGATCATATGTAATCATTATGTAATTTGTGTTTTGCTTTTAAAATACATTAGTGCCAATTTAACTCACTCTAATTGCAATAAAACAAGGCTGTGTTGTTCTCCTGCTCAAAAGCCATAAGTCATCATTAAACTGCACCTTAAATGATTACCCTGCTCTACAGTGGGGATGGTGAATATTCCTGCCATACATGCTCTCACAATTTTTGAAGTCAGCACACTCAACAAGTTGTATTGCGAACAAATAAAAAATATTTTTCGGGGGGGGGGTGTCAGGGAGCCGGGAGCTCCCTCCAGGGAGGTAGTCTGGATCAAGGAGGAAGCCCTCTAGTGGGAGCAAGGTCACGGTATCCGAAGGGTTAAGCAGAATCAGTAGTAGTGGTCACAGGCAGGAGTTAACGAGGGCAGGCAGATCAGATGCAAAAGTCCAAAGTCCAGGCAAAGTTTAATAACACAGGCAGGTAACAGGAATCACGGACTGGGAGCAGGAATCTAGGCTGGAAGCAGGAATCAGGGCAGGGAGCAGGAATCAAAGCTGGAGCTCTCAGGGGGAAGCTGAGGTCTGACAGACACAGGATTGATAATCTCCAAGATGGGAAATGGACCCACAAACTTCGGACCCAACTTGGGAGATGGCACCTTCAGACGAATGTTTCGGGAAGAAAGCCAAACTTTATCAGCAACCTTGAAGAGAGGAGAGGACCAATGTCTCCAATCAGCGATTTGGTTGCAGCCCAAATAGCGGACATATGGGCCACATGGTCACCAGCGGCTGGGGCATCAGTCAAAACAAAGTCTTTTGGAAAGGCTTGAGGATGTTGGCCATACACAGACATGAATGGAGATCTTACAGTGGATGAATGACAGGCGTTGTTATGAGCAAATTCTGCCCATGGGAGAAGGTCAGACCAATCATCTTGGCAGAGGGAGACATGATTTCTCAGGAATTGTTCTAAGGCTTGATTCACTCGCTCCGCTGCCCCATTCGTTTGGGGATGATAGGAAGAAGAGAATTGGAGAGCAATACCCAAGACCTTGCATAAGGAACGCCAAAACTTTGCCGTGAACTGGGAACCTCTGTCAGAGACAATCTCCGCCGGGAAGCCATGCAGGTGGAAAATTAATTGAATAAACAACTGCAACAACTCCACTGCAGATGGAAGCTTGGAGTTGGCTATGAAGTGGGCCATCTTGCTAAAACGATCTATGATGACCCAGATCACGGTGTTCCCACTGGAGGGAGGAAGCTCGACTATGAAGTCCATTGCCAAATGGGTCCAAGGACGAGAGGGGACAGGCAATGGCTGTAGTAACCCGCTAGGGTGAGAATGGCTAGGCTTGGAAGTGGCACAAACGGTACAAGCAGCAACAAAGTCTTTGACATCTTTACGAATAGTCGGCCACCAGACTAGACTCCGTGAAAGTTCTAGAGTCTTAGCAGGACCAGGATGTCCCGCTTGCTTGGAGCTATGAGTCTGTTGCAGGATAGGCAGACGAAGTTCAGGAGGTACGAATGCCATTCCGATGGGAGTATCAGGAGGGGCAGAAGATTGACCAGCCAGAATTTGATCAGCAAATTGAGGGTATAAAGAAGCAATGATCTTGACAAGAGGAATAATTGGCTCTTGTCTTTCAGGAGTACAATCCACCGGAGTGAAACTTCGAGACAGAGCATCGGCTTTCCGATTCTTGGAGCCAGGGCAATAAGTCAAGACAAAGTTAAATCGAGAGAAGAAGAGAGCCCACCTTGCTTGTCTGGGATTCAGCCTCTTGAATGAACTCAAGATTCTTATGATCTGTGTAGACCGTGACTGGGATCAAGGAACCTTCAAGGAGGTGACACCATTCTTCTAAGGCAAGCTTGACAGCCAGGAGTTCTCGATTTCCTACATCATAATTTTGTTCGGCAGGAGAGAACTTCTTAGAGAAATATGCACATGGGTGCAACTTTCCATCAGAGGGATGTCATTGGGACAGGATAGCTCCAGCTCCAACTTCAGAAGCATCCACCTTGATGAAGAAAGGTAACTCTGGATCAGGATGGCGGAGAACCGAAGCAGAAGTGAAGGCATCCTTCAAGGATTGAAAAGCTTCTATAGCAGGCGGGGGCCATGAGCTTGTTTTACCCCCTTTTCAGATGAGGGCAAGGGTAGGAGCAATACGAGAAGAGAACCCCTTAATGAATTGCCGGTAGTAATTGGCAAAACCAATGAATCTTTGCATTGCCTTGGTGCTCAGCGGTAGGGGCCACTCTTGGATTGCAGACACTTTCACCGGAACCATCTCGAAACCCTCTGGGGAGATGATATAGCCCAGAAAAGGAATCTTGGACACTTCAAACACGCATTTCTCCAGCTTGTAAAAGAGGGAGTTCTTCCTCAAACGAGAGAGTACTTCCTTCACCTGGGACCGATGGCTTGCTAAGTCCTTGGAGAAAATCAGGATGTCATCAAGGTACACGACCACAAACTTTCCCAAGAGATCCCGGAAAATGTCGTTCACGAATTCTTGGAAGACAGCGGGGTCATTGCAGAGACCAAAGGGCATCACAAGGTATTCAAAGTGCCCATCACGAGTGTTGAATGTTGTCTTCCATTTGTCACCTTCACGGATGCGGATGAGGTTATACGCCCCACGAAGTTCCAACTTAGTGAAGATTTTAGCCCCCTTCAGTTGGTCAAAAAGTTCTGCAATCAGAGGCAAGGGATACCGGTTCTTAACGGTGATTTTATTAAGACCCCGGTAGTCAATACAAGGACGTAGGCCTCCATCCTTCTTCTCCACGAAGAAGAATCCAGCTCCTGCAGGAGAAGTAGAAGGGCGAATAAACCCCCGCTGGAGATTTTCTTGGATATATTCCTTCATGGCAGAGGTCTCTGCTGGGGAGAGAGGATAAGTGCGACCTCTAGGAGGCATGGTTCCATGCAGGAGATCAACTGGACAATCGTAGAGACGATGAGGAGGGAGAAATTCTGCAGACTTTTTACAGAAGACATCGGAGAATTCCTTGTAGAAGGAGGGAAGTGTCTTCAAATCTGACGTAGAAATATTCACCCTCTGGATGGGTTCAGCAGGAAGGCAGTGCTGTTGGCAGTATGGACTCCATGGAAACCTGCCACCGAGGACCAATCAATGATAGGGTTATGCAGGCGTAACCAGGGAAGCCCCAAGACGACAGGAACAGAAGGACAGGAAATAATCAGGAACGATAACTTTTCTTTGTGTAAAGTCCCAACCTGCGCAGGCAATTCCCCAGTCATCATAGAGATAAAGAAAAAGATATATCTATGGATTGCACACTCAGACTTATATAAATGAATTAAAATTTATTGTATCATATTATTAAAAACTTACAAACATCATAGAAAAACCGACGCGTTTCGACCACCATGGTGGTCTTCATCAGGGGCAAAAAACTCCTCAATATAAGAAAAATCAAAAAGGCAGGAAGATTGTATGTATCTATGCAGTTTAAATACCTTGTGGCATGTTAAGCAGGCTCCCAAACAGACGATGCTCAGCGTGTGACATCATTTCCGCCCCAATTATAGGTGAAAAGGGAAGTGTGCTCACCTAAATCTCTATTTGGAACGCATATGCGTTCCACTCGAATTTACGCATGCGCTTTCCCGCCCATGCGAAAACACGCATGCGTTCCATTCAATCATGCGAGTGCGCAAAAATGCCCAAAAGTAGGCAAAAATGCGCTAGCACAAAAACGCCCATTGTAGGCCAAATTGGAAATGTGCGCACAACTTCTTGGAACACTCTCTGTTGTGCATGCGAGTCTAGTTATAAATCAAGTTATAAATCAAAATAGCATACATTAAATCCCAACTATGGAGAAAATACCAATTTCTCGCACTCTTTTGAAATCCTTGTTATGACTCACAATTGCAAAACATCATGTCTGTTTGATGGCCAAAAAACATCAAACAACATTACATCATAATTCATGTTATTGTACACAATTAAATCGCAAATAGGCCATTTCTTGTTTAATAGCCCCAGATACAGTCTAAGTCTGGTGTCCCATGAATGTGTTATACACTAGAAAAAATAAAAAAAGGAAAGAGAAAAATTACATCACTATACAAAAAACATTATACCAACAAAAAGGTTTTTACAATTATATATAACAACCTTCAAGAGACATATCCCTTATTAAACCTTGGAATATGCAAAATATCTGTATCTCAAGATGAGAGCAGAACATACCTATCCCGGTTCATCATCTAGTCTGAATAGAAAAATTGGATAGAAAAATTCGTACTGGATGAATCAAAGAAAATATCCATCATAGGAGCCGATTAGAGTTACAGCAATCATTATCTGTTCTGTAAAAAACATGACAGATTTAGTCATAGAGATAAACTCGGATTCAAGGGGTCGGTCATCAATGGCGGTTACTCGAAGTGGAGGAGTCAATGGAAACAGGGGAACATTCATATACTTGGCAAAGAGAGCGTCCATGAAATTTCTGGCAGCTCCAGAGTCAATAAAAGCTGACCCATAAATGGTCTAAGTGGACAGACGGATCTGTAAAGGCAGAAGAAACCTGTGAGAGTTCTCTTGTGACTTGGGAGTAACACCCCCTACATGAGTCTTTCCAAGGTTACCTTGAAGAGGGGAACTCTGAGGCTTCACAGGACAGGAGTTGGCAAAGTGAGATTGACCCCCACAGTAGAGACAAAGTCCAGCCGTACGTCTCTGGAGTTTCTCTTGTTCAGAGAGACGAGCTCTTCCGACTTGCATAGGTTCCTCCGGAGGAATAACTGCTGGGGGGTAGGAGGTAATAGAGGTCTTTGAAAGCAAGGAGCCAACATGGGTTGAAATTTCTTGACTCGGTCCCTATCAGCTTGATGTTCTCTCTGACGGGTGTCCACCTTGACAGACAAAGCAATGAGGTCTTCAACCTGCGTGGGTAATTCACGGGAGACCAGGTCATCTTTGAGGCGGATAGAGAGACCATTGTAGAAGGCAGCATGATAGGCATCATTATTCCAACGAGTCTCTGCAGCGAGAGTACGGAATTCAATGGCATATTCCGCTACATTACGATTACCTTGGCGAATCTGGAACAGACGAGAAGCAGCGGTCGCCACCCGACCGGGGGCTTCGAACACCGTCCGGAATTCTTTCAGGAAGGCTTTAGCATCATCAATTAAAGGAGACTCCTTCTCCCAGTGCGGAGATGCCCATTCAAGTGATTTCCCTGCCAGACGAGTGATCACAAAACCAACCTTAGCTGGCTCACAGTTAAATTCTGCAGGTTGCAAGGCGAACCGAATCTGGCACTCATTCACAAAACCATGACAGGCTTGAGGGTCGACACTGTAGAGAGGCGGTGCAGGAATACATGGACCAGAAGTGGGGGACTGTGTAGCCATGTCGGCAGCAACTAGGGTGGGCGTTGGAGTAGTCGGCGTCAGCATGGATAACTTTTCCAAAATCACCTCCAGCGTGTGTCCGACAAAATTTTGCCGAGCTTCGTACGCCTTCATGCGAGTATGCAGACCTCGAAAGGCCCTGCCAAAATCTGGCTGAGCTTCCTCAGTGGGATCCATGGCCCAAGAATAATGTCATGGAGCCGTGAGCTCCCTCCAGGGAGGTAGTCTGGATCAAGGAGGAAGCCCTCTAGTGGGAGCAAGGTCGCGGTATCCGAAGGGTTAAGCAGAATTAGTAGTAGTGGTCACAGGCAGGCGTTAACGAGGGCAGGCGTTAACGAGGGCAGGCAGATCAGATGCAAATGTCCAAAGTCCAGGCAAAGTTCAATAATACAGGCAGGTAACAGGAATCACGGACAGGGAGCAGGAATCAAGGCTGGAAGCAGGAATCAGGGCAGGGAGCAGGAATCAAAGCTGGAGCAGGGATCAAGGCTGGAAAACAGGCAGTACAGGAACCCAGGATCAGTAGTGATTTGAATCCTATTCTTGGGCGCCGTCACAGTGTTTTGGGCGCCCTTTTATGACAAGATCCCGGCACCAGTGATGACATCATCATGCAGCGACGCTGCAGCCATGTGTTCAGCATGGGCGCCGCCATCTTATATCTTTACTGTGACCGCCGGGAATGTAAACAACGCTGTCGGGTACTTCTGGATCGGGTACTTCTGGCAGTCCTGACAGGGGGGCGCTCTAAAACCACATTCTACTATTCATTTTCAGTGAGCTTGCAAAATTATGTTTTTGGAGAAAACTAACATAGCTTGAAGTATGAAAATGTATCTCTCATTGATTTCTACAGAAGTTCACTAGCTTTCAGCCACATTTTTTATTTGAGTTTTTCATTTAATTCATTTTTTATATAAGTTAAATTTGAAAGTTCAGAATTTGTAAAATATTCTGATTTCAATTTATTAGCACACCTAGTACAAGATACAGTCTGAACCCAGTAGTCCTTTATTAAATTGCTTGCATCCCATTGTGCTTCTTTGTTGATTCTCCTGCATGATGCACAAGGAAGCGTTGTGCAAGGTTATACTCACTTCTCGCCTTTCTATATGCTTACTGTGAGGCATGACTTCTGGTGGGCCAGGGGAATTGGCAGATAATATTTTCTTCACAATTTTCATCTTGCCCCCATTGATAAATAAACCCTTATATATTTATATATTCACTGTGGTGTGTGTGTTTTTATGTACATATACTACACCTTCCATTGCTCAAAAATGGAACTAAACTCAAAAATGTAAAGCCTAACAGCCTACTTTGTATGAATATAAGAATCAGAGGATGTTCCCATCTTTTTTTCTCTCCCTACCCTAAGCATTACTGTATATCTCTCTCTACTCACAGATACAAGTATATCAGAGGGCACCATTATGTGAAATGGTGACCTTTGCACATTCAGACCATCTTGCCAGGCCAAAGATAGGGCATATGCTTTATTGATTATATAAAAAGTATTATTTATGTTTAAAGGACAGTTGTAATGTACTTCAATGAGTCTGCCAAACAAGCATAGTCTTTTCTCTCAATATTACACTTTCACAAGCTCTCTTACTCCTTCTCCCTTACATGTAATATGCTTCCTTGTGCATTAGTAGCAGGTAAAAAAAAAACCATGTAATTACTATGTACAATGTGAAAAGGCAGTGTGGGTTCAAATAGATCTCAATTATACTGTAACGGTTTGTGTTAAGTAGAAGAAAGGGCAGCCCGTGCTTGGCAAACAAACATCACCTATCATTAATTCCCAAGTGTAAATATAAAGGCTTCAATTTCTCCAGCCCACACTCCTTGAAATTGACAGTGCCTATTACTGTCATGAGCCATGCAATATAGTCATGTGTAGAAAAGCAAATTAGTAGAAATCACAAGGCTTTTTAGAAATCAGATATCTTGATAGGGGTCAATGAATGCAAAGATATGTTTCAAGTATAGAGATCTGTTTCCCACCCATATCATAGCCCAGATTAATACATAAAATGTATATGATGTGCATTAGCTTTTAAATGTATGAAAAACCTGTTAGTTATTTTAATAACACTGATAGTATTAAAAAATCCCTAGGTAGATGACTTCTACCATCCCTGCTTGATGAGTTGGAGTAGTTAGTGATTGCATTACCACCCACTTGGTTTGCTAGACCTACTGGGGTGGTAATGCCATCTGCATTTGGGATGTTCCAAAATCGCTGATCATAATCATTATAGGTTTCAGCCATAAATCCCTGCTGCAGTGAAGTACAACTTTGCTCTCTCTGTAGACCAGTGATCACTGCTTTAGACCTAAACAAACACTATGATGAGAACAAGTAGTTTATAAGGGGTTCCAAGTGAGGAATTGTGTGTTTTTATCAGTTATATCATGCAACATACTCAAAATTAATTAAAGACAGTTTTACAGTTACTGTATACAGACTAGGATTAACTATTAAAGCAATAATTCCTGTAACTGTAGCTAAATTATAGCTACTTTCTGCCTGTACATGCGGGAAATTAAGAGTTTGGGGTGTTTTAGATTTAGAAATGCCTAGTTGAGAATATTAATCATCATTAATGACATCTAAATGTTGTCGCCAATCATTTGTTGGCATAAAATTGTGTATAATCCTTAATACACAGTTTGATCATGTTTGTTTATTACATTTTTACTTTATGCCACTTCTTGCTCAGTCTGGCTAATGAGGGGCTGATTTACTAAAACTCAAATTGAACTGCCATTTACTTCTACGTGACCTCAAAAGGTTTGAGATGGCATATCGGATTTGGAGTTTTAGCAGATTTGGGGTATAATAAATCTTTAAAAATATGGGGCAAATTCCCTAAGCGGCGACAAATTTGCTAGCGACCGCTTCGCCCACTTTGCAACACTTTGCCAGTTGTAAATTCTCCAGGTCAGCGCTAATTCCCTAAAATGCGAAGTTGCGTCCAGACCGCCGAACGATGGAGAAGTTGTGTTACTTCGGCAAGCAAAGCAAAGAGGCGCTAGCGTTGGCTAATTTGCATACTGCGGGAAGTGAAAGTTTAATGGACGTATATGACGCAGCAAATTCATACATTACACAATCCCAGGTAACCTTAATAAAATAAAATAGAGTTGTTATAATACCCTACACATGAGCCCAGTGTATAGTTTATATGCCATATGTTAGGAAATGTAGGGGGGAACCCGGTTACCCCAAAATAAAATTTACAGTCTTTTGCAGGCTATCACTCAGCAAAAAGGAAAAGACGCCAACGTTTTTTTGGGACTTAGAAAATTTTTCAACAAAAAATTGAGGAAGTCTTATCCACTCCATTGCACTTCACCTGGTCTAATATGGCGAAGGCAAGAGGTAACGTTCAGTAAAGTTACGTCTGTTTGCCAGAGCGAAACTTGGCCTGGCGTTAGAGTGCGAAGCAACGCTAGTGTATATCTCCTTCGCTAGCAGTTTAAAAGGACCATACATGGGCTGACCATGCACAGATACCATGTTAATTTTTGATTGTTCTCTTTCAGCTATGCCTCTTCCTCATCTGTCATTGTGCCATACACAAGCTTTGTATCTGCCAATAAGGTTTTTAATCACACTCAATGGGCAAACCAACCAATTATCCATCTTACATGGATAACTGTTATGAAATGAGGTCATGCTGGCAAATTTTCACTAGCGTTAGTCACTTCGCCCTTTAGGGAATCTGCCCCTTTGTGTTATTATTTTTCCATGAACATTTTGAGTTTTCCACCTAAAAACCTTGACCAGAAAAAAATGAGGTTTAAAAAAATGGGCCCCTAAATGTACTAATGGTTGTATTTTATTACCAGGCTTCCTCAGCCTAACAGTTTCACCTACTGCAAACAACCCAACCATGTTTTTTAGTAGTGCTTAGCAAATTGCTGACTCAAGAAACTGCAGTTTAAAAGGACAATACATGGGCTGACCATGCACAGATACCATGTTAATTTTTGATTGTTCTCTTCCAGCTGTGCCTCTTCCTTATCTGTCATTGTGCCATACACAAGCTGTGTATCTGCCAATAAGATTTTTAATCACACTCAATGGGCAAACCAACCAATATCCATCGTACATGGATAACTGAGAAAAGGTGAAATCTATCTATCTATCTATGATTCAATGCATACATGTGTTGTTTACAGGCAAAAAAATTGTTAGGCTGAGGAACATAGTTAAATATATAAACAGATAAAAGATTAAAATAATAATGTATTTTTTTAACTGATATATTACCTTCTGCAGTAAAGTGAACTTATTATAATAACAATAGTTCCCCTAATTTTGTTGATTACTAGTACACCTTTATTTACAATTATTAATAACATTAAAGTTCTCAAGATCTCAAAATTCTTACTGATAAATAGAAATACTTTTCCTTTACTACTCTACTCATGTCCAGAAGCCTCGTGTCGGCTCTGGCGTAAACAGACTCGGCGGATTTGAGCAAAGAAACATAAGACTTTGTATTTCAAGCTGAAATCCACTGAATCAGTTTGCGCTGGATCCGACAAAAGGCTTCCAGAGGCGAACAGACAAGAAGATTCGGCTAGCTGTCGAGGGCTGAAATCAGCCTGTGGATATTTGCATTTTTTGCATTTTACTTGCTGAATCCTATACCCCTTATTTTATATTGTTAAATTCATCCCAATTGTTTATAGTGCATAGGTGGCAAATAATATATGCACATGAGACAATAGTATTATTTGACGCTGATATTAAATATACATTTTCCACCTTCATAATGTCACAGCAGTAAACAGCTTAGTGTTTACTATGTGAATGTGTAGTAAAGGAAAAAGGGAATACAGTTGGTTATATCCCTTGATAGGTATAAGGTTTCTTCTGCAATACTGTACTGGGACACTCTTGAAACGTATCATAATTGCATCATAACTAGGTGATAAATAAAAATACTGGGCAGCATTTCTTTGTACAGCACAAAAATATATATTTATTTTAATTGAGCTGTATTTTACAGCAAAATGTAATAAACATCCTATAACACTTAACCTTGAAAACCCCAAATAATTGTTTTTTTTATGTTTATTAGATCTATAAGGTCACTTTTATTTTACTGTATTGTGCTTGTAGTGCTTTTCAAGGTTTTTTACAATATGTTATTGTGGATTCTCATAATTTATTAAAACCACATTTCAATATGTACCATCTATAATCACTAGCTTCTTTTTACAAAGGGAAAATTACTTTGTTTTACAGATATGGAGCTTTTGATAGCTTCTGAAATAACCTGAATTGGACTTCTTATTTACATACATATACATTCTAGCACTGGGTAAAGGCAAGAAATTTCAGTTCAGTTAATTATGCAGTAGTAATAAATTGCTTTTGCAAAAAGCAGTTTAAAAAAATTGTTGCCACAACAATTTTAGTGCAGCACCTGCTAGATAACTTGAAGTAAACACCAAATGTGATGTCTAGATTTAAACTTACCTCTTTGTACAGTGGATGTTATGGTTTCAAGGGGGTACAAGGGACCTGTTTCATATCCCTTGAGTCATGTAGATTTTATTACAGGTTGCTTTAGGGCTTTTATTAGAGATTGATGAGCCTTTTTTGTGTGAAAATCAAGCCTTATAGAACATCCATTTGTGATTTTACTCCTAGTAAGTCTGGAGGTTGCTCAGCTTGGGTGAAGGGTTTGACAAATAACAATCGTTAAGTTTAAAACTGGAACAAATCTAAACTTTCCTAATATCCTCCCACAGCCCTGGTTCAAAATATTTTTAATAACTTCTCAGAGGGTTGTAGAAATCTAGAAAAATCTAACCTACTGTATTTTTACTGGGCACATGTTGTGGAGTGTCACCTGGATAGGTACTGTTTTCTTGTTCAATATTTGAATATGAAACAAAGTTCATGCAACCAAATGTTTCCATTGCAGTTGCTAACTGGTGTTGCTTGCTACAGCCAAGTTTATTATCTACAAGGATCCTTAGATCCTTCTCCATAATGGATTTGTTAAGGTCATAGCTGTCTTAAATACTTTTACTTTCCTGTTGCATAAACTTACATTGAATCTTATCTTTCACTTAGCCACCCAGATAGACAAATTGTCAAGATCCTGCTGCAAGGACATTTTTTCAAGTGTATGCTTGACGCAGTTTAAACAGAGGTACATTCCAAACATTTTGAAGAATACAATATGTGTGTTAGAACAGTACGAGAGTAGCAGTTAAAAGCAGGAGAGCAATGATGAGAATTTGAAGTGACAGTGCCTATATGTGCCTATAACTAGTTTTCGGAGGTTATTTTTTATAAAAAGTTTTATATTGTGCAGGAGGAATGTGTATAGCAAAGTAGAAACAAAGATATCTAACAGAAAATGGAAGTAGAAAAGAAGGGTAAAGGAAGAAACTACATTTGAACCACTAAGCAGACAAGTAAAATTAACAGAATAGAGACAAACAGGGGAATGTAATAAAAGTCACAAAGAGCAAAACAATTCGCACCAATAAGACTAAAAATCCACATCTCGCAATGTAATATTGTTCCTTAAACTGTTATTGCATTGCGAATTTTAATTGCGCATTGCGAATTTTAATTGCGCACTCATAAGAAGTGCTTGAAGGTGTCGTAATCTTTTGGAGCAAACATAACGACTTTTTCAGTAAGAAGTTTTATTACATTGACTGCGCATTGGAGCAAACTATAAAATTCGCAAACGGTCTTTCACTGTCGGAAGTGGTCGCTAAACAGTTTCTGGGCTCGCAAAAGCTATATTAAATTCGCACAAAGCTAAATTTGTTCGCGCAAAGGCATAACTTTTCGCATTGCGAATAGTTTTTCCGTTAGCGATTTTTATTACATTCCCCCGAAAGCATTGGAGGAGGTACATACCATTGCATTATATTTTCAAAAGTGTTTAACAGTTAATTTATCCAAAAGGATGCAGGAAACTCCAGGGTCTTCTATTGTGGCTTAGCACGTTAGACCATTTGTGAATTTTTTACTATATAAGTGATTTACTGCACTGTTTATCTCAAGGTGTTCCGAAAGATATATGGAAATATATGGAACCCAAGACTAGGGAACTGAAAGGATGAAAGGTGCAAGAGTTAACATAATTGCTAAGATATAAGATTGCACTATAAGGCTTAATATAAGAGTTTATGGGAGTTCATAAAATGTAAATTGCAAGTTTACAGGAAAATGTATGATAATAAGCAGTTATAATGCAAAATTAAAATGTGCAACAATGCAGATTGCAGGGCCAAGGTACATAATGAAATAAAATATTTATGTGGCTAAGACCGCTTATGTTTGCACAAAACTAGTGTCACACAAAGGTACTGTTTATTAAAAGATAACATCCAAGCCCCATTAAACTATTAGGCTTAAATCAAACTGGGTGACTTTTGTTGCCTGTTATGATTACATAGTGCCTGTTAGGTCTCCAAGCAAGCAGGTGCTAAAACTTCAGATGTGTTAGTAGGCATTGCTTGAAGAGGGTAAAGGTTG
Organism: Xenopus laevis; assembly: GCF_017654675.1. NCBI lineage: Eukaryota > Metazoa > Chordata > Amphibia > Anura > Pipidae > Xenopus > Xenopus laevis. The sequence continues at coordinate 32,314,512 of NC_054377.1, read as the reverse complement.
GCTGAGCCTTTAAGAATCACTGTGAATGATGAATTGCCAAGCAACTAATTGCTTTTGAGGAAAGAAAGAAAGGATGTTTGATTTTCAGTCAGTAATTGATTGATGAAAATAACATTTGTTAAAAGGCTGTACTGTCCTTAAAGCAGGCGCTCATTAGTATTTTTATGCACAGAATATTTTCTTTAAAATGGTATATTTTAGTGGTAAATTGTAATGGTAAATTGTAGTAGCAAACAGTAATATATGATGTTGGTGTGCAAAGAGCAGTAGTTTACTTTGTACCTTTGCAGCACGGTGTCCCTCAAAAATTCATGATGGGTTTTGATAGGTTAGTCCAAGTGAACTCCACTAATAACCAACTAAAGAAGAAGAAATGTCTTGGTTTTGGAGACAAGAAGCAGTAGTTTGTCCCATTTCTCATATTAGCTGGGGGTTTGGAGGTTTACATAGTGAATAAAGTACCCCCTCTTGTAAATTATAAGGTTATTATATATAAGTTACCGAGGAGTTTCATGACCATATAAAAACACGAGGCCAAAGGCCGAGTGTTTTTATACAGGTCATGGCACTCCTTCTAATATCCTCATATTTTGCAACAGGGGGTACTTTATTATAATACACAAGTTTCAGTGAGTCATGTGACAGAAATGACATCACTACTCACTGTTTATAACTGATGACATCAGTACTCCTTTATAAGGATATAATTTACAAGATATTCATGGCTTTTGTGTATTATATAGTGGATAATGTACCCCCTACTGTAATTTATAAAGATATTATGTTACCGAGGAGTTATGTGCTTTTATACAGGTCACATAACTCTGAGGTGACTATTAATATCTTTATAATTTTCTGTAGGGGGTACATTATCCATTATAATAGGGCGGAGGTGAGGCAGACAGGCAGGAGGAAAGCTGTAGGGAGAGTGCAGCAGTGACAACTGCTGACGCATTAAGCTATAAACGGCGCGTTCTGATGCCAGAACGCGCTGTTTATAGGGATATAATTTATAGTCTGGTCCCATAGGGAAATGTCCAGACTGTAGATTATATGTTTATAAAGGTACAATAGCACAACGGGGCACATTTACTATTGGTCGAATATCAAGGGTTAATTAACCCTCGATATTCGACCCTCGAAGTTAAATCCTTTGAATATCGAAGTCGAAGGATTTAGTGCAATTCGAACGATCGAAGTAATAATCGTTCGATCGAATGATTAAATCCTTCGAGTCGAACGATTCAAAGGATTTAAATCCATCGATCAAACGATCAGAAATTGGTTAGAAAGCCTATGGGGACGGTGCTCGGTTGGCAAAGTAGGTGGTCGAAGTTTTTTTTAAAGATACAGTACTTCGACTATCGAATGGTCGAATAGTCGAACGATTTTTAGTTTGAATCGTTCGATTCGAAAGTTGAAGTCGCGGTCGAAGGTCGAAGTAGCCAATTCGATGGTCAAAGTAGCCAAAAAAAAACGTCGAAATTCAAAGTATTTTTTATTCTAATCCTTCATTCGAGCTAAGTAAACGTGCCCCCACATGTCAGGGACATAACTCTTGGATAACAAACATTCAGTTAATTTTTTTAGGGATGATTGCCTCTTTCTGTCATGTTCCGGTTTGTATTTATCAATTTATTATATTACTGCACATGTACAATGGACACTGCTTTTTAAAAAATTGATATCGAACTAGATCCGCATACAATAGAATCACAGCATTATACGACATGATATTTAGTCACAGTATGTGAAGCAATGGGTTAAAAAGACATTGTAACTGCACTAAGTATGAAGAAAAGTGGGGTGAAATAAATGCATATCAATTCTCAGCGGTTTCTCCCAACCTTGGTAATTACTGTGCCATCACCATAGCAACCCCAAGTTGGCTCTGTCAGCATTTTGTGCAGAGATTAGGATGTGACCTGAGGGGGGAACACATTCTGCATATCAAAAGCATGAAAATTGAAGAAAGGAGGAGAGAGGGAGGTAAAAATACAGCATGAGGATTGAATAGATTGCACATCTTGTTAAAAGAAATATCACAGGTGAGACAGCCATATAATACTATTAGAAAAAAAGCATCTCAGATCTGACAAATTATGTGGTTAGTTCAGATATATTACACCATGACTAGTATTAGGCATAATACATGCTTATCCAGATAATAATGCTTATCCAGAACAGGGTCTCCATTTCAGGTACAACTGTAGCAGTATTCAGAGCTTTGTCATCCAGGTCACTATTACAGCAGATTATTTTTTAACATATGGTTAGTTACACTAGGAATGTGTAGGAGAGGTCAAAATAAAGGGGTAAAATGTCAGTTATGATGCTTGGAAAATCCATTAGATCATTTTATCATGCAATGTCATTTACATAATTACAATGTTTCAACTGAAAATGTGTCAGTATACAATAAAAAATTTTAAACCTATATCAGGAAATTTTTAACCAGTTTCAGTTTTTTTTTAACAGGATTCCAGGATTTATTTATTCTCGTTATTTTTTATGCTATCATATTTAATATTAGCATTGGTGTCTGTGTTTTTGGTATGTACCAGGGCTTGTGATACTGGCAGCTGCAAAGGTACCGCACTCATAAGGAGCAATTTTAGCAATTTACTGTACTACATTGTGATCTTCAGGAAGATTACAATGTAATGACCTAACATTGCATGTTTCTTAACGTTTAGCCCACAGTGAAAAAGTGACAAAAAAAATGCATCTTGGCACTGATGCCGTAAAATTGACATAATGGTTGGAAAGAAGTGAGTCATATACAGGGGCACACCTGCCTCAGGCAGAATTGCCCTGCAAGTTACCAGGGGTGGCAAAAAGCCAGTCCTGGTAACTTTAAGAGCCAAATTTCTGTAAATCCAGCTCTTCTAGTACTAGCAGTACTCCAGACCCCCTCTGGCACAAGTAAGAAAGGTGGTCGGGGGTTCGGCATCACAGGAGCTGCCTCAGGGTGGCTTAGGGGGCCAGGTCATGTAAGTGTAACAGCGCACTGGAATACGACATTAAAAACATTCCATAGATTACAAACGTACCTGTTTCAATAAAAAATTTATAAATGAGGCAAAAGTGAAGCAAATACAAAGGAAAGGAAATAAATGAAATCACATAAATAGAATAGAAATTTGTTTTTTATAACGCCTGGCGAATTTGCGCTCTGGCGAATGGATGTAGCTACGCGAATTCACTAAGATGCGGATTTTACTGAACGTTACCTCTTGCGCCAGACTTGCCTTCACCACCTCAGACCAGGTGAAGTGCAATAGAGTAGATAGTAGTTCCTCAAAAAATAGTTGAAAAAAACGCTAGCGTTTTTTCAGGGTGATAGGCTGCAGAAGAGTGTAATTTTTTTGGGGGTAACTGGCTTCCCCCTACTTTTCCTAACATATGGCACATAAACTATACACTGGACTCATGTGTAGGGCAATATAACAACTTTATTTTATTTTATTAAGGTTTCCCGGGCTTGTGTAGTGTAATGTATTTGCTGCAACATATACGTCCATTGATCTGTAACTTCCAGCCGTATGCAAATTAGGCAACGCTAGCGCAACTTTGCTTTGCTTGGCGCAGTAACTCTAGCGCAACTTTGCCAGCGTTCGGCGCCCTTGGGCACAATTTCGGATTTTAGTGAATTAGCATTGTCCTAGCAAATCTACACCTGGCGAAGTGTTGCGCTGTGAGCGAAGCCGTCGCTGGTGAATTTTCGGAGGTTAGTGAATTTGCCCCTAAGAGTCTCTAGCACTCTTTTACAACTATGGAAGCTATAGAAAAAGAGCAGCAGAACTTAATATTCTCATTACACAAATACCAATGGAACCATTAAAGCATGTATAGAGGCACTTTAAATATGAAATGTTTGTACAGAATAAATGTGCGATCTTGTAGCCTACTACTGTATGTAACCCATTAAGACATTACCATGACTGTGCACAAGTTGGGGGATCAGTGAATGTACAGTCAGACATGAGCAGAAATCAAGAGATAGGCACATGGAAATGCAAACCAGAGAGGTGTGTTAAATTGCAGTGTCAGCTGTCCATGTTAAATTTATAATATATAATATATAAATACTTAACTGAAACAAATATCTACAGCTGTTTTGGAAACATAACACTTACCAGGCAGATTTGATTAATCCCATTTGTCCCAGTAGGAATTCGGTATATAATGGCAGATATATAACACCCAGGCTGAGGTATTGGCTCCTTTAAATCTCCAGGGTAAGACAGGCTAGAACCCTGGAGCATGGTTGGAAAGTACTCTGGCCAATTAGCCCATGGGTGGGACTGTAAACGGAGCCTGGGTGGGCTGAGGTAGTGCAGTGAGTTTGGAGAAGCTGTGAGGAAGAGTCTGAATTTTGTGTCAAACTACCTAAGCCACTGGCACTCTAGGGAAAGTCAGCCTTGTGAAGGCAGAGATGACTTGCATTTTGTGTTCTTTGAAAACTACAAGCTGGTGAGACTTTGCTTTATTGTTTCCTCCTAATGCATGGAAGTTGTGCCTGTTAATTTTGTTTGCTGTAAAAATAAACCACAGGCAGGAGCCTGAGAATTTGTGTTGCCAACCTGTGCCACCTGCATCGTCTATGGAACTGTGCAGTTTCCCACAATATATATTCATGTACTTTATCGTATACTCATATTGCTTCAGATATATTTTTTCACATGCTTTTATTCTAGTTAGATTATGCTTAGAGTATAATATGGTGACTGAATTCTGCTGATGGGCAAAAGATATTTACTGTGAGGATACTTACTGTACTTACTATAGGGCACTGCTGATGTCTGTACCCTTAACCATTGTAATGAAAAAGCATTAGCTAAGTACATCTCATAGCATTAGTGCTGTCATAGTCATTAATAAAATGGCTATTTTATAAATGCAATGTTCTCTAGTTCTCACTGGTGAGCGCACAGACAGACAAGAATTGCTACTCTGTTTATAAAAATTACATTCTTGATAGACATGTGCAATTATGGAATTTAAAGCAACACTGTCATCCATTTTTAGTTACTAAAAGTTTTTTGATTGCTACATGTTAAACTGTCATCTTCTCAATGCTATAATTGGCACAATGATTTTCTGATAAAATTTGCATTCTCTGTGAGAAATAGGCATAAAGTATCTATAGTCACTTTATTCAGAAACCTCATCCATAATTATGTTTTATATATTTGCAGTATTTCTTTTGAGGCCTTTTATCCACAGTGTGGATGCAGTATTTCTTTTGAGGCCTTTTATCCACAGTGTGGATATAAAAATGTTGTCTCTCTGCTATTAAATATATTAATGGTAAAATCAAACTTACATTGATGTTTTCATTTATTGCAAATTATTACAGAAGCAATAACTTTTTTCTATCAGTTGTAAAGAAAAAAATTGATGCAGTGTAATGTGCTGAATATCATTTCATTGCATCATCACTGCATCCTCAAATAAGTACACAATAGTCAGTGTGACCTGTCACCTTCTTACCTGAGTTATACTATCCCTCATAGTTGGGGACCTCCCTTTTCTTGTTGTGGTTGTGGCCATTGTAGTTGTTGTTTCCATGATTGTAGTGGACATGTCAGCCAAAAGTGTAGTGGCTGTGGTTTCAGTGGTCATAACAGATGGAACCTCCCCAATTAGCCTTAGGTTTCCTTCTGTCTTCACATTTGGGTCATTCTCAGCAGCAAGGGACAGCACCTTCAGTCCATTGTAGTATAATCCTGAAATCTGTCCCTGAAATGGACGTCCTTGGTCCTTCCCACCAACTTTAATTTCTGCCTGGCTGTTGAAAATTGTAAGCTGCCGACCTATCAAACAAATATAAAAATATGAATTTAGAGGTCAGGGCTCATTCGAAGAAGAAAATAACAAACATAAAATAACTTTTTATAAATATCATAAATCATAAGGTGCTTTTTAAGATGTAGAAACATGTTAGCATAACGTACTTCTATTAGTATAACTGATGTCTAAACATCCCTTCTGATTATTACTGAAACATGAAAAGACATTCAAAATATCATCTGTCCTTATATGTACATAAAATATTACAATATTATATTATTCAGTTGTATGATATAACTTGTGACTTTTGTGACACAAAATAAGCAGCTGAAAAGCATCAATAAAACCTCAACATATTTCACCAAATTTATCAGCATCCTCCGTTATTGAGTGAGGTAGAAAACATATGAAATACAGATAGAAGACTCTTAGAGAATCAGATGTCCTTTTTATTTTTTCTTTAGTAAACATTTATATGTGGGCAATTTTTTTATTATACGTAAGCTTTAAATATAGCAAGATATTATCTAGATTTTTAGTTCTTATTGGAGGTGCTTTTGTCTGTGCAAAAAACGCTTTATTTTATCAGATCTGACATCACTTCGGCAAGTCTGCTGAGCTCGAATTCACTTTAAACACTAAATGATACAGACCCACATAGACTATACCATAAGTTATGTCTGTGTTCTGCTTATGTCAGTGTGGGTCTCCGTTCTGGTGCAGCAATGCTTGTGGTGGTGTGAAACAGTGTTAGTCTCAGTGTGCAAGCTGGTTCCTTTTGGAGATGCAGCATACAAAGGAACCTATTAGAGTAATACCAGCTCAAGTCTGTTCTTCATTCAGCTTTAAAAAAAACTATTGAGCAGCAATCCTTTGCTGAATATATTGGTGCTAATTTATCAACACTGGACAAATTTGCTCTCAGGCTATAACCTATGGCAACCATTACTTTCAACCAGGTGGAAATTTGCTAAAAGTTGATAAAAGTTGATAAATCAGCCACAATTAATTTTATAACCTTTTTCAGTTTACAATTGCCCCATATTATAGCCACATACTTTATACAGTTTTTTTATGATTTAGGGCGTTATTTATTAATGATCGAGTCAAACTTTTTGGGTTAAAAATTTTTTTTAAAAACTTGTTTTTTTTTGTGGAGATTTACAGTATTATACCCCAACCTGAAAATAGCGTAAAGTTCAGACAATACTTCAGCTAAAACCTTTCAAAATCATGTAGTCAATGGTTCAGGTTTTTTTTATTGGGTTCCTCTCGAAAATTCAATTAATTAAACATTGCCAAAAACTGTATTAACTCGAGTTTTTGGGTTTTTAACCCCGAATTCAATGATTCCAGTTTTTTTCCATTCAAGTTTTTTCTTCAATCAGAATTAGTTCGACTTGTGAGTTCATTCAAGGGATAAAAACCTAACAAACCTCTAAACTTGACCTTTGATAAATAACCCCCTTAAATTCTCCAGACAAATATTATTCAAGCACAATAATATCTAATATGCCTGGGTATGGCATATATTTCACAAAATAGGTGAACAAAGATTGTGGTCATTACATTCTATTTCTCAATTCCTTGTGTCCAAAATGTATGAGGTTGTGTGCATAGTTGCCAAAGCCAAAGCCTAGGCTAGGGCTAGGGCTAGGGAATAAATTCCCATGTAACATCACTTTGCTGCTGTAAACAGTTGCTTTGCAACAAATTAATACAAAAATATACATTTTAGAAACTACTACTGGTCTATATTATTATGCTGGCAGCGATGTGTCATCAATTGTGCACAATGGTATGTGCAGTAAAAATAATGCATCTGTGTCAGACCTATTTAAACATTGTATTTGGCACAACTGCAGTAATAGTATTTCACTTATAATGCTATATTCAAACTCATCGCAAATGCAGCATACCCCTTTTTTCTGACCTAACAATCTGTGGTGATGGGGACTTTTTGAGGGAGGGCAAATGCATACTTTTTTGTGTTTTTGTTTTATTTTTTATGTGTGCTTAAAATTTTTTTATTACCTTTATATGTGTAAAGAGTTGTATGAATAAAGGTTTGTTAATGATCTTTTTAGTTTAGTTATTTTTTTTCTTTAACCTTCTCCTTTTTAATATGTTAACACTAACTAGCTGATGTTACATAGTTAGTTACAAGTTACACAGTTAAACTGGGTTGAAAAAAGACCAAAGTCCATCAAGTTCAACCCAGCCAAATGAAACCCAGCATCTATATGTACACAAGCTGACCCTTCCATACCCTTCCATAAATTATATATACCCATATCTATACTAACTATAGATTTTAGTATCACAATAGCCTTGGACATTATGCTTGTCCAAGAAATTATCCAAGCCACTCTTAAAAGCATTAACAGAATCAGCCATCACAACATGCTTTCCACAACCTCACTGTCCTCACTGTGAAGAACCACCTACGTTGCTTCAAATGAAAGTTATTTTCCTATAGTCTGAAGGGGTGGCCTCTGGTGCGGTGATCCTCTTTATGGGTAAAAAGGTCCCCTGCTATATGTCTATAATGTCCTCTAATGTACATGTAAAGTGTAATCATGTCCCTCGCAAGCATCTTTTTTTTCCAGAGAAAACTTCAACCTTGGCGGTCTACCATAATAATTTATGGTTGCATGTCTCTGTACTCTTTCCAGCTCATTTATATCCCTCTTAAGGCCTGGAGCCCAAAACTTACTTATGTGGCAACGTTTGTTCAAACTAAGTGCTAAAAATAAATCTGATGGGACACTGTATACCTGATTTTCTATATAATACTGGCACCACTAATAGTTTGGAACTGATCACTGACCAATGAGTGCTTCATTTTTGCTATGGAAATGAATATGCTACAGATAGGATAGGAATGACAACATTATCTGGACTTTAGTGTGACACCCTATATGCCTGAAGAGACAGCATTTACTCAATATTCTTAGGAGTAATTTGGTGCTACACTATGTTCAGTGGATCACCACTTCCCATATACATTACTCAAGCTTTGGCTTGGGATTCCACTTGATAAAGGCTGTTTGCCAAAATATGTGGGGGATTCTCTGGCTTGATTATCTGCTTGCTGACTTGTATACCATTTATGCTGGGTATACCAGCATACCATTTGCTTTGAAACCTTCTGTGTTATACTCAAGGCCATATTTACTATATAAGCACCCAGGGCCTATGTCCTTGTACTTTTTAGAAAAAAAATAAACTTCTTTAGCTGAAAGTTACATCATATGCTGTCAAAAGAGATGTCATCCACAGCCATAAGAAACGTCCGTGCATGAACAGTTTGTGGGCTGAGATGGCGGGCTTAGTTCCAGGACCTACGGTGGCACCGGATCTATATATACAACTAGTATACTCACTATTTAACGAAGAGTTCACAGGAGCAGTAAAGAACTGACGGAGTGAGCCCATTAGCAGGGAATCTGCATGCCGGTGTGTCCTAAAGGAACCGCTCTGGCCGCGGCATACAACAACTTGCAAAAAATCAGGGACGGACTCCACCGGAACAGTAGAAACTCAGAGAACCAGCATTAAAACCGTAAATGCTTTATTAGATATAGATTAAAATCTCCAGCGGGCAGGGGATGTGCGCTTGACGCGTTTCGTGACCATTATGTCACTTCATCAGAAGCATGAGTGCCCTCTGTACTCACTATTTGAATGTATTTTTTAAACAGAATAATGTCAGAATGGGTGTCAGATATTCATTGACAGTTAGATCCAATACATATTTTAGGGGGCTCCTTTTACCTAGAAGATGTATTAGAGCTCACTCTATTAAAATCACCAGGAATCCTGTCTCTCTCTACATGCAGAATTTATGCAAAAGGCAGTTATTTTTGTTAGATTTTGTTTGTACTGTAATCAGTTATTGAGTGAGCTCTAATACATCTGCTAGGAAAGGAAGCCCCCCTATAAGATATATTGAATCTAAATGTCAATGAATATCCGACACCCAACTTCTGCATGAAGACAGAATAAAGAGAAACAGATGCTGAGTGAAGAATAGTGAAGATAAACTTGATTATTTCAGAAATGATACAGATTTTTTAATTGATTATATTTAGAAAGTTTCTTATTTCAGAATGATGAAGCTTATATTAAATTTTCATTTTTGCGATAGTTCCCCTTTAAGTGTCCACAGTTTGTGTGCATATTTATGTCAATGCCAATACCTCAAGTATGTTAAGTAGACCTTGGGATCTATATTTGCACTTGGGTGAAGGTGAAAAATGCACAAAGTTGGTTTAAAGTGAATCACACTGTACCCAGTTACTGTAGCTCTTTTATAAACAATGGGCAAATTTGCTCCTGGGCAGTAACCCATAGCAATCAATCAGTTTTTTTTCAGCTAGGTACAGGTTGAACACTGAAAGCAATCATCTGATTGTTAGCCATGGGTTACTGCCCAGGTGCAAATCTAGCCAGTGTTTATAAATGACCACCACTGAGTGCTTAGTTTACAGTGGTTGGTAAAGCTGGCTTAAACCCATTCATTTGTATTTTACAGTATATCATAATAAGTAAAACAACATCATGTTTCCATACTGATTTGTGTTTATTCTACTCTTAAATCTACTTGAATAAAAAAGGGTAGTGACTATAGACAGATTATAAATGAAACACATTTGAGTTAGCTAACAATACTAGATTGTAGAAGGAATTGTTAGTCTCAGCAGGAGAAAAGAGGAAGCATAATTAATCAGAGAAGTGTGAATGTCCTTGTTACTAGATTGCTGAAAGAGCTAGAAATTATATATTACATGATGTACCTCTTTTCAAATAAAGCATGCCCGTACATGTCAATACTGTCCACATGCTTTCATCAAATAACATAATAATTTATCTGCAATATTCATGACCCTGAAAAATCTCTGTCCTACAGTGAGGCATTCTTTTTTTTATAACTTTCTTTTTATTTTTTTTTCATAATAAACAAAAATAAAAAAAAAAGAATAAAGAAAAATGAGTTTGAGTGTTCAAGAATTACCCATTGGCATTTGTGATTTCGTTCAGGTATTGTGCAATATAAAGTAATAACCATATACAATTCCAAGTTTACATATAAACAGAAAACTACATTACAACTACATTACAACTAACAATTGGGCACATTGCTATCGTTTCTAGGGGTGTCAAATTCAGCAACTGTTCTGCTTTGCCCCTTCCTAGAGGCATGCATGCCTTGTTACATATGAGTAGGGTTCTGATATTGGCTTCCATTGCTTTTCTTCCTATCATTCCCCTCAGGCATGGTGAGATCCTATATACCTTATATCTCTTGCATTTTGGTTTGATTGCTCCCGAAACAGGAGGCAATTTAACATTGACGTGAACACATTATATTCCCGCGTTGCTAGACTATGTTATTTAAATCTAACCCACCACCTGGGTTATGTCCCAGTTGTTCCAGACTTTACTGAAAATATCTATACTATCATTTCGGAGAGCCGTCAAGTGATCCATTCTCCTTATATAATGGACTTTCTCCAGGAAAAGTGCTTTTCCATTTCCCATCTATAACACATATGGCCGCAGTGAGGATTAAGTTAGCTAGTTTTTGGGTTGGGTTATTTAAGTTGGGAATTTTATTCCCCAATATAAATATAAGAGGGTCTGGTTGTGGTTCAATCATTAGTGCCCTAAGGAGCCATTGTCTCACCCTCTTCCAGAATAACTGAATTGCTGGGCATGTCCCGAATATGTTTAATAATGTCCCTTCATGAACACATCCCCTCCAACATTGAGATTTGTGGAAACCACTTATGCAGTAGTGAGGGATAGTGATGGGCGAATTTATTCGCCAGTCGCGAATTTGCGGCGAATTTGCGCGATTCGCCGCCAGCGAATAAATTCGCAATTTTTTTTCCCGAAAAAACGGACGCGCCGTCAAAAACGGACACCGGCGTCAAAAAAACGGGCGCCGGCGTCAAAAACTAGACCAGCGCCGTTTCGTGAATTTTTCGCCGTTTTGCGAATTTCGCACAAAATTCGTGAATTTCTCGGCGAAACGCCGCAAACATTCCCATCACTAGTGTGGGAATGTGATACCAACTCATTAATATTTTATAGATGTTTTTCTTAAGGGAAAACATATGGGAGTTTTTGAAGAATTTTCCCAGATGTTATACCATGTGGCTAGATCTATAGTTTGGCCCAATGCCTCCTCCCATTTTTTCATATATGTGTGGGGAGTGGCATTGAGGTCTCTATCATTAAAAAGACAAAACCATTGGGATATCAGCTTTCTCTGGGAAAACCTTGCCTTACAGATACGCACTACTGGGTTGACTTCTGGGACCCAGCCTCTTGGACAGTGAGAGAACGCAAAGTGTCTTAGTTGGAGGTACTGCATGTTAGTAAGACTGCCCAAGCTAGCTTCCTCCCTCAGCTCCTGATATTGTTTGAGTTTCCCAGTTAGAGGATGGAATAATCTGCCCAAGTGGAGCTAGGTTCCCTTCCCTTGCTAGAGCAATAAAGTCTTCTGAATAACCTGGGGGAAAATCTGGGTTCTTGACCAGAGGAATTAAGTATGCAGGTAGGCTATTAAACTTCCACTTTCTCATAGTTTTCTGCCACAGAGATTGTATGGGCTGTGGAACAAAGCATCGTTTCTTTCCCAGTGAGGCATTCTTTATAAAATGTATAAAGAAAGAATGGAATGAGGCACCCATCAGTGACATATTTTAAATAATAAAAATAAATAAATGAATGCTACATGAATTGAAAAGCATTTTTATCAGCCCTGCCAACAGCCTACTGTATATCATTTTAAAACTATTGTTATCAAGGACAGTTATAATGTGGGCAATTAGGGGCAGTTCCAATCCTTTATAGTTTTGTTCTACATAACTGACCTTTTCTTACTGTAGATCTTTGATTGAGTAACAATGATCTAAAGTGGGATAATGCTTTCATTTTGAAAAACCAAAATATCTGAGGTCTCTTGATAATCTCATTTCTGATCACTTATATATATACTGTATATATATATATATATATATATATATATATATATATATATATATATATATATATATATATATATATATATATATATATATATATATTTATTTATTTATATATATATATATATATATATATATATATATATATATTACATTTTTTTTAATTTTTTTGTTGCTTTTTGCATTTTCATTGATCTACTGTTTCTTGTTTTAGGACATCAGGTTTTGAAATCTCGATAAGTTGTTTTAAAACCCTAAAAGATAAAGGAATTCTAGGGTACTTATTTCAGAGATATTACCCATTTCATTTGCTATGTTTGAATATAGGAAGATTAATGCATGGCTACTTTTGTGTAGGGATGATTGCTTTGGGTTTTTAGAGAACTGGGCTGATTTTTTAATCACTTAATTTTTCTGTCAGTGATGGGATATCAGCAGTGATGATGATGAAACAGCTATTTTGGGGAGAAAATGGCTAGAAGGTTGGAGAAGATTTTAAATTAGGCATGGCCTGATGCCGTACAGGTTTGGTCTCAAGTGCTCAATCAGGACATTATTGAATTATAGAGGGTACAGAGAAGGGCAACTAAGCTGGTAAAATGTATGGAAAATGTAAGCTATGAGGAAAGACTGGCTAAACTGGGGTTGTTCATGCTGGAGAAGAAGTGATATGATAGCTATGTATAATTATATAAGGAGATCATATAATAATCTCTCTAATGCTTTATTTACCAGTAGGTCTTTCCAGCTGACGCAAGGTCACCCATTCCGATAAGAAGAAAGGAGGTTCCGCCTAAATATTAGGAAGAGGTCATTTACAGTGAGAGCTGTGAAGCTGTTTAATTTTCTCCCTGAATCAGTCATACAGGCTAATAAATTAGATAGCTTTAAGAAGGGGTTAGGGGGCTTTTTAGCAAGGGAGGGAATACAGGGTTATGGAAGATAACTTATAGTACAAGTTGATCCAGGAACAGGTCCAATTTTGGAGTCAGGAAGGATTTTTTCCCCCCTCTGAGGCTAATTTGAGAGGCTTCAGATAGGTTTTTTGCCTTCCTCTGGATCAACTAGCAGTTAGGCAGGTTAAAAATAGAGTTTAATGGTTGGATGTGTGTCTTTCAACCTAACTTACTATGTTATGATTGTGTGGGATGTAGCAGTGAGAATTTTTGTGAAAGATAGTTTAGATGAGGATCTGGGCATAATAATGGAAATGGGTGTATAGGCGAATATCATATATGGCAGGGATCAAAAGCCATATATAAAAAATATAACAATGGTACCAATAGTACTAACGCAACAAACTTCCTAGTAAAATGGGAAAGCTGAAATTAATTGCACTGAATGAGAAATATGATTTAATCAGCATTAAAGATTTTTGCATGCATTTTGTTTACCCAACAGCATTATTAGAAAACATCTATTGACTCCATTGCATGTGACTCAAGAGAAAATGGCCATTGATTTGGCAAGATTTCACCATGTAGGCTGAGACTGCTATTTTAGATGGGACCAAACTCTGAACTTAAGTAAAAGGCAGTGCCTAAAACCATCCTAACTGAGGAACTGGGTGTTTGGTAGAATAAGATAGCATTGCAGTGTTACATGAAGCATGGCTTTAATGGACTATCATGAATTTTTAAATGGCTAATTACTCAGCAGTGGTTTTTAATGAACTTTTACTGATATTTATAAATTGCAATCCAATATGAAACTGAAACTATAGTAAATTAATTAATTGTTCATGAATTTAACTTTAATTAATGTGATCTAATACATTAATCATGTTTTAGAACAATACTTACTTTTTGTGGTTCCCACTGATTTTAAATGTTTTGGCAAATAATTAAGTATGCTATAATAAGAAGTTGTTTTTTCCTTTGTATACAGTAGTAAATAGATGCTGGTTACAGGAACCATTCTGTATTCTGAAGAGCTTAACACAAACAATTTGCCAGTATCTGCCACGAATTCGCGCCTGGCGAATAAATTCGCCCATCACTAGTAAAGATGGGAAAGTTGGGATTGTTTATGCCCGGGAGGCGGATATGATAAATATGTATAGATATACAAGGGGAACATACAATAAACTCTCTGCTCTGAGGGAACCCATTTAGATTAGAAGAAATTATGTTCCATCTTTAAGTGTGAAAAGACAGTAGGGAAAAGTAATGACCACATCAACGTTTTTCTCAGTTGGGGCTATTGACATGAAATTTTCACCAGATGTCGGTAACAACCCAAGAAATCCACACATGCAAAGAAATCAAAGCAAATAAGTCCATAAATGAATCATGTGTATTAAAGTGAATGTATTTCAAAGTATGATCTAGGGGTCCGATTGCCCTCTTGAAGCAAATTGGAGATAGTTACATAGTTAAATAGGGTTGAAAAAAGACAAAGTCCATCAAGTTCAACCCCTCCAAATGAAAACCCAGCATCCATACACACACACCCCTCCCTACTTTTAATTAAATTCTATATACCCATACCTATACTAACTATAGAGCTTAGTATCACAATAGCCTTTGATATTATGTCTGTCCAAAAAATCATCCAAGCCATTCTTAAAGGCATTAACTGAATCAGCCATCACAACATCACCCGGCAGCGCATTCCACAACCTCACTGTCCTGACTGTGAAGAACCCCCTACGTTGCTTCAAATGAAAGTTCTTTTCTTCTAGTCTAAAGGGGTGTCCTCTGGTACGGTATCCACTTTATGGGTAAAAAGGTCTCCTGCTATTTGTCTATAATGTCCTCTAATGTACTTGCAAAGTGTAATCATGTCCCCTCGCAAGCGCCTTTTTTCCAGAGTAAACAACCCCAACCTTGACAGTCTACCCTCATAATTTAAGTCTTCCATCCCTCTAACCAATTTAGTTGCACATCTCTGCACTCTCTCCAGCTCATTTATATCCCTCTTAAGGACTGGAGTCCAAAACTGCACTGCATACTCCAGATGAGGCCTTACCAGGGACCTATAAAGAGGCATATCCCTTGAGTTAATGCCCTTTTTTATGCAAGACAGAACTTTATTTGTTTTAGTAGCCACAGAATGACACTGCCCCGAATTAGACAACGTGTTATTTACAAAGACCCCTAGATCCTTCTCATTTAAGGAAACTCCCAACACACTGCCATTTAGTGTATAACTTGCATTTATATTATTTTTGCCAAAGTGCATAATCTTGCATTTATCAACATTGAACCTAATTTTCCAGTTTGCTGCCCAGTTTTCCAATGTAGACAAATCACTCTGTTAGTATTATTCTGTTTTCCTTGTAACAGAGGGACCTCCTTAGCTGGTAAACTGTATGCCCCCCTCACTCCTCCCCCCATGACCCCTTACTAACCCCACTGCCCCGTCTACCCTAGCTTCCCCATAATTCTTTATCTCACCCACCCCCCATGCCTAGTTTAAACACTCCTCCAACCTCTTAGCCATTCTTTCCCCTAGAACCACGGACCCCCTTCCATTGAGGTGCAAACCGTCACGACTGTATAGGTTGTACCCCAACGAAAAATCAGCCCAGTGCTCTAGGAACCCAAACCCTTCCTTCCTACACCAAGACTTGAGCCATGCATTTAGCTCCCTAAGCTCCCGCTGTTTTCCTAAACTTGCATGTGGCACGGGCAAACTTTCAGAAAAGATGAGATTGGAAGACCTTTCCTTGATCTTAGAGCCTAGATCCCTGAAATCACTCTTTAAGGTCTTCCATCTACCATTTATTTTGTCATTAGTACCGATATGCACTAAGACAGCTGGGTCATGACCAGCCCCACCCAATAATTTGTCTATCCAATCAACCACATGCCAAACCCTGGCACCAGGTAGACAGCAAACTGTTCGGTTGTAGCGATCCGGACAACAAATTACCCTATCCACTTTCCTAATAATTGAGTCCCCTACAACCACAATCTGCTTAGGCCTGACTCTACTCTCCTCCCCACCACTACTAGAGAAACTGGTCTCCCGGCTGTTAGAGAGATCAGCCCCATCTAGAATTGCCAATCCAAAGTTCATACTCCCATCATCTTCACACAATCTGGCAAATTTGTTGCTGGTTCAGCCTCCATTTTCCTTTTGCCCACCTTAGATTTTCTAACTGTCACCCAGCTAGCTGCCTCAACATTCTGCTGCTGTTCTGTTCCCCCCAAACTATCTGCCCTGCTAGGTCCTGCTCAGTGAGCAAAAGACTCCTTTCAAGATTGTCAATCGACCGCAGTGTTGAAATTTGTTGCTCTAGTGCTCTAACTTGAGCCTCCAAAGTGGCAATTTGCTCACAACCACCACCGAGGTAAGCATTTTGGATCTCTTGTTCCAAATCTGCATACATATGGCAGACTGTGCACTGAGTCAGACCTTCAATCTTGCTAGCACTCATTATCCCAGGACATGCTTCAGATGTTTTGTTTTCTCCTTCCACTGAATCAACGAGCAGTTAAGCAGGTTCCAGTTAAGAAAATGTTAAATGGCTGTGTGTCTTTATTTCAACTTATTTACCTTCTAACTATGTATTACTTCATAGCTTCATTATAACCTGGCTGAAAACCGGAAACTCATAAATATATATACCTGTTTTCTTGTTAAAGCATTTTTTTATAAAAAAAAAATATATATATTTTAGAGAAGGATGTATTTGAATAACAAAACTGAAACCTGGTTCTTTACATTTATTCTTTGCTCATCTGTATATGTTAATGTGTAATGGATGAAAAATACCTGAACATTTTCAGTTGGACTCTTCATCATGATACAAAAGCACACTGTGTGCCAGAGATCAATGTGAAATTAAAGTGAATGTTCAACCCTGAATTTTTATCTTAATTATTATAATGTTTTCAGCCAGTGCTGCCTGAACGGTTTTCAACAATATTAAAAAATGGAATATTAAAGAAAAATTGAATGATTTGTCAAGTACAAATCCACCTTAAAGAGTTACAAACTATTAGGGAAATTTGTTTAGGAATTGAGTTATCCTTTTTGAAGCACCTATAGCACACACTTTTTTGAAAAACACTTGAAAAGACCTGTAAAAGAGCCATACCCAAAAACTGTGCATTTTTATTGTATTAATAAGTATAAGCTGGCAGCACTAGGGCTGTATAGTGTCAACGGTTTAACAGTAAATTGTTTTCACACAAAGGGTAGGTTAACCTGTAAACATACCAATCCACTTGATCAGAATATCTTAGTTTCAAGGAGAAATAAAGCTAGGGGACCTAGGGGAGAAATGTTGTATATTGTTATGTTTTAGGGTTCTGTACCAGCCCAAGGCAATCACAGCCATTTAGCAGTGAAGATTGGTGCCTTCATATACTGTATGCCCCTAGTAACTCATGCTCTGTGCTGTGGTCATTCCATCTCACAATATACTTTATAGATATAAAAATATAAAAGTCATACAAGTTTTATTAATAGTTAATTCAAATTCACATGACATGGCAGCTTTGAAAACAGTTTGCAATCACCCCTTAGGTAGCTTCTTTACAGCTGCCCAGAGCATGATGAGCATGGGCGTTGCCACTCCTAACAAAATCAAAGATGTTGAGCTCCTGTTCACAACTTTGAAGGTCTTGAGTA
This sequence comes from Xenopus laevis, assembly GCF_017654675.1. Lineage (NCBI taxonomy): Eukaryota > Metazoa > Chordata > Amphibia > Anura > Pipidae > Xenopus > Xenopus laevis. Next base: position 32,296,138 of record NC_054377.1, on the reverse strand, counting down.
TTACCGTTGCTACTGAACCATAAAGCTAGTGTCAGAAATTCAGGATATAAAATACAGAATTCCTAGCCATTTCATTCCTAGGGGTTTATTCTCATTTAAATAACAGAACAGAAAAATTATTTTTCACAAATCAGCGTTAGTAACTCAGTATGAATAAAGCAGTCATAATTGATAAAGAACCAGATTCATTTCAGTGAGAAAAAATATATCTCATGATTTATCACGTGAAAATTTGAGGAGAAAAAACATTTTTCCAAATTCGGTTCCAGTTTTTATCCCATAGACTTCAATAGATTATCATCCATGAGTTGTCATGTGATAAACTTTTTTTCTCACTGAACTGAATCTAGCCCAGAGTATTTTATTTTTTTTAAATAATTCATGGGGGCAGATTTATCAAGGGTCGAATTCCGAAGTGATAAATACTTAGAAATTCGACCCTCAAATTGAAATACTTCGACTTCGAATATTGAAGTCAAAGTATTGTTCACAGAATTTGTCCATCGCACGATCGAAGTAAAATCGTTAGATCGAATGATTTTAGCGTACTATCAATCGTTTTTACTTCAATGTGTGAAGACTTAGAAAAATGGCCTAGAAGATCCCCATAGGCTAACATAGCAGTTCGGCAGGTTTAATTTGGCGAAGTATTGAAGTCGAAGTTTTTTTAAAGAGACAGTACTTCGATTATCGAATGGTCGAATATTCAAACTATTTTACTTTGAATCAAATTCAAAGTAAATTCAAAGTCGTAGTATCCTATTCAATGGTCGAAGTATCCCAAAAATTTCGAATTTTTTTACTTTGAAAATTCCCTCGAACTCACTTCGACCCTTGATAAATCTGCCCCATAATTTAGCTTGCTCTATCATCTAGTGCATTTTGTTTCTATAGCTGTCTTTAAACATTGAGCTACATAATATGTTGTTACAGGTAATTTAGGAAGGGCTAAAATTGGTTTTATTTTTACGGATGGGAGCTATTAAAGAGAACAATCATTTACTTTTAATATAGGTGTTATAATAAGTAATGAGCTGATATCCTTGGCGTAGGAAAACAGTTTTTCCTTACACATTCCTATTAGTAATCCAGTCTGCATTCCTATAATTGCTGCATGAATTGTCTCTATTGGTATGACAAAGTACATATATATATGCATGGTCATACATAATTACTATTAATGAGCCAAAATTAAAAAAAAACTTCAACCAAATTTAATTGAAAACCAATACTAGACAGCCCTGACTATCTGTCTAAATTTCTTGTCCATATTAAATCGAATTTTTTGTCACTTTCATAAATAAATCATAATGGCATAATGTAATTTTCGCCACAAAGTATCATATTAGATGATACTGAGTCCTGAGATACTGATGATACTGAGTCTTGAGTTCAATCTTCAAGGAGTGTGAATGTTCCTCCAGTGTCTGTGTGGGTTTCCTCTGGGTACTCCAGTTGTTTGTGTGCTCTCTCAACCTAACATTTTTTCTGCACATATCAGCTCTGTTCTTTTTCTGCTTTTTGTTGTGCTTATGAGACAATGTTAAACGTACCAGCAACTGACAGCATAATTGTTTTTTATTTGTAAAAAAAGTTGAGTGGAGGATCTCATTTGTGAGACAGATTTGTTAGTACAGGTATGGGATCCTTTATCCGGAAACCCATTATCCAGAAAGCTCAGAATTACAGACTCCATTTTATCCAAATAATCCAAATGTTAAAAAATTATTTCCTTTTTCTCTGTAAAAATAACATAGTGCCTTGTACTTGATCCAAACTAAGATATAATTAATCCTTATTGGAAGCAAAATAAGCCTATTGGGTTTACTCAATGTTTACATGATTTTCTAGTAGACTTAAGGTTTGGAGATCCAAATTATGGAAATATCCATTATCCGGAACACCCTGGGTCCTGAGCATTCTGGATAACAGGTCCCATATCTGTATTTGCACACTGCCCAAGGATAATGTTTATCCACCAGACTCTCAGGATAATAATATTACACTAAATTCTAGGAGATTCTGTTTGCTCTGATGTAAGTTTGATTAAAGGAGAACTAAACCCTAAACATTAATATGGCTAAAACTGACTTATTTTATATATTGAACTTATTGCACCAACCTAAAGTTTCAGCTTCTCAATAGCAGCAATGATCCAGGACTTCAAACTTGTCACAGGGGGTTTACCATCTTGGAATTGTCTGCGACACTCACCTGCTCAGTGGGCTCTGAGCAGCTGTTGAGAAGCTAATCTTAGCGGTCATCACAAATTATCAAGCAGAAAATGAGGTTGGCCTGTAATATAAGATGATGCTACAGGCCTGATTATTAAATTTTGATGCTAGTTGCACTGGTTTCTGTGCTGCCATATAGTACTTATCTGTATTAATTACTAATCAGCCTTACATTGTGACATTTATATTCTATGTTTACTGTATATTTTGAGTCGGTCCCTAAGCTCAGTAAGTGACAGCAGCACAGAGCCTGTGCTCTGGTTGTTTCTTACCTATGCTGCTGTGTACATCAACATGAATGTAGGACTGGAAAGACCAGTACTTACCTAAGAACAAAGAATCCATATGTTGCCCTCCAGAAATGTTTCATTTTACTCTGCAATGACTAGTCTTAACTTTTTGTAGATGTTCCTAGCTACTTGTTTAAATGTTGTACATTATGTTTTGGCCTTGTGTACCAGCCCCAGGCAACCAGAGCCCTTTAGCAGGGAAGATCTGTGTCTCCAAAGATGCCCCAGTAGCTCCCCATCTTCTTTTCTGCTGAAAATGTTTAGGGTTTAGTTCTTAACTTTTTGTAGATGTTCCTAGCTACTTGTTTAAATGTTGTACATTATGTTTTGGCAGAAAAGAAGATGGAGAGCAACATATGGATTCTTTGTTCTTAGGTAAGTACTGGTCTTTCCAGTCCTACATTCATGTTGATGTACACAGCAGCATAGGTAAGAAACAACCAAAACAAGGAAGTCCCTACCTAATTCTTTCTGCTGGACTGTGAACTGTGGAGAATCGTCTTGTAGTGAGACTGTTCCTAAATTTAGGGCAAATAGGAGAGAAAGGGCTGGTGCTTGCAATCAGTACATGTGTAAAGCCAGTAGCAGCAGTGTCTTTTTATGAGACTGTGATGGGACACTATGGCTGCATCTCTAATATAAACTGTTTCTAGCACCTTGTCTTGTGGGACAAATAGAAGCCGCATATAAATGCAATAAATTGACACTGTATACTGCATTGTGTATGGGATGCTACACTTATGATTAAGCTCTCCTAACTACAAAGTATATTGTGTACCATACTGTATGTGGGACGCCACTCTGATAAATATATAATATATATACATATCCATCTCTGCACTTTATGGAATAAATGATCTATAGTGATGGGCGAATTTGCGCCGTTTCGCTTCGCCGAAAAATTTGTGAAAAGGCAAAAAATTAGCGAAACGGCGCCGGCGTCTCGTTTTTGACGCCAGCGCCCGTTTTGGACGCCAGCGAATTTTTGCCACAAATTTTCGCGGGTGTTTTGCGAATTTATTCGCTGGTGGCGAATCACGCAAATTCGCCGCAAATTTGCGGCTGGCGAATAAATTCGCTCATCACTAATGATCTACATCATACATCATTATCGGTTTTGCAGATTTTTAACCAGAAATGTAAATTGGTTCTTAATAACTCCTCTTTTGTGTAATAACTTCAGAACTTCATTGGTCTTTTAAATAGAATGAATTGTTCTTGTTTTAAATTAAATTGTTGGAATTAGAAGGCTGATTTTTGTAGATAACAAATTGTCTAATTCCAGGAAAAACCCAACCCACACATCACTAATCCATTTTATTGCATAGGCCTTTCATTGTACAGCACTTTAATTTAAAGTAAAAATTGTATCACTTGTTATTACTATATCTGAACTGTGTGGTCTGAAATGCAGGTTAATCACTACTAAGTCATTAAAAAAATATACATGGTGCTACACTTATGCCCACAAACTAAAACAGAGGTTTGGTCTCTTCTATGCGTTCATAATTATTGCATCATCATTTATTAAAAGAAAAGTCAACACAAGTCAACCTGACTACATAATGGTGTGTAAGCAGAGCAGAGGTTCAGCAGACCTCAGCAGACATTTTGGCAGACCACTTTCCTGCACCCTGTTATATCACACAAACTTAATCTTGACAGATTTTATAGCCAGGGGAATTATTGGCTTCCTCATTACTGCCAGCATTTCATGTTGTTCCCAGAAAGGCTAGTTAAGTGCATTGATACTGTCAAGATCATTCCATCCACTCCCTAACTTGATAATGATTCAGAGAGAGCATGCAGATACATTGTCAGCTCCCTTGTTTTCACAACAAATATGGCAAGGTCACCTTCTCGCTCACCCTCCTTAGACAGAACATTGTAAAGGTAACTCTACCTTTTAAATCTCCCTTATTCTAATAACACATTCTCAAGTCGGTTTAATCTCATTTTTTTTTACAACTCTGCAGTTATTTTTTTTTTTTTATTTACCAACTGGGAGCTGCTAATTTTTTTATTAGTTCAAGGGGTGGTTCACCTTTAAGTTAATTTTTAATATGTTATAGAATTACTAGTTTTAAGCAATTTATGCAACTACATTGCTGAAATTGCAAACTGTAGAACTGCTAAATAAAAAGCTAAATATCTCAAAAACCACAAATTACAACCAACTGCAAATTGTCTTAGAATATCACTCTCTAAATATTACTGAAAGCTCAATTAAAGGTGAATTAATTAAAACAAAGTCAACCAAACTCCCTTCCACGAATTGAACTAATTTATTAATAAGAAAAAACACAGCGAAAAAATAATTTAGTATCGTACGATTCATGCTGTGAAAACTCTACTTTATCGAATTGTCTCTGCAAAACCCAGACTTTATTGGATTATCCAGCGCAGATCACGATTTCAAGAAACAACTTCAGCGACATCTACCATTGACACATGAACTTGACAGGTTTGAGATTTCGATTTTTAGCTGCTCCAGGGTATAATAAATTTCTAAAAATTAGAGGTTTTTTTCATGAATCCTTTGACCACATAAAATCAGGTTTAATTAATGGGCCCCTTAGTTTGGGGACCTGTTTCAAAACTATGCTTGTAAAATAAAATAAAACTTGCCACTGCCACTTTATCTGGAATTTAACTGTTTTATTTTTTTTTCATTATTAAAAAAAAACTTGTCAGGATGGCATAAAAGCACAGTATGGTGCATTCCTCATTCATTCTAACTTAATTGTTTGTCAAGCATTTGCAAAGCATTTTTGTTTCACTAAGCAGATGCTCTGTTTACAGCTGCTGAGCCTGCAAATTACATATGTTGTAAGTGATGCTGTACATAATTTCACATTTCACTTTCAATGTTGCTGTTTGGCTTTTAGTTAAAGGGACAATTTTTTTCTTATAGCTACATCTAAAATGGCTTTTCTCACAAATGGCACAAGCGGAGTTCCAGGGATGAACTGTGAAAAGACTAAACTGTATACAGCCATATAGATTGCTGGTTTTACCATTTCTATTCTAAACAACTTGGTCTAGTTATGGTCCCTATTCAAAACAATGTAATCTACTTTTAGATTTTTAAAAGCAGCTAGCTACAAGTTACTCAATTTTTCCGTGTTAAATGGGATAAGTGGGTTAAATGTGTTATATATTCTATGTTAAACACACAAACCAAAGTGGCTTCATCTGTATATTGACTCATATGCAACCATGCATAACTATTATAACTAGGATGGAAATATGTGATCCATAAGCTCAGAGCCCTATGAATAGCCGCATCTCTGAATTTTCCATGCGCCTCTACATACTTCTGATCTTTTTTTGGCTGTTGGGCCTTTTTCTTGTAACGGTTCAGTGTGCTTTGGGATTCTTCACAAAAGTTAAGTTCAGGGACTATGGAAAACTATTTTTATACAGTCAAATATAAGGTAACTCACACATTCTGTAGGTTTGTTTGGTTTTTATTGAGATGTTTTTAAGATATTTGCATAAAGAGGTAAATGATTATAGGTCAGAATTCAGAACTTCACTAAACTTTATTGCAAGTTAGGCCACAAAAAAAGTTTTTTTAGATGTATTATGTAAGCTGTCAGCTAACTATCTATCTCTGCAACTTCATGTTTCTTCTCCTTCATCCCTTTCCTCCTTTTGTCTCTCTTCATTTCTTTGTTTCATCTTCATCCGTTTCCATTGCATCCTCCTTTTTTTCCCACTGTCTAACTTTTTCACGTACATTTGGTATTCTCCTTTATGTGTAACACCAATTTATAAATGATTTCAGCTGCACTACTAAGCACAGTCAACCCACAGCAACTGAGTGTACACTTCTGGGCATGATTATTAAACTTTTACATTTTCTTTTTGTTTATGAGCTATTTGCCTTCCTATTTCTAAAACAAACTCTGAAAAAATAGCTAAATAATTAAAATAACTACAAAAAAGATTAAGACAAATTGCAAATTATCTCAGCAAATCACTGTCCATAAGTTAATTTAAAGGCAAATTTCTATAAAATAAGCCCTATGCATCTTGGAGAACATTTTTGGCCAGTACTTTGTCATATTTAGTTGATCTTTGGGTAACCCATGAAGGTAACAATTGATGAAAACATTTCGTAATTTTCACACTTCGGGGTATAGCCCGTAACCCATTTCTTTGTACTTAGAAATTTGACCCTTGATAAATCTGGCCCAAGTGTAAAAACAACAAAAATCACTAATACAAAACTTTGCCAGACAAAAGTTGTTGAGGTCCTATAGAAGTGAATGGGAGCTATGCTGATCTTTTTGGGGCTACATGCAGTGAGTAAGGGGCAATCTCCAGCAAAAGTCGCCATGATTTTTACCAAAATGCAGTGATTTCACCTATAATTCCATCTTCCATATAATGCACATGCTCTCAATTCAGAACAGAAGGCAGGATAAAGGCAGCGGTGTCACATATGGAAGTCATTTGTATGTGGCTTTATATGGAAGTACTTTTAGGGGCCCCTTTATTAAACCTCAAATTTTTCTGGTCTAGTTTTTAAAGTGGAAAACTCAATTTTTTTGAGATTTATCAGCTGCTAAAAATCCAAATACAAAAATACTGCATCTCATGTATAAGTCAATGGCAGATGTCCCTGAAGTTGTTTCTTGACATTGTGATCTGCGCTGGATAATCCAATAATGTCTAGGTTTTCGTCTGATAAGCCGATAAAGTTGAGTTTTCACAACGACATTTTCACAAATGTTGCAATGTTTGTTCTGCTGACTTTTTTGAGACTAATTATTGATAAATAATTCTTGTATGGGAGTTAGGTTGACTTTGTTTTGATAAAACATAGATTAATTAAAGTTTTAGTAAATAACCCCATTAATGTGTGGTCCATATTTGTGACTTCAGCAAAATTTGCAAAGCTACAACTGCCCTTGCATGAATGAGCCCTACAGTCTTCGCATAGCCAGACTTCTGCTTGAAATACTGTTCAGTACCTTGATTTTTTTTAAACAATATATAGTCACAGTAAGAGGTAGATTTATCAAAATGTGATATTAGAGATCACCACAAAAAACTTTCTATTCATTCTTATGGGATTTTTAGAATTGTATTTATAAAATGGTGAACTCTAACTTTTACCCATTGATAAATACAGGTATGGGAACCGTAAAACAGTATCTTGTAATTGATCCACATTAAGATATAATTAATCCTTATTGGAAGCAAAATGAGCCAATTGGGTTTATTTAATGTTTAAATGATTTTCTAGTAGACTTAAGACATAAAGATCCAAATTACAGAAAGATCCATTATCTGGAAAACCCCAGCTACAAATCATTCTGGATAACTGGTCCCATATCTGTACTATTCTAAAAATCTCATAATGACCAATAGAAAGTGAGTGAATGTTTCTGTGGTGGGCTTTAATCACACATTTTGATAAATCTGCCCCATAGCTTATTCCAATTTAATTTACTAAAATGAATACAATTTAAAATAGAGTGGCAGAATTTTACTGGGGTGACTAGTGGTGAACTCTAATTATACACTTTGATAAATCTATCCCAATGGTAGATTTTTTTATGCTAGAATTTCCTGGCAAAAGTGGACATCAGAGCTGCATGCACCGTTGTTCTAATTTTATTTGCCAGTGCATACAGTTAGCCTTTAGGGTAGGCAATAATTATTATAAAAATTTGCATATTTTAGTTCCCAGTATTCCTGCAAAATTAAAATATATATAAAATATCATAAACTCTGCACAACTTTATTTTTTAATGTCACTTTTTGACAGTTTTGCACTTTGTTCTTTAATAAACCTTTCTGGTGAGTAGATATATTTTTAAATCATAAGAAACTAGCTCTGTAGGTCATGTGCGCAACATACAAGAATCAGCAGTATAAATATTTTGTATGCTCACTACAACAAATATTAGAATCACCATATCTTGCTGGTAAACCATGTATACTGTATATCTCTGTTGTAGAGTATATGGCCGTGCTTGCATGTTCTGGCCTTCCAATAATTGAATGCCTGGTGCACAGTGATGGAAGGGTTGGCAGACTCCTGATCCGGAAGAACAAAGTAATTCACTAGCACACAAAGGCAGTTGGAAGCAGCGACAGGCCCTTACGTGTTTATTGCAGTTGTACAATGTTTCGGGGGTTGACAAATGGTTTACTACCCCAAAACAATGCAAAACTGCAGTAAACACGCAAGGGCCTGTCCCTGCTTGGAACTGCCTTTGTGTGCCAGTGAATTACTTTGTTCTTCCAGACACAGAGTAGGACAAGACTGGGATCACACCTCTGTCCAACTACCCTAGAGATCCACTTCTTTGGCCCATTCCCATTTTGGCTGTACAAAGTATAAAATAGGATTGCACATCTGGCAGATTGATCAGAAAAACACTAATAAAATTAATTTCCTAGGCAAGTAAAAAAGCCAATAAGACTTCTATAGGAGATTTCAGACCCCCTTTTATGAACTTTGTTTGCTGCGTGGTCTCCTGCATTATGCATATTTATATGAAGTATGCAAATTAATATTAAGAATACAGTACATAAGACTTTTGCCCATTAGCCTATTGATTCTTGATTCTTTTATTGGTATATATATACACAAAAAGATAATAGCACACTCCTGGAACTTTCCATGCTGCAAGGAATGAGTTAACACGATAACTAGTTTTGGGGGCAAATCTGTGCCGTTTCATCAAAAAATGCGTTTCAGAAATTTTTTGCAGTTTTGCGAATTTTGCAGTAAACGCATTGAAGTCAATTAGCATCAAAATTATTTCCGACAGTGGAAGAAGGTTTGCGAATTTTATAGTTAGCGCCAGTGCGCAATGAATGTAATAAAACTTCTTACTGAAAAAGTTGTTATGTTTGCTCCAAAAGATTACGACACCTTCAAGCACTTGCTTGCTTGGACATTGCGAAATTAGACTTTTTATTCTTATTTGTGCTAATTGTTTTGCTCTTTGCGACTTTTATTACATTTCCCCATATGTGTTCTTTTAAGCCGGTAATAAAAATGTAAAAATGTATTGTCTTTTGAAAAACATTTCATTGCAAAATGCAAATTTTTGCTTTTAATTTTACAGTTTTCTTTTCTGGTCATAACTTTTTTACATTCTACCATTAGTGCCTTGTATGTCCCATAACTTACAAACTCATAAAACTGCTCTTTGTTCATTTGCAAAATAATTGGTAGACTCTCATGTTTAGGTTCAGTAAAGTGTTAAAATTTTAGGCTTTAACTTTGTTAAATTAAGATTAGCACATTTAATGGTTTTTATGAACTTGATTAGGAAATATTAAGGTTTTTATTTTTCTCTCTCTTTCTTATAATTTTTAAACATTTGAGTGCAGATAAAAACAATAGCAAGCGGTTTATCAACTGTTTAGCATAGATTATTAGATGATTAAATTTAAGTTAGAAAACTGTACATATATATAAAGGTATAGCATATATATAGTAACAATTTAGGATTGCAGGGATTGAGAAGGAGAAGAGAATTCACAGGGTATGACAATTTAAAAAAAAACACATAAGAGTGGATGTGAGGATTCAAATATGGTGATGCTTGGGCCTACAGAGATAGCACCCAAGACAACCTGCAGCTCCACTGTGCATTTTCCTGTTTTGGAATAAATTATAAAGATGACAATGTGTACCAATGTATATGCTTGGACAATGCACAGTGGTGTTTTTTTACCTCAACTTTGCATGGAATTTTAAAAATTACATGCAGTTTCAGTCCATCATATGCAAGAAAACAAGAAAATCTTTTACTAAGAAATATGTATATTTAAGTATACAAAAGCCTTTCTAAACAAAACCAGAAAATCGGAAATAGTTGGTAGGGAAATGCAGAGATGGCCTGTCCTATGATAGAAGAGGAATTAAGAATGATTCAATACCCATTATTAAAACACTACCAGACCAGCATCCGTATGGCAACTTTCCTGCCTATTATTATTCACACACATACATATTAGAAATGTATAACTTTCTCTCATATTAAATCACAAAATTTGCACCTATGGCAAGCAAACAGCAGTCACTGGTTTGAATAAATGCATCTTTATGATATGGGTTGCTTAGACCTGGCGTCAATTTTGCTACTTTTATATACTGACCTTTTAGTACATCTCCCATTTTATAGTTAGGTTCTAGTCAAAATGAAGAAGTGATTTTACTAAACTGAAAAAAATGATTTAAAGTATGAATTGAATTGAGTATGCAGCATGTTACATTTAACTAGACCTAGGAATTATTATTAGTGAAAATTGCATGTAAACTTAATTTGACTAATTAAAAACATAATGGCAAGGTGCAACGTGTCATAATGACACATGTGCACATTTTCTTTGTGGGAGTTGTACTGGCTACAGGTGCCACATTTTGGATCCTTTTGCACGTGCAGCACTTGCAGCTACCAGTGTTGCATACTACTATGGTGGGACATTGGTATCCCCTGGCACATACCGTATGTTTCTTGCACTACATTTAAGACACATGAGACAGGTGTGCTAAGGCAGTCCTAACGAAGCTATGTATTTTAAATCTGGTAGGACTAAATAAAAGGGCTCCCTTGACTTGCATTTGAGCCGTGCACTCACCTCGCCAATGTGGCATTCATGTATGGCATTCAGATTTACATTTTCTTTGTGCCAAACAAAAGAACTCCTATCTTGCTGTATTGCAGGGATACTAGATATATTGTACTCTCACAATAAAAAATGGTTTCCCTTCAGAAAAAGATGCATCAGTTAATTAATTTAATTACTGCAATACTGCTTGGAAATACCTGTGCCTGATTTAACAATGAGGGTAGAAAAGAATACTTAGCACAGAATTTTTGGACTGGTTCTTTCCACTGGCTAATTATAGCTGGCAAAGAAGTGTCTTAAACTGCTCTTACTAATGATGTTAAAGAGAACTACCTGATATTGCTAGCACAGTGTTCAGTCTGGAAACAAGCAGTTTGAGCCAAAGACTAGTGTCAGACCAATTCACACTGAAGTTAGTGCCCTTTGTGTAATACATTTTTAGCATACTTGACCACTATGGTGTCAAGAGAAAGCAGAGTTTTAAGATGTTGTACCGTGTTAGCCATTGAAAAAATGCAGAAAATGTAAAGTTTGGTGATACCTTTAATTGGCTAACTGAATAAGTAACAATTGCAAGCTTTCGGAACACACAGGCCCCTTCGTCAGGCAAAAGGTAGAAAGCAGAAGCAGTCAAAACACCCCCACTGTTCTCTTTTCTTGTTCAGATGACTCAGAAACTGTGCCTTTCATCCTCCCACCCAACAGTACATGCATCTGCCATAGGCAGTACATTTATAGTTTATTGTAAGAAAGCAACTACAGGGCAAAAGGGCTTTTGAAAGAATGCCAGTGGTTAATATGCCAAGTTTGCCTGTAATATGACAGAAAAATAAGCCATAATAATATGATGACTGCATAAATTCAGCTTCAATTAGCTGGAAACACACACATTTATTATTTTGTTTATTTTTTTATTATTGTTTTATTTATTTGTCTGTATACAATAGCTTCAGGTTCCCAGATTATTCAGGAACACTAAAGCTGTATTGCCAGGCTGCACTAATTAGTGGTGGCAGTGGCATAGGCAGGGGCTGGGGAACGTACTGTATTTTTCACCACCTTTGATTTCATTAATTCCTACATTATTATGCCAGTCTGAGGTGAACCTACACTGTTGTGCTTAATAACAGCCCTGGCTCAACGGAATGAGGGCAAATGCAAAGTGTTGCAATGTATACGAAACTGAGCCTCATTGGCGTTACTTACAAAGGTACTTTCATCCATACACCATCTATGGTTTGTGTCCATAGCTACAACTGACTTGCACTAAATGAATCATATTCTAATGCTGTTATTAATGCTGCACACCAGAATTAATTCTATTTAGCAGTTGCCTGGTAATCTGCTAGGGGCCCAGTAACGCCCTAATTAATGAGCAATTTTAAAATGTATTGGTAGTATAGGCCAATTTATCAATATTTTGGGGCCCAACATTTCATTTGCTGTGGGGCCCAGTGACATGTAGTTACAGCACTGATTGTACCATGCAGATCTATGATGATCAGTGATGTGTCTCTTGGATTTAGTGCCATATGCAGGTGTGCCTTGACCCATGGAGCTTCTTAGTATGTTTTTCTGATTGACGTGCGAACAAGGGGATGTTCCATTGGAAGACCACATCATCTGCCCTCTCGAAATGTATTGCTTTTGAACAAAGATAGCCCTGGATTAGGGGCAAGAAGCAGCTTTGTGTTTATATCAAACTATAATGTTTGCTATAATTACAAAGAATTTACATATGTAGGTCATTTGGTTTAGAAATCCATATTTTTATTGTTCCTTGTATCCTCTGGAGTTTCTTCTGTTTGGCTTGTTTATCAAATTGTGAAATTAGTGCTCACCGCAGTGAATTTCATCCACTTTCTGTTCACTCTTGTTCACCATTTGACAAATATGCTTCTAAATATCCTATAGTAATGAATCGAAAGTGAATGAGATATTCTGATGTGAGCTCTAATTTCTCACAACGGGCACAACATGCAAACTAGGGGATGTTCCAGGGGAATGCCCTTTTACCATCTGCCCTTTCTGAATACATTGCTCCTGAATGCAGATAGCAACGCATTAGGAACAAGGATCAGCTTTGGCCTAGGTTTACAATCTACAGTGCAAAGAACTGGGAGCTGGTTGTTTTTACAGACACATTAAGTGGAATCTTGTAACTTCTTTTGCATATATCAAACTATATGATAATATGCATCAGACTTTAAATATGACAGTTATTTGGTTTAAAAGTTCACAAATGAGCTGCACAATAAAAGCATATTAGTTTGCTTATCTATACTCATCAATTAGGCTGGTCAATCTAAATAATAATTTTGCTACTGTCATGTGATTAAACTGAGTAGATGGCAGTTTATGAATAATGTCACATAATGAGTTTTCTGTATTGGTGGGAAAACATTGATGAAAAAAAATGCCTGTTAGTATACACATGGGGTAACATTGGTATTTTCTTCACCAGCTTTGCCCACCAGAAGACAAAACTTATAATGTGACAATATCACAAAGTGATATTGTTTTCTTTTCACTAGCAACTGTTGTTCCTAGCACTCCCTGCAAGGAAAGGTAATCTACATCACCACTACAGGCTTTAAATTCCAAGGAGATGTCAGTAGTACCTTGTTTTTTTCTGTTTTATTGCAAAGACAAATAGCAACCTGATCTGAGTGTCTAATAACAGGCCAGTTAATCTGTAACTGAAGAACAACACAGACTATGTTTAGAGGAAAGCAAATGGCCCATATAGTTCATCTCACTTTTAAACTAATTTAAACTAGCATTCCTACTTTGCATCATAACACTCAGGATATCGGGCAAAAGACTATTGAAATAAATGGTTGTGTTAGCTAACTTCACAGATGTTGCTCAGAGCACCACTTGACATAAGACCGAGTGTGCTCTAAAATATTACAGGTTCTTATGCCAGGAAACTTTATTTAAATCAGTGCAATTATATAAGCTTCCATTTTATTTTTTTAAAGGCAGATATTTCAGCTAAGCTTTTATAAATACAGAAGTACAACTATGGGTAGGTAAAGTCAATGTTTTTTTTTTCCTGTGCTATTATTTCCCCAAAGTCCAACCATTATGGAGAAACTATGGAGGGACTAATGGGAAAACAGAGCTTTTTGTTTCATGCTGTATTTATGTTTATGTTTTGTTTTTAGAGGAATTCTCTCCCCCTTCTCAAGCTGCCACTTTTAGCTTTCCCTTCCCCCCAAAGTTACCTTTGTCTAGCAGCCACTCGTCTACAACACGACCCAGGCGATAGGGGATGCGCTGACGGGCAAGCGCCAATCTTTCACTATCTGGGTTCCCTTTATAGAGTTTTAATAAAAGAATATTAAAGTCATTAGGATCTGAAAGGTGAAAGGTCAGAGGTTAACAGGTCATGGAACATTAACAGAGGTTAGAATAAGGTTAAAAGAGATTTATACTTAACCCCGTTGTGCCCACTTCAATACTCCATGAAGATAGTGGATTGCAAGAATTGGGAAAAAACTGTGTTCTGTTTACTACTAAATATCCACAGTTTTATGTCAGATCTATTTAAAAATATACCCATATTTTTGACAAGAGCTCATTCAGTTGGGTTTATGTACTTAAATAAATATAAATGTATTTTTTTCCTCTGGCATATCTAATTCCTTGGACTGAAATGAAAGCCATGAATCTTATACTAAACCATATTTAAACCCCTTTTAGGCTCACATCATTAAGAAGTGATGGAGTCTGGGCCATGAATTCACTCTGTTTTCCATAATTAGAGGTGCGCAGATTTTATGTAAAGAAGAGGAGCTTCAAGTCCCAGAATCCATCAGTTTACAACAGGTCAAGTCACTGTATGCCTAAGGGAGGTTGGAAATTGTCTTTTCAAGAGGCTTACTATCATGGTTCTCTTTCAGTATGAGGAATCAGAGACAGAATGGTTCAGAGCATTGCTCAGCTGTGTCCTATGAGAATGAAACCCTCCCCCAACCCCATGCTGCTCCCTGCAATACCTGTTACTCTCACAAATGTACCTATCTGTTTACCTGCTTTGAAAATGCAGAACTGCACAGGAGGGATGGCAGGCAACATCTCACACAACTCTAGATCCTCTTCTGTACAATCACATACACATAGCATACACGGTTAAAGCCAGGTTGAGATCTCACACAGAAGAGTATCCAAAGCAACATGAAATGGGGCCTGTCATGCATTTTAAGACAGGTAAACAGATAGATGCTAATAACAGGTGGTTGGGGGAGGAAGCTGGGAAGGGGGTCTGGGGAACTGTTTCATTCTTCTCTAATAAAGGCATTTTTATTATTTTTATTGGGATAGCTTGGATTTTTCTTGGTGTGAGTGGACACCAGTGTTCTGACACCACTGGAAAATCATTTGTTAAGAAGGAATGCTACTCTAAATGCTGTTGAATCAGGCATGTCTGTGTAGAAAAAGCATTTATATTTATTTCTGAAAATGTCTGTAATGTTTATGCTCAATCCAAAAAGGAGGTATATTTTCCAAATATCATTGCAGTCATATGCTCCCTAACTGTGAGTGTTATTATATGTATGTATGTACTTTTATATAGTACACAAAAGCCATGAATATCTTGTAAATGATATCCTTATAAACGGTGAGTTCCGATGTCATCAGTTATAAACTGTGATTTCTGATGTCATTTCTGTCACATGACTCACTGAAACTTGTGTATTATTATAAATAAAGTATCCCCAGTTGCAAAATATGAGGATATTAGAAGTTACCTCGGAGATCCATGACCCGGAACTTCGGCCTCGTGTTTTTATATGGTCATGAAACTCCTCGGTAACTTATAATATCCTTATATTTTACAAGAGGGGGTACTTTATTCACTATATATATATATATATATATATATATATATATATATATATATATATATATATATATATATATTCCCCTCCTACAATTATAACAGACAGACACAGCAAAGTTAACTATTCCTAGCACAACGTAGGTGTAGGATATATATTTTGCCCCCAGCATTCTCTGTAAGTGATAATGAGAACTAATGGGTACAAAGTAAAACCTAGCAGATATAATTAGACTACCACTATAAAGTACACTATGGGGCCTATTTATTATGCGTGTACAAAAAAAGTGTAAAAATTGTGTAAAATAAATTATGCATTTATCAAGGTGTGTTTTGTTTTACACCATGCAACCACCAGATTTGTGTCATTATTTTACACTGCTTCAGACCTTTATAAGTAAGTTCCAGCAGAGGTTGTTCAAATTAAAAAAATAACAACATTTTAATGCAGTTTTTTTACATGGCAATGCCTAGCAATGTGTGGTGAATTATTCCACCGTTCATCTAATACATAAAAGTTATATAATTTACATAATAAATAGAAAATATAATTGATTATACATGTAATTTTCCAAATCTTGCAATCCAAAAATGCTTGCTCTCCTTGTGACCAAGAAAGGGTAAGATGCAGGCAAAAGGGATTAATGTTCTAAACACTATTTAGTTTTGTTTATTGTTTGGTTAATAGGTTATTGTGGCGAGTTTAATGACAAATCAAATTTGTCTGTTTAATATTAAGTTTATTACAACACTTTTCTTTAATTGCTTAAAACTTTTTTCTTTTTTTATAATAAACAGAAAACACACTTTAGGACAATGAAGCTGTTTGACATTTAAAGACTCAGAGAATATATTGTATATCAATCAATATATTGTACATTAGCTAATCAGTAAGATAGATTCAGTTTTAATAGTCTTTAATAGGCATTATGTAGCAATTTCATCCAGGTAAACCATTTTTTGAGAACAGAAGTAAATCAGAGAAGTGATTTTTTCATTTTGTAAAAATGAAGATAGTTATTATAATTGGGTTTAATATGTCTTCATAAGGATCGATTAAAAGGTAGATTACAATACATTCTCATGATTCTAAGAATTTAAATACTGCATTATTAAAGGCAAAAGTTTTATAAGAAATGCATTCCATAAGGATCCCAATACTGTAAATTTCAGGGTCTTGGTAAAGAATACAGCTGGATTTCCCAGCATGCTAAATGAAATGAAAATTCCTATATTATCTGTATTACACTGGTCACACAAAAGAAGATGAAAAAAGGAAAGTTAGAGAGGGACAAAATGTATGTCTATTAAATACAAATTAACAAACATTTTGGGATGTTTTACAACTGCTATTATGTGAAACTGGTAGCAATTAAAACAAAAAGCATAATATTCTAAAATTTACATAAATACTCCTTCACGTACTCCTTTACCCATAGGCAGATCCTAGGATGTTTCTCACCTGCAGGATATCTTTCATTGACGGGCCAGCTGTCCACCTGCAGAGTAGCATTGCCTCCACTACGGGTGAATCGGACCACATGATACTTCCCATCGCTCACCAGGGCCCCTGGCTCTTCGATAGTTATATCATCCGTGCCTACATTAAAAATCACCCCCACTGTGCCCTGGTCCTACAGAAAGGAATAAGAATAATAATTGGTTAATGGTGTACTGAATATTGATATACTTTCCAGACATTACTTGGCATTACCCCAGTGTAAATAATTATATTTCCATAGTAGGATATTTTGTCAGTGTAGTGCTGTCCAGTATTTGTTATGGTCATCTTGTCTGCATGTAATCATATAATCCTTAAACAAAGAAGGTTTGTTTCATATTCTTAGACACTCGGTAGGAAAAAAATGATATCTTCTGCCATTCTGCATTTTGGCACCAAACAGCATTTGCACATGATCAGTGAAAGAAGGACACTGTCATATGTGGGACTGCATGTATTTTAATATATCTTTGCACAATACATTTTTAATTCATGAACTTTAATATGTAGGCATACTGTACCTTCATTGTCTTTAAAAAGAAACAGCAACCATTTATTTAATGAGCTATAGTAATAATATATATGTATATATAGCCATACACCAACCATTATCCAGATGAAGTCTACTTTTAAAAAAGTAGTAGTGAAATAGTACAATCTACATATCTCTCAAACTATAGTAGCCCGATAGTATTCAGATTTGGAGTTTGGGAAGGCTTGACATGACATTAAGAGGGGTATTTACTAAACTCTGTTTTTTGGGGCAAAACTCAAGTTTTTCAGCGTTCTATTTAAATTCGGACTTGTTCAGTGAAAAGACAAACTCTGTGTTTTATTTTCAAGGTTTCGGCACCACAACTGACATTAGTCAATGAACAATTTGAAAGAGCGAGAAAGATGACTCAGGATGTTTTATTTAACCCTGTTACCCCCTTCCGAAAAACCTCTCCTGACTTAATCTTTTACACAGAATGGACGGATAGAAGTGTGGAGGTTAAAAAGGCACTAAACAGTAGGTGGGAAATTATTACAGCGGACAATAGCTTACCTTTTTTGGACAAAAAACCCTTTTGGCTTAACGTAGAGGATGGAATCTAAGTGACCTACTGGTGGTCAAAGACCTTACGGAACCCCAAAAGAAGGGCACTACTTGGCTGGACAAACCTCTGAGAAAAGGCTGTTTTAAATGTACAGGCTGCTTGACATGCAGTGGAATGCTGCAAGGATTGTCCTTCACACATCCCAGGACGGGCACCAGATTTCACATTGATCACAGAGTTACCTGCACGACAGACCATGATTTACATGGCCTGGTGTCCTTGTGGGTTATATTATTTGGGGAAAGTGGCCACTACCTACAGAGAAAGAATGAACAATCATAGGAGTGCTATCAGACTTGCCTTGAAGTCAGGCAAGGCGGATCAACCAGTAGCAAGGCATTGGTTGAAATTGAAACACTCCCTACCCCAGTTTCGGTATATGATAATAGACCACATACCGGTTCACCCCAGAGGAGGCAATAGGGGTTTAACCTTGATACAGAAAGAATCAAGATGGATTTTTAGGCTGGAGACACTTGCCTCCAAAGGGCTAAATGAGACTCTTCCTATGTCCCCTTTCTATTGACCTCGAAGGATTTGACTTAAAACTGTCCCTTATGTGGATGTATATAGGTGGACTATGAGACTGGATATGGATCCCAACAACTTCACATAAGGGCTAGCAACAGCTCCTCTAACAGTACGGGTGCTGTAACATTTCAATGCTCCCTGTGGGGAGAAGTGCTGAAATTAGACTTTGTTGCTCTTTATATATAATGCTTAGAGATCAAAGTTTTGATACAATGTAACTAATGTTATCTGATCTTGTGCTTTGTCTCCAGGTTACCATGAACCCCGTGAGGAATTGAGTTTGGCTTCGGAACCGCATAGTCCCTTAACAGTACAGTATGCTAGTATTGAGGGAATACCCACAGAAGGTACGTTTATAAGACAAGCCCTGGTGTGATCCTAACTATCTGATTTGAAGTAGCTGTAGTAGGACGGGAAACGGCGCCAGGAAGTACGACCACAATATCGCAATTGACACTCCCCGGTACAGGCGGTGTTGCCGGGGTGATTACCGGCAAATGCTAGTACATGCTTAGGGGGTGATGACAGTGGCCCAAGGCTTAATAAGTAGAAAGTGGCACGTAAAATACAGCGCTGTATTTCTGTAGGTTCCCAAAGCTACAGAAAGCAGCTCGCTCACCTAGGCAACAGGGGCCTAGATGTATTGACACACGGACACTGAGGCAGATTGCCCATTGCAGGCGATACAAGTCTTAAGGGCGGAAAAGGGTATTCCTGAGATGACCTTACTTGTGTGCGACTGTACAAAAGGTATACAAGGGCTATGGTGTGCCGATTGTCCCAAATACATTCTGTATACAAAACTGTCCCTAATACACAGAATCAATGTCTCTCACTGTATATAAGTATTTATACACAGATAAAAAAAATATACAAAAGACTTATTTCTATTAAAGAATGAGAACAAAATCTGGTTAGTGCATAAAAGGATGTCATTATATAAACTCCATTCTGTACATTTTAACAAGCAATCTGTCTCACAAATGTATAACCTCCATGTAACAGACACACTTATGTGCAAATTTACTTACAGAAAGAATTATGTAAAAAAATCTTGGACATAATATATAATAGTGTAACTAAGTAGTGCATGTCAAGCTAGATTTGAATGACAAAATAGATATTTGTGACAGAAAGCAAGATTTTATAGTACAGGATTCACAAAACAAATAAAATATCCATTCTGTGAAGCAACAATGTCAATCACGTTCCTGAACCAATAAGAACAAAACTTATTGCATATAAAAAACAAGATGAGAAGTTGTCAGCTCTGCTCCACATGGCTGCATCATCCCTAAGGCATAGTATCTGGCCTACTATAGAGTGCGCCCTCTAATGTCCCCTCTGTTGCATAGTAATAAACATGAACAAACATTTCCTAAAAGGGCTGCTGTTAAACACTACAAGTTCATAATTGGAAGTTTTTACAAATGACTGAGAAATATAATGCTGCACTTATAATGATTTTAGAGAAAGGAAAGTATGCAAAAATAAATATGATACTTTTAGGTGCTATGGTTATTCTTATTGTAGTAACCTGCTTGTGTGGCCATTTTGGTTAAGGGCATTCCTGCTGTTTTGCCATTGTCTTATGATTCACTCCTGTTCCTGTTTCCCTCTTCCTGTCTAAGCTGAGAGCAATAATGGGACAAGCCACACCTACCTGCCATGTTGTAATACATGTACCAGAAGCAAGGGGTGTAACTACAGAGGAAGCAGACCCTGCGGCTGCAGGGGGCCCCAGAGGGTAAAGCGACCCCATGAGACCCTAATTCATATACAGTTTCAATAAATATTGGTAAAACAAGTCAACCTCTAAACATTTTGGAGGCCTGAAAAATAATTTGCTGTGGGGCCCAGCAATATCTAGTTACACCACTGAAGAAGTTACTGTGCTTGTCTGGCTGCTTTGCCTAAACTAACATAGCAGAATCATTTAATCCACTACCAGCCAGTTTATCAGACATCATCTTGCAGCCTAACCCATCATTATAATAGGTCTAATATCCCTTCAATGACGTCTGACAAATTCTCAGAGCCAGTTATATGTTTTGTATATGATTGTTAGACTCCAACATCTCCTTCTAGCTGTAATCTTGCACTAGTTATATTTTAGCAGTCTCTTAATAATGTGCTTAGCTATAGCTCCCAGCTGTCCCGTTTTTAGAGGGACAGTCCCTCTTTGACAGCTCAACCCGCAGTCCCTCATTTGTACTGGAAAGTCCCGTTTTTCAGCCAGAAAATAGGTAATAATATGTTTAGCCAGAGCTATGGGACTTATCTAGGGTTGCCAACTGTCCGGATTTCACCCGGACATCCTGGTTTTTGGAAGGGCTGGCCGGTGAAAAGTCTGGATTTCCATATGGGAAACATTCACACATAGGTAGGCTCTGCTCACTCACGAAATGTTACATTGCTTTTGACAAAGCTGCCATAGTAATAAAATGGAAGTTATGTAGTAGTTAAACTACAGCTAACTATGTGACTAAGAAACTGCTTATAAGGCCCACACATCATACGATACAGACTGTGTGTGAGTCCCCATTGTCTGGAATGGATGACTAAAGGTGGACATACAAGGGCTGATAAAAGCTGCCAAAAGAACAAGTGGTCCCTAGAGCCCACGATCAGATCAGACGAACATCACCCAGTTGCCATATTGGGGCAAGATCTGCTCATTTGGCAACCTCTCCACTCAAGACAATGGGGCTCACACACAGTCTGTATAGTATGAGTAGGCCTTATAAGAAGTTTCTTGGTTTACATAACTTCCATGTCATCACTATGACAGCTTTGTCAAAAGCAGTGTAACAGTTTGTGAGTGAGCAGAGACTACTCATGGGTGAGTTTTTCCCATACCGATTAATCTGGCATATGTGGTTCAGTAAAACAGCTGAATGACCCACTGGCGAATGGAGTTCAGCAGCATAGTCTTGTTGAAAAATTCTGAACTCACTCTAAGGAAAATACTATTTTTCTAATTATATTATTGTATAACATGCACCTGGATTGCTGCTGGGCAAGGAACTGCGCAGTTCAGATTTGACAGTATTAATTATACAATGTCCCTAATTAGCGAAGGGCAAATCTATGCAGCAAAATTTTCGAAACTGCAAAAAATTCACGAAACGCAATGGGCGTCAAAATAATTTTCATGCGTGTCCATTTTGACGTGAGCTACCATTTTTATACGTGCAACTATTTGGTCCAAATTCATTAAAGTCAATGGGCGTCTGGATAATTTTGACACACAGCAATTGTTAATTATACAATGTCCCTAATTAGCGATGGGCGAATCTATGCAGCAAAATTTTCAAAACTGCAAAAAATTCATGAAACACAATGGGCGTCAAAATAATTTTCATGCGTGTCCATTTTGACGTGAGCTACAATTTTTATACGTGCAACTATTTGGTCCAAATTCATTAAAGTCAATGGGCGTGTGGATAATTTTGACACACAACAGTGCGGTGGATTTTTTGGCTGCGAATTAATTTGCTTGTGGCACAATGCGGTAATTCATACCAAATTTGGGTCTGGCGAATTTATTGACCCATCACTATCCCTAATCACCAAGGTTACACATTGTACTACATAGACTTTCCGGGTCATTTATGACCACAGTTGCCAAGTTTTTTTAGCCACAATGCAGAATGCAGATGAGATGTCTGACACAATTGCATCCAATACATTACAATTTGCACAATTATACTTGTGCTCTGACACTAATCAGACCCAATTGCTCTTTTCTAATTCTGGGTGTCGTAATTACTGATGTGACATGCGTGTTACATGTGTGCAGTTCTGCTCTCTGCACTAGTGTTGTGCCCCCCCTCGACCCGCTCTTATGTGAAAGGATTAAGCACTGGGCAGGTAAGGGGACGGCATCATTAGAGCCCTTTTGTTAGAAATAATGTAAAGCATTGTGCAGCTTGTTGCTTCTATATTAATAAATTATGATCCCCTAAAATTGCCCCTGCTTAAATGACCCCTTTTGTTTGTACACAGTACTCAGGAGTGGCTGCTCATATAACCTACACATCATACTATACAGAATGTGTGTGCACATGATCAGTCCCACATCTCTGGCTAAAGCTATTATGTAGTAGTTGAACTATAGCTAAGCACATTATTAAGAGACTGCTAAAAGCTAACTGGTGCAAGATTACAGCTAGCAGGAGATATTGGAGTCTAACAATCATATGCAAAACATATAACTGGCTGTGAGAGTTTGTCAGACGTCATTGAAGGGGTATTATTATGTCCAAGTTTTTTTTACATAATTCATTCTGTAAGTAACTTTGCACATAAGTGCGTCCGTTACATGGAGGTTATACATTTGTGAGACAGATTGCTTGTTAAAGTGTACAGAATGGAGTTTGTTATATAATGACATCCTTTTGTGCACTAACCAGATGTTGTTCTCATTCTTTAATAGAAATAAGTCTTTTGTATATTTTTTAATCTGTGTATGGTCACAAAATACTTATATACCATGAGAGACATGAATTCTGTGTATTAGGGACAGTTTTGTATACAGAATGTATTTGGGACAAACTGCACCCCATAATCATCAGCCAGTGTCGGACTGGGACACCAGGGGCCCACCAAAAATAGAAATCAGGGGGCCCACCAAAAAAACTTAGACCAGGGGCCACTCTCAGTGTTATTTTTCTTCTCCTCACTCAACCTCTATTGTCCTATTCTCTTTTCTTTACATACTATAATCTATTGTTCCATCTATTTAACCCCTTTGTTCTTATAGAAATAGGGAATGGCCATGAAATAGGCCAAATGTTTAGAAGCAGGAGGGCCCACTGATACCTGGGCCCACCGGGAGTTTTCCTGGTATCCCGGTGGGCCAGTCCAACACTGTCGTCAGCCATAGCAATCCTCCCGGGGTAAGTGCTAGTAATTTTAATAGGATATATTCCTCCAATGCAAGTGAGGAGTACGTGCCATTTAAGATCTGGCTTAGGTTTTATGTTACACATGATATTGCTATTTAATCACCAGTGCACCTTATTTTCATCTTCGAACTTGATGTATATATGGAGATTAGAAGCCAGTTTCATGCTACACTGTATACACACAGAGCTCTCTACGGGGAGTAGTGCTGAAGTTGTTTTTGTTTGATGACACTAAGGGGCACATTTACTAAGCTCGCATGAAGGATTCGAATGAAAAAAAATTCAAATTTTGAACTAATTTTTGGGTACTTTGACCTTCATATAAGCTACTACGACATTCGATTCGAACGATTCGAAGTAAAAATCGTTCGACTTTTCGACCATTCTATAGTCGAAGTACTGTCTCTTTAAAAAATACTTCGACTACATACTTCGCCAGTTTAAATCTAACGAGGTTAAATGTTAGCCTATGGGGACCTTCCCCAGCACTTTTCTAAATTTTTTATGATCGAACAAAAATCCTTTGATCGATCGATTAAAATTGTTCGTATTTGCGCTAAAAAATCCTTCGAATTCGATATTCGAATTTTAAGGATTTTACTTCGAGGGTCGAATTCGAGGGCTTATTAACCCATGAAATTCGACCCTTGATAAATCTGCCCCTTAGTGATGACGTCAGGCCTCTATGTTTGGCGCCATTTTCTCACTTTTAAATTGTCTCACTTGTGTGTGGTGTCCACCTTCCTGAAGACGGCCCAAGTTGTGGTGCCAAAAAAAAAATGGCATAAAATTGTTGTGTGTTTTTTCTTTGAGTGAGCAATGTAAAATAACGGTGTTTTAAATTCACTATTTATTTTACACAGCTTTTTACACCGTTTTTTTCTGCAGATTTTATTTTACACTGCATATTAAATATGCCACTAACAATTCTAAAGCTGTTAGGCTTAAATATATGTTAAACATTTCAACCAATTTCATAATTTATTACTTCTAATTTACTTCTAAAATGATTGTATAATACTACTGATGAAGTTATTTTACATCGTTTTACAATCAGTTCTGCAGTGTACTGCATGCCACTTTATTGTTATAGAAATAACTGCACTTTTTGAAGACATGGGATACATTCTAGTCATACAAAGAATTATTTCATGCTGTTTGTCTCATACAAAGAATCATTTCATGCAGCCTACAATAAGTCAATTTGACTGGTAGTCTTATAGATACCCTTGGGTCACATCCTATTCATTGACTAGATGTTTTTGCTTACATATAGGTATCAGGACCTTGAGAAAAGCAAAAACCAACACTAGCAGCTTTAGTGAAACACAGTGAAATAATGAATGAAATCATAACATGAAGGTTCCTGGCCAGATGACTTGATGAGAATACTCCCCCCATACACACTATAGTTAATTATTTGTAAACTCATAGAAAATCAAACCTGATGTAATTTCTGAACTACGGACATAACAACAGCCTCTGGAATACAAAAACATAAATTACTGTATCTTAAATATATTTAGCCCTCTCAGTTTCATCTATTATGAAAACCCTCTATACTGACTAATACAAACAAATCCTTTCATCTCCAATGCACTTTTTTTTTTTAATAAATAAGGCAAAATGGTAAACACATGTAGTATCAGCACATCATCTCCTTTTTTTGATTATATGTACTGCTGTGCATTTCATAGTGGATAAGGCTTCTAAATGTTAATGAAGTGACTGAAACATTGGAATGCACATTAATATTGCTGAACAAGAGATGTTGTGGTGATCATTTGACTGCAATTTACCTGAACTCAAATTTTGATGATTTAGGGGCACATTTATTATTGGTCGAATATCAAAGGCAGGGGTGCTTCGCCAATGAGGCGAGTTGAGGCAGTCGCCTCAGGCAGCAGCGCCCCACTAGGTACCAGGGGCAGCAAAAATGCTGCTCCTGGTACTTTAAGAGCGAATTTCCGGGGGAGGGGGGCAGCAGCAGCAACTGCTGCTGCCTCAGGCGGTGGAGGGGCCAGGATCGCCCCGGATCAAAGGTTAATTTACCCTCGATATTCGACCCTCGAAGTTAAATCCTTCGACTTTGAATATCGAAGCGCAATTCCTTCGATCGAACGATCAAACTATTCAAAGGATTTTAATCCATCGATTGAACGATTTTCCTTCGATCCCAAATTGCCTAGAAAGCCTATGGAGAAGGTCCCCATAGGCTTTCTAGGCAATTTGAGATCGAAGGAAAATCGTTCGCTCGATGGATTAAAATCCTTGGATGGATTAAAACATTGGTGCTCGGTAGGTTTTAGGTGGCGAAGTAGGCGGTCGAAGTTTTTTTTAAAGAGACAGTACTTCGACTATCGAATGGTCGAATAGTCAAACGATTTTTTGTTCGAATCGTTCGATTCGAAGTCTTAGTCGAAGGCCGAAGTAGCCAAAAAAATACTTCGAAATTCGAAGTATTTTTCCTTCTAATCCTTCACTCGAGCTAAGTAAATGTGCCCCGTAGCGTCCAGTCAAACTTATGGGGCCTCTTTACTAAAACTAATTTTTTTTCTCATTTAAAAACTCAAATAAACTAGTTTTTTAGTGTTTTTAAAAATCCACGATCTTTGGGTGATTTATTATAATTCCTGAAAATATCAGTATGTTCATACAATTTTGTCATATGTTTTTAAAAAAAAATCTATTTTGTATGAATAAATTGGATCCTAAAAAAATCAAAGATTATGAATGGTTTCCTTGTAAAAATCGAGGATTACAAGCAGTTTCCTTGAAAAAATTGAGGATTTCAAGAAATTTAAAGGACGTTCATTTCCATGCCTCCAGCGGCCATTTTAGGAGAATAGATGGACATTTTGTGCACTTTATATTTGGAAAGCAAAGGAGAAAAAGGCACATCTGGCAAGCTGCCCAAAAAAAACAAAATAAAAAATGGCCCACAGGGAGAGAAGGCAGGAGGAAGAGTGGGGGGGATGGAAGGTAGGCAGGAATGGATGGAGGCAGGTGTTGGTGGGTGGGAGAGGGGAGGGATATGCATCTTGGACCACAGCAAGGAGGGCAAGGGCCACTGAGCAATTGGAGGAGGAGGATTTCTCAGTGCCCTTGCAGGAGGTCATCTGGCCTGGCAGTGGGTCCTGGGGCAGGGTAGAAAGCAGGTTGTTGGGGAGGGGACCCCAGCAGCTAGGTGGAGGGCACCCGGGGGGGAGAGCCCAGCAGGTAGGGGGAAGGAACCCCAGTAGGAAGGGGGGATGATGATGGGCAACACCCATCAGATAGTGGGGTTAAAAGGAGGGCCCACTACCAGCCCCAAAATCCAGCAGGAGGAGGACGAGGCAGAGGAGGAACAGACCTCCAAAATCAGTCTACTTTTCCCCAGTGAGGAGAATACAATGTTAGTGGATGAGGTGTTGCAACAATGGGACTTGTTGTTTGGTACAAAGTCCCATCAGCTCACTGCGGCAAGACACAGGCAACTATGGCAGCAGGTGGCGGACCGTGGGAGCGCTGTGTGCCTTGACAAATACACAGCATACAAGTACTTGCGTGACCTGAAGAGGCACATCAGAAGCAAGTTTTGACATTATTAAAAACCTTGTTAAAGGAACAGTAACACTAAAAATATTTTTTGTGACAAATCCGCTCTAAACTGCTTCAATAACAGCTCTATTGTGCATAAAGTTTATTATATTCAATTCTTTGTCCAAAAAACATATTAAATCTCTGCTTCCAGATGTACACTGTAGCATGGCGAAAGGGCGATTTTGCAAAATCCGAGGTGCGTCGCTCCACATCTCTGCCTAGACTGCTGAACCGGATGCTAGTTCTTGCTGCTGTACTGTCCTCTGCAGGACTTACTTCTGTGCTGCAAGCAGGGAAGGAATGTCCGAAGCGTAATTTACTTCTGTGAGTGCTGCGAGTGGAGAAGGAATGTCCACAGCGGTAATTTACTGGGTCCTGTTTGTTAGATTTATGGCTGATCTGCATGCTACCTTTACCATTCGCAGCACTGAACAAGCTAAAGCAAGCTTAGGAATAACCGCTGCGGGCATTCCTTCTACACTCGAGGCACTCACAGAAGTAAATTACGCTGCGGA
Organism: Xenopus laevis; assembly: GCF_017654675.1. Lineage (NCBI taxonomy): Eukaryota > Metazoa > Chordata > Amphibia > Anura > Pipidae > Xenopus > Xenopus laevis. Next base: position 32,268,022 of record NC_054377.1, on the reverse strand, counting down.
CATTCCTTCCCTGCTTGCAGCACAGAAGTAAGTCCTGCAGAGGTCTGTAAAATCCTCAGTACAGCAGCAAGAACTCGCTTCCGGTTCAGCAGTCTAGGCAGAGATGTGGAGGGCCGCACCTCCGATTTTGCACAATCTCCCTTTTGCCATTCTACAGTGTACATCCGGAAGCAGAGATTTAATATGTTTTTTGGACAAAGCATTGAATATAATAAACTTTATGCACAATAGAGCTGTTATTGAAGCAGTTTAGAGTGGATTTGTCACATAACATTTTTTAGGGTTACTGTTACTTTAAAGGGGAAGGAAACCTAGTTGGCGCAAAAACCCTCCCCCCCCGTGTGTTGCCCACCCTCCCTCCTGGCCTACCCGTCCCGCTGGGCAAATGCCCCTAACTTGTTACTTACCCTTCTGCGCAGGTCCAGTCCAGGGAGTTCACAGACGACATCTTCTTCCACGCGATCTTCTTCCTGCTTTGAACGGCGTTTTGGCGCATGCGCAGTAGGAGCATTTCGCCGGTACGGATCTACTGCGCATACGCCAAAAGTCACAAAGTACTTTTGGCGCATGCGCAGTAGATCGTACCGGTGAAACGCTCCTACTGCGCATGCGCCGTTCAAAGCAGGAAGAAGATCGCGTGGAAGAAGATTTCGTCTGTGAACTCCCTGGACAGGACCTGCGCAGAAAGTTAAGTAACAAGTTAGGGGCATTTGCTCAGCGGGACGGGTAGGCCAGGGGGGAGGAGGGAGGGTGGGCAACACACGGGAGGGTTTTTGCGCCAACTAGGTTTCCTTCCCCTTTAAGCATTATTTTTCCTTTTGTTAACTTGTGCTTCTAGCGCCAGCACCAGAATGCCAAGGACCCACAGAGAGGGAGAGGAGAGCAACTGCCGGTCAGACCCCTGCAGAGGCAGCAGCACTGGCCTATGCAGAAGATGAGCCCCAGGATGCCAGTGGGGCAGATGGCAAGAGCCACCCTTACAGTCTGAAGGTACTGTAAATAGTATTAGTATTGTTATGTAACTATGCACTGATTTTAGCATTTTTTGCAAAGTATTATATATATCTATGTCCTGTTTATCTTGTTCAGAAGAGCAAGCTGGACTCCACCACCAATTCTTGGCCACGCCACCTATGTTGCCACCCAGGTGTAAGTTTAAACAATGTACTTAAATATGATCCCTTTTGTTTAGGTATGGGTGGTTAGAAGAGTTGTGTGCCTAGGCTGGGTGGTGTTACAACACTAAGCACAGCTGTGGTCACACATCAATGGCCAGTGGAGGGTGTGATTTGAATATAAGGGATAATTTTCAATGCAAAATGCAGTGTGCAAAGTTTACAATAAGGCAACAAGCGGCTATTTTTATTTAAGTTGACCACTGTATGGGGCATTGTGCCTACAGATGCAGATCTCTGTACTACTTTTGAGATAATACAAAAATTCAAACTATGCCTTGAACCAATTATGTTTGTTTTAACAAGCGCTCTAATCCCTAAAGGGGATGGGTGGAGCACATAAGGGCTTAAAAACAGGAATGGGGTGCTGCTCTTTGCACAAAAGTAAGCATTTTAGTTTTTGCCAAACAAAAACAAGTTCAGGGGTGGAATTGCTTAGTCAAAAAGCAATAATGTCTTTGCTCTTGTGACCCCTGGTATCATAAATTATACATTGAAAATGTAGGGTGCTTAGCACCAGGACCGCCATTGTCAGGTTTGAAGGCTTCTTCATAGACAGAAATAAGTTGCACTTAGGGAAGAGTTGCATTAGAAAAGGTGGTGGTGAGGTATGTTATGTTATGTATTATGAACCCACGGCCTTGGCTAGTGTGCCATTTTATTTTAGTTAAATAACTAAAAGCATATTTTTTTAGTTAGACATTTCACTTTTTTGCTTTCAGTTTGCCTTTTTTTTGGAGGTAATAGTGACATCTTTAATGTTTCAATGCAAATATTGGTAAATTACATTAGTCCTTAGCACCATGGTTTTCATGAAATGATAAACTAAGCTCAAAGTGTCTGGACATGTTGCAGAAGCTCTTTTTCATAAACACAGAATTACAGTAGAACACCGGTGCTTGAAATTCTAAGTTCAAGAATTGCGATCTGCTTATTTTTCTGAAAAATTATTGTCAAGCAACAGTTTTAATTATATTTTTGTTTAGTTACTGCTGCTGGGGGAAGTGGCCAGAATCAACACCAAGGACTGTAATCATCATTTGTGGAGGATCCATCACGGATTGTATGACCGCCCGCGAGCTTTCCTGAACACTCCAGCCTACAGTCATGCAGCAATGCAGCCAAGATCTCGATATAAAACAGTGGATGGCCTGTATCTATGGCCATCTATTCCTGAGGCTGGAATTGGCTGCATTGAGGGAAGAACTGCGCAAGAATAGGCTGGAGAGAGAGCATCAACATCGTGAATATCAGGCAATAATGCTCTGCTGACAGTTCTGGGGCATGCACTGTATTCCTGCCTCTGTCAGGTCTGATGACGGGTCACTCCGTGGACCCTCTTCTGCAAACTGTACCACCACCCTGATGTGCTGCCCAACCGGTTAGGGCAAGTGGGCATGGAAGGGGGTCCAACCTATCTGTGGGCCCACAAAAAGATCAAGTAGGTGACCTATCTGTGTCCCTGCTGTCACTTTCCAACCTCTAGTGGCCAATATTCTTCACCCAGTCCCTCTGTGGCCACAAACATCTGGGAAGCACTTGTAACAGCTAAGTACATTTGCTGTAACATATGTATTGTGTGTTTCAACACTCTCAAATGTTGCCATGCCTGTGTCTTGGCCTACTTAAAACAACATGCACTGGAGAGCCAATTCGAACCACCTTATTTAAATAATCTGAGCTTTTTCACATGTCCATTGTTGTTTGTGCCTGAGTGAGCAGGGAGAGCCTCAGGCAGGAAGTGATGTCACGCCAAGCTAATTCTGCATCTGCTATCCTAAACAAACAGAGAACTTCTAGAGCTTTTTACTCAGGTGTGGTAAAACATTCTACAGAATAAATATAGCATTCTAGCTTGCACTATTGTAGCTAATCTATTGGCAATAAAATGCCTCCGTTGCTTTCCTTCGCCTTTAACACAATTATTGTAACTGGATTAAGTGCAATTTAAAGCGATACTGACACGTTCCTATAAAAATCATGGGAATGTGTCAGTATAAAGTAAATGCTGCACCTGTAAATGTTCCCTGAAAAGCCCCCCCCCCGCGCAAAGCTGTGTGCTGCCGACCCGCTGACACTACTAACAGATCTTCTGGGTTGCTTCATGGAAGCCCATGGAAGCCACTGAAATGGCTCAGAAAGTCTTTCAGCAGTGTCGGAGGGTCAGGTGAATACAGGTTTGCGGGGGCTGGGGACGGCTTTGGGGGGGCTTTGAGGGGAATGATTAGGAGTGCAGCATTTACTTGATACTGACACGTTCCTATGATTTTTATAGGAACACGTTAGTATCGCTTTAAGGAGAGGTTCTGTGTGAAAATGTAGTTTTTTTCTTTAGTCACATAGCAAAGAAACATGGCAAATCCCCAGTCATTGGCCTGTGGCTGACTAAACAGGACATATAATAAAGATCCTTGTCTTCTGCTTTAGAATCCTAATGTCCAGAGAAAAAGATAAATGTTTTTAAATGGCATCTATTTGTCATTACTATGCACTTTAAACAAATGATGGCCCTCCAGGGCACAAGTCTGCTGCCCAGCGCTGAGCATCAGGGCAGCTGGGTAAATGCCTCTTCCTTTTCCTCCTGGTGGTGTTATTTTTTCACTGGGCATCTCCAGAACAACTTCTCCTGTGCTTTCCAAAATGCAAGTCAAAGGCCAACTGAATGTTGTACTACTATGCACTTTAATAATGATTTTCCCACAAGGGCCTAAGTTAGCAGCCCAGCACTGAACTCATCTGTGGCTGGTTATAAAAGGGCACCTAATATGTTTACAAATGCCATTAATGTGAAATCTGTATTGTGTTTTTTAACATAATGTTGATGTCAATGATTTGTTTAGAATGATCTGTGCCTTATGTAGCCCCCGCATGACCATAGGCTGCAGCAGAGGGCTCCTGCAATATGTGCTTGACTGCAGAGTAAACCTTTGTAAGGCTGTGTCCCTTAAGGGTCAAAGGGGACTGTTTTAGTCTAAAGACCATGCTCAGACTAGGTTTATGATGTTGTCTGGGCCTAAGGTAATTAGGTATTTAGTATTTCTTGTGGAAATGCTAAAAATGTTGTTTGAAAATATTCTAAATTTGTCATCAATACATCTTATTGGATGTTTTAAGGTGTTTTTTTCTTTTTATTCATAAGGAACATTAAAAAATGAACTTCAAACTGTTAGGTCATCTTTTCTTTCTTTTGGTTCCAGATTGGTAGAGGTGTAGAATTATAAAATTATAATTAAATCTACGCCATGTTTGGCACTTTCATTGTAGATAATTCGATTATCAGTAAACAATCCCCTTCATTCCCTTTTTTGACTTTTTTACGGATTTGTTATACAGGGGGGGTTGTCTGTGCACTGATAATCTAATTATTTACCTCGCAAGGACCAAACATGGAGTAGCTGTGCTTAAACTAGAATTTGTTGTCTTTAACATCTTCATTGGGAAACGCTTGAGCAGGATATAAATATTTTAATACTATAAGGAGTAGCAAAATGAAGGACGTCATTACTAGTTTCAGGGAACTATAAATATTTTATTTTGCATGGGAGAGGAGATTTAAAGTATTTCAGTCTGTGCCTGAGAGATTTGATGCATTCACTTGAGCAATAATAGAGAAAACATGTTACTTTATTATTTATTTAATGGAAATAAAGGGTTCCTATAAAAACAATGTCAAATGTAAAATAAATGTGACTTCCCACCCAAAGGTTACTTAATGAAAGAAAATGTAATTCTAAGCGGCAAATTCACCAGCGAAGTATCCGCCACACTTCACATCACTTTGCCAGACAAAAATACCTACTATTACGCTAATTCACTAAAATGCAAAGTTGTGTCTGGGTAGCGGAACACTGGCGAAGTTTCACTAACATTAATTTGTCAGCATGACCATTTCCTAGCGATCTTTCGCTAGAGTTCATTTCTGCCTATCGAAACTTCGTTAGTACTCTTACGCCTTGGTCAATTTGAATAGGGCGTACATATAGGTTGTATGGACGTCTTTATTAGATGTTGGTGCAAATGCTTGAAGTGGCCACTTATTATTACTAATGTCCAAAGAAGCATAATAAAGACAAAAGAGATCCTCTAATGCCCTAGACATGGGCCCATCCTAAAACAAATGTGGCATGCCCTTTAAATGGTTTGGAAAGAAATTTTAACACAAATATCTAATGACTTTTGATGGCAATCACGCTTTACATTTTTTTTTAGCTTTTCCAACATACAGATTATGATGTCACTGACATAAATTTGAGGAGGATGTAGCTTCATCTTATCAGTTTGCCTGGTCTAAAGTGGCAAAGTAAACTCTGGTGAAAGAAGTAAACTTCTGTTATATTAGCACTTTAGTGAATTTGCGGAGTAGCGATAGTTTGTCTGAACGAAAATTCACCTGGCGATTGGGCGCGAAACTGCACTAGCAGCAGTCTCTTTCGCTAGCAACGGCCACTTTGCCCTTTAATAAATCTGCCCCAAAGTATCTTTCTAATACAGGTATAGGGTCCCTTATCTGGAAACTCGATATCCAGAAAGCTCTGTATTACGGAATGGCTGTCTCCCATAGACTCCATTTTATCCAAATAATCCAAATTTTTAAAAATGATTTCCTTTTTCTTTGTAATAATAAAACAGTAGCTTGTACTTGATCCAAACTAAGATATAATTAATCCTTATTGGAAGCAAAACCAGCCTATTGGGTTTATTTAATGTTTAAATTAATTTCTAGTAGACTTAAGGAATAAAGACCCAAATTACGGAAAGATCCGTTATCCAGAAAACCCCAGGTCCCGAGCATTCTGGATAACAGGTCCCATACCTGTATATATAAAAAAATTTAATATGGTTCAATGGTTTCAACATTTGTAATACGTGTATATTGTAAATTTGATTAGAACTATATTTTAAAAACAGTTTTTTGGGTGCAGATCACCATTAATATAAAAAAATATTGTATTTAAAGTCATTTCCTGTTATGTAGGTAAACTAAAATAGGACAAAGGTCCTTTAGTTCTCAAGGAGAAAGATTTTTTTTAATAACAAATTTGTATATGTGGGAATAACCCATGTCAAAATGGTGATCCAGTTGATTCAACAATGGATGAGGATTTACTACAATAGCTTAATTGCCTTTGAGAGGTTTCTCATTATTTATATAAACTGTGCAATTCCCATTTACTAATTATTTGTTACATTTGCATTAATGCATATAAAAAGAATACCCAATGATAACTTCAAGATGAAGTTAGAGAAACGCATCTAAATTCAAATACATGGTTTTATGGCCTAATCTTGCCCTTTACCTACTTTACTTTCTTCACAATACAACATTATAGATCACCGAAGAAAGGAAAATAAAAATGATGTATAAATTTAAGCGACTTAGTGCCAGTACATTTTCTGGACTGTTTATCTATTATTATCTTTAATAAATAAAAAAAAAAAGTAGCCAAAATAGAGTATTAAGGGTTAGAGAATTGCTGAGATAATATTATATCATATTCAATAAGCAATATAATGTAGATATTTCTGCATATTTAGTATATGGATAATACAATATTATGTTCTACATTGCAGTGCATAAAAACTGTTTGCAACTAACTACAGTCAGAAATGCCTTGATAAATATTAGTTTTACACAAGTTAAAGCTTGCATATACATTTCGTCTTTTCCATATATGGCTCTGCTAATTAAATTGCTTGTATATAAAGCATTATTACACAGTTAATGCCATGACATGAGATCAAAATTGCCATTTATAATAATGTTCTAAGGTGTTAGTATGTCGTGTTTGTTCTTAGATTTCCTGTATTTCCCAAGTGTCTCTTTTTTGAGGCGATAATCTCATTTTACTATAATCTTAATTTCTGGAAACCCAGAACCCTGAATTAACTGCTGTTAAAGTGCATCATTTCTTAAAAGCACACAGTATAGTGTTCTGTATAGACACATCAGGTTTTATGATTAAACAGATTAGAGCAGAAAATCCCACTTCCTTGTAGGTGCTGTAGTTGTCAGTTTTTCACATTATTATATTGTCAAATCTAACTTTCAAGAAGGCGCATTTTGAGGAACTCCCTGATTAGTGACAGTGCCTGTGGATTTTTTTACAGTGGCTGAGACAAGGAAGCACTCATGCTTCAGAGTAAGAAGAGTATCTAGAGAAAAGAGATCAGCAGGAACCACCAGAAAAACTCAGTGAGCATGGAATTATTTGATCATGTGCCAACAGACAAGCTCTGAATATATGAGAGGCACAGCATGACAAAAGCAATGATATCTCTTGCTGTTATAGATCTATATTAGCTCATAACAGCAGAAAGAACCCCAAATACCATGGAGACCTTGTCAGATGAGTTCTTTTAGCTAATCCAGTGCTCTAAAAGGCACCAGTACTAGCAACATCTGGCAATGTAGATTTAAATATCTGGGAAAAAACATATATTGCAAACTAATTTTTAACAGGGTTTATCTTAATAAATGTAAAATGTGTCTTTTGTGTTTACATCAACTTCTGCCCTAGGTTTTGGTAAATTACCCCTTATAACCAATGTTCCTTCTAACTCCTTCTTGGTTATTTTCACAAATAAATTCTTTTTAAACATTTATTTTTAAGAACGTTGTGCTCAGGTCAAAGTGTTGTTTTAATACAAAATTCTTTGTGCGTATCACAATTTGTTGTGTGTTCTGGCCTAAAAATTTGTGCTTGAGCTCAAGAGCACATAGCTTAGAGGGAACATTGCTTATAACTGATAACTCTACCACTTGTTGGCAGGCAGAGGGCAGACCCAATCTGGCTTCTGTCTACATTGTAGCCTCTCACATTCCGTTTAGCCATTTTGAAAATAGCGGTTTTCATTTACTACCATAGTGGGCGTGCAACTTTAATTTTTCTTTTTTCATTTAGCATGAAGAAAATGTACCTAAATTTCTACAAAATAAAAAGTATTTTTCAGTATTATTCAATGCTGAATAACAAGTGACAGTAAGTAGCAGCTAGCAATCTTTCATGTAAGAGAAGAAATATACAGATCATAATTGCAAAATGAACGTTTGGACATGTAGAGGTAGAGTTAACATAATTTGAATTCTCAAGCTTTTTCTATATGAAGTCTCAAATTGTGAGTGTTCACTTATTTATAAAAAAAAACTAAAAAACCAAGACCTTCATCACTAAACATGTGAGACAAACAAATCAAACATAGTGAAATCACATTTTGTCCTTTATTTTCAATGAGTCTGCCAAATTTTAAATTAATCTTAGATAACAATTCTAAACTGAAAAATAGCTTCAATTTTGAAAATACACTTCCCTTCTACATAATCACCACCTTTTTTATGCCATTTTTTTTCAGTGACGTTTTTGAGGTTTTTGTCTTTAATAAGATTTAAACATTTAAGAGGCAGATTTATTAAGGGTTGAATTGAAAATTTGAATTTTTAAATTAGAATTTCAAGTTTATTTTACTGTAATTGGACTAGGGAATAGTCCAAATTTGAATTTAAAAAACAAATTTGAAATTCAAATTTTGAAAATGTATCATGTACTGTCCCTTTAAGAATTGAAATTTGACTATTAGCCATCTAAAACCTGCGAATTTGTGCTTTAGCCTATGGGAGACCTCCTACAATCAATTTGGAGTCGTGAAGAGGAAAAAAAAAATTGCGTGTTGATCCTATTCACCCAAATTTAATAATTTAATAGATTTCAATTGGCGTTTTTACAAACTGCCATGAACTCTAAATTCGACCGTTGATAAATCTGCCCCATAGTATCGGAAATTCAAATTTGCGATTTTCGCTCCAAAGAACCTTTAATCATAGTAAAACTGCTTATTGTTTCAATAAACTTGGAATATTATAAATCTTGAATGTTAGCTTATTTATTTAAAAAATGGAAAAAAAGGCGACTGAATAAAACAAAGAAAAAAATCTTGATTGAATTGATATTTATCAATTCATCATTCATTTTCAGTGGGTCTACAAACTTTAAAAAAACATTAGAAAAACTCAAATGAAATTATAAGTGGGTTATTTAATAAGGTTTGTTATTTAATAAGGTTTTTCCACAAAATATCCTGTTTTGAGGGGTTTTTTGGGTCAAAACTTGAAATTTATTATACGCCAACCCTGGAAATAACTCGAGTCCAAAAATACACCATCTAAAACCTGTGAAGGTCATGTAGAAGACAATGGCAGAGGTCCCTTGTTCCATTTGAAAATGTTAATAGCCTGCATGATGTCGAGTTTTCTTTTGGAGGGTTTTGCCTGAAAACCCATTCAACTTGAATGATTTGAATTTTTTTGCCCAAAACTCGATTAATTAAAGTTTTCAGGTTTTGCGACTCATACTCGCAGAAACAAATTTTTTCCATTGGAGTTTTTTCTTAAATAAGAAACTATTCAAATTGTGAGTTCATTCAAGTATATTCAAGGTATAAAAAAACCTCTAACATTTGACCTTTGATAAATAACCGAAAATACTTTGGAGCACGCACTCAAATGAAGGCAATCTTCCACCAGGCAGTTGAAGTGAAACAATTTATTGTGTCCACAGCCTTACACATTTCGTGTTACAAACACTAAGGGGCAGCTTTATCAAGGGTCGAATTTAGAGGTGATGGGAGTTTTTCTTTAAACTCCCATCAACTCGAAATTTGAATATAAAAAAGACCAACCAAAATGTAAAAAAATCTAAATTTTTAAAATCGAGTGAATAGGCTGTATTCGATCATTCAAATCAAATTCAGATTATATTCGATTGAATTAGATTCAAAGTATTTTTTTAAAAAAACATTGATTTTTCAAAGTCCACCAAATGACTCCAAATAGGTTCTAGGAGGTCCCCTATAGGCTAAAACAGCAATTCGGCAGGTTTTAGATGGTGAATAGTCGAAGTTGGATTTTTAAAGAGACCGTACATAATAAATTTCGATATTTGAATTTTTGAATTATTTACAATTTCAAAGCGAATTTGGACTATTCCCTAGTCGAGGTACACTAAAATTAGCTCAAAATTTGAATTTAAAAATTTGATTATTCAATTCGACCCTTGATATATATGCCTCTTAGTCATCGGCTATAGCTTAAAGGGAAAAACTGGGCCAGATACATTTGAGGTTTAATAAGTGGGCTCCTTAATTTCCATGGGTCTAATTTATGAACCTTACTTTCACCAATCTGATCTCTTCTCCTCATATCTAATCCACCTCAGCCTCCACTTCTCATCATAATTTCCATATACATATATTTGAGGTGTCCTGCTAAAACTGTTTCCATTTTATCTCAGAAAATAGAGAGTTTCATTCCTGGTTTTAAATGCTGCCTATTCTGTTCTAAATAAAGTGCTATGTTTTCTGATGTCAAATAAATCCTCCCTGTATGCAGAGTTCCTTGCTATTTATCTGCTCTGTTGTGTTATGTATTTTTTGACTCTCTACCCACATGAATTTCTAAGTGCCTTTGGCATGCTGTGCAGTTTTAAGGCTTGCGCCTTATAATCTATTTCTGCACTGTAGAATGGGATGGAGTCCAATGCTCAACACAAAAAAATAATAACAAAAAAAATAATAGGTCTTGCTTAGCACTGGCGTTGGGTTTTTTTTTTTTCTGGTAAAAATCTGAAGTGCAGAATGAGATCCATTTACTCGTATAGCAGAAACACTAAGAAAGTCCAGGGATTAAGAAATGGATGTGAGTGTATGTATTTCTGAAGATATACCGATAAAACATCTAAGTATCCATGTTTTAGGTCTTGTAAAAAAACATTTTGCAGAGTTCCTTTGTAGACTTCTGTCAGGTGGTCCGTAAGCTTCTTCAACAAGACTGGTCTAAATTATTGTAAAGTATGATGGTATAAGAGGTTCAAATGAATCTGTTAAAGGGTCTGTTCACCTTCAAACAACTAGTTGTTTTCAGATAGATCACCAGAAATAACAACTTTTTCCAATGACTTTCTATTTTCTGTGTGACGGTTTTTCTAATATTGAAGTCTAAAGTGTCATTTCTCTCCTTCTGAAGCAGTTCTGGGAGGGGGGGGGGGGTCGCCGATCCTGTAAACTGTTCTAAATGGATACATTTAGTTGATACATTTCTTATCTTTGTCCCTGCTGAGCAGAATCTCTGAGTTTCATTACAGGCAGCTGTTAGAATTGATACAATTGTTGCTAATACTCCAGAGATGCTGCTGAGAAATGTATCAACTCAATGTTACAAAATTGTAACAGTTCAGAGTCTGCACCTGAATTACTGAGCTGCCAGACTGAAACACCAGAGACACTAACATTCACCTTTAAACTTAGATTTTAGAAAAAACTTAAATAAATAATGGAAAGTAACTGAAAAAAGTCTTTCTGGGGAACAATCTAAAAACAACTGAATTGAAAAAAGTGTTTGGAAGGTGAACAACCACTTTAATGATAAAATAGTCTATTCCTTATATAAGCAAATGGTTTTTGCTTATATAAGGAAGAGACTATTTTGTAAGTTAATTTTAAATGTTTTTTTTTATGTTCATGACTGTATGTGGCAATAGTATACAAGTATTTCCTTACTATGTGAAGCTGTAAGTAGTCTCCCAGACCAGAGGCACTATCCACTCTCAGTAAAACTGCATCCTTCTGTTGGGTGGTGAAACCAACTGCAAGCCGATCAGCTCTTGTACTTGGTCGATCATTTGGGGGCCAGGTATAGGTAATGAGTGCTCCTCCTTTCCCAAAAATGTAGGTGGTGCCAGCTGAAAAAAGAAGAGAAATAGAAATGAGTGTTGCAGAAATGAAAGTGTGTATTACAAAGAGTGGTTACTTGTTAGAATAAAAGATAGATATTAAAAGGGATCTCATGAACAAATGTAATTAAACAGCTGGGGAATATAAAAAACTGGACTTAGAACAATATAATTTACATACTGTGGTTAAAGGGATATAAAAAGACATAAAGGCAACCAAATATTTAACTAAATGAGTACAGAATACTGCAATTGCTATTTAGAGGATGAGTGTGTGTATTATATACTTGTTAATATAATATATTTAAATTCCAGAATCCTGTCTAGGGTCTCAAAATCCTATCTTTTAAACAGAGCCACTTTATCCAGATGTTTTAAGCATTCCAATGGTAGTACCTAGATGAAACAAATACTGTATTTTTCCCAATCCTGTTAGCCTGGAGAAGTCCTATTTCACATTTTCAAATTACAAATAGCTTTTGCTAGGTGAATTGCAATCAAGAATGCCTGCTAGGCCCTCATTTGTATTCCCTAGTAATTTCTGTGCCCTCTTCTCTTGAGTTATCTTTTCTGTGAGTAGCATATAATAGTTTGGACCTGCACAACAACAGAAGCTTTATTTAGTATGTTAGGCATTATTTGAAGGTGGGGTTTTGCAATTAAATTTTTTTCCTGTAAACATCAATTATACAGTGGAATAAATATACAGTAGCAGTGTGTATTGTTTACAGGAAGGAATTTATACATGTAAGCAAATTCACATTCTGAAGTGGACATTTAAGAACCTAAAGTGTGGGCACTGGCATATTTAATGCAGTACTAAAATGCACAAAATTGTCACACAAAACTGCCAATTAACTAAGCACTTGCTCTGTACCTGTAGGGAGGTGAAAGTTAAATGATGTAGCATAAGAAGCAGAGGGGATCACTCACAGGTTCAAAGCCCTGTACTTAACATCTTCAGAGTTGTAGTCATAAAATATGCTACCATAGACAGACCAGATGTAAGTTTCAGTCTAGGAGACTCAGATACCACCTCTGTAGATATTTCTTTTTTCTTTTTTGCTTTCCTCTGGGTCAGCTAAGTTAGACTCTAAGATTAGGTTAAATGAGAATGTCAAATGGAGAAATGTACAGGTGGATGCTGATAAATATTTTAGGCACTGCATGATATTATTTGGTCTTAGCACCACTCAGGCCATGTGCTATCTTAGAGGCTGGTTTGAGTTATATTATACAGACTATTTCAGATGCAGTCTCTGTTATACCATGGAAAGCCCACCCTATACTAGATGCTGGTTCTTCACTGCATACCTCCCAACATTTTGGAAGTAAAAAGAGGGACAAAAAAATTTATCTAAACTGTGTTTTTGTGTCTCAAAATTGTTACAAAGTATCTTATTTGCACCTGTTAGCTGTTCTTGGCTCTCTGCTAAAAGCCAATTAAGTGAGAAACTTTGTTTCTTTTTCTGGCTGTTCAGTGCAGAGAAAAGAGGGACTTTCCAGTACAAATGAGGGACTGCGGGTTGAGCTGTCAAAAGAGGGACTGTCCCTCCGAAAAAGGGACAGTTGGGAGGTATGTCACTGCACTATGTAGGTATTGTGCTGTATCATATGATAACACTGTGCTATACCATACATGTACTACTATACTGGCAATACTGAGCTATATCAGATGTCATGCTGAAACTAGGGATAGGCAGAAGAGGCATCTGGCCAGGGTGAAAAGTGCAGAAATTATTTAGTGTAAGTGTAGTGCAGATCTATTGCACAAATCCAGTCAATAACAGTGTCAATTAGCCTGTGCCTTTCACATATTATTTCAGACTACATATAATAGTTCGGTAGTAGCCCTGAGTTATACAATACATGGCATGTACTGGCCCAATATTGAAGATAATAGGTTACGGTAAATTAAATGCTGGTCCTGTTGTAAAATAGAAGCCATCTGTATCAGATGCTGTTTTTATAGAATACAAACAATATGCTATATTAAGGGGGTTATTTACTAAACCTGAAATTTATCTGGTCAGGCTTTTTAGGGCAAAGTCGAATTTTTCATGAAAAAAACTAAAATTTTTCTCTATTTTTTTTATTATACCACCATGTGGCAAAAAGCCAGAATCTGAAATTCCGCCCTCTCAGACCTGTCAAGGTCCTGTATAAGTCAACGGTAGAGGCACCAATGTCAATTTGAAGTTATTGTGGTTTGCGCTGGGTTTAGCCCGAAAAGCCAAAAAATTCAGGGGTTTCAGGCAAAACCCCGAAAAAATCAAGACATTCGGGGAAAAAAAGTCAGAAAAAATCAGATTTTCACTTGATTTTATTGGGGTTTTCTCCAGATCCAATTAATTCGAGTTTTTAAATGAATAAATAAGGTCAAATTGGGCATGGGAGTTTGGTCGGGGTTTTTATAATAAAATAATGAGATAAACTCTGTGTTTTGTAAATAACCCCCTAAATGTTGGCCCTGTGTAATACAGACAAAAACGAGACGCCGGCGCCGTTTCGCGAATTTCGCAATTTTCCGGCGTAACGAAACGGCGCAAATACGCCCATCACTACATATAGGCCATCAGATATATTAGACCCCGTGCTATATAACATATTAGCCCTTTTCTTTATTGAGGCTGACCATGTATAATAGAATGCGAAACTTGTGCTACTATAAATCAGATGCTGTACCTGTTTTATAGACTACAGGTCTTGGGCTAAATTGAATGCTGGTCATGTGTTATAGAATACAGACCACTGATTAAGTAAGATGGTTGTTTTCAAGATTACTCAGCAAATCTAGTTGCTTTAGACTTATTAGAGGTATGGGACCTGTAATCCAGAATGTTTGGGACCTGGGGTTTTCCGGATAACGGATCTTTCCAGAATTTTGGATATTTATACCTTAAGTCTATTAGAAAATCATGTAAATATCTAATAAACCCAATAAGTTGGTTTTGCTTTCAGTAAGGATTCATTATATCTTAGTTAGGATCAAGTACAAGGTACTGTTTTATTATTACAAAGAATTATTTGATTATAATAGAGTCTATCGGAGATGGCCTTTCCGTAATTCAGAGCTTTACGCATAATGGGTTTCTGGATAACGGATCCCATCCCTGTACTAGATAATGCTGGTCATTTGTTATTCAATACAGGATATTTCATCATGAAATCAGCCCTGTGTTATATTTAATATTTTGTTATAACACGCAGGCCCTGATTAATATCAGGCAGCTTTGTGTTGTAAATTGCTGTCCTATGTTATACCATATTGTTCTGTGCTATATCATTTCTTGATTCATGGAAGAAGATGCATCTGTACGTTTGTAATTTTGACATTGTGTTATATGTGAAAATTACAGTCTACTTTGCTTTATGCTGTAAAGCTTTTTGTTACTGCTTTATACTCTTTCGAAATTAAATTGCCTTTGCATCCTTAAAAGCAGCCTAGTACTTCAGTACTCCTACAGAATAATCACCTCCATGATAAAAACCCATAGAGTGTAACCACTTTTCCATAATAGAATCCTCCCCAGTTAATTAGTTGCCCCTGTTGTGAGCACTGAGAATTGGGGAAAGAACTTAGTTTTTAATTAAAAAATGATAACGAGCACTAATTTCACACTGCAAGAAGAAAATGGGAAGGGAGGGGAGATAGAAATGAAATATAAGTTGTGAACAATGTCAGCAAAAAATGAGACAGTTTAGATTTTTTATAAAATATTGATGTCTCATAAACAAAGCAGAATTATGTAAGACTGGATATTAAATAGGAATCATTAGAGAAGGGAACATACTCCTTATATTGGTAATGGGTGACAGCCAGGGAATAGTGTAGCTGATAATCACCTACCCATGATTAGGGATGTAGCGAACCGCCGATAATGTGTTCGCGAACGCCGTTCGCGAACACCGGCAAAAAATGCGAACAGTTCGCGAACAGTTCGCGAACTTCGAACATCCGAAAATCGTTCGATTCGAACGATCGAAGGATTTTAATCGTTCGATCGAACGATTTTCGTTCGAATCGAATGAAAATCGTTCGATTTTAGCGACCGAATGGTCGAATGGTCGAACGATTTTGACGCGAACGCCTATTGGCGAACGTCGCGCGACGTTCGCGAACTTGCGGCGGACGCGAACAGCCGATGTTCGCGCGAACAAGTTCGCCGCAGAACAGTCCGCGACATCCCTACCCATGATCAGTGCAATCAGTTATAGGTGTAGGTGTTTCTCATAGGAATAAATGGGTGGGCTGGTGAAAATTTAGTAGAATGCCCACTCGTCATACTGAAAAATGTTTAGGTGCCAAGACTTGTGCAAGTTATGCTTAATTACCAAATGCAAATCAAAAGAAGTAACAGCAATCAAAATGATCTTACAAATTGTCAGCACCACAATACTTCTCCCTTTATTTCTGTTATAATGGGCCAGTTTTAATTTGAAGAGAAAACATATCCATGCAGTTCCAAATTTCTTCATAGGCTTCTACTGAGCTTTTAGTAGATAAACTATGCGGTCTGCCCCCCCCCCCCCCCCGCGGAGGTGCAGGCTGATAGAACCACACTCTGATTGGGGGAAACAATAGTATTCTGTAAAGAAACCATCCCTTGTGAGCGTTACTGGTAGGGTGCTCCCAGGGCAAGCAGCTATGTTGGGACACAAGCATATGCATAATGAGTTATTACACAATTCAGCACTAGCAGAGTAACTGAAATATGTAAGATCATCCAAGGTTCCACTTGAGATAGATTTTACAAGATTTTGCGGCATATTTATCAAAGCATGAAAAGACATTTCTCCTGGGAATTATTTTTGAGAATTAATACTCCAAAAGCCTGCACAAGTGGATATTATATATTTTTGTTTTTTCCACCTTTGATAAACATTTCCCATGAAATGCTTGATTGACAAGACCAGTCTTGTGTAATGTAGTTCTACTGAGAGCATATGCGCTTTTCGGTTATCACCCTTTATATTGTAGTGATTTTTGAGACTATTGGTATGGGACATGTTTTCTGGAAACCCATTATCCAGAAAGCTCCAAATTACGGAAATGCTATCTCCTATAGACTCCATTTTATACAAATAATTCAGATTTTTAAAAAATGATTTCCCTTTTCTTTGTAGTAATAAAACAGTAGCTTACTTGATCCACACTTCTTTTAATTAATCCTTATTGGAATCAAATGTAGCCCATTGGGTTTGTCTGCTAGAGTGACAAACTTTGACCCTTGATAAATCTGCCCCTAAATGTCAGTGTCCCTGTTTATAAACCTTAAGGGTGTTTTTTTTTACTAAACATTAGAGTCTATGTGCATTTTCACAGTGAAACGTGGTAAAATATTTTGCTCATCCCTAATTGTGCACATTTTGATTTTTTTTTGATTTGTATATTGTATGTTGGCATATGGCAACTATTAGGGGCAAATTAGAGGAATTACCTTTTTTATTACAGTGAGATTAAATTTTTGATGATAACTTTAAAAATATTGTTAAAAGGGTGGTTTACCTTTAAGTTAACTTTTAGTATGTTATAGAAATGCTTATTCTAAGCAACTTTTCAACTGGCCTTCAATTTTTCTTTTTTTTCTTTTTTTTTTATAGTTTTTGAATTATTTCCCTTCTTCTTATTACTCTTTCCAGCTTTCTAAGTGGGGTCACTGACACCATCTAAAAACAAACGCCTTGTAAGGCAACAAATTGTTGTTATCACTACTTTTTATTACTCATCTTTCTATTCAGACCTTCTCTTATTCATATTCCAGCCTCTGTTTCAAATCAATGCATGGTTGCTAGGGTAATTTGCACCCTAGGTACCAGATTGCTGAAATTGCAAACTGCACAGTTGTGAAATAAATAGCTCAAAAAAGTACTCAAAAACTGCAAATTATAAAAAATGAAAACCAATTGCAAATTGTATCACACTCTACATCATACCAAAAGTTAAGAAAGTAAATGTGAAGGAAATAATGAATTCATTGTTCTAATGAAAAGTAAAACCCTATTTTCTATTCAACATAGAAAAGGAAGATATCTGTAGTTGTTGAAAATA
Organism: Xenopus laevis; assembly: GCF_017654675.1. NCBI lineage: Eukaryota > Metazoa > Chordata > Amphibia > Anura > Pipidae > Xenopus > Xenopus laevis. Next base: position 32,250,074 of record NC_054377.1, on the reverse strand, counting down.
AATTGCTAAAAGCTACATATCACTAAGGGGCAGATTTATCAAGGGTCGACGTGAATTTGAGGGAATTTTCAAAGTAAAGAAATTCGAAATTTTGGATACTTCGACCATCGAATAGGATACTACGAATTCGAATTTACTTCGAATTTGATTCGAAGTAAAACAGTTTGAATATTTGAATATTCGAAGTACTGTCTCTTTAAAAAAACTTGACTTCAATAGTTCGCCAAATTAAACCTGCCGAAGTGCTATGTTACGGGGACCTTCTAATGCATTTTTCTAAGTTTTTTGTAGTCAAAGTAAAATCGTTCAATCGATCGCTGAAATTTTACTTTGACCACAAAACAGTCGAATTCGGTAAAAAAACGTTGAATTCTATATTCAAATTCAAATTATTTAAATTCGATGGTCAAATTTTGAAGTATTTTTTACTTCGAAATTCTACCCTTGATAAATCTGCCCTTAAGTCTGAGAGAAATAGAAAGCACAATATTCATTCAAACTTCTGCTGTCTACAGGAAAATAAATCAAAGATTTAATGCTAGAATTTGAGCTTGACTAGTTTTATTATTAGGACTAGAGTATACCACTCCATTGTTTTAAATTTCTAACCTCACCATTTTCCCGTACACTGGTATGTGCCTGATAATCAGTGACCTGGATATAGATTGTAAATGGTCACACTTTTCTACTTTCATCAGTGTCTGGCTGATTTCCTGCTTCTAGCATTCGAAGAGCAGAGAGGAAGGTAAAAAGGACAACCAGATGAAGGAGGGGGGCATTATTATGGAAAAGAGGAGAGTGTGTGAGAGAGAGAAAAAATAGTGAGCCTGGAAAGGTTGCCGCTTGCCATTTTTTATCTTCAGGTTGAAGGTATATTGAGATTCCTTGTCTGGATGTTACTTAAATGAAAGTTGCCCTAACGTTTTTGACAGGGCTATGATGAGCACTGGACAATTAATTTATCATTTGGACTTTACAAAGTTCTTTTTATTGTTTTTCATATTAATAGTAAGGCTCACTAGGCAGAAAACCTGGTCATAAGGCTGTACACTAGACTAAGAATGGCTTCTTCTTCCCAAAAAGTGATTTAGCAAGTAGAGGATCACACTAGACAAAGGGTACTTTCAATTAATGATTATTCCAAGGCAATTCACTGCAAACCTTTATTTGCTGCAACAGCAGCTCAGCAATACTCTAATTATACTTAAACTTGCACTAGTTGCGATTCCACCATTTCTTTGCTGTTATTTTGAGTGAATCCAAAACTACCCCAAGTGGATGATGCATTTCCTGCCACAAAATGTGTAGTACAATAGTCAGTGGAAGGTTCCAGTAATTTCCTTTCCACTAAGCAATAAAAAATAACGCAAGATCACTTTTTTTCCATTTTCACTTGTGATCCCTTGATAATATATTAAGGGACAAAAGGTGACTACTGTCCTATATGGGATGTAATGGTGCAAAACCAGAAAGAGAAGAACCTGATTTTCTCTTCATATGTATAAATAATCAATAAAAAATATTAGGCTCATCCTTGTAAATCAAGGCTCTTGGATCTATACTGGTATGATTACACGTCTCTGTATCTCCCTGGCAACCAGTGGGGCATTATAATCACTGTCCCTAAGTTGAATATGAAGAGAAACAGTAAAAAATAAGATTAATCAATTCTAAAACCAATGTACTCTCTACTATCACTCTTCTATGGCTCTATCTCAAGATCTCAAGCTCTCTCTTTCTCTTTTATTGCCCCCATCTCTCTCTCTCTCTCTCTCTCTCTCTCTCTCTCTCTCTCTCTCTCTCTCTCTATATATATATGTATGTATATATATATATATATATATATATATATATAAATACACAGTATATATATACAGTATATATATATATATATATATATATATATATATATATATATATATATATATATATATATATATATACACACACACACCTGTATAGCCATTATTTGTGTTCTGATCGGAACGGTTAATGCAGTTTGAAATGCAGAGTGAACTAACATTTTACTCATAACACAGTGAAATACATTTGGTGCAGTACTCTGCAAGGAAAACTTGTCAATGTATGATAAGGGAATCCCACAGGCTAAGCACAGCTGTAAAGTGTATTTGACAAGTTTACTCTATAACTCATTGCACTGTAATGCAAAATACAAATGTATTTCACACACTTGTATGGGTGATATGCACAAAGTCAACTTTACTGTATTACAATCAGTAAGAACTCTGCACCAAGCTCAATACAATGTTCTCTTTGTATGTCTGGAGAAATAAGTCCAGTATTACTAGTTTGTCAGTGGATACATCAAGCTTAATGTATTTTGACTTGTATTATTGGCAATACTAATATGCACACAGAAAGACTTTACTGTTTTACTTGGCTACTGCACAGTATTTTAATTCAATAATAAAATGTGTATGTTGCCACTATGTGGACGTTAACCAAGTTGCTGTAAACCAAAATGATTAGCCTTTATTGCAGCACATCTGCAGCAGTATATATATACAAGAACAAGTCCTGGCTGCCTTGGTTAGTGTGACTGTGTAATCATGGTTCTTTTGCTCTTCCTCATTCATTCACATCTCTCTTCTTCCTCTTAGCCTTGCTACCACCTCACCATAGAGATGCCAGGGGCTACAGAATGGGACTTCTCACACATGTGCTATTCCCCTTGCTATCTCTCCCATGTGTTGTACCAGACTGCACATAACTCCTTGGGTTTTGCACATTTTGTGTTCTTGGATCTAACCCGATCCTCCATAATGGTTTCCTTAATTGGTTTGACCATTTAGGTCACCACTCAAACAAACTTTCTGGAGCTGTCCATGTTATCTAGCATACTTGTTTTACCCTTGCAAGCTTCATATATTTAATTCAACACACTTGCTATTCCTATGTATGTCAGCCTGCTCCATCTACACCCATACTGGAGAAACACCAGCTTCAAGGCTGTAAAATGTCCACTTGACGTTACTAAAGCCAAAGAGGCTCTTGCTCTATCCCAACCTTTTTGGTAATAGGATGTCCCCCTCTCTAGAAACATCCCAGGACATTCCCAACTATGGCTAGCTATAGGAGTTGCTGCCTGTGCCAAAACTGCAAAATTCTAATTAACCATAGCATATGTAAAAAAGATAATTTACCCAGGTACTATTGAAAATCATCTTCTAAGCATTTTGCCACAGTCTCGTCAATTCACAGCTTAATAGGTACCTCAAGTTAAGAATCATACCCGAGTAAGTCTAGTTCAGTAGAAATTCCTAGCTGTTTACAAATAGCTATTGTATGTTATTGCAAATATAATCCCATGACCTCCTTATGAAAGAAAATACAACTTTTTCATATATATATAGATATATACCTTTCATGTTAAATGGGGCATAAAAACTTACAGCACATGAAGCAGTGATAGTGTCCCTGTAAATTACTATTTGCTTGCAGTAACCATGGCAATCAGCCAGTAATTTGAATGGAAGGGTGGAAGATGAATAGCTCAGGGCCCCAAACAGTAAGTTTAGAAATAAAAAAAAAAATTATAATAATCATAACAATAAAAGCACAGTCTTCACCGTAAATCTGTTTCTGGTTGCTAGGATATACACAACTAGAGTCATTTTAAGTTCAGAAACTGGAAGACAAATAATTAAATCCACATATGATAGAAATTACTGTAAATACAAGGATGTTTTAACTACCTTGTCTGCAAGATATACGTTATTTAATGTGAACCCTGCCCAAACTGTAATTAAGGATTACAGTGTAATGAATGCTCCCAAGCTTTTTACTCAAAATGCCCCTCATTACAATTGCATTGCAGCTGGGAATTTCTGCACTGATTCTGCTGACATATACAATGGCCATTTCATGTTGCTGAAAAATTATTAAAAAACAATGGGGAAATTCACGCAACATCAAAAAACACTGAAGTCAATGGACATTTTCCTGCAGCAAACTTTCCTGCACAAACTACATTTCAATGGAGTTTTTTTTGCAGCAACTTTTTTCACATAAAATACATTGGTGTCAATAATCCACTTTTTTCCACTATTGATAAAAAAAAAATTGAAAATAAATTTGCCTCCATGGATTTGTTTTTATCATTTGCCTCTGACTAAACTTTGGGGTATGCTTGTGCTGACCATGCTTAATATTTAATATGTACATTCTTTCTTATTGTTGTGCACTAAACAGGGCAATGTTTTAAGTCATATTTAATATCCAGGTCTTTTAAGCAAAATCAAAACAATTCACTGGTCCAATAAGAAGCCTTTGAATGAGCTGCTGCTTATCTCACTGCCTAACAAAGGCATCATGTGGGGGCAGGAATGAGTTTCTTTATACAGAGGGCTTATCAGTGATCTGATGTATTATTTTGAGTGTGCTCTGGCGGAAGTATAATTTACATTTATTTCAATTTCAGGTTTTTTTCCTGTTTAGTGAAAGAAATAATAAAATCCATGCCCCATGTTTGTGTGATATTATAATTATATGAAGCTCCTGAAAAGGGAAATTGGGCCGTGTAAACTATTGCTGACAATACACATTTGAAATGAAGAGTTTTTTAGTGAGTACGTAATTCAACTGCTTTGTTTGAGCATGATGGAGGCTGCCTGGGGATATGTATTGTGCTGCAGTTTTTGAGGTTTCTTTGTGTTTGTTTTCTGTGCTTGCTAACAGATTTATCTTCTACTATGAACTGTATTATGGGATTGTGAAATATTTATTTAGAACCAATAAACGTCTGCAGGGGCAGCAACTGCTACCTGTAACCCTGAGGCACATATGGCTAAATTTATAAAGCTGTGTATAATATTTTACATAGAAAAAAGTGTAAAATTGTATTTAAAAAGCTCATATATATACATCATATATAATTTACTTTGTTATTTGCCATTGCATACATCAATGGGCATAATCCAATACAGTTATTAGAGCAAATTCAGGTGGTAAATAATTTTTGATGTTAAAAATGGTTTAGAAAAAAACCAGCTCTCAAGAGTCAAGAGAGTCAAGAGTGAGTTTATTGTCACTCTATCCATATACGTTTTGTACAGTACACAGTGAAACAAAACAACGTTACACTAGGAACATGGTGCTACACAACACAACATAGATGTACCGATGAACAGAAGAACAGACAAGTGCAAAAATATGCAACTCCTGCAGGTCAGCACAGTGCAGGGACAGGACAATACAGTGCACACTCAGCAGATGTAAAATGTTAAGTAAATAATGCTAAACGTCAGACACGATGGGTGTATCATTGTGACAGTAGCAAGAACATGATAAAACACATGACAAAGTGCAGATGTGCTCATAGGGAACAACTGTATCCAATGTCTATTCATCCATACAATGGTGTACAGTGGCTTTGTAACGTTGTGGTATATATAGTAAGGTCAGATGGAGTGTGTGTGTGTGTAAGAGAGATCTGTCAAGTCCCTGAGTATTCAGGAGCCTTATGGCTTGGGGGAAGAAACTGTTACACAGTCTGGTAGTGAGGGCCCTAATGCTTCGGTACCTTTTTCCAGATGGCAGGAGTGTGAACAGTGTGTGTGAGGGGTGTGTTGGATCAGCCACAATGCTGGTGGCTTTATGGATGCAGCGAGTGGTGTAAATGTAAGAAAGGAAAGGAAGAGAGACACCTATGATCTTCTCTGCTGTCTTCACTATCCTCTGTAGGGTCTTGCGCTCCATGACAGTGCAGTTCCCAGTCCAGACAGTGATACAGCTGCTCAGGATGCTCTCGATAGCACCTCTGTAGAAGGTTTTGAGTATGGATGGTTGTGGAACCAGGTGAGGTTCTCCGGCAGGTGGAAACCAAGGAATTTGGTGCTTTTGACGATCTCCACAAGACTTCCTAGAGTCAACAATCATCTCCTTTTTTTTGTCTACATTGAGAGACAGGTTGTTGGTTCTGCACCAGTCTGTTAACCGCTGCACCTCCTCACTATATGGTGACTCGTCCTTATTGCTGATGAGACCCACCACAGTCGTGTCATCAGCGAATTTTATGATGTGATATGTGCGGTGCATGGCTGCACAGTCATGCGTCAGCTGAGTGAACAGTAGAGGACTAAGCACACAACCTTGAGGGGCTCCGGTGCTCAGTGTGGTGGTTCTGGAGATGATATTTCCAATCCTGACTGACTGAGGTCTGTCGGTTAATCCAGAACCCAACTGCAGAGGGAGGTGTTCAGTCCAAGTAGGCTCAGCTTTTCTATCAGATGCTGAGGAATGATAGTGTTGAATGCTTAACTGTGAACAGCATTCAAACGTAGGTGTCTTTTTTGTCCAGATGAGAGAGGGCCAGATGGAGGGTGGTGACTATTGCATCGTCTGTTGAGCAATTTTAACGGTATGCGAACTGTAGGGGGTCCAGTGCTGGTGGCAGCAGGGTTTTGATGTGTTTCTTGACAAGCTTCTCAAAACACATCATGATGATGGGGGTGAGTACCACAGGACAGTAGTCATTGAGGCAGGACACTGATGACTTCTTCGGCACATGGACAATGGTGGTGGTTTTGAAGCACTTCGGGACAGTGGAGGTGTTCAGGGAGATGTTAAAGATGTCAGTGAAAACATCTGCCAGCTGATCTGCACATTCTCTTAGCACTCTTCCAGGGATATTGTCTGGTCCTGCAGACTTCCGTGGGTTTACTCTTTACAGAGTCATCCTCAGGTCAGCCACCGTCAGACGCAGTGCCTGGTCACTAGGCAGAGTGATGGTCTCCCTCATTTCTGTGTTGTTCTGTGCTTCAAACCGTGGATATAAGTAATTCAGCGCATCTGCAATGGAGGCGTCACTGTCACAGGCAGATGGTGTTGACCTGTAGTTTGTGATAGCCTGGATGCCCTGCCACATGTGCCGTGCGTCGTCATTCTCCTGGAAGAAGCTGTGTGTTCTCTGAGTGTATGCGCGCTTAGCTACTTCGTCACCTTCCCTGAAAGCAGAGTCTTGAGCCCTCAGTAACACACGTACCTCTCCAATGAACCACGGCTTCTGGTTGAGGCATGTAGTGATGCACTTGGAGACAGTGACATCATCAATGCACATGGAGACAGTGACATCATCAATGCACTTGGAGACAGTGACATCATCAATGCACTTTGTTTTTTTACAGGGCTTTTTTATGAACTGACACCTTTTTATGCCTGAATTTTAGTTTACCATGGTATATTGTAATCATTTTATATTAAGCTCCAAACAGGTATGAGACCAGTTATCCAGAATGCTTGGAACATGGGGTTTTCCGAATAATCAATCTTTCCATAATTTGGAAATGTAAATTAAAAGGGTTATTTATCAAACTCTGATTACAAAAATCACGAAAAATTTAAAATTTTTTGACCAAAAAATATATCTGATTTTATCGGAATTTATTATACCCCGAGGCTGAACTAAAAGTCCAAATCCGAAAATTTGCCTTCTCTAAGCTGTCGGGGTCCTGTAAAAGTCAATGGCAAAGGTCCCATTTCAATATCATGGTCAGCTCTGAGTTTTGGCCAAAAATCAGATTTGTTTAGAATTTTGGTGCCAAAAGTCAGATTTTGACAGGAAAATCAGACTTTTTGGCAGGAAAATTTGAGTTTTGGCGGGAAAATACCTTTTTTCCGATTTTTTGCCCAAACCGATTTTAGCCAGCTTTTTTTTTTGATGATAAATAAGGTCCAATCGGCAATTCGGAGTTGGTTGGACTTTTTTAATAGAAATAATGAGATAAATTCGGACTTGATAACTTAATGTAAACATTAGATAAACTAGAAAAACTCTGGAGCATGCACTGAATGAAGGCAAACTTCCACCAGGCAATAAGTTGGTAATCACAAGGGGATTACCAGCACTAACGTCTAATAGTGTTCTCCGTGCCTGGGTGCAATGTCCAAAAATCAAAACGTAGCAGAGAAGAAGGGTCCGCACACACAGGACTTAAAAATCAGTAAATGGTGCTTTATTCAAGTGAAGGGAGACCTGACGTTTCGGTCAGCAATCTGACCTTTATCCAAAAAAAATAAAAATAATATATATATATATATATATATATATATATATATATATATATATACTTTCCAATGAGTATCCGCACTCCAAAGCTGCTGTAAATGGAGGGGTGCACGGTAATTTTGTATGTATCAATTATCTTCAGACCAGCACTCCCTTTAAAAACGTAGTAATTTATTGTTGCATAGTATCAAATACCCAACGTTTCGGTCCACATCCTTGAAATAGGTCCAAATGTGGACCGAAACGTTGGGTATTTGATACTATGCAACAATAAATTACTACGTTTTTAAAGGGAGTGCTGGTCTGAAGATAATTGATATATATATATATATATATATATACCCCAATGGTATTGATTATTATTTTGAAACTTGGGTCACATAAGAGGTGTAAGTGTTTATCTATTACCCACAAACTAATTTTACGTCACTAAAAAACAATGAATGAGGCTGAGAAAATGTTTGACAAATCTTTCTGAAGAATCATCACCACTATCAACACAATCAACCACTAGCACCCAGATTATTAGAAGCAAATATCAACCTTAATTGTTAAGTTAACATAGCATGATTTCCGATGGGTTATTTAAACAAGGGTAATTAGTTAAGGAATGTTAACAAGAAGAATATTGAATGCTGGCTGTTGACTTTCTCTGGGGAGTGAGCTTGTAAAGTCCATTAAACAGTGCCATTTGGTCACTGTGAATACAAGATATTAAAAATACAAGATAAGAGGAATAAAAAGATTTTCAATGCATTGCACATATTAAAGACATTAACTGTAGGTATAACTGAGGTGTAATTCAGGTTATATTATTGCTTGATGGATTAAGCCTTAGGACACACTAGCAGGTTGCACTAAAATCCTTTTAACTGAGTTCTTAGGTTGGTGGACATAATGGATTATTCAGCTTTAAATGTTAAACGCAGTCTTCGTTCTGGACAGCAAGTTGCTTTTCAGTTTGTTTTATTTAACTGTAATTAGATGACATCTACTAACTGGATTAAGTATTAAGCATATTAAACCTGCCACTGTGGTTATATCAGTTTCCCCAGTGGAAATTACCATAGAATATAATACTCCCCACTGTCATCTGACCAGCAAAAGCTTAATTGATGGGGTAAAAAAGACTACATTTTTCCCTGATGGGCGAATTTGCGCCGTTTCGCTTCGCCGAAAAATATGCGAATTTCGCGAAACGGCTAAAAATTTGCGAAACGGCGCCGGCGTCTCGTTTTTGACGCCGGCACCCATTTTTTCTACGCCGGTGCCCGTTTTTGACACTGGCGCCCGTTTTTGACGCCGGCGAATTTTTTCCGCGAATTTTCTCGGGCGTTTCGCGAATTTATTCGCTGGCGGTGAATCGCGCAAATTCGCTGCGAATTCGCCCATCACTATTCATTGCCACATACGGTAGGGAAATGAAGGGTCAAAGGAATGACAATGTAATCAGAAGTAAGTATGGAGGACAACATAGTCAATTATAAACAAACAACAGAAAATAATTTTCACTTAAGTTTTTGTGGTTTTGGAGGGGGTTTTTTTGCCTTCCTTTTGATCAACTAGCAGTTACTTTAAGGGGTTTTACTTTTAGTTAAATTTTACTATGAAGTTGAGAATGATATTCTGAGACAATTTGCATTTGATTTGGATTTTTTATTATTTGTGGTTTTTGAGTCATTTAGCTTTTTATTCAGTAGCTCTCCAGTTTACAGTTTCAGCAATATGGTTGTTAGGATCCAAATTACCCTAGCAACCATGCATTGATTTGAATAACAGACTGGACTATGAATAGGAGATGGCCTGAATAGGAGTAATAAAAGAGAATTTGTTTTTTAGATGGGGTCGGTGACCCACATTTGAAAGTTGAAAAAGAGTCAGAAAAAGACAAATAATTAAAAAACTATAAAATATAATTCATTATGCCCAATTAAAAAGTTGCTTAGAATTGGCCATTCTGCAACATACTAAAAGTTAATTTAAAGGTGAACCACCCCTTTAATAAACAGAAAGATCTATGCCAGAATAAGAAAGGAATTCCCCCCTTTCCCTGCATTTTTCCAGATCAATAATGCTTAGGTCTTTTTTTTAGAGTTTGCCACTATATTTATTATTTTACAATGATATCTGATGAAACTACTGAAATGGTGGGTCTGTGTTATGGACTTTACTGTATCATTATAAGTAGGATTTTTTGTTGAAATAAGTGTTTCTAACCACATGTACATTGCCTAATTTACCATAATGCTAATTGAATCATCTTTTCATCATCATCATCCTGATTTATTTATATAGCACCAGCAAGTTATGCAGAGCTTTATATTAATTTATAACAAATAGAGGTCTTACAATAATTCACAAACAAGGGTTACAGAATAAAAATAATGGATATGAATGTTTGTTCAGTTTATAGCTGTTAATACTGAACATCTTTTCAATCTTAAAAATGTAATTACAAAATGTAATTGTTGGTGCTTTTTGTGTGTTATATGCTACAAGGGAAGCACTTAATCCAGTTAAAGCCTTAGTAAAGGCAAATGAGATGTATATTCACTGGTAAGAGCAGCACTTTTAAGGGTTTAGAAAACTCAAGCTAATCACGTCAGATCCAGAGTGACGATAATCAAGAAATTAATTGCTCATCTGCTGTTTATTTGTCCATTCAACTACAAATTCAGTCCTTTTCTCATGGGCATTCTTGTTCTTCTTCTAAGCTTAAATGAAAAAAAAATGCTAATACAAACATATAAAATGATATTATAGCACTCTTTCTTAACCTTGGGTTTCCAAATCCTCCAGGACTAAAAGTTCAATAATCCTCCAACATAGAATCAATGGTCAGATCATGCTGGAAGCTGTAATTCTGCAACATCTAGGCACCCACAGTTTAAAAAAAGATATTAAAGCGACATTCTTAGCACAGAACCATTTGTCAGTTTTATGTGCATGATGTAAATGCTTTTGAAAACCATTCCATTCTTCTCTTTCCGCTCTAGTTTCATCAGCGTGGGAAGCATAAAATGCATCCTTACTAATTATATCGACAGAGAGATTGATAAAATTATGTGTGTAGAAGGGGAATATAATACTGGCAGAGATATTTTATACATTGTATTTTGGTACACACAATTTATTTGTGCATATTACAGGGCTTACTGGACAATCAGAAATTAGGAAAAAAAATCTTTCCATAGCTGAGTGCAGCCTTTGATGCTCTATCTATCTATCTATCTATCTATCTATCTATCTATCTATCTATCTATCTATCTATCTATCTATCTATCTATCTATCTATCTATCTATCTATCTATCTATCTAAAGTATCTATCTATCTATCTATCTATCTATCTATCTATCTATCTATCTATCTATCTATCTATCTATCTATCTATCTATCTATCTATCTATCTATCTACAGTATCTATCAATCAACATTGACATTGCAAGAACCAATATAAAAAAATCATATGCACCGACATATGGAATATGTCATATAATGAATGAATTGAAATTCCAGTATACTACAAGTAGGTTCATACTGTGAGAGGGAAAGAGAAAGCAAGACATCTTCATCCTTCAATTAGTCCACGTGTTAGGTGACCTTCACGGTACTACCTCTGGGACTCTGTTACACCCATATGCTCTCACATAATGGCTTTCCTTTCTCTAGTTCCTCAGATGGGTGTATATTTCTTCTTCCATAAATATCTTTCCTCCTTTGTACACAACTACACATCTATTATCCATCCCCTATATCAGGGCAGATTTACAATCTCAAGACACCAGTCAAAACACCATTCGATAAAGTGTTTCTGCCTACTCGCGCTTGTCTGTATTTGGGTCATGTAACAACAGACTGTATGTGCTTGCTTTGCAGAATAGGATGCATAGCACAGTGCAATTTGGAAAAAAGCCACCCTATACATTACTCCTGCTGCATGTTGTTTCATGGTTGATTTTCCATGTTGTGTCAATAGTTGCCCCTACCTCAGCAATTGAAATGGCACCAGATTTACTAAAAGGGCCACAGGTTTTTGCAGCCATATTTATGAATCCAGTGCAAGTTGAACACTTATATATTTATCCCTGCAATATCCCTACTAACTCAATTTAAATTTGACATGTTCTCACTCATTCTCATATTCTCACTCATTATTCCTAACCTACAATTTCTACATCTCTCTTCCTCTTGTCCCTAGGCCATACTATTTGCTTCCCTTGTTTTTTCCTGTTCATTATTCCCTTTTTTCTCTCCCCTATTTGCTGTTATTACATATTTATTGGATGTAACCTTCACAGACTAGTACCCAATTAAAAATGATCTTTGATCAGTAAACTGCAGGCAGGATAATTAAAATTGCTAATTGGTTGCTCTGTGTTTCTGCAAAGATACCAATTTGCCTGCTGTTGTGTAGTCAGCTACACGTTTTTATCCAAAATTCTAAAATGGAGAGTGATATTGGGAATTGATATTAGGAAATGATAAATAGGGACTGGCCTGCAGTGGAGTGTGTTGCAATGAGCATACAAGGCCCAGTAATTGTTTCCTGCCTAGGGGCTTATAGTAACAACAAGGCTTTCTGCAGGGAAGCAGTCCACAACAATCAATCATTATTTAATGTTGCCCAATCAGTCAACATATTTAGTAATCTGCTCTGAAAAATTCAATTTCGCAATTATGTCATCAGTATGACATTTCACTCTGTTGTCACATATGAGCCCCTTTCTGGTAGTGCATAGCAAGCTTTTATGTCAGTTTTTATTACTCATTACTAATAGAGGGTCATTTATCAACATTCACATTTTAGTGATTTTATAGGTTTTTAAAACCACGATTAAACTCTATTAAAAGATTTGAATATAAAAAGTGCAAACGAAAAAAATGCTGAACAATGCACTAAAAAAATCCAAAAAAACCTCGGAAAAATTCGAGTTTTTTGGAAACCTACTGTATAAGTCACAATGAATAATAAAAGTCCAATAGGATCATTTCACATTGAGTTCTATACTCAACTGCTTTTACTCTTTTTACTTGCTTTTACTCTTTTTACTTGCTGAAGTTTTGTATTAGAGTTTTTCATGGGTTTTACACTTATACATTGCTAATTTTTTGAGTTTTAGAGGAATAAAAAAATGTAATTAAAAAATTGATTTATTAAAAAGTAGAAATTTGTATGTTAGTAAATAGGCCCCTTAATGTCTACATTAATGGTATGATAATACAGCATATGTAGTAATCTATAATAAATTGTCCATGTAGCCAGTACTTGAAGTCCATGGTGTTTGGATAGAAAGCATCAACGTATGTGTCTGTGTATACACAGGTGTAGAATGAAAGTAATTCACCTACAAATTAACTTTTAGTATCCAAATATCATAAACAGTGATATTTTGAGATCATTTACAATGTATATTTATTCTTTATTATTTGTGGTTTTGGAAATATTTAGCTTTTTGTTCATCAGCTCTCCAATTTGGAATGTACCGTAAGCTGTTATCTGGTTGCTAGGGTCCCTAGCAGTAATTCGAAGGAGAGACTTACAATAACAATAAAATTGTAGCCTCACAAGAGCAATAGTTTTTGACTGCCGGGGTCAGTGACCCCCATTTTTATGATGGAAAGAAACAGAAGAAGAAAGCACAAACTATGAATAATAAAAAACTGAAGACCAATTGAAAAGCTGTTTGTAATAGGCCATTCTTTAATATACTAAAACTTAACTCAAAAGTGAATAACCCCATTAAAATGATTTGTACGAGCTTTAAAGGTGGTTAAATGGGCTGGTAGACCAGCTTGTGAATATGTTTTTAAAGTGAGGTATGCAATTAATCATTTCACTCCAGCTTTCTAACTCTACAGATTCTACAATCTTTTTATGCACACTCCAGTAGCTTGTACCTTATACTCTCATATATTCTGGGTACCATGAGCAATGAAATTACTCTTTTAGGGGGCTTGTAAATAGAATTGACTCAATATTGCATTTGCATTAGTATGGTCTATTAGAAAAAAAAATGCCACTGTATTAAAGGTGATCTAGGTGGCACACTCTGTACAGTTTGGAAGATTCATGGCCTATAAGAATACCAGATCTAATCTAGTGTGAAAAATAACAGAAACCTATCCTAGCTAACATCCCTAGCTTAAACTGGTATATATTTAATAAGCTTCCTGCTTGGAACCCTAAACACTGTCAACATGATGCTATAAGGCTTACATATTTTTAGCAATGTTTTTATAATGGTTCTTTAACCAGCGTGCCCCAAAATGAAAGCTGTCAGATATATATATATATATATATATATACCCCACAAGCATTTCTGTAATGGACAAAAGAATTTGCTAATTCCCTGAAAGTGATTAATGCCTATATTTATAGATGTTGTGTAGATTACTGATATATAGCCCTCACTGTGCTTATGGTAATTAATGCTATGGGAAATTGCCTTATTTACGTTGACCATTTTTAACAGTGGGTTGATATACCATACAGTATGTGTTTCATGATATATGACCTGCAGATTTATGTACCGGTATCTAACACTTCCTAATCATGATTTGCTTAATAAATCTTTCACATCGTGCAGCGACAATTGTATTTTGCGCTTGAGAAATGAATCCTGTTTATGAGGTTTAGCAGAAAATCCTGCTGTTTTCAGTTAATTATACAGTAGTTAGTGACTTTAGATATTTTATACAACACCCTCATTTTAGTCTTAACAAATACTGGCATGTTTGTGAGGGTAATTATTTTCTTCTTTATATTTCTCTTTATAATGTGCATACAATCATACAAGCATTAATCATATACCAATTGTGCTTGATAAGAAATTGTTTTAAGGGGCCCCATTTATTTAACCTCAATTTTTTTCTGGTTTAGGTTTTTAGGGGAAAACTATAATTTTTTGTGTAAAAATAAAAACTGAAATTTTAGGGAATATTTAAAGCTGCTAAAAATCTGAATCCAAAAATACTCCATCTCACAACCTGTCGAGGACATATTGAAGTAAATTGCGGATGTCCCTGAAGTTGTTTCTTGACATTATTATCTGAGCTGGATAATCTGATAAAAGGCCAAATTAAATTCAGCAAGAAAAAGTTATCTCATGGAAAAACTCATGGACGATATATAAATTTGTAAATTATATTTTGGAGTGTAAATTAAGAAAATGTCTAAACAAAATCTATTTCTTGGGTTCTGCAACCTTGAATGGCTGTTTTGCTACAACTCATATTACAAGTATGGGATCCAATATCCAGAAACCCATTATGAAGAAAGCTCAAAATTATGGGAGGCTCTCTCCCATAGACTCCATGATAATTAAATAATTCCAATTTTTAAAGATAATTTTCTTTTTCTCTGTAATACTAAAACAGTACCTTGTACTTGATCCCAACTAAGATATAATTAATCATTATTGAAGGCAAAACAAGTTTATAATACAATCCTATAATGTTTAAATTATTTTTTGCAGAATTAAGGTATGGACTTTCAAATTACGGAACAATCCCTTATCCAGAACACCCCAGGTCCCGAGGATAACAAGCACGATACCTGTATGCCTGTCTTTTAAAAAAAGTGCCTATGTAGGCATGCTTTCCTTGTTTTTATATTACTGAGTTTCTTTATATTACTGAGTTTCTGGTTTTAGTAACCCTTGCTTCAGTTTTGTTCAGAAAAGCAATATTTTAAATCATTGTCCATATTTTCTTGCTTCCATGAATGACCACTCAAATACATTATGGTGGCTTCAGTTTAGGCAGCTTGGAGTGTACTTGCTACCCCACTGATGTATCTGCTTTCAACTACAGCAACATAATAAAACATCCACTTTCTGAAAGTACATTCTGCAGTAAATTTAAATACAGCTGTCAAGTCTTTATCCAGCCTACAATATTTGTTGTAAGAAGTGTTTTATGAATTTTCCATTTTCCATTTATAAAATAATGCACTAGTAAAAACTGATAAAACCTTTAAATCTGTTATTCTTTTCTGGAAACCAATAAAAGAAGTTGTCTGTACATCATAATCAGTTTACATGAGCTTTATGATATGGTCTGAAAACTGGTTTGGTAAATATCTTCCCCTGCTCAATGTGGATTCCAACCTGTACATAAACATGTAATGCTGCCAACTATTCATATTCAGCTACATTTTTCTGTTTTAATTCTCCTAGATTTATTCACTTCTTTCTTTATGGTTGATAAACTTCTTTCTTCTTTAACTGTTTTTTGGATACTGTAAAAAAATACAATTCTATGCAACTTTCCAATATGCATAAATTAAATAATAATAATGGTTTTATAATTATTTGTAAAAATATTTCCTACTGAAAGCAATATTTGTATATCCCTTTCTGATCTCTGGTTCTGACAGAAGTCCTCTCTAGTTCTTTTAATCAGCTTTATTCAGCTGGATTGTTTCAGGAGTCAGAGCCAGTGCTGATTCTTTAAACATTGTATTATATTGCTTTTAATAGTAACTACATTTTCAAATAACTTGAAGAACATACAAATATTTTATTAATGTATGTTGGTAAAGTTGCTTATAACTACTATTTCTTTACTAGGCAAAACCAGTTCTTGAGTGGAGGAACCCTTGCAATTTGGTTATTTTCAGGTCATTTAATTTACTCTAATCACAATTACTTTTGCCCGGTGCAAACAACCATTCAGCCTTTAGTTGAGTTCTGCTCTATGTCCTTTGCAATATATATTATTTTCTGAGAGATACTATTTAGTCATTTAGGGGCAGATTTGTTAAATTAATTTGAATTCAAATTTCTGGATTTTATTTTGGTGGCAAAATTTGAATTCTCCATCTGAATGTATATTCGAATGTGAGATTTATCACACACACGACCATGGAAACAGTTTTAATTTGAATATTCGCCACCTAAAACCTGCAGAGTTAATTTACAAGTCAATGGCAGAGGTTCTTTGAACTATATGAATTTATTAATTGGCTTCTTGACATTCACGTTTTTCTAATTTAAATCAAATTTTAGGTTTGGGACTATTCAATCGAATATTAGACATTCACATTTTTTCTTAAATAACCTCCCATTCAAGTTGTGAGTATAGTCTACTTTATCTGATTAAAAAAAAATTGTAGCGAGGTTTTCAAGTTTTTTTGACAATTGATAATGATGAGTAGAACACGATTTTTCTATATTTGAAGGTTTTTTTTTTCACCTTGAATGATCAACATTCACTTTTTTTAAAAAACAAGTGCACATTTGAGTTTGGTGAGTTTTCAATTCAGATTTTGATAAGCAGAACTCCCAGTGTCTAGTGTGTATACAGAGAATACATAGGAATGAAAAGAAAGTGGGTGAGTTTTTCTGTTGTAAACTCTAATCTCACATTTTGATAAATATGCCCCTAACAGCACGGTAACTTCATGTAAAATACTTTGCATTCGGCAATCTTAAGTCATCATGAAAAAATGCGGAAGAATGCATTTTAGTAAAGGCATTTTCATGAGATTTCTTGCCCACGGCCCCCATTACTATACATGTGTACATGTTACAACTGGGTAACTACAATGATACTTTTTCCCCACCCTCTCACATGTCAACACTCTATATTCTAAAATCATGAACATTATTACGTCTCACTGTGGGAAAAAACACTGCCTTTCATTTTCATATATATATTGGCCTACATTCAGCAGCTAGTTTTGTTACTCTGTGTATAAAAGCTCAATGGTCTACTGGTCTACTAATCAAATAAAGGCTTCCAGTCAAACAACACATTCATTGCTTTTCCAAGTGCTATGTCCAGTAGCTCTTTGTGATATTTAATAATTTATATCCTTTAATGCAATAGTTGTTTCCTGTATTCCTCACTCCAGTGCCCTGGCAGTTCTTTGGAAAACAATCCCATAGCCATTTTTAAATCCAACTTCATCATTCTCACTGACCTAAAAGTCTGGATGATACCAGCCATTATATAAGTGCATCAGTCTAACTTTTGCTATTTTGCTAATTATAATAGTTTGGTGATAATTATTCTGACATGAAATGCCCTCTCTAAAGCTAAACAAAACAGTGAGTGCCAGGTGTCAACAGAGAGGTCCTCTTGTTTGTTTGTTTGTTGCTTGCCCATTGCTAGGTCTTTTACATCACTAGGCTCTTTAGTTGTATCTTTCTACTCTCCTGAACTAGGTAGATACAAAACAGCATTCATGTGATCATAGCAAGGCAGCCATGGCCCTCACACCTTCCACCTCATATTTGTAGACAAACTGAGCATTAATGAGGGGCAAAATCTTTTTATAGAGGATCTATCCGAGTTTCTCTACCCTTAACATAAAGATATAATGACTAACAAAACCTAGGTCCTAAGACTTTCAGACAATTACTACTATCCTCAACCCTTTTGTAAGCCAATATGATACGTTTTTAACATAAGAAGTCTTATATGTGTGGTGCACATCTAATTAACATTTGTAACATTTGGAATAGCTGCACTTGTTCATCTTGATAATGTCATCTAGAAATATTATTTGAATATCTTAATTTTCCAGGGAAATGTCTTTCATGATGCAGCACATGTGTAAGTTGAGTCTGCCACATCCACTGGTTTAAACCACCTAGGGTCTTCTACTGCATTCTGTCTTTACATATATATGTGTGTCTATATTCATGCAAAAATAGGAAGTACCATGGGAAGAAGTCCAATTAGACCACAAGTGGTGACTCCAAAATGCCACATTCTTTCAAATCTTTTTGTTCTTTAAAAAAAAAAACAACAAAAATAAATTAAAAATAAATGCATTTACATTTTTGTTTATCATGTGAAAATGTATTCTTCTTATTCTACTTTTGATAAAATCTTCTTTCCTTTTTTTTTTAAATTGTGAAGGACTAATGGATTAAGAGCCCATTTATATTTAACCTGTTAATCGCCAGGGTGTTTGTTATCTTGTTGGTAACAAAACCTTGATTTGAAGAGCACTTCATAAACCCTTAATTGTTTGAATGGCCTCAACCAATAAGTATCCAATTAAAGAATCAAGAATGTTCACAGTGTAAATGTCAACTGCCAACTCCAACAGGAGAACCAGCAATGTGTGAGAGCACTGCTTTATGAAACTTATTTCATAGAATGAACATACTTGCTTGCATAAAATTTACAGATTTTTAAGACCCACTCTCTACACTACAAATAACTATTTGATTAGATTGAAATTAGTTTATGATGTCTTATAAAGGATGTTCTGAATATTGTACTCTTATTTATTATTCTCGGGTTAAATATAATTTATGAAAACAACTTAATACAGGACTATTTACGGATGCAAGTGCAAGTTTGGTTGTGCTAAACACAAATGCATATTGATGCTTTTCATTTAAATACCTGTGTCCAAGCACTTTCTTTACACTTCCACATTCTTATGCTGGGTTCCCTTTTTCTTCATGAAGACTTGTGCCTACTGACTCCCTAAATGTGGTGGTTATTCTAGGGTTCCACAGGAGACTGATGTGAGACTGATCACAGAGAAAAATCAAATGCTAATTCTGTTTTACTTCACACACTGGTGGCAGTGACAGAATCCCATGGAATACAGCTGTGATGGAATTCTGTGAAAAAGAGTTGCATTGTACCTTGCATGAGTATAATCATTAAAGATGGGATGGTTAGTTTTTATTTCAGCTTTTCCTTCCACTGTTTTGGTAAAATCAACTATTAATGTGAAACTATTTTTGGCTACTTTGGCCATCTAATTGGCTACTTCGACCTTGGACTTTGAATCAAACTATTCAAACTAAAAATCGACCAAACAGTGACAGCCCAATGTTAGCTTGCCTCCAGTTCCTGCTTCAGCAACCTGCCAGCTGCCTATTTTTATTGTTGCACATACCTGCTCTCCCCTTTGATGATGTTGGTGATGGGGGGGCTAGCTAGGTCATGAGTTTATAAGTAATGATGGCTTTCTGGGTCAGTTTGGGTCTGGGTTGGGAGAGAGCAGGTTAGGGTTGAGTGTGTACCAGCTTTTTGTAGACTCCTCTCACTAAAGCCAAAGTAATTCTTATTTTACTCTTTATTAGGGTGGTGCAACACAGAGGTAGACACTATCTATTTTAGACGTAGCCTTTAATAACCATGTCCTGTAATTACCACCAAGATAAAATGGGTGTCAAGTCTGGCCTATTATCTATGGAATGCCTCTAGCCTACTCTGGAGTTGCCAACCACAATGGCAGGTGGTTTCCCATACATTCTTTGATTGGCATAGAAAGCTTAGCAATCAGGTGACCAGAATACATACAGTTATGTCTTTATGTTTATTTAAATAAAATATGCATGAAAGGGAATAGTACAACAGACAAAGACAAAATCACTCGTAAGCATATAATTCATAAAGCAAACACGAGGACATCCCTGTTTGAAAAGAGCATCGAATCAGTATATGTGGTGCAAATGTATTGCATTAGTAATCTAGCATGTGTGCAAAATACTCATGAATACCCATAGCATCAGTTCTAAAAACCTTTGATCAGATCTCACTACAGTGCATAATTTCTGTAAATATTCATAGCACAATGGTTTGATAAATTAGTAGCACAGGTTTTACCTATTCATATGCATATTTCTGTGAAAGAATAAAGATTTAACAACCTATGCATTCAAGGGCACACTTTATACTTGAATGGGTTCATATCAATGATCCCCATTTTGAGTTGCCATTTGATGATTGGTGTGGAGGACATCCAGAAAGAGTATGTAAATACCATGTACCATAGTAAATACTATTTTGTAAATACTCCAGACCTCTCCAGGTCCTCATGAAATAAATATGCTGTATAATCAATTTATGGGCAACAGCAGCCCTCTGCCAAAACGCCAAAATCAATACCCATTTTTCTTAATACATTTACTTCAAAGGAAATTATAGCATTTTGTAGAACCCCTTTATAGACACAGTGTGTATTTAAAATATTAATGATGCCTTTCCTTCTGAGACCTATAATTTGTTTATTACACTATTCTTGGTCTATACAGGGAACTTCTGCATATACATTTTGCCTGCCTTGTAGATTTGAATTCTATTTTGTAAAATTCTCTCATTATCTATAACTGATTTGCTTTCTTCCATTTCTCTAAAGCAACTCACATATTAGACCAATACATTCATGTCTATTGTTATAATTATAATATTTTTTTTGTTGCAATTATCACCTAGATAGAAAGATTTTAGATTTGCAATGACAAAATCATACACCACACACACCACATATTATGGAATGCAGAGCCTTAATAAAACAGTCACAACAGAAATTAAAATGATTTTTCAACCATTCTATAAATATCAGTGCATGTGACAACCTTCCCAGGGTAAATTCAGATATACCCACCAAGAGACAATTCCAAAATGCAAAACAGCACACTAATGTAAATCTGAAGCTCTGCATATGAATCCAGCCATCTTAAAATCATCCTGTTAAATTTACCTTCAACCTCAAGCATCAGAATCCACTTGTCATTATAACCCCCCCGGGTGATCTAACAGGATAAGGGTTTTCCTCAAAGAGCAGACCATTATAATTGCAATATAAAATTCAGAAAGCAGTATTTACATTGCATATTTAGAATGCAAGGGGCTTGTTTAGGATTTGCTTCATGCCATACTCACCATGCCCCCCTCTGGTTAAGAACGGGGTCCTGTTAATGGCGATGGGAACTGTCCCATGCTTGTTATGGAAATGGTGCACATGGTGAGTGGTGCTGAGACTGGACGATACCCGTGCTGTATCCGATACCCTCGCCAATGTTAGGAGGCCGAGGGGTAGAAGGGTCCGAGCCCAGTGGCCAAGACTGGCCATGACCCCCAGGGGGCTGTCCACTGCTCCTCTGGGGGCCAGGGAAAGGGAAAATCAAAAGCTTCTCCTTTCCTAAATCAGCATGTCATGCAAGCCCCCATTTCATGTCTTATGCTATATCTCCCTTTGATACCCAAATGGAAAGGGAGAATTTGTCTGTCTGGCCAGGTATTGATGTGGGGTTACATTTGTTAGCTTCAGCCCCCTCCAGCATCCATTGATCCCCAAAAATCCGGATCAATAAAATGTACCAGTAATTGATAATGCAGATGCAAAAATCAAACCTTGAAAACCAGGGGGTTCCCCCCCCACAAAATTCCAAAAAATCAGTCTGTCTATACCCTTTTTCTCAAAATCAGAAATAAAAAAATATCAGATGCAAGGAATTAAATGGATGCCCTGCATTATTTCAGAAAGGCTTTACTGTAGATAAATCTCATCCAAAGAATCTGTGGAGAATTAAACATCATGGACAGCGCAAGAGAGAAATGGAGGAGGAAAGGAGGATTGTAGCATAGAGGGAAAAAACACATTCACCACACATATATTCCGTTTCAGATGCTCCTGTGTCTCCAGAGAGGGTCTTTTCATAGTCTTCAACCCCATCCAAAAAAAGAGACTGCTCTTACATCCCCAAATTTCCGTTCATCAGAGCACAAATCAAAATAAAAGAGGATAAAAATGAGATAAGAATAATCAACAGCAGTGGAAAGAGAGAGAACAGCCTGTGTGTGCTGCAGAGGGAAAGAGGAAAGAGGGAGGGAGGAGGAAGAGGGGGAGGGGTGAGAGATGAGAAGAGGGAGAAGGTGGGGGAGAGAGAGAGAGAGAGTAGCATAGATAGTAAGTATTGAGAGAAAATGCAAGACAGAAGAAGGGATATATATGAAGACTGAAAAATACAGAAAACAAAGACAGACAGACCGTGGGGTGAATAAAACTGCAGTAATGCTTGAGATATGTTTGAATTGACATAAAAAGACTGAAAATGAGTGAGGGGGAGTCACGGGGCAGACAGGAGGAGACACTAACCCAAACAGAGTGGGAGATGTTCAGGAGGACGAATAGAGAGAAAAAGACAGAGCCTTGAATAGAAGGGAAGGGGGAGGGGATTAAAAGATATATAGAAGTGAGCAGAGAATGACACAGGTGATGCACATGCACTGAGCATCTTAGGGCACATTTTTAAAAGGAAAGAAATTAACTTTAAGCATTACAGATTGGTTTGAGTTATAAAGAAAAATGTACACATAGTAAAGGAAAATTAGACAATGTGTCTGTGGGATGGGACAAGGTGGTACAACTCAATAAATGATTCTAAAAATACAAAAAGCTGGAAAGATAAGAAATAATGTCAGCAGAACAAGGGGGGGTGAAACATTCAATTTAAGAAGGCAGAAACAGCTACACTGTACAGATAATGGTAGCTGATACAGGGGGTCATGTGCTAATATGAGAGAGGATTAAAAAAACATAGAAAGTAATATTATTAGCAGAAGCACTGACATTCAAGAAGATAATAGAGGTTATAGACAAAATTATTGTCTACGGAAAAAAGAAAAATACAGAAATACAGAAATGTAAATGTCCTACAATGCAGTCCTGTTGTAACTGAGCATGTTGTAGCCCCATAACAAGCACCTGTTTGCACCTGTGCCTCCTGATTTCACTGGCAAAACTATTTGCTGCCTTATGACCTGTGCTCATATTATTAATATGATTCATACTATTTGCATGTGAAAATGTGCAGATTTGGAGTATTTCAGTAATACGGCAAATGGGGAATGTAGGTTATGATGAATTCATTCTAAATTTCTTCTGACTCTCACACAGTTTCCTCTCACTTGGTAAATGCTGAATAATTCAGCGGGATATTTTTTTTAAAAGAGGGGGATTTATCACCTCTTTGATCAATCAACTTGATACCCTGCTCTAGCATCAAACTAGATATGGATTCCTCCCACACAAGCCACCCTATATATGCTTTGGATTTTTAAAGAAAAAGGACTGCGGAAGGAAGGATAAAAGATAAAACGAACTCTGGAAAAGGTAAAATAAATGTATAGTAGGAGATGCAAGGTAACAGTGCTAGATACATATCATAAACCTAAACTTGGATAAGAACATACTAAAGGATATCCAAATCATAGTCAAATAAAATCAAGCTAAATTGAATGATGATGGGAATTATAGAGCCCCTAGAACATGTACTGAAGGAATACAAATAAATAAAGTGAAGCTAAAAAAACATGTCAACAGTAAGGACAGAAAAAGATGACTAATTTAAAAATACTAAATGGATGGAATTGGCACATTTCTGTCTTGGTAACTGGGCACAGTATTTGTATGCAGGTTAAATTTAAAATTTCCAAATAAAAGATACTCCATTCACCCCATACAGACAGTCAAAACAATGCATATAGAGGAATACAGTATTTATCAAAGAGTTAAACTAGAGCTCACCACAGTCTGTCACAGTAGTGAAATTCTTACATTTTCTATGAATTTCTATGGGATTTTTGGGAGCAAATTTAGTAATGAATGAAAGAGTTCACCATTTGACAAATACTCTCATAGAAAAGAAATTCTTATTTCGTGGAAGAGGTGGGCATGTACAAATTCTTTAAAATTCTTTGAAGTTCCCTTCCTTCCCCCCCACCTGAAGTGTAAATGCAAATATATAATTAGGTTTGATTGCTCCTTATGGAACCTTAATTTCCATCTCATATCTGGGGGTTCGGAGCAGAGGCTACTGGCCATTAAGCCAAACCGTTTTCTCACTATTCTACTGCCATTAACATATACATCCTAACACCAAGGGTAAAGTATAGCTTGAAGATACCTGTTTAATAATACCCATTAAGGTCTCCCACTGCTGCCACCAAATACCTGTGTAATTATTTCATTTCAAAATATACTTATTAGACTATAGGTCCAACCTACAAAGTAAAATGCCACCTTTCTGTAGATTAAATGGTAAATGTTTTCCCATTGGCAGGAGATGTTGTCAGACTCTAACAACTGTTTGACATTCATTGTGAAGTAGGGGGAGATATGATAGGACTAGTATATTTTTAAATATATGGTTATTTGAGGCCATACTCAAATAATTATAACTTATTTTACACAAGCATTCTGTTATCTTCTCTTACTGGATATTCAGGTTTCATATATTAATATATTTTTTAAGTTCGGTGCATCCCCTTACTCTTAGCAAAGCCCCCTTTTCTCTCTTATTGATACATCAGTGACAATCTTCCCATTTAGCACTGCAGTAGATGTTAATGAGCCGTTGAGATAAGACTAATTAATTGTCTTATGGGACATAGGCTCAAACCTTGAGAGTGTGTCTAGACTTCCTGCCACAACACAAAGGGGTTTCTATTGTTTATTTGAAAGGAAGCAGAAATAGTCACATGAACAGCAAGGGGGTTATTTACTAAACTCCGAATGCAAAAATCATGAAAATTCTTAATTTTTTTTATAAAATAGGACTTTTAAAAATCCACAAATTTTTTGGAAATGATTAAACCTCAAGGATGGAAAAGTCTGAATCTGAAAATTTGGCATCTCAGACCTGTCCAGGTTGCATATAAGTCAATGGGAGAAGTCCCAATGATTTTTTGATGTGCGCTGGGTTGCGTGCAATACTCCCAAATTTTTGGGTGGAAATTCAGAAAAAATCGTGAAAATCGGATGGAAAAATCCCCAAAAAATTTGAAAATCTGACTTTTTTTTCCCGCAAAGCAAATTATCGGTAAAATATAATAATAAATAAGCGTAAAAAACCAGAGCGTATGAGTATGTAGCAGAAAATATTGAGATAAATTTGGTCTTTGATAACTAACCCCCCAAGACATGGATTCCTACATGCAGCATGAACATTGCACATAACATTTCAAACAAAAAAATATTTTTTCTAGTAATAATGGTAACACAATGTTACACATAGTTCTTCAGGCAGAACTGATTATATTTTTATTATAATGACAGTAACCCCTTTTTCAGCATTTCCAACATGCTTCTTCATTGTTATTTATATTTTAATGTAGAAATTCTACCCCAATTATCATATCCTGCAAGCATGAGACCTACCACAATATCCTAAAGTTACACATTGTTTGGGCTGATTCAAATTCTTAGTTCCAGAATACATGTTGGGGCTTTATTCAGAGAGTTGGTGCAGAAGCCTCTGAAGTCTTACTATAGATTTAAAGGGGATATGCCTGAAACGCACTTCTATTAATACTTACTGACCTGTTGTACTTAATTGGATAAACATTACCATTTACTTAAATATTCTAGATAAGTAAAGTTTGTGATGTATAGTATTTTTAACTCAAATTCAGTGCTGAACTTTAGTATGTCTTCAGTATTGAAGTGGCCGTTCAAAACAAATTCTCTGCAGTATTAGTGTTTAATTACTCTTCCAGACAGAGCTTTACCTGTACAACTCTACTAGAAGATAACTTATCTCTTCTTCTAAAGCCCTTATGAACATTACTTAACCTTCCTCTTGCCACAGTAATGCATGGCAGCACATAACCATTTGATTCAGAGACCTTAAGATTATCACAAAAAAACCCTCATGTGAAGATTTCCTTTAGAGCAACAGTTAACCAATCTTCTTCACTGCTTCTGAGTATTTTGCAATATCACATATAAATTATAGCAAGGGCACCTACAGAAATGTTAGTCAGTTCCTTATACACTTGACAGTGTGTGGCGTGGACTTAAGATTTTAATTCCACTGGAGCAGGGAATGATTGGAATGATGTGTAATCTTTGTAAGGCACTGCGGAATATGTTAGCGCTATATAAAGTCAATTAAAGGGGCGGTTCACCTGATGCTTCTATTCAGGCCCTCTCCTATTAATATTCCAGTCTCTTATTCAAATCAATGCATGGTTGCTTGGGTAATTTGGACCCTAGTTACCATATTGGTTAAGAGCTGCTGAATAAAGAGCTTAATAACTCAAAAACCACAAATAATAAAAAATGAAAACCAATTGCAAATTGTCTCAGAATATCACTCTCTACATCATACTAAAAGTTAATTTAAAAATGAACAACCCTTTAATAAAATGCATATTTTGAACCTGGCACTGCATGCAGTCAAATACAGTAACTACTTATTAGCACTTACTATTATAACAGTATTAGCAAAATTTAATGATACTGCAAGCAGTCTATACTTTGCCAGTCTTATACTTTCTATTCACTGTTTGCAGTTGTAGTAGTTACCTCTTCTCCAACCATTGCTTCATATCCCACAATGTCTTGCACCCTTTTATTAACCTGCTTTTTCTTAGATCTGTTAATCGCATGGCATTGTGGAAATGAAGGATGAAAACCAAATACTAATATCAGTTTCGGCATTAGTCAGAGCAAACAGTGGAGAGAATAGTTAAAAAAAAAAAATGCAGGTAGGCATTTTTTAATTGATACCCCATTTATCTCCTGTCACACATACACATTGCCAAATGAGTGGCTGTCTCCCCGATATGCCCACATTGAGGTGGACGATATCGGACTGATCTGATCGTGGGCCCTATGGCCCAACGATCGGATCAGAATGGATACTATATGAGTGGTTGGATTCGACAGGATTTTTTACTCTGCCCGATCGTCATCTGACCGACTTTCAGCCAGATATCAATTGGGAAAGCCCGTCGGAGGGCCCTACACACGGGCCGATAAGCTGCCGACTCGGTCTGCCGGCAGCTTTTATCGTCCCGTGTATGGGGGCCTTACGTTTTATGAAATACACATCCTTTTTAGCGGCATATAATCTGTCACTAGGTTGCAGTTAAATTACTCTTACTTGAAACCTATGAAGCATTCCCTACCCTTACTAATGATTCAATACAGTGTCTTCTTTTCTAGCTTTTATTTTTTTCTTATATTCTAATCACAGTATTGTGGTTTCTGTATTGTGCATTATGTACAAAATCACTTCTGAATGCAGTGTTTTATATATATATTTACACTGTATATAGGGAGATTGAGTTGCATGCTAATATAAAGCCCTTGAAACAAGCAGACCAAAAAATTTAGCATAAAAGCCACTCCATTCCCCTTTTCATTGGCATTCTTCAGGGGTTCCCTATCCTATATCCCAAGAGTTCCAAGGAATTTCTGATCTATAGACAGGCAGAGGACCAAAGCTAGTAGTATCTAGTAGAAATAAATGTAAAGCAACTGGACTTTTTAAATGTTTCGGCACTCATACAAGCAGCCACTCTGAAGTGTAGTGAAAAGTTTTCAAGAAAATGCAAAGTTCAGTTGCTTTAGACTTATTTCTACTAGATACTATATAGCATGACCTTGAGGAATGAAAATCTTCATAGACATCAAAACAAGCAGCAAACAAATGTATTCAGGATCAGGCCAAGGCCAAACAATCAAAGGAAATGCTTCAGCAGGATCCAAGGACTCAGAAAGCAGCTTGAAAAAGGATGCACACCAATGGTGCTCTTAAATATGGATATTGGTTCCAATAGAATGGCCATGCCAAGATGGCAACTGCATCGGAATTAGACAAACACGAGCATGGAAAAACACAGGTGCAAGGTCAACACAAAGTGCTCAACCTTCACACAATAACAAAGCACTTACAAGCATGCATACATACATACACACAACCATGTAAGCTAGAGGTGAGAGGCATGATTCACTGTGGACATCTATCATTTAGGTCCACAAGTGCAGTGTGAAACCTGCGCTTTTCCCTGCTGTGAGGTACTTGTGTACAAATGTGTTGTGCCTACTGCAGTACTGCAGTTGTGCAGTAGGCACAACACATTTGTACCAGGCAAAATGCTCTAATGTCACAATGGCATTAAAATTCTGGGGACAAATGCTGCATCATGGGAAAATACATGGGGATTGAGCTCCAAATTGCAATTTGCTCACTGTGTCTAGGTAAGTGAATGCGCCCTGTAATTTTTTAAATTATATGCTATATTCCCTTAATAACTACATAGGTTTGCTATTATGTAGATATGTAGACATGTTGCAAAAATCATGCTACATGCAGTGTTATATGTACCAGACTTTAAGGCCAGCAAATCTTGCCCAATGTTCCCTCTAACCTGTGCGCTTGTGCAAGTGCACACAGATTTTAAGGCTAGCGCACACTACAAATCGTGGTGTGCACAAAGAATTTTGAAATTTCGCATTTATTCTAACCTGCGCACAAAAAATATTTATTTTGTGCACATAGCTGACAAAGAATTAAAGAGAACATTGATCTTATTCTACTTTTTTCATGCACATTATAAATATTATATTAATTAAGTAAACCATTATTTTAATAAAATAAAGAAAAACCTACATTTATATTCAATTCTAAGTACAGATATGGGACCTGTTATCCAGAATGCTCGGGACCTGGGGTCTTCCGGATAACGGATCTTTCCATAATTTGGGTCTTCATGCCTTAAGTCTACTAGAAATTCATTTAAACATGAAATAAACCCAATAGGTTGGTTTTGCTTCCAATAAGGATTAATTATATCTTAGTTGGGATCAAGTACAAGCTACTGTTGTATTATTACAGAGAAAAAGGAAATCATTTTTAAAAATTTGGATTATTTGGATAAAATGTAGTCTATGGGAGCCATTCCGTAATTCCGGATAAGGGATCCTATACCTGTATTATTTTCTAATTTTATGCTTTTTTTCTCTTTTCACTCATATTTGAGAAAAGAATTCAAAATCAAAATCAGCAAAATCAGTGATATTGTTTAGAAATTATGTTTATGTCAATTGCATGTTTTATTACTAAAACTCGATTTTGTTTCTGGTTAAGGGTTTTCGAGGGGAAAACTTGAATTTTTATTAAAGATTTATTAAACCCCGAAGCTCCTAAATGTCTGAATCCAAAATTCCGTCATCTCAAACCTGCGAAGGTCAGGTAGAAGTCAAAGGCCTTTTACAATTTGAAGATATTGTGATCTGTGTTGGGTTTCGTCTGATAATCTGAAAAATTTGGGGTTTTAAGGCGATAACACAATAAAGTCTAGTTATTCAGGTGTCAAATCTAAAAAATTTGAATGTTTTGAGTTTTCGCTAGACTTTATCAAGTTTTTTCCCTGCACCAATTTTTTGTTTTATTGTTAAATAAGTTAAAATCATGGATAGCAGTTTGTTTTAGCTTGGTTTTAATAAAAAGATGACATAAATTTGAGTTTTAGTAAATAACCCCTAAAGGGTATATTGCTGTGATGTTACACAGGATCCTCTGTCTCTTATAACAGGCCAGATAAAACACACTTAAGATCAACTGTATTTTGTAATGTAAGAGGTAAGCCACGCATGTGGCAGAAAACATACAAAATAGAGCTGTGTCTACAGAGCAAATTGCTAAGGTCTCAAGTCACATATAAACACAACACTGCATGACTTCCTGCAGCACAGCATGTCCACCTTGTAAGATATAGTAGTTCATCACCATCCACAGTTAGTAATCTGAAGCAGTGGAACAAGGAGATGAGCACTCAGCACAAGGAAAATACATTTGAAATTCCTATGCATGTTTGCAAGCAATCTGGTAAGATTGATATTTCAACCTCATTTTGGCAAGATTTTGAAGAGCAAACATGTATTATCTTTTCTTTTATTTCTTCTGTGTCAATGACTTGGGGCACCATCACTTTATTTGACATATAGATATACATTTGTTTCTGAAAAATGTTGGATGCACAAAAAGCTGAATTGACTTAACCATTTTAATAAACAGTACCGCATACTGTATCCAATATTCTTTTGCAATATGCTTAGTTCTGAATTTAGTATACTCAAGATGCAATGCAGAACACACTTACAGTAGTCAATATATTGACACTGCAGAACAATAAGCCAGACACAGGAAAGAATCTGATTTATACACATACTATTTATTAGATATACCATGACATACACTTGAAACAGAATGTGGAAGGCCATTTGTAACTGCAGTTGTTTCATCTTTTAAACATACATACTGTAACTCTCTATGTAATTCACTGGACAAGGCTCATTTACAGCCACAATTTCAGTATGCAAATTGCAAAGTTGGATGCAAATTTCTGTTTTTACCCATACAGCAGTGCATTTAACCACAATTCTAGCATAATTGGGGCCGTATGTGGTGTTGCGCTCATCATTCACACAACACTCTGCCTGATGGAGTTTACAATCGTATAAGGGCATCATTTTAGGTAAACTGATCCATTTTCATTGATTTATTCAAATTACCCGCACAGATATTTAGTGACATTACTGTATACTCGTGAATAGATACTGGTGTCTTGAAATGATTTAATGAACTAATTGCATCCCATTTCTATTTATATCATGAGACATTAGTGGGGTTATTTACTAAAACTCAAATTTATCTCATATTTTTTATTAAACCAAGCTCAACCAAGCTCCTATTCACAATTTTATCTTATTCATCAATAAAATAGTGAAAAAGTAGTGCTGGGAAAAAAATTGATAAATTGGAGCAAAAAACCTAATTGTACACAATGCTAGAAAAAAAAAAATAATTTTAGGAAATAACCCCCTAGGAATTCCAATCTGCAGTATTTGTTTTTTTAAATGTATGGTTTTATATGTATAAGTTTTGTGGCGTGGGATTACTTTTTGCTACCTTGTTGTTGGGTAGGTGTTAAGTGTATAATTAATATTTTTTCAGATGCTAATGAATTTAATAATTGTGGAATGAGCACATCTTTTTTTAATAAAAATTCTGGAGTGCATATTTGGTGGCTATTTGGTTTCTATTATTTTTTATACCATTCACCTCCCCACAAAACTAAAACTAAAATGTAAAAAAAAATGTAATAGATCTGGTTAATTGACCTTTGGGGAAGTGACCTGTAGATTATATCGGGGGTGTGCTAGAATATATAATTAAAAGATCTGGATAATTTGACCTAAGGGGAAGTGACCTGTATATGATATTAGTGAGTGTGGCATAATATATAATTAAATGAGAGCTCATTTACTATTGCTAGGCATGTCGCTATGCATGAAATAGGTATTTAATGCCACAATGGGAGGCCTTTTATATAAATTTTATATCATTTATAAAATTTTGATTTGTGTAATTTTAGTTTTTTCTACATCGAATTAGCTCACAATTTTAAAAAAACACAAATTTGAACTTATTTATTGACAAATCCAAATATAAACTTGAAAAAAATTGCACTCATTTGTGCCAAATCTTTGTGACTCCAGTGTCTGTGACAACATTTTTGCTATTAAGCTGAAACTCTAGAATGCAGTGTTGCATTATAGATAAAATTGAGACAAAAATCATGGCTAATGGCAAAAAAATTTTTTTGCATTCCATAAATCAGCTCTTTTCTGCATGTTTCTCAGAAACCTGTATATTCTTTGTAAAAAAACAATAATCATAAAAAAAGGAAAATGGTAAAGAAAGTTTTTATAGCATGTTAAGCACAACATCAAATCATTGGCAGTGGGACCAATAAACAAACAAACTGGGTTATATATAATACCTCCAAAAGTATATATATATATATAATACCTCCAAAAGAATCCGCACTCTCAGGACTTATAGATGAATAAAATTGGTCTTTATTTACAGAACCAATTTTATTTATCTATAAGTCCTGAGAGTGCGGATTCTTTTGGAGGTATTGTGGAAATTTTGTTGTTTCTGCACCCAGGCATACTTATTAACTTTGTCGTGAGTGCTGGTAGCCCCGTGGTGTATATATATATATATATATATATATATATATATATATATATATATATATATATATATATATATATATCTATATCTATATGTGTATATATATATATATATATATATATATATATATATATATATATATATATATATATATATAAACCAAACCACTAGGGCCACTTTGCCAATTAGATTGTGTTTTCACTGAACACTTGAATTTTTATAATTGCTTCTTCATCCAGGGATAAGAAGTGATGTGGGAAAAAATCATGCTCTTGAACCTTCGGTCATGACTCAAGTGGCAAAGACAAAGAGTTGTACTTACAATAGGTCAGTAAAAAGAAAAATAGATTAACATATTTTTTTTCAAGATATCTCTTATTCCCTATGCTCTAGCGCATCTCATATAAGAAGTGATGAAATTAAATAAAAAGTGACCGAACATTTATCTTATATTTTATTTCAAATGTAAAACTCCGCTGGGACAGAGACTGGTGTGAATGATGTATAACCTCTGTTAAATACTGTAAAATAACAGATAACAATAATACAAGTTAAGTTTATAAAAATGTCGAGTAAACTGTCCAATATTATTTAATAACAGCAGTATTAAGCATTTCTGTCTTCCACTGTAGGCATTGTATTCCCATTTTAAGCCAGTTAACAGCAGTATATATTATTTTTATGTTCCTAAGGATTATCAAGCCTTTTATTGGTGTATATGCCCCAGTTTTGTATTATCCATAGAATAACAATAGGTATAAGCAGCCACATTAATATTTGTCAAGAACAGAATTGAACTGCATATCCCTCTGCCATTATCAAAAGGAGGTAACTCTTTTATGGAGATAGAAACAATTACTGACTTCCATTATTTGCATAGATAACCTGATAATTCAGGTGAGTTGTTGTTTATGTATAGCAAGTTGTTGTTTTCCTCAAGGCAATACATCAGGCACTATTGTAATGATGAACTGAGGCATAAAGGTTATAAACCTTAGGCAATAATTCATGAGTTATTTGTTACTTATCCTATCTGGTTTCCATGGATTACATATTTTAACTATGTCTGTTTTGGGATATCAAACACAAATTGCTCTACTTGCAGTTGGTTCAAACTACAAATTGCTCTACTTGCAGTTGGTTCAAACTATATGGTCTTAAACCCTGACTTTCTGTAATATTTCCCATTTCTTTATCTAGAAATGGATATGTTTGCCAGCAATATACAGATTCAGCCATAGTCAACTGTCTCAACCTCACTTATTTAATTTTTATGTACTTTTTAATTCAATTTTATTTAATGTCCACATTTGCTTTTATTGTAATTGGTGACATGCATTTGTACCTACCAGTATGGGTAACTTTAAGTCAGAGAGAGGTCAATTAGTCTGTTAATTTGTGCTAATAAATCAGAGTGCAAGACTGGTGTTTAACATAATTGTTCAAAAGGTTTGCCATTACACCTGCAATAGCCTTTTCAGCAGTTTATGCATCCCCAGGGACTGAGAGAATTGGATCATCAATAAGATCTAAAATGGCAGCTTAAAAATTGCATCGTCCAAGATCTCTAAAATCTCTGCTTACAAGGAGTAAGGAGAAGGTTAGAATACAATCAGGTCAATCTTTACAGCCATTTGTACCATATATCACAGTATAATTTAAGCCATGGTAATATGTTTATTGAGCTGCTGCAATTAAAATGAAAAAAAAAACATGAACTTGTTATTTTGGATTCAAAATCTATTAAAGGGGCACCTTAACTATTGGTCTAATATCGAGGGTTAAATCACCATTCACTGCCTTTGCAATGAGCCGTATGTACAGTAAAAGTTGCAACCAGAATACTGGCATACCTAATAAATTATTTTAACATGCTTGATTCAATATTTAATATGAATAGTTGAAATGAACCACTTTCTGTGGGCATATCTGAGCTTTCTATATCACTCTACTGACTTTATTCTTTTGCTTGCTGGAAGACCTATGATAAGTGACAAAGATCCAGCTTTGTGACACTGGGTTCCATATTGCTCTCCAAAATGCCTTGGCAATCTCTTGATTTTATGATGCCATGTCAGAATCAAGACAACCAGTTCCAAGTGCAGCAAAGCAACCCTAAAACATCAGTGAACCTCTTTTATGTTTGACTAAAGGGATGGTGCCCTTTACTTGAAGGCTATATTGAAAATTGTAAAATGCTTAAAGCTGTTGTGCTTTATTATGTTTTTCTTTGAGCAGTTCTTGAACAGCTTCCTGTGTCTTCTTATAGTGCACATTTTTATTGAATTGGCAATGGAAGTCGTGTTGTACCTTGTGTCATCAACCCAAGATCAATGTGACAGTGTCTGGCTGTTCTTTGTAATTTTCAATTACATTTTGTAATTGTAGTCTTGAGATTGTGGTATGCATTACAATTTTTAGTTTCGCCTCCTCAGACTGTTCTCTACTTTTGTTCATGTTCAGCGCGATACTCCCATACAGTTCATAACTGGTTGAATGTGTGTTTTTTTATTTTGGAAGCACCTGCAACTCATTACAGTTAAGTTCACTTACAAATTAAAGAAGAATCACCAGCTTGAAAACCAAATGATTCTTACAACTTTTATTTTTACAATTGTATGATTTATGTGTGGAAAGAAATACAAGAATTATAATTCTTTTGAGCTCTTTTGTGTTGTTCCACTGTGAATAAAAGAAATACATATCTGAATACCATAGCAACAATTTTTTGGCAGAACTGGCACATTATCTGAAAAATGTTCAAAGGGTGCATATATTTTTGACCACAATTATACATAATCTGCAGGTACCTTCCAGCCCTAGATGTGTTTTATAAGAATTCTTCTGTATTTTTATGGACTTCCTTGGTAATTTATGTTTTAATTAAAAAAAAGAGATTTTCCTACATAGAGTTTATATAGATATTCTGGCACATATCTACAAATATGCTTTCAATATACTGTATGCTGTCTAGAAGACCAACTACATCATATGGCTACATAGGATGTATAAATATATAAACATTAGAAGATAAAATGTGCACAAAAGGGGAGCTATTAGGGGGAGGAAATAATGATAGAGGCAAGATAGACTAGAAAACTCTGAACATAAACTATCAGTCTCCAGCGTACGAGAACCAAAGTTTTGTGAAAATGTAGTTCAAAACAACAGGACAGCCATAATCTTGACTTGCCTGATGCAGTATGAAAAATAAGGTGCCAGACAAGGCAAACAAGCATAGTGGAACAAATGAAACAATGTGGTTTATAAAAAATGATGAGAAAGTCACAGTGAGAAAGATGGTTGCGTTATTAAAGGAAATGAGAAAAGTACATGTTCCTGCACTTGATATTTTAAAGCTGACTGTGTTAAGAGGTCTGAATAATATTTTCTGGTAAGGAGAGTGAATAGGTAACTACCATTAACAATTTCTATCTATCTATCTATCCTGATGATGATCACTAGTAGATTGAAACACGTAGATGTTATTGTTGCTTAAAGGAGAACTAAACACCCACAGACTAATCACGGAAAAACTCAATAAAATCAACCTGAATTGCTCGAATTTTTCTGCCTTGTTCCGCGAATCATTCACATTTTTTGAGTTTTTGCCCGGAAACCCTGAAAAAGTAGAATTTTCAGGCTAAACCCAGTGCAGACCATAAAAACTTCAAATTAATATAGGTGCCTCTCAACAGGTTTGAGATTGCAAATTTTTCAGATTTGAGCTTTATGCAGCGGGGTATAATAAATCTCATAAAACTTTAGGTTTTTTTCCCTCTAAAAATTTAAGTTTTCTAGTGAAAAAAACATTTTTTTTTGAGATTTTAACATTCGGATTTTAATAAATAACCTACAACGAGCAATGTAAGAGGATATGTATAATTTTAAAACAAATTATCAACAATTTTGCAAATTCAAGCCCACAATCTAGCAATAATTCACCCCTTTCTAATGAAAATTCTCCAATTTGTGGACATGAGTTAGAACTGTGATGTGGAGAGTGTAAATTGATTGTGGCTAAAGCAAAATATTATTTTGTGCTACCAAACTGGTGATATTTTGTAATATAGGATACTGTTTATTATTTGCCTTTGTAAAGTTTAATATAAATCAGCTCTACACGGTGAGACAGTGGTAATGTCGAGCTCAACATATAATTAAATAAATGTGAAGTAACAATATTACTATTTGGTGAAAATGAAAGGTATCTGTTAACCTGTAAGGACAGCAGAGCTATTTTCTTTGTAGTAGATATCTACTAACATGTCATGCATCCGACACCTTTTCATTTATATAATATGATCTAAACAGTGTAAGTAAGGGATTAAAAGAGTACTGTATAAAATGCTGTTCTGCTTTGGTATATCATAGGGCCTGGTTTACCTGACAGTGGTGCTATTAGGCCTTCAAAATGTTCCCTCCTGCTGCAATTGCTCATTGCTCCTAAGTGAATGAGAACTATACTAAGGGGGTTATTTATTAACGTTCATATTTCATGTTCATGTTGTTTGAATATGAGGTATTCAATTCTTTTCAATTTTATTTGATTGTTTTTTTATTCAGATTTTTTAACAAGTAATAGGATACCTTTTTTTAAAGTAAACCTTTAAAATAAGTGAATGTATAATTGTTGAGAGTGCTATTCTAAGCACTTTTACAGTTTACATTATTTATTTTTTTAATTCCAAAATATTAAGGAATTTTGTCTCAACAGCTCCACCTGATGTGCAGTTTCCGACAATGAAGTAGTCAAGGAAGTTGTCAGGAGAAAGAAAGAGTGCTGGTATGATGATCTTCCAGTTAGGAAATATGTAAGAAATGTTATTTGAGGTTTCTTATGTTTTTTCCTAACCAGAAGAACTGCAGGCCAGCCCTCTTTCTTTCTCCTGACAACTTCCTTGACTACTTCATTTTCTGAAACTGACTAGCACGTAGTGCTCTTGTGACAAAATGCAATCATATTAACAGCACATGTATCCCTTAAAATAACTGAATTAAAACAAATAAATAATGAATGTAAATTGCTTAGAATAGCACACTCATCAATTTTACATACTTATATTAAAGATTTACTTATCCTTTAAATTGTGAGTTAAATGAAGTAGAAAAAAAACCCTCTAAAATTACATAAATTAAAATTTTGATAATCAGGCCCCTATGTAATTGCTTGCTGCAGAATACAAAGACTGCAGTACTTCACAAACCTGCAGGGAAAATTGTATGCTCTTGAAAGCAGGTGTTAGAGGTGCACCACTGGGTTAAACATGCAGGCCAGATGCTATTTACTGTCTCAGAATAAGTGCAGAAATCACTTGAGTAAAAATGTCCTTGTCTTCTGAGGTTTAATGACACAACCTGTGATAACTGGTGGAACTCTCCTGTGCTCCTTCAATCAGCAGGGGCTTTTGTCTATAAGACTTTTATAGAAAAGAAACCAGCACAATAGTGCTGAAATGTTTTACTGCCCCTAACATTTTACTTAGCCATAAGCTAAGCTGTAATATGTGTTAGCCTTCTCTTCTCCAGGTCAACAGACTTCAAAGTCTTCAACTTCTCCGCATGAATGCTAGTAAAGTGCATGCCCCACCCGATGAACACAGCATTAAAGCCCTTAATGTGACTGTTCACTGATTCTTTTTTGCCAGCTACCTGTATTATACTGTACAAAATACCCTAATCCTGAGTTTATTTCTCTAGAGACGTTAAAATACTTATGAAATACACTATTCAAAAGCTAAATTATCTTGCTCACAAGTATAACCTTGTTCAAGTTAAAATCATGATTCGGAAAAAGAACTTTCAAGCAGTATGTCTTCAGACACTGAGACAATAATGCTACAGAAAGTCACCACAGTAAATTGAGTGTTATAAGCGAGTGGACAAAGTAATCTACTCAGTATCGTGACCTTTATTGCAGCTTATCCAAACAGGGGTCATTTTGGTTCATAGTATAGTTTAATAAAAAAATTTTAGAATTATGCATGAATTTGAAAAATAGAAGTAGTCTATATTCGGTAATATAATAAAAGTCACAAAGTTTCACATAATATCTTTGAACTGAAACAGCAGACCAGAAAACCATACCAGAGATTTACATGGAGCAAAGTTTGCACCTTTTATTACATAGTAACCCAAGCCTTTCTTTAGACACAGGAACGGAGATGTGAGAGTATCCTATGGGGCATATTTATTATGCTGTGTAAAACTAAATTCACCAAAAAAACTGTGAAAAAAGCTGTGTAAAATAAATGGCAAAATTATCAAGATGTTGTTTTATGCCAGCCAGGTGTCCGGTTTTCCACCATTATTTTACACTGCTTTGACCTTTGTAAGTAAGTTCCGGCAGAAGTTACTCAATGAAAAAGCGCGTAAAAAAATTACGCCATGTTTACACAGTGATGCCTGGCGATGTGTGGCAAATTATTCTGCTGTTTTTACGCCACATAATAAATATGGCTCTAAGAAATGCTCAGTATATCCATCCTCTCTTAAAGCTTTAAAGGTGCAAACAATAAAAACCAGTAGATTTTTGGAATAAGCTGAAATTCTGGAAAAATAACACATTGTGGGTAATAAAACATCAATGTGCCTGTGAAATAGAACACCAGTTATGATAACAGAGGATATGCTATCTTAAATATTCTTGAATACATCTCAGGGGTTTTAATGAAAGCAGAGTTTGTGATTAGCTAAGCTCTTTCTTATTCTCACCTTTTACTCAAGCAGACTACTGATTAATTTGCCAGAAACCTAACACCATGTCTGTCCTGCAGCTGAGCACTATAATGTAACAGCACCAACTGTAGTCAGTTAAATCAAGGTCTATTGTGAGTCATTGGGTCAGATTCAATACAGTGAGGAAAAGGTGAAAATTCCTTGATGTAATTCAATTTGAGATGCAATTCAATTCAGAAAAAGTGGTTTATCATGGTTTATCGCGTGAAAATTGTATGGGAAAAACTGAAACTTAATTAGGAGAAGTTTTTTCTCCTCTAATTGAATCTGGGCCATGAGTTTTCACGTGATAATCAATGAGATAACTTTTTCTAACTGAATGGGATCTGTTCCATTGAATTGTCACCATGTTAAGGCTTTCCATATATTCAAAGGCTATACTGCACTAAAAGCTTCAACTTGCATTGCTATGTTAGTGACAGCATTTAGTTATCTTCTAGCACACCTATAATTATCTAAAGTGGTTGTTCACCTTCCAAACACCTTTTTCAACTCAAGTTGTTTTTACCAGTAATAAAATTCTTTTTTCAATTGATTTCTGTGTTATATTTTTTTAGTTTTCCCAGAATTGTAGTTTAAAGTTTAATGCTTGTCTCTGTTGTTACTGGCAGCTCAGTAATCCAGGTGCAGAATCTGAACTGTTAGAAATCTCAGTAGGATCTTTTGCAAATATTGTATCAATTATAACAGCCACCTTTAATGAAACTTTAAACTTCACAAAAACAGTCAAAAATAGAAAGTAGTTTTCTAAAAGTTTTCTTTATTTCAGATGAACTATCTTAAAATAACTGAACTGAAAAAAGTGTTGGAGACTGAATAACTCCATTTAATATAACAGGTGATACAGATCTTTCAAATACACTGAAACCTTCATTATTATTATTGAATAATAATAATGAAGGTTTCAGGGTATTTGGTTATTGAAGTCTAGTTGGATTTGAAGCACTTCAGTAGCTGATGTGTCACCAGTGCCTAAGGTAATTATGGTCCATTATAAGAAGTCTTCAAGAGGAGCTTTGAGAGTTGGATCAGCATTAATTATTAAAATAATAATAATAATAATAATAATAATAATAATAATAATAAATTACAATGTTTGGATGACATTCATGATTGGGTTATAAATGTGAAATACTATAGTCATTAATATATCATAATTTTGTAATTTTGAAGTATTCTATGTAAGATATTTTTTGTAACCATCCATGTGAAAATATTGTTAACAGATTGACAGTATAAAATCATGATGGTTAGGGGGTGCCACTAGGTATAGAGCTGATCTATTCTATGGAAGCCAGCACTATAGTAAAGGTAAATGAGGGTTTAGGGGATGCTAAGACAGAAATTAATTTAAATTAATTTAAAAACCAACTAAAAGTATGGTATGCATGTGGCTATCAAGTGGAACTGGTACAATATCAAATTACTAGTTAAGCATTTAGGCAGTTATGATCATAATATCGAATGTGTCAACTCTTTGTAAGGAAACAAGAGATGCTGTCAATATAGTCAATGAGTTATTTGTTAGAGAAACAAAGGGAAAATACAGTATAACCTGTTGCAAGTCTTAGGGGCAGATTTACTAAGGGTCGAATTTCAAAGTTAAAAAAATGTTGAAATTCGACCCTCGAATTGAAATCCTGCGACTTCGAATATCAAAGTCGAAGGATTTTTAGTGTATTCGATCGATTAAATAGTTTGAATGGAACGATTTGAATGATTTTTAGCAAACGATCGAAGGATTTCTATTTGATCAAAAAAACCTTAGAAATGTGTTGTGGAAGGTCCCCATAGGCTAACATTGCACTTCAAAGTTTTTTTAAAGAGACAGTACTTCAATTATCAAATGGTCGAATATTAGATTTTTACTTCAAATCGAAGTCGAAGTAAATTCGAAGTCGTAGTATACTATTCGATGGTCGAAGTATTAAAAAAAATGACTTCAAAATTTGAACTTTTTTAACTTCGAAAATTCACTTGAGCTTAGTAAATCTGCCCTTTAATCTTATAGTAAAAGAAATTTGTCTGGAAGAGAGGGTATTATAAGCAGGATCATGTAATACTGGAACTTAATTTTGGAGAAAAGTTTTTTCTTCTCAAACTGAATCTCGCTTAGAAGAAAAGAAGAAAAGAAGTGTTTACATGATCGCCTAGATTTAATTCAGTGAGAAAAAGTTATCTCGTAGTTTATCTTGTGAAAAGTTATGGATGAGATTCAGTTCAAGGAGGAAAAATGTTTCTCCTAATTCATTTCCATTTTTTTCACACGATAAATGGTGAAAGTTTTCTGAATTGAATTTCATCTCAAATTGAATAGCTTCCATTACTTTTCACAGGATAAACCTTATTTCCACTGCATTGAATCTGTCCCATTAAACCGTAAAATAATGTTTTTTTCATTGATTTGAATCTGACACTAATGTCTAAAAAAGTAATATGTATTGACAGAATTAGCCTTTACCTACAAACCAAATGCCTCCATGGAATTCCATATCTTTTTTGACCTTGTCATGTAGAAATCCTGTCTTTGCTGGAGCTTAAATTTCTTTTTGGCTTGAAAAGGATACCTTCTATGTATATGTGAACATTACTCATATCTTCTAGAATAAAATGGGGGTCATTTATAATGTTCTCGCATTGTGTATTTATTTGCAAATGATTGTACTGCCTATGGTTTTCCCTAAGCGCATAAATATTGCACTGCTGTGTCTCCTTTGTTGTCGCAAAGAGCAAAACAATTCGCACCAATAAGACTAAAAATCCACATCTCGCAATGTAATATTGTTCCTTAAACTGTTATTGCATTGCGAATTTTAATTGCGCACTGCGAATTTTAATTGCACACTCATAAGCAGTGCTTGAAGGTGTCGTAATCTTTTGGAGCAAACATAACGACTTTTTCAGTAGGAAGTTTTATTACATTGACTGCGCATTGGCTTAAACTATAAAATTCGCAAACGGTCTTTCACTTTCGGAAGTGGTCGCTAAACAGTTTCCGGGCTCGCAAAAGCTATATTAAATTCGCACAAAGCAAAATTTGTTCGCGCAAAGGCATAACTTTTCGCATTGCGAATAGTTTTTCCGTTAGCGATTTTTATTACATTCCCCCGAAAATCTTATCCAGCTTTATAAATATAAACATGCGCAGGGCAAACATTGTCACAACATTTATATATGAGCCCCATTGAGTCTGGTTCCTAAATAGAGGGAAATATGGGCAAAATATTATTTATGGCTACACACCAGTTGGATACATTCTTTCTCATATAAAAAAGTATGTTTTATTTAAAACTGCCTGACCAATACATATTGGAAATAATTTGTTAGGGTTCTCACACATAGGTTTTTCAGCCCACATTCCCCTACCCCTACTGATAAAAACACACAGCATTTGTTATGTACTAGGGAACAGAAATCATCGCAAATATTTGCCTTTTTACCCCCATATGTAATAAAAGGCACTGTTTGCCGATAAGCAGTAACCCATAGCAACAATAAGATGTTTTCTTTTAAACGGTGACGTGTCAATGCTAAGTGCTGATTGGTTGCTATGGGTTGCTACACCTGGGCAAACTTTTTTACATAACCCTATTAATGTCCTATGGACTCTTACAGTTTTTGGGAAGGGGCTGCTCTTATAAGGTAAAGATATAAATTTTTTATTTTCTATTTTGTATTCTGAATATTTTTTACACTTATGTTTGTGGGCCCTAAAAGTTATTTCCATAGCCTCTCACTTACAGATTTGCTTTCTAAAAGGAATATACTGAATAAATATTATCTTAAAGGACAACCATTTTTGTTTTCATTGCAGAAAGTATCCAAGCCTATAGGGATCTTACTGTATATAATTGGGAAGGCAATGTGCAAAAAACTTGTACAATTTACCATTTTTTGGCACTTTGCAGACCGTTAGATATGTTGTGTTGTTTTTAAATGCTTAATATTACACAGGAATATGAACCAAACCACCAGTGTGGGCACAATTAGCCAATGATTTGAAGTGAAAGCCGTCTGTACTGAATCTTGAAGTATTGCATATCAGTCTGTGGCAATGAATTGATGGGCATACTAAAATATGAATCCAGAATTTATGGTTTGAGACATACAAGGTAAAAGAAAAACATGTTTAAAAAAATGAGAATAGAGAAGTGCCCCTTGATTTCTGTCATTGGAACCACTGTTTGCTATTTGACACTATTCACACAATGGTGCAGATTTACCACACTGAGAAATGTCCAATTTGACAGACAGACAGAGAAACTGAAAGTCATTTTGTGTTGCCGAACATTTGCTTCTTTTCAACAGGCATAATTATGTCAATGAAAAAAAAACTAATTTCACCAGGTCCAGGCTGGTAAACTGCTGTTAAGAGAATACACAATGTCACTGCAAAAATATGCCACAAAAATATGATCAGATGTAGCTGGAGGCACAATATAACCATAAAATCGTGTATCGTTTCAGAACGCTTTGCAACCACACCCATCTATTTACCATTTCAGAAAAAAACATCCTAAATAAGCAAATGGGATATTATTTTTTCAAGCATGTAAATTATTTTTGTGTAATAACACAAATCAGGGTTGTGCTCATCACTTTTTTTTTCCAAAGTAGAACGCAAAGTAGTTTTGATAATAAATGGTAAGCTAATGACAGGTAAAGTGGCTCTGAATGCTAAAAACCCTGAAGCAGGAGATG
The DNA here is from genome assembly GCF_017654675.1 of Xenopus laevis. NCBI lineage: Eukaryota > Metazoa > Chordata > Amphibia > Anura > Pipidae > Xenopus > Xenopus laevis. The sequence goes on along the minus strand of NC_054377.1, from coordinate 32,206,072 downwards.
TTGGTTAAATAAACATGTAAAGCTCTGGTGGCCATAATAAAACCACTTTATCTTTCTGTGCCTGGGGCAACTAAAATGACAAAATAAGCTCTATGAATCAGTACACCAAAGTTCAGATTTTTTTTATTTGTATATTGTACATTCCACTTTATATTCCACTTTACATTCCAATTTATATGTGTATATTAACGTAGTATCTGATTCTAATAGTCCAATAAAACTATGTTTTCCAACACCTCTCCAGTTTCATAATGTGACATCTAGTCTTTAGCATTAGTTGATAAAGGCATAAAATGTGGAAGGTATGCATAACATGCCCATTTTGTTGACAGTTAAGCATGGGTAATTCGCTTTAATGGATAGAAAAGTAGCTGTGTTGTAACACCCATTACTGAGATTCTGTATCTGCATTTGCTTCTGTCTTTGCATTGAATAGCAATTAATACAATTATTTTCTACACAATCATGGCACAGTTGCCCAAGGGGCAGTTCCATTTGTGCCATGTATTAACCACCATGGAAATGTCTGCTATATTTTGTAATCCTACAATTTTCTATAGTTAGTACATGACATTTAGATCTGTTGGGGATACTACTGTTATTATCTATTTATCATTTGAGTGTAAGTGCAATGAGTATCAATTATATTTCTGGAACGCCTATGACAGGCATAAGGTTATCCAGGGAATGAAACAGGGTCAAGTATTAATGGAGCCTGAACTTTTACAAGAAGTGAGAAAATAAGCAGTGATTACGGACCACTTATAATTTTACGCTTCTAAATATGCCACATCAGCTGCAAGTTTACTGTCAGGCATTAGTAATATTGGTATCAGTAAAATAATTTTTTTTTGGCACTTTGCATCTTGCCCTGAATTGATAGATTGGTATGTTGCAGCATGTGATGCATCTATTTGTGCTTATAAAATGGAGGGCAAACATTTGGCCCTTACTTTATATGCCATAATGCAATAAATAATTATTTGCGGCAGAGACTGCGTCTTATGTGCTCCATCCATACCTTTGTTTGCTGAAATTATATGCCATAATGGCTGGATTTGGCAGTGCTGCATAATGGGGAAATGGGCAATTTTCTCTTGCTTATTAATACTTAAAGTATGCAACTATACCCCAAATATAACCCTCTAGTCTATATCATTACATATTATCATAGAAAAGACAGAAAAGAAATCTAAGGACAATTTAGAAGTTCTCAAAACTAACCAACTCTAAAACAGAGTGCTTATTCAGGTGAAAACAAGTATGTCCAAAATGGGCCCTCTTTTTTAAAAGTTGTCTCTCCTTGTTGGAGGGTTTATAATGCGATCTAAATTTATTTATAGACTTTATACTATTATATAAAGGATGCAATTATGGTCTGTTAGATGGATTCAGCTATTTGGATCTACAGTGGACAAGGACTATGGATGAATCATTGAGCATCAGAATGTGGGCACTGCGTGACAGATTTGAGTTGTAAAATTAATAATAAATATGCTATTGAGATATTAGTACTTTATACAGTGGGATGTAAACCTGAGAGGATGATCACTAGACATGAGATATAAGCATAGCTGGCCTCAAACTAATAATGCTAATATAATCAGATATATAATAATATAATCATCAGCAACACAAGTGGTCCAACTCCTTGTATGTAGTGAAGTATAACGTGAGTATTATTTTCACCTGAATAAGCACTCTGTTTAAAATTGGTCAGTTTGAGAAGTTCTAATTTGTACTCAGTCTTCTTCTCTGGTTGGGAGGTCAAGACTGTAATTTTTTGTGTATTTTTATTTACATTCTAGCCGGCAGTAAGGCATTTCGGGGAGATTAGACGCCTGAAGAAAAGGCGATTTGTTGCTAGACGACTAATCTCCCCAAGTTGCAGTGTGTGCCACCACCCTTAGGAACCTCCCGAAGGGCTAGGGATGCTGCCTGCCACTTCATGGAGCAGAGGGAGAAGTGACCAGGTGACTGAGAGTCTAAAGTGATTGAGGAAAGGCTGGTGAGCTAGTATCCCAGGAGGGGAGAGTCAGGAGGGTTTATTGAGAAGCCCAGAATATTGTGGAAGGTGTATGTGGAAGGCACCCTGTATGGTGAGAAACCCAGAGTGAAGAAAAGTATAGAATGCATGCTGTTGAAACTCTCATGAACCGTGTTCGTGTTACCTGTATGTTGGGAAGAGTTTGCCAAAATAAACCTGTGTTTTTGCCTAAAGACATTGTGTCCCTGTCTTAATGCTCCTGATCCTACGCTTACCTACCATAGCTAATTTCCCCCAAAAAACTGTGTGTACAGGCAGTCAGCTTGTCACACGATACATAATAAAAACAAGGGGTTGGAATCAAGCACTAGTCAACATATGGTAAATATATGGTCTGCATTTGTAAAAGGATAGTAGCATTGATGCTCAAGTGAAATATGGGTAATAGCTAAGGGCCTGCCTATAAACTGCACTGTAAGTGCATGGTGGCGTAGAGTTTCATGAAAGAACATACAAAATTAAAGAAAGTAAGCAAATCTATAAGTAACTCAATGACTGATTTACCATGTCCCTGTTTAACTATGAGTCTCAAATTTACCAGGCAAATATTATGAATAGTTTAAACATGCAACAAGGCTGGGTTACTCCATAAAGAGGGGATGTGCATAACATTGGATAGGCTGTGAATAACATTGGATTACATTTATTACTATCAGCAATGATACTATTAAGAGATAGCATCATTACTGGTACAACTGATAGGACAAAACTATAAAAAGTGGAGATTTATGCAGCATCCATTTACAAAGCATGGTTATTGGTGGGGCTACTGAATAATGTGAGGAAAGAGCTATAATATGATATTAGGGAGTGCCAACTTTTTTGTTATTTTCTGGTATTTGGTGCTTGAAGTCAATGGGGCTTGCTAATGCAAATAACAATAAGCAGAGGGGATAGCCCTGCCTTGTACCTTTATGTATACAGAACTCTGACGTTGAGCTGACGTTGATTTTTGAGAGGACGCCAGATGATTCAGAGGGTCAGATGGTTCTGACCCAGTTTATTAATGACATGCCTAGGTAAAAATTCCCCCAAAAACCATCTAGAGACAACACAAACCCTCTTGCCTGCATTTGTGTGGTTTACCTGTTGTTGACAGTTGTCTTAAGTTATGCCTGTAGTTTTGACTGGCGTGATGAACGCTCTTGCACAGAAAGGCATGTGTGTTATTTGCTTTTCTATAATACAATATGTAGTGGCTATGCTCCTAAGAGCTTTTTGAGATATTTTTTTTTAGCAAATTTGCTTAAGGGTGGAATCTTCTATTATTTTTATTAGGTTCCAGAACTTTACATTTTATTTGCTTAAGGGTGGAATTTTCTATTATTTTTATTAGGTTCCAGAACTTTACATTTTATTTCAATGGCACTTTTTTATACTAATGTATGTCTCTAACATTACTGTATTGCTTTTCTGAGCACCATAATTGGACTTGCATTCATTTTACTAGATACCCTGTAACAATATCTTTCAATCTTTAAACTTGTTAAAAAGGTATTGTGCAGTGTGTTGCAATCTCTTACATTTGTGTGTTGCATCAGTCTCCCTCTTTAAATGGGTATATTGGAGGAAAAAACTGCTGAAATTTTAAACAATTCCAAATTGTAAATATTTCATCAGTGCACCAATGTGCTGAGAAATGCCAGCATTACGTTAATAAGCAGCAGAGCACAAATCATTTTTTCACCCTCAAGCAGAATGTCTGTTGCTTGGTGAAGTTTTACAGAGACCCCTCCCCCATGAAATAAACGCCGTCAGCGGAACAACACAATGCACATGTGAACAATCTGTCCTCTGCACAAATATTTTTTCCTTTGCACACAGTTATGATATACTTTTCAAGCACCTTGAGATTAAGTTGACAACAGAAAAAAAGATTGAACATTTTTATTTTTGCAGTTGTGCCCAGTCTTCATGAAAAGGCAGTTCTTTTGGGAAAATAAAGTGATGCCACCTTTTAAAATCAAATTAAATTTGCAATGTAATAAACTGGATAATGATTGCATGCAATTTTATTTCATTTTTGCGAATGCTTATTCCATTTACACCTTTTATTACATAGAACCCTATAGTATTATTACAGGTTAAATAAATAAACATATATATATATATATATATATATATATATATATATATATATATATATATATATATATATACACTCTCAAATGAACCAGCAACACAGGGATATTTTTCAAAAGTAGAAAGTGTATTTAGTGAAGCATGTTCCAGCCAACGTAACGTTTCGGTCCCTACCGGGACCTTTCTCAAGCTTCACTAAATACACTTTCTACTTTTGAAAAATATCCCTGTGTTGCTGGTTCATTTGAGAGTGCATATGTGATACTTTAACCGTGCAACTGGGTGAAGTTGAGAAGCGGTGTGCCACCCATCCAAATACTATATATATATATATATATATATTTTCATATTTATTTAAAGGAAAGTATATTTGCGGTAATGCTAAAGGACATCATAGTACTATATGGTAGTCGGTATATTAGTCGGTTGTACTGTGCCAAAGGAATGGACGGCACTCCACTTGAAGAGGGAAAAGATCTTTATTGCAAGCTCATGCCTATGATTAAGGTATTGTATCCCGAAACACGTAGGGCCGTTTGATCCCTGCATGAGCTTGCAATAAAGATCTTTTCCCTCTTCAAGTGGAGTGCCGTCCATTCCTTTGGCACAGTTCGAGTAAAGCGGTGGGGACGCTGCGGACAGAGCACCCCTGAAGAGGGGTTGGAGCTGCTATAGGAGGGGGAGGCTGAGCGGTCTCCTAGCAGAGACAGAGGAGCCGATTACAGTCCCGAGACCTGCTCGCTCCCCCTATTAGTCGGTTGTGCCTTGCAATGGATGGTGCAGAAGGTAAATATATGCTAGGAAGTTCTGTACCCAAAAACATCCTCTATAGACTATGCAGAGCTGGCTAAAATAATGCTGAGTCAAGCAGAACTACACTACCTAGTGGTACAGACTATGGGTCAAAAAGATCTTTTCAACTTCAGAGCAGATTTCAGGCGATCCTGTCCAATGCACATTGTTGAAAGCAGACTCTTTCCAGGGTAACTGGAATATACCATGGCATTCACTGAAGAAAAAAACAGTGACCTGCTGTTTTTATGCTGTCTACATTAGCTCTGCTCTATATGAGCAGAGAGCCAAGATCCTGGTTTACTGTTATAGGTATTCTTGTATTCCCTGTCAGGCATGGTGACCTTAGCTGTTACTAATCTGGCTACAGGTGCTCAGTATAAGTATAAGTATTAGTCTGGCTATATAACCCCCTGCTCTGAAGGACTCACTACCCATTATAGGTCAAGCGTGCTTGGTCCTAGGTGCTTTTTTCCCTGCAACTGATGTTCCTTTGACTCCTGTTACCTGTTCCTGTCCCCTGTGTGACTTCCTGGTTCTGACCCTGACCTTGAGTTTGTCTCACGATTCTGCTCCTATTATCTGGTTCTGACCCAGCCTATCTGATTACGTCCAGCTCCTTCCTTACCGGCTCCTTCCCTGATAATAAGTTTGGCAACCTTGCCTTCCCCCATGTGAGTTGCTGGATTCTTGTGCAGTCCTGGCGGTATTTGAGTAGCTGAGGGCCAGGCCCAAAGTCAAATGTGTTATAGGCATAAAAGCACACTTAGACAGGAATTTAGTCACTCCCCTGGGGTTTAGGTTTGCCATATGTGACACTATGAAAACATTCAACCTGATATTAGTGGGGAAAGTGACTAGAAGGAAAGGATATTAGTCATATATAAGGATTTTGACAGTGGCAGAACTACCGGGGGAGCAGGGGGTGCGAGTGGGCCAGGGCCCGCACCCCCTCGGGGCCCCCCGGCAGCTCACACGCCACTAACAAATGCGGCCAAATGCGGCCGTACGGAGGGGGGTGGGCCCGGCTGCGTGTCACGCACCAGGGTCCGCCCCCCTCTAGTGACGCTACTGGATTTTGACTAATCATATAATGTTCTTATTATTGGTGCAGAGAACATTTTAAGTATATATTAGACAAACCAATGCTTTTGTTCATATTATAATTGTTGATGTATAAATCATCAAAACATAGAATAATGATTTTGTATAGCAATCATAGTTACAGTTATAGTTAAGAAGCAGGGTGGAATATAAGCGCATTTGCAAAGCTTTTGCAGGTAATCTGCATGTACATAAACCCATGTTAAAGATTCACAATTTGCACAATACTCATTACTGTGTGAATCTGGTTCTTGCAAAGAGTGTACGTTTCAGTGGTTATCAGCTAAGGTTATCACCTAATGCTAGATACCCTAGAGATCTGAGAGACAAATATATATGTATAGCCATACGTGTTTCACTTTACATAAACATGTGACGTTTCCCTGCTCACATTCTCTCAATCAACTGAACTTTTTTCTTTCGTCAGGCCTTGTAAATTTGCTCTACAATTATCTCTTTATCTTTCTTCAGACAGTTCTCTAATTTCCTTGTGTTCCTTACTTACTTGATTTTTCTTCCTCTCTTTCCTCCACATTCATTCTTTTCTAACCCTCTTTGTCTTCCAAATTTTATTATGCAGATATGGGATCTCTTCTCCGAAAAACCCAATATATAGAAAATTCAGAATCTGAAATCAAAAAACGCTTAACTGGAAAACCCCTGGTCCAAAGCATCCCTGATAAAAGATTAACAACTGTACTCTCTTTCTTAACATTCTTTCCTTTCTTTATACATGTACTTCTCATCCTTTTTTCCTAACTTCTTTCCATATACCTTCTCTCTTTTTTTCTCAGCCTTTGTCTTTTCCTTTTCATTTGTTTTATGCTCTGTCCTCTAATCCGTTCTTTTATATTTTTTCCCTTTGCTTCTCCCATGTGGCATGTGTATTCACATTCCCTTTATCTCTTCACCATTCTGTCTTTTGCACTACACTTTTTTGACTTCTCTCCACTTGTGCTTTTTCTTTATTTTTGTAGTTCTCTCCCTTCCTCTTTCTTTCTGTCCTCCTCTACCCCATATCTTTATTTATTTCCTTTCCATTTCCCCATTTTGCTGCCCTATTTTCCAATCAAATTTACATTTTATGCCACACCTTAAGATCTTCTATCGCTTCTTCATTTTACCATCCCTATTACCCTAACCATTTTATGTCCTTTTGCCTTTAACCTCCTCTTGATTTCCCTTACCATAATAGCTTTAAAGACAAAAAAACACACACTTTTATCATCGGTTGTGAGACAGTGTATGCAATTTTATGCAGAATCTTTTGACACTTTACTATGTGAATGATTTTACCTGTATTCACACCTTGTTCATTCCATTATATACGTGTTCCCAGTAGCACTGGCCTGCAAAAACATTATAGAAACTTATGGGAGAAAATACCCAAGTTGAAAAATGATAGTAGTTATTCTTTTTCTGGCCCAAGTTAGAAAATGCTATTTATGTTACTGTTGAGGGCATTCCTTAACAAAATCTATAATTTACCAAGGTGAAAATGTGTATCATGGTTGAGGTTCCAGAATCTGACATTTAGGGGAGTCATGAAAATGGCAATTTCAGCTTCCAGTGACTCTGGGGGTGCTAAAAGTGGTCATAAGTTTTGTCTCCTTGTCCCCTTACACACCAGTTAGACTAATATCAAATGCCCTAAAACATACCAACACTCAGAAAATTCACTCGCTGCCACTAGGGATGTAGCGAACGTCGGAAAAAAAGTTCGCGAACATATTCGCGAACTTGCGCAAAAATGCGAGCGGTTCGCGAACGGTTCGCGAACCCCATAGACTTCAATGGGAAGGCGAACTTTAACATCTAGAAAAGACATTTCTGGCCAGAAAAATGATTTTAAAGTTGTTTAAAGGGTGCAACGACCTGGACAGTGGCATGCCAGAGGGGGATCAAGGGCAAAAATGTATCTGAAAAATCTGCCTGTGTGTGCTTGGAAGAGATAGTGTAGGGGGAGAGCTGTTAGTGATTTCAGGGACAGATGATAGTAAGCTTGCTGGCTAGTAATCTGCTTGATACTGCTCTGTATTGGAGGGACAGAAGTCTGCAGGGATTTGAGGGACATTTTAGCTTAGGTAGCTTTGCTGGCTAGTAATCTACTGTTCTCTTTAAACAACTGCCATACGTTGACCTTGTAGGCATTGTTTGCCCAGTTTTTTTGGACGCAGCCACTGAAGCACAGTTGCCAGAAAAAATATGCCATATAAATGCTGAAAATAGTAATTTTTCGCCATACGTTGACCTTGTAGACATTGTTTGCCCAGTTTTTTTGGACGCAGCCACTGAAGCACAGTTGCCAGAAAAATTATGCCATATAAATGCTGAAAATATAAATTTTTTTGGTTGCAGCCACTGAAGCACAGAGGCCAGAAAAATTATGCCATATAAATGCAGAAAATATGCATTTTTTTGGTCGCAGCCACTGAAGCACAGTTGCCAGAATAATTATGCCATATAAATGCTGAAAATATAAATTTTTTTGGTTGCAGCCACTGAAGCACAGAGGCCAGAAAAATTATGCCATATAAATGCAGAAAATATGCATTTTTTTGGTCGCAGCCACTGAAGCACAGTTGCCAGAAAAAATATGCCATATAAATGCTGAAAATAGTCATTTTTTGCCATATACGTTGAGTCAACGTATGGCAAAAAATTACTATTTTCAGCATTTATATGGCATATTTTTTCTGGCCTCTGTGCTTCAGTGGCTGCGGCCAAAAAAACTGGGCAAACAATGCCTACAAGGTCAACGTCGTTGACCTTGTAGGCATTGTTTGCCCAGTTTTTTTGGCCGCAGCCACTGAAGCACAGAGGCCAGAAAAAATATGCCATATAAATGCTGAAAATAGTAATTTTTTTGGTCGCAGCCACTGAAGCACAGTTGCCAGAAAAATTATGCCATATAAATGCTGAAAATATAAATTTTTTTGGTTGCAGCCACTGAAGCACAGAGGCCAGAAAAATTATGCCATATAAATGCTGAAAATATAAATTTTTTTGGTTGCAGCCACTGAAGCACAGAGGCCAGAAAAATTATGCCATATAAATGCAGAAAATATGCATTTTTTTGGTCGCAGCCACTGAAGCACAGTTGCCAGAAAAATTATGCCATATAAATGCAGAAAATATGCATTTTTTTGGACGCAGCCACTGAAGCACAGTTGCCAGAAAAAATATGCCATATAAATGCTGAAAATAGTCATTTTTTGCCATACGTTGACCTTGTAGACATTGTTTGCCCAGTTTTTTTGGTTGCAGCCACTGAAGCACAGAGGCCAGAAAAAATTAAACCAGTAGGGTTTGCACCCTAGTTTGTAACGGTGGCGGAGGGAGGAGGAGGACGCTAAAGGACAGCTGTGTGTGGAGTCATGAGGCTTGAAGAGAAGGACAGCTGCATAGAAGTCAGAACAAGTCTTCCGGCGTGCAGTAACCCTCCGAGATCCACCCCTCATTCATTTTAATAAAGGTCAGGTAATCGACACTTTTGTGACCTAGGCGAGTTCTCTTCTCAGTTACAATCCCTCCTGCTGCACTGAAGGTCCTTTCTGAGAGCACACTTGAGGCTGGGCAAGACAAGAGGTTCATGGCAAATTGTGACAGCTCTGGCCACAGATCAAGCCTGCGCACCCAGTAGTCCAGGGGTTCATCGCTCCTCAGAGTGTCGATATCTGCAGTTAATGCCAGGTAGTCCGCTACCTGCCGGTCGAGGCGTTCTTTGAGGGTGGATCCAGAAGGGTTGTGGCGCTGCCTTGGACAGAAAAACATTTGCATGTCTGACGTTACAGACTGGCCAAAGGGCTTTGTCCTTGCAGGTGTGCTCGTGGCAGGATTACTGGCACCTCTGCCCCTGGAATGTTGATGAGTTCCTGAAGTGACATCACCCTTAAAAGCATTGTACAACATGTTTTGCAGGCTGGTTTGTAAATGCCGCATCTTTTCGGACTTGTGGTATGTTGGTAACATTTCTGACACTTTATGCTTGTACCGAGGGTCTAGTAGCGTTGCGACCCAGTACAGGTCCTTCTCCTTAAGCCTCTTGATACGGGGGTCCTTCAACAGGCATGACAGCATGAAAGACCCCATTCTCACAAGGTTGGATGCAGAGCTATCCATCTCCGCTTCCTCATTATCAAGGACTGCATCATCCACGGTCTCCTCCCCCCAGCCACGTACAAGACCAGGGGTCCCCAAAAGGTCACCACTAGCCCCCTGGGAAGCCTGCTCCTGTTGGTCCTCCTCCTCCTCCTCCACAAAGCCACCTTCCTCCTCTGACTCCACTTCTGGCACCTCTCCCTGCGTTGCAGCAGGTGCCTGGGTTCGTTCTGGTGATTCCGACCAGAAATCGTGCGCTTCCAGCTCCTCGTCACGCTGGTCTACAGCCTCATCTGTCACTCGTCGCACGGCACGCTCCAGGAAGAAAGCGAAGGGTATTAGGTCGCTGATGGTGCCTTCGGTGCGACTGACCATATTTGTCACCTCTTCAAAAGGTCGCATGAGCCTGCAGGCATCGCGCATAAGCACCCAGTAACGGGGGAAAAAAATCCCCAGCTGTGCAGATCCAGTCCTACCACCCAGTTCAAAAAGGTACTCGTTGACGGCCCTTTGTTGTTGCAGCAGACGTTCCAACATAAGGAGCGTTGAATTCCAGCGAGTCTGGCTGTCAGAAATCAAACGCCTGACTGGCATGTTGTAGCGCTGCTGAATGTCAGCAAGGCGTGCCATGGCTGTGTAGGAACGTCTGAAATGGGCCGACACCTTTCTGGACTGGGTGAGAACGTCCTGGAATCCTGGGTACTTGGAGACAAAACGTTGGACTATTAAATTTAACACATGTGCCATGCAGGGCACATGTGTTAAATTGCCTAGTCTCAACGCTGCCAACAGATTGCTTCCATTGTCACACACCACTTTTCCGATCTGCAGTTGGTGTGGGGTCAGCCACCGATCGGCCTGTGACTGCAGAGATGACAGGAGTACAGATCCGGTATGGTTTTTGCTTTCCAGGCACGTCATCCCCAAGACAGCGTGACAACGGCGTACCTGGCACGTCGAATAGCCTAGGGGGAGCTGGGGGTGCACAGGTGTGGAGGAGGAGAAGGAGGACCCAGCAGCAGAGTAAGAAGAAGAAGAAGACGAGGTAGAGAGCGATGGAGGAGTAGAGGTGGTGGCAGAACCGCGTGCAATCCGTGGCGGTGACACCAACTCCACTGTTGTTGTTGAGCTACCCATTCCCTGCTTCCCAGCCATTACCAAGTTCACCCAGTGGGCAGTGTAGGTGACATACCTGCCCTGACCATGCTTGGAGGACCATGCGTCAGTAGTCATATGGACCTTTGGCCCAACACTAAGTGACAGAGATGCGGTAACTTGGCTCTGCACATGTTGGTACAGGTGTGGTATTCCCTTTTTAGAAAAAAAATTGCGGCTGGGTACCTTCCACTGCGGTGTCCCAATTGCTACAAATTTGCGGAAGGCCTCAGAGTCCACCAGCTGGTATGGTAAAAGCTGGCGGGCTAAGAGTGCAGACAAGCCAGCTGTCAGACGCCGGGCAAGGGGGTGACAGTCAGACATTGGCTTCTTACGCTCAAACATGGCCTTCACAGAAACTTGGCTGGTGGCAGATGACTGGGAATGGGAACAGGTGGTCAAGGTGGAAGGCGGAGTGGAGGGTGGTTCAGACGGGTCAAGGAGAGCAGAGGTAGAGCAGTAAGATGCTGGACCAGAAGGAGTGTGGCTTTTAGTTTGCCTGTTGCCTTTGAGGTGTTGCTCCCAAAGTGCTTTGTGCTTGCCGCTCATGTGCCTTCGCATAGAAGTTGTACCTATGTGGCTGTTGGGCTTACCAAGGCTCAGTTTCTGACTGCACTCATTGCAAATTACAATGCTTTTGTCAGAGGCACACACATTAAAAAAATCCCACACTGCTGACTTTTTGGAAGTGTGCGATCTGGCGGTAACAGTAGAAGTTGGCGGAGTTGGCGGTATTGGCGGCAATGGCGGGTGCGTTGGCCGGCTGAACACAGGTGCCGATACATGTTGTTGCCCTGCTGATCCCTGCGGGCTGTCCTCCCTGCTTCTTCTAAGTCTTATTCTCCTACTGCCTCTCTGACTCTCCGTCTCTCCATCTGAACTACCCTCCTCTTGCTCTCTTCTACTAGGCACCCACAAAACATCAATCTCCTCATCATCATTCTCCTCAGATGCATCAATTTCTTCTGACACATCACAGAAGGAAGCAGCAGCGGGGACCTCCTCCTCATCACTCATTATGTCCATCTCTATCGTGTTCTCTGCCAGAATTAAATCTGGTGTAAGGTCCTCATCTCCTTCATCTTCTTCTGGCAATAATGGTTGCGCATTACTCAGTTCAAGAAACTCATTGGAAAATAACTCCTCTGACCCCAGTGAAGAAGGGGCACCGGTGGTGGAGGAAGTGTTACGTGGGGTGGCCATAGCAGTGGAGGATGAGGAGGATGTTGTGGTAAAGTTAGAAACGGTAGAGGATGGGGTGTGCTGTGTAAGCCAGTCAACTACCTCTTCAGCATTTTGGGAGTTCAGGGTCATTGGCTTTTTAAAACTGGGAAATTTGCTAGGGCCACAGGATTGCATAGCAGCACGGCCCCTAGCACGGCCTCTGCGTGGCGGCCTGCCTTTGCCTGGCATTATTTTTAAAAAAACAACAACAACAACAAAAACTCAGTTGGTTTTTCTGGAAACGATAATACACACAGCTAGATGGCGGGTTGAAGAAAACACTGTGCAAATAATGCCTACAAAGTCAACGTATACACTACTACAGCGGTGGATACGGATTACGTAAAATATATGAATGCTGCTTGAAAAAAAGTAACTCAAGTGGTTTTTCTAGAGACGATAATATTATCAATATTTAGACAAAATGTGAACAAGGTCACACAGCTCGATGGCGGGTTGAAGAAAACAGTGTGCAAATAATGCCTACAAGGTCAACGTATACACTACTACAGCGGTGGATACGGATTACGTAAAATATATGAATGCTGCTTGAAAAAAAGTAACTCAAGTGGTTTTTCTAGAGACGATAATATTATCAATATTTAGACAAAATGTGAACAAGCTCACACAGCTCGATGGCGGGTTGAAGAAAACAGTGTGTAAATAATGCCTACAAGGTCAACGTATACACTACTACAGCGGTGGATACGGATTACGTAAAATATATGAATGCTGCTTGAAAAAAAGTAACTCAAGTGGTTTTTCTAGAGACGATAATATTATCAATATTTAGACAAAATGTGAACAAGCTCACACAGCTCGATGGCGGGTTGAAGAAAACAGTGTGCAAATAATGCCTACAAGGTCAACGTATACACTACTACAGCGGTGGATACGGATTACGTAAAATATATGAATGCTGCTTGAAAAAAAGTAACTCAAGTGGTTTTTCTAGAGACGACAATATTATCAATATTTAGACAAAATGTGAACAAGCTCACACAGCTCGATGGCGGGTTGAAGAAAACAGTGTGCAAATAATGCCTACAAGGTCAACGTATACACTACTACAGCGGTGGATACGGATTACGTAAAATATATGAATGCTGCTTGAAAAAAAGTAACTCAAGTGGTTTTTCTAGAGACGATAATATTATCAATATTTAGACAAAATGTGAACAAGCTCACACAGCTCGATGGCGGGTTGAAGAAAACAGTGTGCAAATAATGCCTACAAGGTCAACGTATACACTACTACAGCGGTGGATACGGATTACGTAAAATATATGAATGCTGCTTGAAAAAAAGTAACTCAAGTGGTTTTTCTAGAGACGATAATATTATCAATATTTAGACAAAATGTGAACAAGCTCACACAGCTCGATGGCGGGTTGAAGAAAACACTGTGCAAATAATGCCTACAAGGCCAACGTATACACTACTACAGCGGTGGATACGGATTACGTAAAATATATGAATGCTGCTTGAAAAAAGTGACTCCGGTGTTTTTTCTGGAGACGGTAATATTATGGATATTTAGACAGAATGGGAACAAGGTCACACAGCTCGATGGCGGGTTGAAGAAAACAGTGTGCAAATAATGCCTACAAGGCCAACGTATACACTACTACAGCGGTGGATACGGATTACGTAAAATATATGAATGCTGCTTGAAAAAAGTGACTCCGGTGTTTTTTCTGGAGACGGTAATATTATGGATATTTAGACAGAATGGGAACAAGGTCACACAGCTCGATGGCGGGTTGAAGAAAACAGTGTGCAAATAATGCCTACAAGGCCAACGTATACACTACTACAGCGGTGGATACGGATTACGTAAAATATATGAATGCTGCTTGAAAAAGTGACTCCGGTGTTTTTTCTGGAGACGGTAATATTATGGATATTTAGACAGAATGGGAACAAGGTCACACAGCTCGATGGCGGGTTGAAGAAAACAGTGTGCAAATAATGCCTACAAGGCCAACGTATACACTACTACAGCGGTGGATACGGATTACGTAAAATATATTATGGCTGCTTGAAAAAAGTGACTCCGGTGTTTTTTCTGGAGACGGTAATATTATGGATATTTAGACAGAATGTGAACAAGGTCACACAGCTCGATGGCGGGTTGAAGAAAACAGTGTGCAAATAATGCCTACAGGGCAAATAATGCCTAAAAGGTCAACTTATACACTACTACAGCGGTAGTAAAATAAAAAAAAGTAAAATAAAAAAAAAATGAATATTAAAAAAAAAAAATTAAAGTTGGTGCTGCTGAACTACTAGGAGCAGCAGATTAGCACACCAGTCCCACTCCCCAACACTGCTAGACTAATAGCACTGGGCTCTTATAGTAGTAGTAGTAGTAGTAGTAGTAAAACAACAAAAAAATAAATAAAAGCAGTCCTTACAAGGACTACTGTTATTGCAGCAGTCAGCAGATGAGATCAGAAGCAGGACAGCTGCCCACTGCAGCTACATACAGAGCACTGCAGTAGAAGGTAGATTACTAGCCAGCAAAGCTACCTAAGCTTAAATGTCCCTCAAACCCCTGCAGACTTCTGTCCCTCCAATAACAGAGCAGTATCAAAACGATTACTAGCCAGCAAACTTTCAACTGTCCCTGAAATCACTAACAGGCAGCAGCTCTCTCCCTACACTATCTCTTCAGCACACACAGGCAGAGTGAAAAAACGCTGCAGGGCTTCGGTTTTTATAGGGAAGGGGAGTGGTCCAGGGGAGAGCTTCCTGATTGGCTGCCATGTACCTGCTGGTCTGGGGTGAGAGGGCAAAAAAAAGCGCCAACAATGGCGAACCCAAAATGGCGAACGTCGCGCGACGTTCGCGAACTTCCGGCGAGCGCGAACACCCGATGTTCGCGCGAACAAGTTCGCCGGCGAACAGTTCGCGACATCTCTAGCTGCCACCATCTGTTCTTAATACTTATGTGGATAGAGACCTAATATGATTATTTCCCTGCCTTCTACAACAGGTAATATTTCACTTTACACCAATGTATCACACACTGTCTCTCACTGTAGGTTAATTTCTACTAATTCAAACAAGCACTCCAGTAGCCAAAGGGTTAAATTACATTCAGACACTCTCTCCTATGAACAGTAATTATTATATCTATTGATGATTTTCCCTTTCGACACATAAAGAGTTAATACACCTAGTCACAGACTTTCATAAAGGCTATGCATTCCTTTAGAGCAAAAGGACAAAAATTATTACATTTTATATTTAATATTACAGAAGTAAAGGGTGCATTTATAGATACAAAAAGATGTTACAAAGAAGACATTCATTAAGGGGCACATTTACTAAGGATCGAATATCGAGGGTTAATTAACCCTCGATATTCGACCGTGGAAGTAAGATCCTTCGACTTCGACTATCGAAGTCAAAGGAATTACCGCATTTCCTGCGATCGAACGATTAAATCCTTCGAATCAAAGATTCAAAGGATTTAAATTCATCGATCGAACAATTTTCCTTCGATCACAAATTGGCTAGAAAGCCTATGGGGACCTTCCCCATGGGCTAACATTGATGTTCGGTAGCTTTTAGGTGGCGAAGTAGGTGGTCGAAGTTTTTTTTAAAGAGACAGTACTTCGACTATCGAATGGTCGAATAGTCGAAAGATTTTTAATTCGAAACGTTCGATTCGAAGTCGTAGTCGAAGGTCAAAGTAGCCAATTCGATGGTCGAAGTAGCCAAAAATTACTTCGAAATTCGAAGTATTTTTTATTCTATTCCTTCACTCAAGCTAAGTAAATGTGCCCCAATGTATTGAATTACAAACAGTAAGGGGCAAATTTACTTAAGGTCGAATATCGAGGGTTAATTAACCCTCGATTAAATCCTTAGAAGGATTTTAATCCATCGATTGAACGATTTTTGTTCGACCAAAAAAAGCTAGCAAAGCCTATGGGGACCTTCCCCATAGGCTAATATTGACTTCGGTAGCTTTTAGGGGGTCTCTTAAAGAGACAGTACTTCGACTATCGAATGGTTGAATAGTCGAACGATTTTTAGTCATAGTAGAAGGTCGAAGTAGCCCATTCGATGGTCGAAGTAGCCAAAAAAACCCATTTTTTTCCTCTATTCCTTCACTAGAGCTAAGTAAATGGGCCCCTAAGTAAAATAAAAAGGGAATAGAATACTGAGAGACCCTATACATACCAAACTATATTTTTTTTCCTCTTTTTCCTCCTGAGGCAAGAGTTGGAAAATTCCACAAACTTGGGTCCTCAAGTATGAGCTATATGTGCTACCAGTTTCTTCTATATATTGAGTTGTAATCAGTAGAGATGTCGCGAACTGTTCGCCGGCGAACTTGTTCGCGCGAACATCGGGTGTTCGCGCTCGCCGGAAGTTCGCGAACGTCGCGCGACGTTCGCCATTTTGGGTTCGCCATTGTTGGCGCTTTTTTTTGCCCTCTCACCCCAGACCAGCAGGTACATGGCAGCCAATCAGGAAGCTCTCCCCTGGACCACTCCCCTTCCCTATAAAAACCGAAGCCCTGCAGCGTTTTTTCACTCTGCCTGTGTGTGCTGAAGAGATAGTGTAGGGAGAGAGCTGCTGCCTGTTAGTGATTTCAGGGACAGTTGAAAGTTTGCTGGCTAGTAATCGTTTTGATACTGCTCTGTTATTGGAGGGACAGAAGTCTGCAGGGGTTTGAGGACATTTTAGCTTAGGTAGCTTTGCTGGCTAGTAATCTACCTTCTACTGCAGTGCTCTGTATGTAGCTGCAGTGGGCAGCTGTCCTGCTTCTGATCTCATCTGCTGACTGCTGCAATAACAGTAGTCCTTGTAAGGACTGCTTTTATTTATTTTTTTGTTGTTTTACTACTACTACTACTACTACTATAAGAGCCCAGTGCTATTAGTCTAGCAGTGTTGGGGAGTGGGACTGGTGTGCTAATCTGCTGCTCCTAGTAGTTCAGCAGCACCAACTTTAATTTTTTTTTTTTAATATTCATTTTTTTTTATTTTACTTTTTTTTATTTTACTACCGCTGTAGTAGTGTATAAGTTGACCTTTTAGGCATTATTTGCCCTGTAGGCATTATTTGCACAGTGTTTTCTTCAACCCGCCATCTAGCTGTGTGACCTTGTTCACATTCTGTCTAAATATCCATAATATTACCGTCTCCAGAAAAAACACCGGAGTGACTTTTTTCAAGCAGCCATAATATATTTTACGTAATCCGTATCCACCGCTGTAGTAGTGTATACGTTGACCTTGTAGGCATTATTTGCACAGTGTTTTCTTCAACCCGCCATCTAGCTGTGTGACCTTGTTCACATTCTGTCTAAATATCCATAATATTACCGTCTCCAGAAAAAACACCGGAGTGACTTTTTTCAAGCAGCCATAATATATTTTACGTAATCCGTATCCACCGCTGTAGTAGTGTATACGTTGACCTTGTAGGCATTATTTGCACACTGTTTTCTTCAACCCGCCATCTAGCTGTGTGACCTTGTTCACATTCTGTCTAAATATCCATAATATTACCGTCTCCAGAAAAAACACCGGAGTGACTTTTTTCAAGCAGCCATAATATATTTTACGTAATCCGTATCCACCGCTGTAGTAGTGTATACGTTGACCTTGTAGGCATTATTTGCACAGTGTTTTCTTCAACCCGCCATCTAGCTGTGTGACCTTGTTCACATTCTGTCTAAATATCCATAATATTACCGTCTCCAGAAAAAACACCGGAGTGACTTTTTTCAAGCAGCCATAATATATTTTACGTAATCCGTATCCACCGCTGTAGTAGTGTATACGTTGACCTTGTAGGCATTATTTGCACACTGTTTTCTTCAACCCGCCATCTAGCTGTGTGACCTTGTTCACATTCTGTCTAAATATCCATAATATTACCGTCTCCAGAAAAAACACCGGAGTGACTTTTTTCAAGCAGCCATAATATATTTTACGTAATCCGTATCCACCGCTGTAGTAGTGTATACGTTGACCTTGTAGGCATTATTTGCACACTGTTTTCTTCAACCCGCCATCTAGCTGTGTGACCTTGTTCACATTCTGTCTAAATATCCATAATATTACCGTCTCCAGAAAAAACACCGGAGTGACTTTTTTCAAGCAGCCATAATATATTTTACGTAATCCGTATCCACCGCTGTAGTAGTGTATACGTTGACCTTGTAGGCATTATTTGCACACTGTTTTCTTCAACCCGCCATCTAGCTGTGTGACCTTGTTCACATTCTGTCTAAATATCCATAATATTACCGTCTCCAGAAAAAACACCGGAGTGACTTTTTTCAAGCAGCCATAATATATTTTACGTAATCCGTATCCACCGCTGTAGTAGTGTATACGTTGACCTTGTAGGCATTATTTGCACACTGTTTTCTTCAACCCGCCATCTAGCTGTGTGACCTTGTTCACATTCTGTCTAAATATCCATAATATTACCGTCTCCAGAAAAAACACCGGAGTGACTTTTTTCAAGAAGCCATAATATATTTTACGTAATCCGTATCCACCGCTGTAGTAGTGTATACGTTGACCTTGTAGGCATTATTTGCACACTGTTTTCTTCAACCCGCCATCTAGCTGTGTGACCTTGTTCACATTCTGTCTAAATATCCATAATATTACCGTCTCCAGAAAAAACACCGGAGTGACTTTTTTCAAGCAGCCATAATATATTTTACGTAATCCGTATCCACCGCTGTAGTAGTGTATACGTTGACCTTGTAGGCATTATTTGCACACTGTTTTCTTCAACCCGCCATCTAGCTGTGTGACCTTGTTCACATTCTGTCTAAATATCCATAATATTACCGTCTCCAGAAAAAACACCGGAGTGACTTTTTTCAAGCAGCCATAATATATTTTACGTAATCCGTATCCACCGCTGTAGTAGTGTATACGTTGACCTTGTAGGCATTATTTGCACACTGTTTTCTTCAACCCGCCATCTAGCTGTGTGACCTTGTTCACATTCTGTCTAAATATCCATAATATTACCGTCTCCAGAAAAAACACCGGAGTGACTTTTTTCAAGCAGCCATAATATATTTTACGTAATCCGTATCCACCGCTGTAGTAGTGTATACGTTGACCTTGTAGGCATTATTTGCACAGTGTTTTCTTCAACCCGCCATCTAGCTGTGTGACCTTGTTCACATTCTGTCTAAATATCCATAATATTACCGTCTCCAGAAAAAACACCGGAGTGACTTTTTTCAAGCAGCCATAATATATTTTACGTAATCCGTATCCACCGCTGTAGTAGTGTATACGTTGACCTTGTAGGCATTATTTGCACAGTGTTTTCTTCAACCCGCCATCTAGCTGTGTGACCTTGTTCACATTCTGTCTAAATATCCATAATATTACCGTCTCCAGAAAAAACACCGGAGTGACTTTTTTCAAGCAGCCATAATATATTTTTACGTAATCCGTATCCACCGCTGTAGTAGTGTATACGTTGACCTTGTAGGCATTATTTGCACACTGTTTCTTCAACCCGCCATCTAGCTGTGTGTATTATCGTTTCCAGAAAAACCAACTGAGTTTTTGTTGTTGTTGTTGTTTTTTAAAAAATAATGCCAGGCAAAGGCAGGCCGCCACGCAGAGGCCGTGCTAGGGGCCGTGCTGCTATGCAATCCTGTGGCCCTAGCAAATTGCCCAGTTTTAAAAAGCCAATGACCCTGAACTCCCAAAATGCTGAAGAGGTAGTTGACTGGCTTACACAGCACACCCCATCCTCTACCGTTTCTAACTTTACCACAACATCCTCCTCATCCTCCACTGCTATGGCCACCCCACGTAACACTTCCTCCACCACCGGTGCCCCTTCTTCACTGGGGTCAGAGGAGTTATTTTCCCATGAGTTTCTTGAACTGAGTAATGCGCAACCATTATTGCCAGAAGAAGATGAAGGAGATGAGGACCTTACACCAGATTTAATTCTGGAAGAGAACACGACAGAGATGGACATAATGAGTGATGAGGAGGGAGGTCCCCGCTGCTGCTTCCTT
Source organism: Xenopus laevis (assembly GCF_017654675.1). Taxonomy (NCBI): domain Eukaryota; kingdom Metazoa; phylum Chordata; class Amphibia; order Anura; family Pipidae; genus Xenopus; species Xenopus laevis. Next base: position 32,185,531 of record NC_054377.1, on the reverse strand, counting down.
CTGTGATGTGTCAGAAGAAATTGATGCATCTGAGGAGAATGATGATGAGGAGATTGATGTTTTGTGGGTGCCTAGTAGAAGAGAGCAAGAGGAGGGTAGTTCAGATGGAGAGACGGAGAGTCAGAGAGGCAGTAGGAGAATAAGACTTAGAAGAAGCAGGGAGGACAGCCCGCAGGGATCAGTAGGGCAACAACATGTATCGGCACCTGTGTTCAGCCGGCCAACGCACCCGCCATTGCCGCCAATGCCGCCAACTTCTACTGTTACCGCCAGATTGCACACTTCCAAAAAGTCAGCAGTGTGGGATTTTTTAATGTGTGTGCCTCTGACAAAAGCATTGTAATTTGCAATGAGTGCAGTCAGAAACTGAGCCTTGGTAAGCCCAACAGCCACATAGGTACAACTTCTATGCGAAGGCACATGAGCGGCAAGCACAAAGCACTTTGGGAGCAACACCTCAAAGGCAACAGGCAAACTAAAAGCCACACTCCTTCTGGTCCAGCATCTTACTGCTCTACCTCTGCTCTCCTTGACCCGTCTGAACCACCCTCCACTCCGCCTTCCACCTTGACCACCTGTTCCCATTCCCAGTCATCTGCCACCAGCCAAGTTTCTGTGAAGGCCATGTTTGAGCGTAAGAAGCCAATGTCTGACTGTCACCCCCTTGCCCGGCGTCTGACAGCTGGCTTGTCTGCACTCTTAGCCCGCCAGCTTTACCATACCAGCTGGTGGACTCTGAGGCCTTCCGCAAATTTGTAGCAATTGGGACACCGCAGTGGAAGGTACCCAGCCGCAATTTTTTTTTCTAAAAAGGGAATACCACACCTGTACCAACATGTGCAGAGCCAAGTTACCGCATCTCTGTCACTTAGTGTTGGGCCAAAGGTCCATATGACTACTGACGCATGGTCCTCCAAGCATGGTCAGGGCAGGTATGTCACCTACACTGCCCACTGGGTGAACTTGGTAATGGCTGGGAAGCAGGGAATGGGTAGCTCAACAACAACAGTGGAGTTGGTGTCACCGCCACGGATTGCACGCCTTTCTGCCACCACCTCTACTCCTCCATCGCTCTCTACCTCGTCTTCTTCTTCTTCTTACTCTGCTGCTGGGTCCTCCTTCTCCTCCTCCACACCTGTGCACCCCCAGCTCCCCCTAGGCTATTCGACGTGCCAGGTACGCCGTTGTCACGCTGTCTTGGGGATGACGTGCCTGGAAAGCAAAAACCATACCGGATCTGTACTCCTGTCATCTCTGCAGTCACAGGCCGATCGGTGGCTGACCCCACACCAACTGCAGATCGGAAAAGTGGTGTGTGACAATGGAAGCAATCTGTTGGCAGCGTTGAGACTAGGCAATTTAACACATGTGCCCTGCATGGCACATGTGTTAAATTTAATAGTCCAACGTTTTGTCTCCAAGTACCCAGGATTCCAGGACGTTCTCACCCAGTCCAGAAAGGTGTCGGCCCATTTCAGACGTTCCTACACAGCCATGGCACGCCTTGCTGACATTCAGCAGCGCTACAACATGCCAGTCAGGCGTTTGATTTCTGACAGCCAGACTCGCTGGAATTCAACGCTCCTTATGTTGGAACGTCTGCTGCAACAACAAAGGGCCGTCAACGAGTACCTTTTTGAACTGGGTGGTAGGACTGGATCTGCACAGCTGGGGATTTTTTTCCCCCGTTACTGGGTGCTTATGCGCGATGCCTGCAGGCTCATGCGACCTTTTGAAGAGGTGACAAATATGGTCAGTCGCACCGAAGGCACCATCAGCGACCTAATACCCGTCGCTTTATTCCTGGAGCGTGCCGTGCGACGAGTGACAGATGAGGCTGTAGACCAGCGTGACGAGGAGCTGGAAGCGCACGATTTCTGGTCGGAATCACCAGAACGAACCCAGGCACCTGCTGCAACGCAGGGAGAGGTGCCAGAAGTGGAGTCAGAGGAGGAAGGTGGCTTTGTGGAGGAGGAGGAGGAGGACCAACAGGAGCAGGCTTCCCAGGGGGCTAGTGGTGACCTTTTGGGGACCCCTGGTCTTGTACGTGGCTGGGGGGAGGAGACCGTGGATGATGCAGTCCTTGATAATGAGGAAGCGGAGATGGATAGCTCTGCATCCAACCTTGTGAGAATGGGGTCTTTCATGCTGTCATGCCTGTTGAAGGACCCCCGTATCAAGAGGCTTAAGGAGAAGGACCTGTACTGGGTCGCAACGCTACTAGACCCTCGGTACAAGCATAAAGTGTCAGAAATGTTACCAACATACCACAAGTCCGAAAAGATGCGGCATTTACAAACCAGCCTGCAAAACATGTTGTACAATGCTTTTAAGGGTGATGTCACTTCAGGAACTCATCAACATTCCAGGGGCAGAGGTGCCAGTAATCCTGCCACGAGCACACCTGCAAGGACAAAGCCCTTTGGCCAGTCTGTAACGTCAGACATGCAAATGTTTTTCTGTCCAAGGCAGCGCCACAACCCTTCTGGATCCACCCTCAAAGAACGCCTCGACCGGCAGGTAGCGGACTACCTGGCATTAACTGCAGATATCGACACTCTGAGGAGCGATGAACCCCTGGACTACTGGGTGCGCAGGCTTGATCTGTGGCCAGAGCTGTCACAATTTGCCATGAACCTCTTGTCTTGCCCAGCCTCAAGTGTGCTCTCAGAAAGGACCTTCAGTGCAGCAGGAGGGATTGTAACTGAGAAGAGAACTCGCCTAGGTCACAAAAGTGTCGATTACCTGACCTTTATTAAAATGAATGAGGGGTGGATCTCGGAGGGTTACTGCACGCCGGAAGACTTGTTCTGACTTCTATGCAGCTGTCCTTCTCTTCAAGCCTCATGACTCCACACACAGCTGTCCTTTAGCGTCCTCCTCCTCCCTCCGCCACCGTTACAAACTAGGGTGCAAACCCTACTGGTTTAATTTTTTCTGGCCTCTGTGCTTCAGTGGCTGCAACCAAAAAAACTGGGCAAACAATGTCTACAAGGTCAACGTATGGCAAAAAATGACTATTTTCAGCATTTATATGGCATATTTTTTCTGGCAACTGTGCTTCAGTGGCTGCGTCCAAAAAAACTGGGCAAACAATGCCTACAAGGTCAACGTATGGCAGTTGTTTAAAGAGAACAGTAGATTACTAGCCAGCAAAGCTACCTAAGCTAAAATGTCCCTCAAATCCCTGCAGACTTCTGTCCCTCCAATACAGAGCAGTATCAAGCAGATTACTAGCCAGCAAACTTACTATCATCTGTCCCTGAAATCACTAACAGCTCTCCCCCTACACTATCTCTTCCAAGCACACACAGGCAGATTTTTCAGATACATTTTTGCCCTTGATCCCCCTCTGGCATGCCACTGTCCAGGTCGTTGCACCCTTTAAACAACTTTAAAATCATTTTTCTGGCCAGAATTTTTTTTTTTAGATGTTAAAGTTCGCCTTCCCATTGAAGTCTATGGGGTTCGCGAACCGTTCGCGAACCGCTCGCGTTTTTGCGCAAGTTCGCGAATATGTTCGCGAACTTTTTTTGTAAGGACTGCTTTTATTTATTTTTTTGTTGTTTTACTACTACTACTACTACTACTATAAGAGCCCAGTGCTATTAGTCTAGCAGTGTTGGGGAGTGGGACTGGTGTGCTAATCTGCTGCTCCTAGTAGTTCAGCAGCACCAACTTTAATTTTTTTTTTTAATATTCATTTTTTTTTTATTTTACTTTTTTTATTTTACTACCGCTGTAGTAGTGTATAAGTTGACCTTTTAGGCATTATTTGCCCTGTAGGCATTATTTGCACAGTGTTTTCTTCAACCCGCCATCTAGCTGTGTGACCTTGTTCACATTCTGTCTAAATATCCATAATATTACCGTCTCCAGAAAAAACACCGGAGTGACTTTTTTCAAGCAGCCATAATATATTTTACGTAATCCGTATCCACCGCTGTAGTAGTGTATACGTTGACCTTGTAGGCATTATTTGCACAGTGTTTTCTTCAACCCGCCATCTAGCTGTGTGACCTTGTTCACATTCTGTCTAAATATCCATAATATTACCGTCTCCAGAAAAAACACCGGAGTGACTTTTTTCAAGCAGCCATAATATATTTTACGTAATCCGTATCCACCGCTGTAGTAGTGTATACGTTGACCTTGTAGGCATTATTGCACACTGTTTTCTTCAACCCGCCATCTAGCTGTGTGACCTTGTTCACATTCTGTCTAAATATCCATAATATTACCGTCTCCAGAAAAAACACCGGAGTGACTTTTTTCAAGCAGCCATAATATATTTTACGTAATCCGTATCCACCGCTGTAGTAGTGTATACGTTGACCTTGTAGGCATTATTTGCACACTGTTTTCTTCAACCCGCCATCTAGCTGTGTGACCTTGTTCACATTCTGTCTAAATATCCATAATATTACCGTCTCCAGAAAAAACACCGGAGTGACTTTTTTCAAGCAGCCATAATATATTTTACGTAATCCGTATCCACCGCTGTAGTAGTGTATACGTTGACCTTGTAGGCATTATTTGCACACTGTTTTCTTCAACCCGCCATCTAGCTGTGTGACCTTGTTCACATTCTGTCTAAATATCCATAATATTACCGTCTCCAGAAAAAACACCGGAGTGACTTTTTTCAAGCAGCCATAATATATTTTACGTAATCCGTATCCACCGCTGTAGTAGTGTATACGTTGACCTTGTAGGCATTATTTGCACACTGTTTTCTTCAACCCGCCATCTAGCTGTGTGACCTTGTTCACATTCTGTCTAAATATCCATAATATTACCGTCTCCAGAAAAAACACCGGAGTGACTTTTTTCAAGCAGCCATAATATATTTTACGTAATCCGTATCCACCGCTGTAGTAGTGTATACGTTGACCTTGTAGGCATTATTTGCACACTGTTTTCTTCAACCCGCCATCTAGCTGTGTGACCTTGTTCACATTCTGTCTAAATATCCATAATATTACCGTCTCCAGAAAAAACACCGGAGTGACTTTTTTCAAGCAGCCATAATATATTTTACGTAATCCGTATCCACCGCTGTAGTAGTGTATACGTTGACCTTGTAGGCATTATTTGCACACTGTTTTCTTCAACCCGCCATCTAGCTGTGTGACCTTGTTCACATTCTGTCTAAATATCCATAATATTACCGTCTCCAGAAAAAACACCGGAGTGACTTTTTTCAAGCAGCCATAATATATTTTATGTAATCTGTATCCACCGCTGTAGTAGTGTATACGTTGACCTTGTAGGCATTATTTGCACAGTGTTTTCTTCAACCCGCCATCTAGCTGTGTGACCTTGTTCACATTCTGTCTAAATATCCATAATATTACCGTCTCCAGAAAAAACACCGGAGTGACTTTTTTCAAGCAGCCATAATGTATTTTACGTAATCCGTATCCACCGCTGTAGTAGTGTATACGTTGACCTTGTAGGCATTATTTGCACAGTGTTTTCTTCAACCCGCCATCTAGCTGTGTGACCTTGTTCACATTCTGTCTAAATATCCATAATATTACCGTCTCCAGAAAAAACACCGGAGTGACTTTTTTCAAGCAGCCATAATATATTTTACGTAATCCGTATCCACCGCTGTAGTAGTGTATACGTTGACCTTGTAGGCATTATTTGCACACTGTTTTCTTCAACCCGCCATCTAGCTGTGTGTATTATCGTTTCCAGAAAAACCAACTGAGTTTTTGTTGTTGTTTTTTAAAAAATAATGCCAGGCAAAGGCAGGCCGCCACGCAGAGGCCGTGCTAGGGGCCGTGCTGCTATGCAATCCTGTGGCCCTAGCAAATTGCCCAGTTTTAAAAAGCCAATGACCCTGAACTCCCAAAATGCTGAAGAGGTAGTTGACTGGCTTACACAGCACACCCCATCCTCTACCGTTTCTAACTTTACCACAACATCCTCCTCATCCTCCACTGCTATGGCCACCCCACGTAACACTTCCTCCACCACCGGTGCCCCTTCTTCACTGGGGTCAGAGGAGTTATTTTCCCATGAGTTTCTTGAACTGAGTAATGCGCAACCATTATTGCCAGAAGAAGATGAAGGAGATGAGGACCTTACACCAGATTTAATTCTGGCAGAGAACACGACAGAGATGGACATAATGAGTGATGAGGAGGAGGTCCCCGCTGCTGCTTCCTTCTGTGATGTGTCAGAAGAAATTGATGCATCTGAGGAGAATGATGATGAGGAGATTGATGTTTTGTGGGTGCCTAGTAGAAGAGAGCAAGAGGAGGGTAGTTCAGATGGAGAGACGGAGAGTCAGAGAGGCAGTAGGAGAATAAGACTTAGAAGAAGCAGGGAGGACAGCCCGCAGGGATCAGTAGGGCAACAACATGTATCGGCACCTGTGTTCAGCCGGCCAACGCACCCGCCATTGCCGCCAATGCCGCCAACTTCTACTGTTACCGCCAGATCGCACACTTCCAAAAAGTCAGCAGTGTGGGATTTTTTTAATGTGTGTGCCTCTGACAAAAGCATTGTAATTTGCAATGAGTGCAGTCAGAAACTGAGCCTTGGTAAGCCCAACAGCCACATAGGTACAACTTCTATGCGAAGGCACATGAGCGGCAAGCACAAAGCACTTTGGGAGCAACACCTCAAAGGCAACAGGCAAACTAAAAGCCACACTCCTTCTGGTCCAGCATCTTACTGCTCTACCTCTGCTCTCCTTGACCCGTCTGAACCACCCTCCACTCCGCCTTCCACCTTGACCACCTGTTCCCATTCCCAGTCATCTGCCACCAGCCAAGTTTCTGTGAAGGCCATGTTTGAGCGTAAGAAGCCAATGTCTGACTGTCACCCCCTTGCCCGGCGTCTGACAGCTGGCTTGTCTGCACTCTTAGCCCGCCAGCTTTTACCATACCAGCTGGTGGACTCTGAGGCCTTCCGCAAATTTGTAGCAATTGGGACACCGCAGTGGAAGGTACCCAGCCGCAATTTTTTTTCTAAAAAGGGAATACCACACCTGTACCAACATGTGCAGAGCCAAGTTACCGCATCTCTGTCACTTAGTGTTGGGCCAAAGGTCCATATGACTACTGACGCATGGTCCTCCAAGCATGGTCAGGGCAGGTATGTCACCTACACTGCCCACTGGGTGAACTTGGTAATGGCTGGGAAGCAGGGAATGGGTAGCTCAACAACAACAGTGGAGTTGGTGTCACCGCCACGGATTGCACGCGGTTCTGCCACCACCTCTACTCCTCCATCGCTCTCTACCTCGTCTTCTTCTTCTTCTTACTCTGCTGCTGGGTCCTCCTTCTCCTCCTCCACACCTGTGCACCCCCAGCTCCCCCTAGGCTATTCGACGTGCCAGGTACGCCGTTGTCACGCTGTCTTGGGGATGACGTGCCTGGAAAGCAAAAACCATACCGGATCTGTACTCCTGTCATCTCTGCAGTCACAGGCCGATCGGTGGCTGACCCCACACCAACTGCAGATCGGAAAAGTGGTGTGTGACAATGGAAGCAATCTGTTGGCAGCGTTGAGACTAGGCAATTTAACACATGTGCCCTGCATGGCACATGTGTTAAATTTAATAGTCCAACGTTTTGTCTCCAAGTACCCAGGATTCCAGGACGTTCTCACCCAGTCCAGAAAGGTGTCGGCCCATTTCAGACGTTCCTACACAGCCATGGCACGCCTTGCTGACATTCAGCAGCGCTACAACATGCCAGTCAGGCGTTTGATTTCTGACAGCCAGACTCGCTGGAATTCAACGCTCCTTATGTTGGAACGTCTGCTGCAACAACAAAGGGCCGTCAACGAGTACCTTTTTGAACTGGGTGGTAGGACTGGATCTGCACAGCTGGGGATTTTTTCCCCCGTTACTGGGTGCTTATGCGCGATGCCTGCAGGCTCATGCGACCTTTTGAAGAGGTGACAAATATGGTCAGTCGCACCGAAGGCACCATCAGCGACCTAATACCCTTCGCTTTATTCCTGGAGCGTGCCGTGCGACGAGTGACAGATGAGGCTGTAGACCAGCGTGACGAGGAGCTGGAAGCGCACGATTTCTGGTCGGAATCACCAGAACGAACCCAGGCACCTGCTGCAACGCAGGGAGAGGTGCCAGAAGTGGAGTCAGAGGAGGAAGGTGGCTTTGTGGAGGAGGAGGAGGAGGACCAACAGGAGCAGGCTTCCCAGGGGGCTAGTGGTGACCTTTTGGGGACCCCTGGTCTTGTACGTGGCTGGGGGGAGGAGACCGTGGATGATGCAGTCCTTGATAATGAGGAAGCGGAGATGGATAGCTCTGCATCCAACCTTGTGAGAATGGGGTCTTTCATGCTGTCATGCCTGTTGAAGGACCCCCGTATCAAGAGGCTTAAGGAGAAGGACCTGTACTGGGTCGCAACGCTACTAGACCCTCGGTACAAGCATAAAGTGTCAGAAATGTTACCAACATACCACAAGTCCGAAAAGATGCGGCATTTACAAACCAGCCTGCAAAACATGTTGTACAATGCTTTTAAGGGTGATGTCACTTCAGGAACTCATCAACATTCCAGGGGCAGAGGTGCCAGTAATCCTGCCACGAGCACACCTGCAAGGACAAAGCCCTTTGGCCAGTCTGTAACGTCAGACATGCAAATGTTTTTCTGTCCAAGGCAGCGCCACAACCCTTCTGGATCCACCCTCAAAGAACGCCTCGACCGGCAGGTAGCGGACTACCTGGCATTAACTGCAGATATCGACACTCTGAGGAGCGATGAACCCCTGGACTACTGGGTGCGCAGGCTTGATCTGTGGCCAGAGCTGTCACAATTTGCCATGAACCTCTTGTCTTGCCCAGCCTCAAGTGTGCTCTCAGAAAGGACCTTCAGTGCAGCAGGAGGGATTGTAACTGAGAAGAGAACTCGCCTAGGTCACAAAAGTGTCGATTACCTGACCTTTATTAAAATGAATGAGGGGTGGATCTCGGAGGGTTACTGCACGCCGGAAGACTTGTTCTGACTTCTATGCAGCTGTCCTTCTCTTCAAGCCTCATGACTCCACACACAGCTGTCCTTTAGCGTCCTCCTCCTCCCTCCGCCACCGTTACAAACTAGGGTGCAAACCCTACTGGTTTAATTTTTTCTGGCCTCTGTGCTTCAGTGGCTGCAACCAAAAAAACTGGGCAAACAATGTCTACAAGGTCAACGTATGGCAAAAAATGACTATTTTCAGCATTTATATGGCATATTTTTTCTGGCAACTGTGCTTCAGTGGCTGCGTCCAAAAAAACTGGGCAAACAATGCCTACAAGGTCAACGTATGGCAGTTGTTTAAAGAGAACAGTAGATTACTAGCCAGCAAAGCTACCTAAGCTAAAATGTCCCTCAAATCCCTGCAGACTTCTGTCCCTCCAATACAGAGCAGTATCAAGCAGATTACTAGCCAGCAAACTTACTATCATCTGTCCCTGAAATCACTAACAGCTCTCCCCCTACACTATCTCTTCCAAGCACACACAGGCAGATTTTTCAGATACATTTTTGCCCTTGATCCCCCTCTGGCATGCCACTGTCCAGGTCGTTGCACCCTTTAAACAACTTTAAAATCATTTTTCTGGCCAGAAATTTTTTTTTTAGATGTTAAAGTTCGCCTTCCCATTGAAGTCTATGGGGTTCGCGAACCGTTCGCGAACCGCTCGCGCTTTTGCGCAAGTTCGCGAATATGTTCGCGAACTTTTTTTCCGACGTTCGCTACATCCCTAGTAATCAGCTAAAACTGCTCCAACCACAACAAATAGACCTCTAGAACCTTATTAACATCCTAATTAATTCAGATTCTCTTCTTCCAAAGGTGGCTTTAATCTCAAATGCCTTTTTATATTCTAAAAATAGAAAGTACAGTATGTTGTTTAGTTTTGTACTTTTCAGCAGCCAAATGCATGAAATTCTTTAACATAAGCTAGTCAAGTTCATCTGACACTATTCAGAAAAAGTAAACTACCTTAAAATATCTTTTCCATTACCTAGGGATATAATATTTTAATTCACTGCTACCTTGTGAACCAGAAGAATGCATATTCTACCCTGTAACCAGCATATTATTCTGGTCAGCCACATTTCTTATTATACTGTAAATGTTTTATATTGCTCTATTATATTCAGATGAAAAATGTTTCATTATCAGTTTCCATTGTTCATGAAACTCTGGTGAACGTTTCATTAGTGTTTATTGAAGGTTTTATATTACTCATCAGAGCAAACTAAAGGATTTGTCACTCAAATATGAATACAAGAAAATGCATCTAAATAAGAAAAAATTTACATGAACAAATGAACATTTATGCATTATTTCTTCCATTTAATAGAGAACATTTATTTGTACACATTATTAATTTTTGTCACATTTCAGCACAGACAGAATCCTAAATATATAAGACAAAGACCATGTGATAATAGACCCTGTAAATTTATAGGGGTGCAGTAGATTAGAGGCCCTGTGGCACCCTGGGAAATTTGTTTAGGAACATATGCCATTGCCAAACACCTTAATGGTGGTAACAAAGGTCTTAGTCCAGTAACTTAAAGGAATTGCCTGCTTTTCACCAGGTACAAGTACGATAAGCAGAGTGTTGCTGACCTTTCCAAAAATTAAAAAGAATAACTACCCAGGGGCTATGGGATATTAAAATCTGGTACTGGGACTGGGAATTACAATCTGGTACTGGGAGAGGCTGAGATGAGGTGAGGAGGGTTCCTTAATCTTCTTTATAGAGAGTATAGTTATTGTATACTATATAAGTCTAGTAAAAAAGTTGAAGACGTAGGGGCACATTTACTTAGCTCGAGTGAAGGATTAGAAGGAAAAAAACCTCTGAATTTCGAAGGTTTTTTTGGCTACTTCGAACATCGAATTCAAACTAAAAATCGTTCGACTATTTGACCATTCGATAGTCAAAGTACTGTCTCTTTAAAAAAAGCTTTGACCACCTACTTCGCACCTAAAACCTACCGAGCACCAATGTTAGCCTATGGGGAAGGTCCCAATAGGCTTTCCTAGCAATTTGCGATCGAAGGAAAATCATTCGATCGATGAATTAAAATCCTTCGAATTGTTAGATTCAAAGGATTTAATCATTTTTCGTTCGATCGAACGAATTGCGTTAAATCCTTTGACTTTGATATTGGAAGTTGAAGGATTTAACTTCGATGGTCGAATATCGAGGGTTAATTAAGCCTCGATATTCGACCCATAGTAAATGTGCCCCTAAGTATGCTCAGGTTAAGTATTCATTTATGGCTGTAACTAGCCCATTCAATGACATAACTTTTTGAATAAGTTAAAATCTATGAAAATATAAATTTCTTTTGAATAACACAAACATGAAAATTCACTAGTATTGCAGCATTTTTATCTCTAATATGAGTGCAAGAACTTTGCATCCTGATACCCAATACATCCTTTCACCATATTTACTGATTTATCTCCAGGTATATAAACTTTGGCTTGAAAATTTACCTCTGCTATTTAATCCTCATATCACTATAACTCCCAAGAAGGGCAGCTAAATTAAAAAAAAAATTTAAATGTGCCCTCAATTATGATACTCAAGACAATTAATCACTTATAATAATTTATTTTAAGGCGCTATACAAAATAATGTAAGTGTATATACATATCTTGGAACTTACAGAATAGTACATCCCCCAATGGAGACAAGAGATTTTGGCAAATCAGATATGATTAACTTACTGGTATTAATATTTATTATTAATACCAGTAATTAATGTTGTATTGTCATGATTGATCTATTTACCTGACTGGCTTAAAGAATCAAATGTGTGTCTATGAGAGTTACCCCTTTAAAGAGATACTGTTTTGAACTAGGGATGCACCGAATCCAGGATTAGGAATCCTTCTGCCCAGCCAAACCGAATCCTAATTTGCATATGCAAATTAGGGGAGGGAAATCTTGTGACTTTTTGTCACAAAACAAGGAAGTAAAAAATGTTTCCCCCTTACCACCCCTAATTTGCATATGCAAATTAGGATTCAGATTCGGTTCAGTATTTGCACGAATCTTTCTCGAAGGATTCGGGGGTTCAGCCAAATCCAAATTAGTGCATTTGGTGCATCCCTATTTTGAACACACATTTTACTTTTTAAATGCAGCAGTTAATAGTGCTCTTAAAGCATAATACTGTAATGAAATATGTTTAAGTGTAAATATGTAACTTTGAATGAAAAACATCAGGCAAGCCGCTCTTAAAATGTTTACCTATGTAATATATATATATATATATATATATATATATATATATATATATATATATATATATATATATATATATATATATATATATATATATATATATATATATATATATATATATATAAATAAATCATAATTTTCATATTTGAATTGTGTTAAAAAAAATCATACTCAAACTTTAACAGTTTAGCCCTTTTTTTTAACAGTTCAGCCCTTTAATAACAGTTTAGTATTTTTCCAGCATAGGAAAGCTACTCTAAAACCTTTTCTATGAGAAATCCCTGAAACAAATAGACAAAAAAAAAATGTCCCATAAATGATCATTATACAAGGCTTGCAAAATCTGCCCTGAGATGATAGATGAGTCCTCCAGAGCTTTAATTATTTTCAACAGTTTTTCAAGTCTTCCTGAGTTAACATATGGCTTGTTCACCTTTAAAAATATAATTAACTTTTACTTAACAAATATCAAATAAACATAATTCCTAGGTAATGTATCTGTAATTTGACTTTAGTGGAGCAAATGGAATCTCAAACAAACACACAAACCTTAAAGGAAAACTATACCCCCAAAATGAATACTTAAGCAACAGATAGTTTATATCAAACTGAATGACATATTAAAGAATCTTACCAAACTGGAATATATATTTACATAAATATTGCCCTTTTACATCTCTTGCCTTGAACCACCATTTTGTGACTCTATCTGTGCTGCCTCAGAGATCACCTGACCAGAAATACTACAACATTAAGGGGCACATTTACAAAGCTCGAGTGAAGGATTCGAAATAAAAAAACTTCGAATTTCGAAGTGTTTTTTGGGCTACTTCGACCATCGAATGGGCTACTTCGACCTTCGACTACTACTTCGACTTCGAATTGAACGATTCGAACTAAAAATCGTTCGACTATTCGACCATTCGATAGTCGAAGTACTGTCTCTTTAAGAAAAACTTCGACCCCCTACTTCGGCAGCTAAAAGCTACCAAAGTCAATGTTAGCCTATGGGGAAGGTCCCCATAGGCTTGCCTGAGATTTTTTGATCGAAGGATATTCCTTCGATCATTGTATTAAAATCCTTCGAATCGTTCGATTCGAAGGATTTAATCGTTCGATCGAACGAATAATCCTTCGATCGATCGATCGCAGGATTTGCGCTAAATCGTTCGACTTCGATATTCGAAGTCGAACGATTTTAGTTCCTAGTCGAATATCGAGGGTTAATTAACCCTCGATATTCGACCCTTCATACATCTGCCCCTAACTGTAACAGGAAGAAGTGAGGAAGCAAAAGGCAGAACTCTGTCTGTTAATTGGCTCATGTGACCTTACATGTGGTTTGTATGTGTGCACAGTGAATCCTACGATCTCAGGGGGCGGCCCTTATTTTTTAAAATGGCAATTTTCTATTTATGATTACCCAATGGCACATACTACTATAAAAGTATATTATTATGATCATGGTTCATTTATATGAAGCAGGGTTTTACACATGAGCTGTTTTACTCAGTATCTTTTAATAGAGACCTACATTGTTTGGGGGGTATAGTTTTCCTTTAAGGCACATTTTCTTGGTGGACAGACTAAGCTCCAACTCAAAAAGTACTTGATTGAAATTGGAAAATGTTGTCTACTTCTGCAGAAATATTAAAATGGACAGTTCTCTGCTATGAATCAATTATATAAAAAGTTGAATTAAACATTATTGGAAATTTTAAATTACAGATTTTGTGTATTTTTCAAAATGTTATTTTGCACCATGTTTGCTTGACTATTTAAAGACCCAAAGACACATGGTAGTTATTCAGGTTATACAGTATATGTGTGTAATTAAGAGCTTATTTTAGCTTGCTTGTGTAAGACATTGACTGTCTTACATACTTGACACTGTATTACATGTATTACATGGAATCTCAAACAAACACAAAAACTTTAAGGCACATGTCTTGGTGGACAGACTAAGCTCCAACTTAAAAAGTACTTGCTTGAAATTGGTAAATGTTGTCTACTTCTGCAGAAATATTAAAATGGCCAGTTCTCTACTATGAGCCAGTTGAATAAAAAGTTGAATTAAACATTATTGGAAATTTTAAATTACAGATTTTGTGTATTTTTCAAAATGTTCTTTTGCACCATGTTTGCTTGACCATTTAAAGACCCAAATACACAGGGAAGTTATTCAGGTTATGTGTATATGTGTATAATTAAGAGCTTATCTTAGCTTCGTTGAGTAAGACATTGACTGTCTTACATACTTGTCACTGTATTACATGGATGATGAGAAAAAAATGTAGCTTTTGAAATTTATTAAAATGAATAAAACACAAATATAAAAAATTCTTAACTTAGTAAAAGATATTGGGATTCACTAGCTAGTGTTGTATCAATGCAGTCATGATGTTAATTTGTTTTCAACCTTTGGCTAAAACACTTTTATGTTTTTATGTTTTAATTCTTAACATATTTATATCAATATTATGGGTTTTCTGACCTAAATAACTAAACACATGGTCCTTTTAGATAGGCACATATCTCCTCAGTGGTAATTTATATGTCTGCAAGTACAGTAATCGGTAACAAAACGAGGAAGGGTTTACAAGGGGTATGAGATGGCAGTGTGACCTTCAGTTGTTGCCACACTGACTCCCAATAACAGCATAATGACTGCCAGCAACCAGTGGCATACTGATTTCTATAATTAATGCTACAATGACTTTCTTTCTTAGTGACAATATCGGTACACATCACAGGGAAAAAAAATTGAAGAAATATTTTGCACAGTGTGAACTGAGGGTGCACAGTAAAGGAGGAAACCAGACAGGAAAAGGCAGATGGGAGTGCAGTGTACAGCGGGATAACAAAGGAAAGCAGCCAGAAGTGTTTTGATTGGCAGGAAACAGTGGTTACCACTTACCAGAGACAAAACATAATTTGTGAAATCACACATGTCCTAAATTAATGGAGATAAGCCAAAGTAAAGCCCTGTAGTTAATGACAGGGCAATCTGAAAGGAATAGCTGGGGTTGTGGCTGCCGGACTGTATGCGCATGAAAGTTTTGTGCAAGCACAGAATCAGGCATCATGAGTATAAGTAGCTTCTCCTATATTATAATTACAATTCTAATAGTGTTATATTTGTCTCAATCTTCTATTTGCACTTCAAAGGACAGTAACCCTTTAAATCAAATTAGCTAGCTGTAATTTCTTCTTATCTGGGTCAGCTAAAATGTTAATGACAGTTAGATACAGGAAGGATTTGGCTTGATGGATGGGCTTTTTCTAAATTTCAGCAGCTACTGTATGTCACTATGAAATGGCAGGTAAGGTGGAACGGAATATTTGAAAATATGAAATAAGCAATACATCTACCACGTAGACACAAAATTACTTGTGGAATTGTCCTTTACTACAAATCCTTCAAAATGTACAGCAAATTAAAACACATCATCATATTTATTATTGTGACATGAATTTCCAGATGCGACATGATAAAACACACTACATTTTTATTTTGGCCTTTTTGACCTTTGAAGAAGGAAAAGAAACCCCCACAGGGCTGGATTAATTTAAATATTTCATAACACAATAGTACAGCATAACAATTTCAGATCAAGTTGCCCGTCTGCCAGCTTTTCTATTAACATGATGTACACAGGGAGAAAGAAATGTGAACTGTCTGTTTTACTCAAAGTGATCTGCAGTGAGTTTACCTTTAATGAGCCCATTTTGTTATAAAACTTTGAAAGGGCAAACAATCTGACTCTAACTGAAATATAGAACGCAATGATTTGTTCATAGAAATTCACGGGTCTCAGAAGGCAGAAGTCAATGTCTCTTTGGCTTAGATGTACCAGCTAATGAAAACACAAATACTTATTATACCATGCTGCTTAAATAACTCATAATTCTGACCTATCTATGGAATATGTGGAATTTAAAAATAATTTTCTTTTTATGTCTGTGCAAGCTGCAGTAAATCTTTGATGCTTAATTTAAATTAGATTATAACAATATAAATCCTACAAAGTGTTACATTTTTTTTAAAATATTGTACATTTGTTCATTGTTTGTCTGAAATCTTAAAACGTTCTAAACCATTGACAGCTTTTAGTCGTAAAAAGTGTGCTGTAGAACTTTTACTTGATCTTCTTGCATAACACATTTCAAGAGGTCAGCCATCATCCAAATGAGATTTATTTGCAATAGATAATCGGGGTGTTATAGTAAGATCAAGATGATTAAAATGCATTACTTTTTATGCAAGTGCCCTTATTTATGTCTTTCATTGGCATAATAATTTGCTATATTTTAAAATTGTACAGAGCGGTGTATCCTAATAGTGCTTTATAAATAAAGTTATACATGAATACAGTACACAGTATGCATTATTTGGCTTAAGGTAACTGAGCTTCCTATCTTCAATAAAAAGAGGCTAGTAGTAAAATGCAGTATATGTATATTTAGATACTGTATCTATACCTTATATACTATGTATCTATAGTGCTTAATACTTTATTATGATTGTGTTAGCGCTATAAGATAAAATAAACATCATATGGGTATTAATAGAATGTATTGGAAGACAGATTTTATTTGCAGTGTAAATGATGAGTTATGTCTGTAGGTACAGTATGTGCTAGAAATTAAATATGTAAATAAAGGCTAAATCTGAAATAGAGAACATATATAGAGATAACAATTAAAATAATAAATCATAAATAATTTCTATTTCTATAGCAACTTACGATCATTGCAGAGTGGACCCCCATAAGATGTCATGGTGCAGTCACACATGAAACCGTCCCACTGCTGGAGACACACCCCAAGATTTCCACAAGACTCCTCCGAGCATGTTGTACTAGGGCCTAACAACCACATAACAGTAAAAAATTAAAATCCTGGGAGACATAGAACAAAAATATCAATAATTTAAAAAAAACAAAAAAAAATCTTGGAGCAAATTTCTTCTGTAGACTTTGTAAGCATCAAGCAGTCTTCAGCAGGAGAATTCAGACAGAGACCTAGCTATGATGTTTACAGATGACTAGTCTACTACCAATGCAAGCCTATTCCCATTAAGCAAGATATATTAAAGGGTTTTATATCTGAATAATAGTGTATTATTTCTGTTATCAATTGAAGAGTGATGTATGCAGCCCATAAAAAGTGATATTACTCCCTTTAAGATATATTTTCCAAAATATATCTTCCAGACAAAGATAACATTTTTAATAAAGAATGTCTTCATTAGGGGTGCTTTTAAATTACATTTTTTGTGTTCATTAACACTTTAAAGAGTATAGTACATTTGTATTCTTGTCAATAAAGTATAGTATTTGCATGATTTTCTATTATCTTACCATCACAACCCCTCTTCACAGGGCCTACTCGGTGGAGTGCATCATTTAGGAGTTCGGGGAGACGGCCATTGAGGTCCACAGAGGCAAGACAACCCTGGAAACCATCTCGAGATGCCACAAGTTTAGGTAAACTGACATACATATTTCTTGGGAGCCCACCAATATATAATTCACCTATTAATAATAAAACATGGGTTCTAGGTTATCAGCCTTATTAGGAAAAGTGATAATAGGTAATAAGTAACTACACGAATTCATGAAAATAATGTGCTGGCAGCATCAAAAATACATCTAACAGCTGTACGTTTGAATTCACTAACTGTTGAGTATAATTCCAAGCACAGTGAGTTTCTTGCA
Source organism: Xenopus laevis (assembly GCF_017654675.1). Taxonomy (NCBI): domain Eukaryota; kingdom Metazoa; phylum Chordata; class Amphibia; order Anura; family Pipidae; genus Xenopus; species Xenopus laevis. Next base: position 32,167,567 of record NC_054377.1, on the reverse strand, counting down.
TGCTTATGTAACCTTTGTTCTTTTATAAAACGAATAAGAACTTGCACCTACATAAATTCTATTTCCACTCCCCAGTAAAAGGGTCGTGCAAGTTCTCTTTACACACAAAAATGCCAAGGCCAACAACATTTTTTTTGTCGTTTCCTTTAACCCACAGCCCCCAACCTTGCTGAAATGCTCTATAAGAATTTTGGACCCTATATGAATACTTGGCTTCTGCAAAGACATGTAGAATCAATGCCAGAGAGCACACGCCAGTAATTAAGGTAAAATGATAACATACCAAATATTAAGACATTTTGGCAGTCAAAATGCTAATATCATGGGAATGGAATTAATTTGCTATTTCTTACCCTTTAAATCTAGATTGCTGGCTCCTGTGGAATGCTGTGTGACTGTCCTTCCATCAATTCTCAATGTATGAACATTTCCTGGATCTCGAGATATTGCCACACTGTGCCATTGGTTATCATTTAATGGTCGTTCTGAGTTGCCCTTCATCAGAGAAGGTCCATTGCCCAAATCAAAGACATAATGTATGTATCTACATGTATCCACAGAGAAAAAAGAAAAACGTTTTTTCCCCAATAGTAACAAATCAAGCAAAAAAAAATGTAGTTCCAGTAAAATCAAGACTTACTGTGATTATAAATTATTTGGAAAGATCATATAAAGCAACAAAAAAAGCAGTGGAAAAAAATAGTATCTAATAATCATTACAGTTAATAATAGCACTTGACTATCAATATTTTATATGAGCCAGATAAATTGATGTAAAAATGATATAACCATGAACACACATTAAAGAGCTCAACATTTGTAAATTGATTCCCATAACACCCACAAAAAAAAATCACATTTATTAGATCCACCATCCAAGTGTAAGGAATAAAAATAACATAACCCAAGAACCAGAAGGGAAAAAAACATATGCTTAAAACTACAATAGAAATGCCTGCAGGTTTTATGATACACTTTTAAATCCAGTATATAATGTAGTTGCATAGTAAGTAAGTTCGAAAAAAGGCACATGTTTATCAAGCACCTGAACAACCCCAACGTTCAGCCAGTCTTTCCTCATAGCTTAAATGTTCCATATCTTTTACCAGCTTAGTTGCCCTTCTCTGGACTCACTCTCATTTAATAATGTCCTGTTTGAGCACTAGAGAACAAAAATGAACAGCATATTATAGAAGGGGCCTTACCAGTGCTCTGTACAATGAAACAATAACCCCTCCCTCCTGTGAATCTATGCCCCTTTTAATACAGCTTAAGACATTATTTGCCCTTGATGCCACTAACAAGCATTGCTTGCTATAGCCAAGTTTATTATCTACAAAAACTACAAGGTCCTTTTCCATTATAGAATTGCCTAGTGTAGGACTATGATCATAAAAAGCCATCAAATTTGTCTGAAATGACATATCTTTCATAAAGCCATGCTGATTTCTGCTCATAATGCCATTCACTAGAACAAAATTTTGAATGTGATCCCTTAAAAAGCCTTCAAATAGCCCACCATAGGTGTCAAACTTACAAGCCTATAATTGCCAGGCTGAGATAATCTCTTTTAATGTCTTTTTAATATAGAAATGACATCTGCTTTCCTCCAATCCATACCAGAAGAAAGAGAATCTGAGAAAATAAGAAATAGAGGCTGGTCTAAAACTGGCTGGTGTGTTACATCTGGTCCTGGATCGATTGGGGCATTATGTTTTCTGCTAAAAACACAGAACAGTAATGGTTGTCAATTAAAATGATATTAAATTGTTAGTGTTCTCAATTTATTCCCTTAAGAAGTAAATGTAGAAGCACCTAGAACCACCCTATGTGGCTTAATATAGAAGTAAACAAGTTTATAGGAATGAAGAGAAAGGCATTTAAAAACTACAAGTCTGTGGGGACAAAAGTTGCATTTAATGAATATAAACACTATAATAAATGTTGTAAAACAGCAAGGAAAAAGGAAAAGATTGGAAATGAGGAGCGTATTACGGCAGAGGCTAAGACTAACCCCATATGCTTTTTACTTATATTAATATTAAAAAGATGCAGGTTGAGAGTGTTGCCCTTTTAAAATAATGGCAGCAGTATGGTGGTAACAAAGACAGAAAAGGCATATGTGCTGAATCAGTTATTTTCAGTTATTGTGTATACAATAGAGGAGTCAGAGTTCCCAGACCCACCTCATAGCTGCACTGTTGGTTTAGCTCAATCTAGTCAGTGGCTGACTCAGGATATGATTCATAAAGCTTTACTAAAAATTATGTGAACAAGGTGCCAGAACCACATGGAATACACCCTCAGGTTCTAAGAGAGCTTAGTTCAGTTTTAGATTGGCCTCTATTACTGATTTTCTCAGACTCACTTTCATCTGGTATGGTACCTATGGATTGGAGGAAAGCTGATGCAATTCCTAAATTTGAAAATGGATTATGATCTCAGCCTGGCAATTATAGGCCATTAAGTTTGACATCCGTGGTGGGCAAATTATTTGAAGGCTTGTTAAGGGATCACATGCAAAATGTTGTCCTAGTGAATGGCATTATGAGCAGCAATCAGCGTGGCTTTATGAAGGATAGGTCATGTCAGACAAATTTGATTGCTTTTTATGATGAGGTACTGTAAGTAAGATGACAGCAGGGGAGCTGTAGATGTGATATTTGGATTTTACTAAAGCTTTTGATACAGTGCCTCACAAATGACTGCTTTCTAAACTACGGTTATTTGCACATGGATAGGAAACTGGCTACAGAGGGAGGTTGTTAATGTTACATTCTCTACTTGGAGTAAGGTTCTTAGTGGGGTCCCTCCTGGGATCTGTATTTTGTATTTAACTTGTTCATTAATGACCTAGGGGGGTATTGTAAGTAATGTATTAGTGTGTACAGATGACACAAAAATATGCAGCCCAATTAATTCCATACAGGATGTGGCATCCTTGCAGCAGGATCTTGGCAAACTGGCAATCTGGGCAGCTAAGTGGCAGATGAGTTTCAATGTTGATAAATGTAAAGTCATGCATCTTGGATGTAAAAATATCCAAGCCACTTATACCCTTAATGGGATTGCACTGGGCAAATCCATTATGGAAAAGGACATTGGAGTCCTTGTAGATAATAAAGTGGCTGTAGCAAACAATGCCAGTCAGCAGCTTCAAGGGCAAACAAGTTGTTGAGCTGTTTTAAAAGGGAGGTTCGCAGGAGGCGGGGGTTTATTCTTCCACTGTACAGAACACCGGTAAGGCCCCATCAAAAATATGCTGTGCACTTTTGTTCTGTAGTCAGGGCTGGATTTACAAAGTGTGCGCCCCTAGGCCCACTGCCGTTCATCGCCCCTGTCCCCTCCCCTTTACTCGTGCAAATTTTCATCATCTGGACTGGAGCAATGGGGATTGGCACACGGGAAATTTAAAAAATGATTGTATCTCCAGCGCATCCCCAGTGTTTTTGAACCAATGTGGGTGTGGTTGGGCAGCATGCCACCCCCCTAAAATCCTGCCACCCTAGGCCTGGGCCTAGGTGGCCTTTACACAAATTAAGGCCTGTCTGCAGTGCTCAAATGGGACATGTTGAATTAGAGAGGGTTCAGAGAAGGGCACCTAAGCTGGTAAAAGGTATGAACAATTTCAGCTATGAGAAAAGACTGGTCAAGTTGGGGATGTTCACGCTGGAGAAGAGACGCTTAAGGGGAGGGAATATGATAGCTATGTATAAATATACATGGGGATTGTACAATAACCTCTCTAATACTTTATTTACCAGTAGGTCCTTACAGCTGACAAGAGGACACCCAGTCCGACTAGAAGAATCTTGAAGTCAGGAAGGAATTTTTCCTTTGAAGAGGCTTCAAACGTTTTTTTTTTTGCCTTCCTCTGGATCAACTAGCAGTTAGGCAGGTTATAAATGAATTTAAAAGGTTGAACTTGAGTTTCTTCAACCAAACTTACTAAGTTACTATAATTTGACAAAATCCAAATGAATGTTTAAAACCTGTGACTTTTCATCACACAAAATATAGTAATTGACGGCACCAGTCAGCGGTTTGTTATCTTAAAATGCCTTTATTCGGACATAGGCTCTGACCCCAAACACCCGGCAACGTTTCAGACCACTCTCGGTCTTTTCTCAAGCCACTCAGAAAAGACAGAGAGTGGTCTGAAACGTTGCCGGGTGTTTGGGGGTCAGAGCCTATGTCCCAATAAAGGCATTTTAAGATAACAAACCGCTGACTGGTGCCGTCAATTACTATATTTGGTTCGATGAACGGATTGAAGTTGGAAACCGTTGGACGTGCATCGCATTAAAGTAATTTGGAGGTGAGGGTGCTGACTGTGAAATTTGTGAAACTTTTCATCACACAAACAAGGAAACTGATTTTTTTTTTGTGCAGTTTTAACCCATCTTTGCCCTAATTTACATATGCAAATTAGGGTCAGATTTGGTTCAGGAATTTATCTGAATCTTTTATGAAAGATTCAGCTGAATTCTAAATTAGTGGATATGGTGCACTCCTACTTGAAACTGAAGCTTGCACAGAGCTGTGCATGGTCCAGACGTAGGAGTGTTTCTTATATGCATCACCAGAATATAACCTTCAGTGTATCGCAGAATAGTATATCTTTGATCTTGAGCAATGAAATGGGTTTAAAAAATACTTGTGGTATTTCGTCTATCTCTATTTTGTCTTTCTATATTGCCTATTCTCATTGAGGGCTCTGGTTTCCCTGTTGTTATTCCCTTGACAATGATCCTAAGTGATGTGTTCTTACACATCAGAACTATGCACTATATTCCTTTCATTACATCTGTCTATGAAGATTCTCATTTATCTAGTACAGTGATTCCGCAACCAGTAGATCGTGAGCAACATGTTGCTCTCCAACCTCTTGGATGTTGCTCCCAGTGGCCTCAAAGTAGGTGCTTATTTTTGAATTCCTGGCTTGGGAGCAAGGTTTGTTTGTATAAAAACCAGGTGTACTGTCAAACAGAGTCTCAATGTGGGTTGACAATCCACATAGGGGCTACTATATGGCCAATCACAGCACTTATTTTGCACCCCAGGAACATTTTTCATGCTTGTGTTGCTCCCCAACTCCTTTTACTTCTGAATGTTGCTCACGGATTCAAAAGGTTGGGGATCCCTGATCTAGTAGAATTAAGTCAAAGGCAACTGAACATCTAGAGTTTTTCTTGAAATTTTTCACCACTCATCAGTGTGGCTTCTTTGGTTCAAGTGTTAACTGAAGAACCAGATGAGTGGTGAAGTGTTTTCAAGAAAAACTCTAAGGGGGTTATTTACTAAACTCCGAAAGCAAAAATCCCAAAAAATTTTTCGGAATTTATTAAACCAGAGGATGGAAAAGTCAGAATCTGAAGATCCAGCATCTCAGACATATCGAGGTTGCATATAAGTCAATGGGAGAAGTCCCAACGATTTTTTGATGTACCCTGGGTTTCGGTCAATACCCTGAAGTTTTCGGATGAATATTATGAAAATATCACAAAAATCGTGAAAATCGGATGAAAAAGTCTGAAAAATTTGTGAAAATCTGATTTTTCCCGCAAAGCAAATTTTCGGGAAAATGTAATAATAAATAAGCATAAAAACCCTGAGCAGATTTGATCGGCGTTTGTAGCAGAAAATATTGAGATAAATTTGACTATTATAAATAATCCCCTAAATGTCCAGCTGCCTTTGACTTATTTCTACTAGATACTTTCATCACATCATTTTTGATAGCTCAGTCCCCACAAAAGACCTGTGAAGCAACCAAGTTTTCCATTATAAACTGCATGACTGAAAGAACCGAGCAGATTACAACCCAAATTCAGCATGTTGGCACAAGGAATTTTAGTGGGATGCCCCTACTTAGATGGGAACTCAAATTTCTCACATTGGCATCGACATTTATTTTTTGTATAAATTATTCAACACTAGCTATGTAAAATTCCATGATTGTATACTTAGATTGTATGTTCTAAAGGGCAGGGACCTCCTTGAGTCCATATTTCTTACCATATGGCACTTAATTAATTTCTGCTAGCGATGCACATAATTCACTATTTTGAGATTCAGCCAATTTCTGAATCCTTCATAATTTGTCTGTATCCCAAATCGAATCCAAACCATAATTTGCATATGCAATTGTAGGGATCCATAGGGTTAATATGCCCCCATGACTTTAAATCCCTACACTTCCTAATCTCCCTAGTTGCTGGGCAGATGCCCATGTAGCTAGTTGTAATTTGCATAGTTATGCTATTGGCCAAGAGGTGTGACCACTTCCTGTCACAGCTTGGTATAGTGGTTGTGAACAGGGAGCTCTTCCTCTTTGGCTCCTGATATCTGACCCATCCGGATGTCTCCATTGAGCCTGGGTACACCAAGGCCCAGTTAAGCCAGTCTTTATTTGTTAAAGCACTACACCGCACCTTCAATACTTCCATTTGTAAAGGCCCTGCTTTAAGTTATAGAGTCCAGTGTAAGCCATGCTCTAGTATACTAGCTGGTTGTTAACACCGTTGGCCGGGATAGTCCAAAAAACATGTTACACAATTTTTTAAATAATTTTTTACTTCCTTGATTGTGTAATGAAAAGTGATGTGTTTTTGATTCGGACAAATCCGAAACCTGCTAAAAAAAGGCAGAATCATGAATTCTGTGCATCACTAATTTCTGTTTATAATACTTTATTGCAATGCTTTTCCTCCCTACTTTTCTGTATAGTAAATGGAGTCTATCACACAACCATTACAGTAAGTCGTATATATATATATGTCATTTATTTTTTATATATATATATTTTTAACATCAAATGGCATGCTGGAAGTCCACTGAATTATCTATGAATAGATACCCACAACCATCTTGCAGGCAAATATGCACATTTTAAATGTGTTTTGGAAATTAAGTTGTTAGAGTTCTCTATTTATTTAACTAGGAATAATAGTAAAACAATAAATGTAAACATTTAAATAAGATTGATTGCTTTCCTATATAAATGAAGGTAGTGGGATCTTCAAAGGCATACTCCTCTAATAGCTGATAGCGGTTTTGTCTTGCTTGTTTTCATGGGGAACAGAAAATCCCTTTTGGCAAGGAAGTAACAACTGGTGTTTTCTCTTGAACTTAACCATTTTCTAGGTAGTGCTGCATTTGTCAGGAATAAATTCTGTACTCTAACCCCCCTCCCCTATCATGGACAGTGAACTTAATACATTTATCCCTATTTTAACCTAACTCAGTAATTATAAGTGTGATTTTTCTTATTACAACCTTTTAATATTATATATGTACATTTATCTATTTGCCTACTAGATCTTTCCATGTTTAATGTTTCTGTGTTGCCCCTTTGATTTAATTTAATCTCTTTTCTTTTTATTCTCTTGATGGTTTGCAGGTACGTATGTGGTTATCCTTAACTGTTCTCCCAGTATTCCAGTTTTATACACTGCACCAAGTCTAGTTTCTGTCAGGTGAGGTTAAGTATTGCAGCAGTGTTTTCTCAAATCCCCACAAAAGCACATGCATATCGACTTTTTCCCAAGTGTTATTGCATTACCACTCATTCAAGTGGCTTCTTCAGTTCATCAGAGTGGCATTAAACTTGAATATGCACTCCCTTGAGGTTAAAGCTATACTATATGAAAAGCAAATCATCCGGGTCCTGTCCCTCTTAACCCTTTTACTGTTTGTTGGTTCTATCTCTATCAGAATTATAGGTTGCCTAGCAACATTCAATTCTAATGGTACAGTACAGAACCTATAAGCATAAAATGTTGTCCCTGAGTGGTAGAACTGCAGATATTATGACCCCTGACAGTTAAGGGTTTAAAGCCTGTTATTATTTACACCAACTGGATAGGCTATTATCGTCTCTCTTTTTATTGATATATAGTATAGCCACTAAATATTTGTTCTGATTATTCTCCATTCTTTTCATTTTAAAATACTATTAGGTAAGTTCTTTTGTTTTTAGCATTACTTCTCCTTCTTCTCACCTCTTGTAGTTAGGAGAGTTAGTTTAAATACAATGGAAATAACATTTAAAAAAGTAATTGTTTCACTGTTTCATTGTTAGGGGCCCTGGGGTAGTTAAGTAGGCTACAGTATATTCCAAGATGTAATTTTTGTTTTGCTATATGATGAAAAAACACCCTGTTTATATTTTCTTCAGTGCAACAAAGTAAAGGCAATGACCTGTTTTGCAGCATTGTTGTCTCTTTTGACAATGGTCTCCACTGTATATTGCAATTAGATATGCACCAAATCCATATAAGTATCCAAATGCATTTTTTATCCTTCAAAAGGTTTGGCCATTTACCGAACTGAATCTGAACCTTAAGTTTCATATTTAAGTTTGCCTTTAGCAGACCAGTAGTTGTACTATGTACAGCTAAACTGACCCCAAAGTCTAAGGATTCGGCAGAATCCAAATCCTGGGAAAAGGGCTAGGATTCAGCTGAATCCCAAATTCAGAATGCTAAACACACCTTATTGCAAGAACTAATAAATTTCTCTCTCTCTCTCTCTCTCTCTCTCTCTCTCTCTCTCTCTCTCTCTCTCTCTCTCTCTTTATGGTATTGTCTTTATAAGATAAAAAAGGGGTTACTTTTCACCCCTAGCCAAATAATTAAAAAGCAGTTATGTATAGAGCTGCAAAATATAAATGGAGCTGAGGGTGATGAATCTGTTGCTAATGCCTGGGTAGAGAATGATACGCTGTATGTGGAAGAGAGAAGACTGCGTCTAAATGGTCAAGTTTGGAAAACTACTGTGAATAGTTATGGGCAAATCTGTCCCGTTACGCTTCACTGAAAAATTAGCGAAACTCTGAAAACATTTGCGAAACTCTGAAAACATTTGTGAAATGCACTGAAGTCAAAATAATTTTGACGCGCAACAATTTTCATGCAAATTTTTCACTGGCGACTTTTGGCCTCAAAAAACATTTGCAGGCGGCGAAATTCTGAAATTCGCCACAAATCCATGCCTGCCAAATAAATTCGTCCATCACTATCTATGAAGGCTATTTGGAATCAGGTCCTGGGATTTGGCTGACTGAGAAAACGAAAAGGGAAAGGTGATCTCTGAGTGAATCATAAACAACAGGGTGCTGGCCTTGTGCTGTGCCAATGTTTGTTAGGGGCCCTGGGGTAGTTAAGTAGGCTACAGTATATTCCCAGATGTAATTTTTGTTTTGCCATTTGATGAAAAAACACCCTATTTATATTTTATTCAGTGCAACAAAGTAAAGGCAATGAACAGTTTTGTAGTATTGTTGTCTGTTATGACAATTTACATATACTAGTCCATATCATAATACACAACACTATTATATGGATTAGTAGGCAAATATATATATATATATATATATATATATATATATATATATATATATATATATATATATATATATATATATATATATATATATATATATATATACACACACAAATATTCAAACCTTATACCTCTCCCCTTGAAAATGGTGCCTATAAGTGTTATACTATTTCCTAATACCTTATTTACAATCAGGCACTCTGGTCATGGGAATAACAAATGCTGATGCTTCCCATTTAAAAAAGGCCATATTTATTCAAAAATTAAAGAGAGGGAGAGAAAACATGTTGGCAGATACAATTTTTCATTTATTTCAAATTTTTTGACTTACTTTGAAATACATACAACTACAAAAACCGATCAGTTGTTTTGCATGCATTTGAAAAGGAAAACTCTGCAGCGATACTTGAAAAAATGTATTCCAGAGAAAAGACAATCTGTGCAAAAATTGTGTTTTTTTAATCAAGATAGAGAATCTGAACCTTTCATAAATCTGCCCCTTAGTGTACTGAAACTATGACTGCATCAAATACAAATAAATGTAGGGACAAAACAAATTAAATATATAACAATGTTTTAAAGTGCCTAGCTGCTATATATGCAACGAGAAATCATATGTCAAGGGCACGGGGATCTATTTTTGCATACATATTTATTAGCATACCTTTCTTTTGCACTTTAAATTTTACCTCTTGCTATTGTTACCTTTGATATATTTGTAAATGTAGCTATTTACCTTGATATCTTTGGTTTTCCTTTAAATTAGCTCATAAAAACACTTGTGTGCAAACCCCAAAATTACACTTAATTTTCCAAATTGCTACCTACTGTTTCTCTACAGTGTTTTCTCAAATGGCTGCCTCATCTTGCAAATCTTACAATATATACAGTAGTAAAGTCCAACAACAATACTATCTTGCCGCACACCACTTACTATTCGCTTATGCAGGGTGCATTAATCCCGGATTGCTTCCACATCCAACATACCTTCCAAGATGCGGAAATACAGAAGAAAAGTGCTTTGTATTTCTGCAAATAATTGTGATCAAGCAAGATTTCTGAAAAAGCCTAAATATAACGTCATAGCAGACTATTCCTGCAAGCGTAATAAGTTACTTACCCTTTGACAAGCTCCACAGCAATGAAATCTGGACCTTGGCCCCCATTGTAAAGAAGCAGGCCATCTGGATTTCGTCCACGGAACATGAACAATAAATGCATAGAGGCATAAGCCTGAAGTTGGGGAAGGGCTAGGTATGCTGGACCCGTCTGGAAGACCACTGGGTCGGCAAGTATTGGACGGAGACCACCAGCACGTGTATTGAGCTCACACCGTCTACCCAGTTCACCATCTTGGCACATGTCCAGGTATGGAGCCCCATTATAGCGCAGGGCTGTTAGGTGGCCCAAAAAATTTGAAGGAAGAGCTGAAACGAATCGTCTCTCAGTCATTATACCAGTTTCAAGATGGTGAAGTTCTAATCGAGTGTGGTCACCAGCCATGTGTCCTGTGGAGGAGCAGATGGGAAAACTATGATCATATAAAAGTAAATTACAGGATTGGTGGAGGAATATTGCGGGTTATCGGGTATTTAACTGCTGCAAATATATTGTTTATATAGTTTAACTAAAAAGCATAACAGCAAGTCTAAAATGTAAAAGTGTTAACATTTATGGGGTTATTTGATAAAACTTGAATTTATATCATTGTTTTATCAAACCAGCTTGGCCCAACTCCCATCCACGATTTTATCTTATTTATCAATAAATAACTTGAAAAGTCGTTATGAAAAAGACTCAATAAAATGTAAACCTTACAAATTGTTCAGATTTTATGCCTAAATCGCAATTTTTTGGGGGTTATTGCCTGTTAACCTGGAATTTTTCAGTTTATTGGATAAAACCCATAGCAGATCACGATACTGTAAAATTATACATGACCTTGGCAGGTTTGAGATGGCGGATTTTCGGATTCAGACTTTTAGCAGCTTCAGGGTATAATAAATAATAAAAAAATCCTCTAAAAATTTGAGTTTTTGCCCAAAAAAACATTGACCAGAAAAAATCAAGGTTTAGTTAATACTATAATCCCCTTAATATGCAGTATCCTAGTCTAAAGCAACTGCACTTGCTGGGTAATCATGCAAAGGGGTATTCACTATTCAAGCGTCTTCTTCAGTTCAACGGAGTGTAAAGGCATTCCCTGGCATTAAAGCTTAAAAATGAATTCCCTTGGGATTAACACTATCTCTTGTATGAAAAGCAAAGCATCCTGTTGTTGTCTTTCTTAAATTGGATTAAACCCCCAAAAATTATTTATTGATTTTTATTTACTCTGAATGATCTTCTGAGGACATTTGCAATTTACACTCATTTTATATTCTTTTTATTATTTTATTAATTATTTTATTCATTTTATTATTAGTTTTAGTACATAAGATATTCATAACAATGGTGCTGTCCTACTAGGGGAGCAAAAAATAGTGGATGGGATGGCATGTAGGCCAAATAGAATGGGCATGGAGTTTCATGCTTATTAAAGGAACAGTAACATAGAAAAATGAAAGTGTTTTAAAATAATAAAAATATAATGCAGTATTGCCCTTCACTGGTAAAACAGCTGTGCTTGCTTAAAGGGATACTGTCATGGGAAAAAAATGTTTTTTCAAAATGAATCAGTTAATAGTGCTACTCCAGCAGAATTCTGCACTGAAATCCATTTCTCAAAAGAGCAAACAGATTTTTTTATATTCAATTTTGAAATCTGACATGGGGCTAGACATTTTGTCAATTTCCCAGCTGCCCCAAGTCATGTGACTTGTGCCTGCACTTTAGGAGAGAAATGCTTTCTGGCAGGCTGCTGTTTTTCCTTCTCAATGTAACTGAATGTGTCTCAGTGGATAATGGGTTTTTACTATTGAGTGCTGTTCTTAGATCTACCAGGCAGCTGTTATCTTGTGTTAGGGAGTTGTTATCTGGTTACCTTCCCATTGTTCTGTTGTTTGACTGCTGGGGGGGGGAAGGGAGGGGGTTGATATCAGTCCAACTTGTAGTACAGCAGTAAAGAGTGATTGAAGTTTATCAGAGCACAAGTCACATGACTTGGGGCAGCTGGGAAATTGCCAATATGTCTAGCCCCATGTCAGATTTCAAAATTGAATATAAAAAAATCTGTTTGTTCTTTTGAGAAATGATTTTCAGTGCAGAATTCTGCTAGAGCAGCACTATTAACTGATTCATTTTGAAAAAACATTTTTTTACCATGACAGTATCCCTTTAAGAAAAACTACTATTGTTTAAATAAATAAGATGCTGTGTAGCAATAGGGGCAGAAATTCAAAAGAGAAAAGGCTCAGATCAGGGGTGTAAATATAGAGGAAGCAAACCTTGCGGCTGCAGGAGGCTCAGGAGGTATAGGGGCCCCATGAGGTCCTAATTCATATACAATTTTAATAAATACTGGTAAATTTGGTCAACCTGGGGGCCTAAAAAATAATCTGCAGTGGGGCCCAGCAATATCTAGTTACATGATATTACTTACACTTTCATTATGTAAGTGTAGTTTGCGTGGTCCTTTAGCAAAAATGTTTCAATGCGACAATTTTGAGTTGTAAAAATTGTTATGATTATTCCTCCTAAAACATGTACTATGTTGTTTTATCCAAAAGCTGGTGAGCTCTGATAGCATATATATTGGGTTGTGGGAAAGACAGGAAAAAACATCTTTACAGAAGACATGAAAAACCTTTGAATAGGCATATTTTTATAATATTTTTTATTTGGTATTGTAAATAAAAAGGTACTCCTAATTGATACTGATAATTGATTTGTAAATTTGTAATATGTTAAATAAAAAAAAGTATTCCTAATTTATACTGATTGAATTGATGCTGATTTATTGAATAAAAATAACATTCAAGACCTTGCATAGTCAGAAACAGCATTAAGAAAATCTCCTGACACTGCATTATCACCCCAGTCTGCCAATCTTTTGCAAAAAGATGACCTTCCTTTAAAAATATGCTGTAAAACAGGAAATTATCCCTGCACAAAGATCTACATCGCATTATTTAGATCTACATTGAATTATTTTAGTTTTTCAGATGAGACTTATGATGCAAAATTGTTAGACAGAAAGACACATAATCTACATTAATGGTGAATCACTCTAGAATTACATCTAGAATAAGATAAACTACCCTCCACAGTGACGTTGTCCACGCTGAGCTGTAGGTTTTTCCCTCTGCGGAGGACTCGAACTGTGTGCCATTCATTGTCATTCAGTTTTTGGCCCGCATACAGTGTCTCTGGGCCCTTACCTGTAAGCAGCAGGGGTGGAACAGTGAGGGTTTGATATTTTTATCTGCAACAACACAAATCTACCGACAGATGGCAGTGGTTAGCACTTGTATAATGAAACATTTTGGAAACATCTGAGTGGCTACTTTCAAGCCAAATACCAACTCAAATTAAACTATAAGAATGCCAGTGAGGTGACATTTTACAGCTTAACTATTTCATGCAATTATCAACCCGTATGTTGAAATGCATACACACTGCCACCTGTGCCTTGACAAAAACAGTGCAGTAAAGTGTTTATTTAACAAACATAAAAGCAAAGAAGTGAAGGTAAGTATAATAAAGAGAAAGGAAAAATAATGACAGCAGGAAGAAGTGAATCAATATTTTGTAAAGCAGACCTTGAAAAAATTATATATATTTATCTGGGAGAAAATACTGCAGCTTTTACTTTGTGCATATTCTGTTGCTGTAGCATTTACACAATCTATCTCCTGCTTGCTGAACTCAGTGATCTGTTTAATACAGAAAGCTTTATTTATATGTATTTCAGATTAAATATGATGTTACATATATTTATTCCTGTACCTCACACTTAAGTGTGCTGAGGTGGTTGCAATGGCTACAATGCTTATAACAGTTTAGTTTATTTTGCATTGTCACCAATAATTAAAGCAAAAAAGTAAAGAGCCAAAAACAAAAAAACTGGGATTATTGCAGGAGATTAAATATGGAAATAGTCAAAAGAGGCTCATAATATGTGAATGAAAGGTGAAAACATTTGTTTTGGGATAAACATTTAATACTATACAGCTAGATTCTAAAATCCATGAGACTGGGAAGCTGCAAACTAGGTCAGACTTGAATGCAATATAAGAAAAAGAAATTCACATACAATGACAAAGATTTAAGAAAAAAAGAGAAATGGTGAAAGGACAGACAGAAGATAAAAGGACAGACAAAAGGAAATATGAGTTGCAAGAGAATATTGCACTAAAATGAATTATAAAACTGGAAACAAAATTTAACAGAGAGAAAAATTTGAAATAAAGACATTAAAGAGAGTGCAGTGAGAGCATATATACAGCTGAAGACTTACTGGGCCCGCATACTATCCGTATACAGTCTGAGGGGGAGAGAAAGAGACAACCTGGGTTATCCTTCAGATCTTTCTGCAGACAGAACAAAGCAGTACCCACATATTCCGGGGACGCACATGTGTCTCAGGGGCCATTTCATAACCTACTTCAGTATATATATATATATATATATATATATATATATATATATATATATATATATATATATATATATATATATATATATATATATATAAAAATATATGAAACAACTATATTATTTGCTTTATGATTTCTAAGCTACAATATTTAACATCTAATTCTAACATTCTAATTTATGATATGATTCATAAGCATCAAAGGACAATCGGCTCTTTGGATAATGTGTTGATAAAAAGTGTTAATTTAATAGAAACTAATAGAAACCTTAATTTCTTTATTAATACATTTCCTGTGAAGCTAGTTTTCCTTGGCCTTGGATATTTCTAATTATCTGGTTTAACACTTCAAGTGGATTGTGTCTTAAAAATGAATATCTGTTAATATATAGGTAACATAATTTACAGTTATCTAAACCTATTCTGTTCATTGCTTAGACTTTTCTCACATTGCAATGTGTTTTCTCCCATGAAATGGCCTCCTTGCAAACTCCAGCCATACAGCCAGGCAGTAAGGGGGTTGATCCCAGAACCTAATTCCTGCTAAGCTCCCAGTGTTTCTACAGTAAGGCCCGTAAAATCTCTGGTCCTTTGAGCTTAGAAGGAGGGACTAACCTCCTCCAACATGCCTTATTCAGACACACTCTTTGCTCTTAACGTGAAGAAGAAAGAGTTGGTCCAGGGCTGATAGCTGTTGTCACCACATGTCGTCAACCGCGACGGAAAAGGGGATGTGGAAATCACAGGGCCATATCCATCCCTAGCACACTCGTTATGAGTATAAAAAGAAATATTGGTTTGAAATGGTGGAATGAAAATTTTTAATGGTGGAATTAACACAACAAAACAGCAAGTATCAGATTATTCCAACATGTATGCAATGAAAAGAAAATAACATTCATCAAATGGATGATTAATTTTTTTAATATTGAGGGATTAGTTAGTATACAAAGCTGGTGATTGTATTTATATACTTTACCGTAATATCTTATAAACTAACACTTCAGTAAACTAAAACACACAAAAAGATCTTTGTGTGTAGGCAGAAAGGAAATGTGGCATTGCTTTGGCCTTGAGAATTGGAGATGGTTTACGGTAATGGGTATAATTATAGGTAAAGAGTCCCAAAGCTGTCTCCACTTTTGGACTAGATCTGCAGCAAAATCCTGTTATGCTCTGGTTTATTTTTTATAAGGGCCATTTACAGGTTGGTGGCTTGCATATGGTTTAATGTTTTTTCTTGAGTATTGAATACTCCTGTATGTGTTTGCACTGACTTTAACTGTATGTCTCAGTGAAAGATATGGATTTAAATATAATTAAACATGCTCGCTCTTCAGTGTATGAATGTCCCATTTATTCAGCTATACTAGCATTTCAAAATAAGGGTAATACAGTTATGCTTGTCAAGATTAAGGCAGAGGCAGAAGCGTATACAGTATGGGAAGATAAATTCCCTGTGATATTTGCAAAAAATATGGCATGTCACTTACTGACAGGGACAGATTATCCTAAGTATCTCAAGCGTGCTCTTCACATGTTTCAAACCTTATGTTTCGCCATATACCGTATGTTAATTAGTTGGAAGCATTTTAAAAGTCAGGGTATCTGATCTAAGAAACATCTAAGATATGTGAACAACTAGGGGCAAATTTACTTAAGGTCGAATATCGAGGGTTAATTAACCCTTGATATTCGACTGTCGAAGCTAAATCCTTCGACTTCGAATATCGAATTCGAAGGATTTAGCGCTATTCGTTTGATTGAACGAAAAATCGTTCGATCATTTGATTAGAAGGATTTTAATCCATCGATCAAACAATTTTTGTTCGACCAAAAAAAGATTGTTAAGCCTATGGGGACCTTCCCCATAGGCTAACATTGACTTCGGTAGCTTTTAGGTGACGAACTAGGGGGTCAAAATATTTTCTTAAAGAGACAGTACATCGACTATCGTATGGTCGAATAGTCAAATGATTTTTAGTTTGAATTGTTTGATTCAAAGTCGTAGTCGAAGGTCGAAGTAGCCCATTCGATGGTCAAAGTAGCAATTCGAAGTTTTTTTTCTTCTTCTATTCCTTCACTCGAGCTAAGTAAACGGGCCCCTTGGTGTCATTTATTTTGATTTCTATGCTAAGATATTAAAGCAGAAGGAAAGGCAACAATAACTTGGGTGCCAAAAACAATGTGATTATGATTACATCTCAAGTTCAGGGACAATGATCATGTAAATATAATCTGTTCCAATATTTGTTGAACATCACAATGTTTTAAAAATACTATTTATGCTTGCATTGGACAACAAAGTCTATCCATGTATTGCCATCTAAATACACTGGGTTCCAAGGCAGACCTAAATTCTGAAAACTCTTGTCTGTTATATTATTGTAAACCATTGCATTATATACATCCATGATTATGATGTAAATAGTATTGTTTGTGACTTTAGTAAGAAGATTGATGCCGGCAAGTACAGTATAGACATGAAAGCTGGGTAAAATAAAGCATTTCAAGCCATATGTTGAGAAGGAATTGCAAAGCTATGGAGATATCCTTACATAGTACAGAGTTCAAGACTTGTACAGTATATCTCTTTTCTTGGTTTCTTAGCAATGCTAGAACAAATGACCTTTTGTGCACCATGGAATTTTAAAGCCAAGACTTTGTAGTCTTGTATATCACCAGCTTCTGATCTCTTTGTTAGCACAAATGTCACTCATCCTGGTTCAGCAATGTATGAATGGTTAAAGTATATGCTAGAAATGATGGAATAATGTAAACATATAAAATATGTCATGATAAATAGCAGTTCTGGTGTCTGAAGAGTGTTGTCTGGTGAAGATTTGCCACTCTGTGATTTCCACTCCGTGCCTGACAGACCAGATGAGTCTGAAGGTTTTTCCAAAAACAGACTACAATATTTACATACCAATACATTTAATCCCCATATGTATATTTCACTGGAAAAAAGAAACGTGTAAATAAAGTCAGTCACAGATACAAAGGATTTGGAAGAGACACATACCACATGATCTAATAGGTTTCAATTCTAATTTACAAATTGGAAATCATTTAAACGTAAGTGTATAAGTTTATATTCATACACTTATGCACTGGGGTGATGCACAACATTCAATTTAATATAGCCATTTAATATGTCTTGTGATCAGACTAATCCCTACATTATGGACTATAGTGTATATAAAGGATAAGTAAACCTTTAAAATAAATTAATGTAAAACTGATGAGAGTGCTATTCTAAGCACTTTTGCAATTTACATTCATTCATTATTTATTTTTTTTAATTCAAAGATATTTAAGGATACATGTACTGTTAATATGAATTCATTTTGTTACAACAGTCCTGGTCAGTTTCCGATAGGGATGCACCAAATCCAGGATATTTTAATGGCATATGTAGTCTCAATAGGAATAATATTTAGTAGAATTGCAGAGCTTTTGCAATAGAGTTGAGTAGAAAGGGTACAAATATTACAGTAACTTGAAAAAACGTGAAACATACCATTCAAAATAATAATAACAACATATATTTCTCTTTGTCTCTGTGATTGATCTTTATCTAAATAACAGCTTTTATGTGTATATATTTGAAATGTTACCTAGGTTTACAGTAAGCTTCACTTTGCCTCCATCAAGCTCTAGTCGGAGGGTATCTGCAGACTCTTTGGATGTAGTAGCCAAAAGAAGGCCATATGCTCTCTGGGACATAAAACGCAGTGAAACATCCTCTGCTTCTGTATGGGAAACTCCAGGGAGCAGGACCTTGAGGTACATGGTTCCATCATAACTCAACACCGCAGCTTCTGTTGGGTGAGAATTGCACACATGAACAATGGATGATATGCAATCATATGGGATAATTTTCTCATAATTAAAAAAACAAAAATGTACTTTACAATTAGTCTTGATACCTGTAACCTATGGAACCTGTAATTCAGAATACTTGGGATCTGGTTTTCTGGATAACGGATCTTAATGTGGTTCTTCATACCTTAAGTCTACTAGAAAACGATGTGCACATTTAGTAAACCCAATAAGCGGATTTTGCTTCAAATAAGGATTAATTATATCTTAGTTTGGATCAAGTACAAGGTACTGTTTTCTTATTACAGAAATAAAGGAAATCATTTTTAAAAATTTGGCTTATTTGGATTAAATGGAGTCTATGGGAGATGGCCTTTCCATAATTCAGAGCTTTCTAGATATCGGGTTTCCGTATAATATATTGCATACCTATATTATTTTCATGTCTCATTGAATGGTCTCTTTAACTGAATTGATGCACCTACATGTAAGGAACATTGAAAACAATTTTGAAAAAATTTCAGGTGTTTTAAGAAGACCCCCAAGCAACTGATCATCTTCACAATTTGCAAAGATTCCTTTGGAGCTATGATATCTGTGACATCAAGGCAACACCTAGCCTGTGACAATGTATGAAATATAACTATTATAGTCTAAGTGGCATTGGCCTGTCCCATCTTGCAGCACTCTAAATAGTCAGCAGAAGAACACAATTGTACATGTATTTAGAATTTCTGTATTGAATGCTTAGGATTAGAAAGCCATTTAAGAATTTTGACAATACTATACTATTGTAATAATTTTGATTAAAAAAAAGATGCCAGCATACTGGTGATTCACTTTGGGCATGCCGGCATGCAGATGAAGTCAGTTTGGGCATGCTGCACTAAAAATGAATAAGCATGTAATTCTTCTGCATGTTTCATTAAAGCTGCCTGCATGGGCGCATTTGCACTTAGCGAAATTATATGGAAGTGCAAAGAGCAATATCTACATCCATCGTAGCGCAGGCTTACTTCTGCTGCATTCATAAATGAGGTTCATTTTTTGCTCTTTTGCATTCCTGCACTTAGCACCCTAGACACAGGTCCTTGTGCTTCATGTTGGAGCACACATACCTGGGCTTCTCCCCTAAAGGGGGAATAGCTGTATTCATGTACTTTAAATATGCCGTAAGACATATAATAACAGTAAACAGAGAACACATGATGTATGTATGTGTTCTCTGTGTTTCTTTGGTGTTGTCAGTAAAAAGAATCTGAGAAACCTAAAGCAATGAGGTTAAAATGGCCTTGTGTTGCATGAAAAGACAGATTTCTGTTTTAAGTTTTCAGGCTCCATGTAATAATTCTAAACGCTTTAATTTAAAAATTCTAATCATGTGAAAATTAATTCAAAGGAGTTGTTCTCCTTCCAACACTTTTTTTAAGTTCAGTTGGTTTCAGATAGTTTGCCAGAAATAAAGACTTTTTCCAATTACTTTCTATTTTCTATATGTGACAGTTTTTTCTAATATTGAAGTGTAAAGCATAATTTTTTACCTTCTAAAGCAGCTCTGGGAGAGGGGCGGGCCACCAACCCTGCCAACTGTTCTAAATTGATAGTAGTTGATACATTTCTTTCCTTTGTCGATGCTGAACAGAATCCCTGGGTTTCATTAAAGGCAGCTGTTATAATAGATCGCTGCTAATATTCCAGAGATGCTGCTGAAAAATGTATCAACTGAATGATGCAAAATTGTTAAGTCTGCACCTGATTTACTGGGCTGCCACACTCAAAACCAAAGACTGGGACATTAAACTTTAAACTTAGACCTTGGAAAAACAAATAAAAATAAAACATGGAAAGCAATTGAAAAAAGTCTTTATTTCTGGAGAAAAATCTGAATACAACTCAACTTAAAAAGTGTTTGGAAGATGAACCACCCCTTTAAAAGACGTTTAGGTTTATTTTTATTTCCTCATTACTCACCCCTCTCACAGCTGTCCCCAAGGTATCCTGTCCCCACACAGTCACAGATGAAGCGGTTCCAACCCTCACGACACTGTCCACCATTTCTGCAAGGCGACGAAGTACACTGTCGCTGTGTTTCCCTAGTACAGAAAGGAGTAAGGCCAGGAGCCCCAGATAACTCTGCCAGTCTTCGGATATCTCTGCTTTTGCCATCAACAAAGAGATCTCGAATGCAACCAACAAATCCTAGACCAAGGGATGCTGTCCAGACCTCAGGGGGAAGTTGTAAGTCTTCTCTTGGTTCAGATAGCCCCCCCAGATACATGTCCCCTTCAAGGTCAAGAATTTCACTTTCACCCCCAACCTGGAATGGGGTGTTTCGATTGTTAACTGAGATAGAACCTGTGGAAATGGAGCAGAAAAGCACAAAATCACAAACGCACAAAAGATATTGAAAGTCATTAAAGACAAATGCAACAGATATAAAATTATTGTAAAACAAAACATTGAGCAAAAGAAGTGCAAAGCTAAATTTAATAAAAAGCATATGAAAAAGAAGAAATATGCAAATAATTCGACACTGCATGAACAACTTGTTTAGCCATAATACAAAGCTGAGGTTAGTCCTGAATGTAAAGTCCCATTCATACAGGCATGACTGAAGCTGCTTTAAGACAAGACTTTTCTATAGTCACTTAAACCACCTTTCTGCCAAACGGCTTTCTACTAAGGTACGCTTATAGGATTCTAATGTCCATTATTACTCAAATCGAAAAGTGGAGGTGTCCATTTGAACCACAAAAAGAAACCAGGGCTGCTATGACAGATGCACTTGGGAGCTACAGTATGTTTTGACATATCTGTTAAGGGCTATAGTTTGCTGTACTGGGGAATCCATTGCTGAAAGTACTGGTTGTGGCTTTAAACTGCTTACCAACTGCTACCTCTATTTACGAAGAGCCTGAGCAGGCTGGGGTAGCATTCCACCCTTCTGATTCTCTGATGGAGGGCTGCACATAACCTTCACCCCTCCTGCCTACTCACAATAGGTCTGAAGAATGTTTAGATCATCAACTTGGGCCTTTAGCCATTACTGTCCATGGTCATTATAAAAAGGTTGCCATTCAGGTGCATCAGGCTTTGTAAAGTCTCACCCAGGCAGCATGGAGCTTGTTCTAATGTGCTGCTAACAGATCTAGTACTTTCAGACATACAAGGAATTCCCTGAACTTGCCCTATGATCAAACATCTGCTGCTTTGAGATTTGTTTTCACTAAGCCCATTAATACCTTTACCTTCTTTCAAAGCTTTTTTTTGGGTAACTTTCAATTAGATTTTAAACAAAAAGGTTTGGAAAATGAATGTTGCTCTTTTAACCACAGCAATATGTATTTATTTTGGAATATTATTTTGCAATACATTAGGGGCCGATTCACTAACTTCGAGTGAAGGATTTAAAGTAAAAAAACTTCGAATTTTGAAGTGTTTTTTGGGCTACTTCGACCATCGAATGGGCTACTATAACCTTCGACTACGACTACGACTTTGAATCGAACTATTCGAACTAAAAATCGTTCGACTATTCGACCATTCGATAGTCGAAGTACTGTCTCTTTAAGAAAAAACTTCGACCCCCTAGTTCGCCATCTAAAAGCTACCGAACTCAATGTTAGCCTATGGGGAAGGTCCCCATAGGCTTTCCTAAGTCTTTTTGATCGAAGGATATTCCTTAGATCGTTGGATTAAAATCCTTCGAATCGTTCGATTCGAAGGATTTTATCGTTCGATCGAAGGAATAATCCTTTGATCGTTCGATCGCACTATTTGCGCTAAAATCCTTCGATTTCGATATTCGAAGTCGAAGGATTTTAATACCCAGTCGAATATCGAGGGTTAATTAACCCTCGATATTCGACCCTTTGTGAATTGGCCCCTTATAGTTTCCATGATAGCATGACTCTTAGCGCAACATTTTATCAAATTAAGCGGACACTACAAAAAAAACTCACCTATTCTCTATTCATTTCTGTGGGACTTTTTGAATTGTATTTAAATGGGGAACTCTAACTTTCACCCATTGATAAAACAATTCTAAAAATTACATAGGATTGAATAGAGTGGGTGAGTTTTTCTGTGGTGAGCTCTTATCTCACATTTTGATAAATTTGTCCCTTAGATTGGTTATGGCAATCTTATTTATATAAGCTATAGTAGTCTTTCTGAAGGCAACAGACAATTTTTACCAATGCAGGGCAACTGTACATTATATTTTAATTACGTTCATGTTTTTATGTTATTGTTCCTTTAAGCTGCTCTTCTGTAGGTATTCTGTACATTTAACTGGGGTGGAGAGGCATTGAGACTAGGGAGTTAGAGGGCTAAGACTCCCTGAGAAGCTATCTGTAGCAAACTGTGGCTTCACAAAAATAGTAAATTCATCATCATTATTAATTTATCAAAACATAAAATGCACATCACTTTAAGTCCAAAATATATAACAAATATAAATATAATTATATCAGGGGATATCCACTAAACAATGATTCTTTTGTTGCATAATGAAATAACATGTGATACTAGGCAGCTTTCCAATATGCAAATAAACTTCTCCAATATTTAAAGTTATTTGTAAATGGAATTACACATGAAGACAGTTATTTTTCTTTCTTTTGTTATTCTCTTCCCCTTTTTCCATCTTTCCTCAAGCTAAGACTCTAATGCTTACAATGCCTGGCACCATTCTCTTATTCTCATTCTTCTCAGGTGTTGTTAATAACATGTAAGGCACTGTGTAAAGTGGAGTGTGGGTTGAAAGAGGGCCGAGAAATGATAAAAGGGTTTTAGATGTTTGATTAGTCAGGGTTGTCAGAAGTCAATGGCAAATAAATGAAAAACTGCTTAGAATAACATTTTCTTATGTTATAGAAAAAGTAAAATTTTTTGGGTGGTTGCATATTTACATCACACCCATTGCTAATGATTAGCTGATGTTAAAAAAAAATCATGTTTACATATAACTATATGCATGAACTAACCTTTCCTGCCGTCCCTCTGAATGTCCACATGGCACCATTCTCCATCATTGACCTTCTTGTGGCTAGCTTTAACCTTGATGCCACCAGATCCAAGATCAAGCAACATATATAAAGTTCCTTCAAGTAACTCCACTGCAAAGTAATCTGCCTTTGGTTGTCTCTCTGGTCTTCCAGTAACCACTACTCCTGGAGCTGTTCCCAATGCACTTCCACCTGCACGTGGCCTCCCCTGACTAAAGAGCAGGAGACCACTAGGCTCTGTTGTCCTGAAGTCAAATGATATGGATCCAGCCTTCTTGGTCTCCCACCGTGGCAGGCGTAAAAAAGATTCAGAAATCTGAAATGTGACAGGATCCAGAGAAGGGACATTCTCACAGCGAAATACAAGGTCACCACTTAGTCTCATTTTTGGATCTCCCTCTGAAGCAAGACGGGAAAGTTCGAGTTTGAAGTCATTATTTTTGTAGACCACCTAATAAAAAGAGTAGGTTGACATAAAATAGCTTATTGTTGATCACAGTTTTCAATTTCTCATATTACATGCTGTTATTTCTAGTGTTTTCTTCTTAAACTTTTATTGTACTTGTTAAATAATGTAATATATTATTATTTGTTAAAGTACAAAATTGTTACCCATACCTTTAAAAGCCTATACAATAATTTACTCTGGAATTATGTCTTTTAATTATACTCACATCCTTAAGGCAGCCCATAAAGTTGTTACTGACAGGGGATCCTGGAAGGTCAGCAGTGTTTGGACTGCCCCCTATATAAAAGAAGTCATCACTCCCCAGCATGGTGTAGTCCTCTTGTGTGTATCCAGTTGAAGTTAGAATCCCATCAACTGAGATGGTAACCTAAGGAGATGAGATGGGGGAGACAAGGAAAACAGACAGAGACAGTGTGTGGCAATATGGGAGAATAGGAGAAGGTAAGAAGTGAGAGAAAGAGATCAAAAGGGAGAAAGAGGGAGAGGAGAAAGAAAAGGATAAGAAGAAAAAAGTTAATAGGAGGAGCACTAAGCTGTTAATTATTTATTTATTTATTTTTATGTCTGTTCTGTCTCTGAGGCAGGACCAGCTCTTCACCAATCATGAGGAGGAAAAGGGATGCAATTAAAAAGAGGGGCAAGTGAAATACAGAAGAAGGCAGGCAAAGAAACATGAGGCCAAAATAAAAATATAGATGACTGAGGAATATCTAGGAGAGTTGATTGATTGGATAAGGATATAAGAGCAATAAGGTCGATGTTCAGAAACAGGGAGGGTTGGGGTACTTATTTGTGAGAGGAAGATGTAGTGTAGAAGTATTCTTTTTTCCAAACAAGTCTGTGAAACAATTGATGAGTTTTAGGAGAGTGGAGAAACATATTCTGCTTGAAAAAAAATTGTAAAAGGATTTGAAGTATCCCCACTGAAAGAACACACCAATGAAAAATGTATATTGTAAATCTTCGTTGATTTATGCACCTGTTTTATTAGTGTTCCCTTTGAAAGTAGGCGTAATGTCTATCCTTTTTTATTTTTACATGCTTGATATAGCAGTGTATTTTAAACTGATTTGTTTTAAATGAATGTGTCTTAATTTTCCATTAAGCAGATAAGTAATATTTACAATTTCACCTGTTAATTATAATTTGAAGTTATATTTTTTCTTGTAAATCAATAGTCTGATTCTTAATTATATAGTCTGATTAATATTATTATTAATAGCGGATACAAAGTATAACAATAATTAATGAATAAATAGTATATCTGACCATTAGCCAGGGATCCAATTTAGAAAAATGCAAGGATCATGTCCCAAAGTGAGATTCAGTACATGCACCTTATAAATATATCTATCTATCTATCTATCTATCTATCTATCTATCTATCTATCTATCTATCTATATATATATATATATATATATATATATATATATATATATATATATATATATACAAAAGAAACAAATCTGGTGCACAGCAATAAAGAGAGAAACGCCTGTGTGCTGGTCAAATGTCCCTTTTAATTATATCCAAAAAATACAGCCGCACCAACAGGACTTTTATGAAAACAAAAAGTGCTTTTATTCAATGTTTCAGCCCCGTACTTGGGCCGTCCTCAGGAAGTGTAAATCCCTATATCCCAAACCCCACATTTAAACATTTACAATTGGCGCCAAACAACGTCCAGCAATGACGTTCTGTCTAGGCGTCTGATGTAATCAGTGACGTGAACAAGTGTGACGTGTGCAGCGTTCATTCCCTTTAGCCTAATGTAGCGACAAGCCAAGTATTCAAATAAAAAAACTTATTCTCAAGTGACCGATCATGAGGTTCCATTGTGTGCCCAATGTTCCTCATGTATCTACATGTGCAGTTTTGTGTCCCGTGAAAACATTCAAACACCACCAATAGTTAATCCGTTGTTACCCTTTGACATCTCACTATTTGTAGCACCCTTTGCGGAAAGTACCTGTGGCTTCTTTGTTCTGCATGCCCTTTTCGCCCCCTCTGCAGATACGGTGCAACACCGAACGTGGGACACCCGATCCTTGTGACTGGCTGTGCTTAGCCCCTGTCGGCTTTCCGTCTTTACATCGGGAGACAGGCTTGCAAGGTGGACAAAGCCCCTAGCAGTTGCACGGGACAACGGTGGGGACACCCGTAGCTTCGTAGGGTAAGTGACGGGGCTGTATGTAGACACGAACACCTAAATGGAAGCTAACAGTAGGAATCCTGCATATGAAGTGTCACACAAGTGCTGACTCCCAAGCACGAATACATAGTAGTCCCGAAATGTGGGAAGAGTTGCCCATGCAGAAAGCAGGAGCAGACGCGGAGGGAGCACTGTCTTACGACAGTGTAGCCAGCCAAGACTCCCTGCGTGCAACATAAGGAGAGTGCTGAAGGACGGGGGTCAGACGGAACACAGCAGTGAAATCCTAAGTTACGAGCGGAAGGTTGCCATGGTAACCCGTGTAAAGACGGAAAGCCGACAGGGGCTAAGCACAGCCAGTCACAAGGATCAGGTGTCCCACGTTCGGTGTTGCACCGTATCTGCAGAGGGGGCGAAAAGGGCATGCAGAACAAAGAAGCCACAGGTACTTTCCGCAAAGGGTGCTACAAATAGTGAGATGTCAAAGGGTAACAACGGATTAACTATTGGTGGTGTTTGAATGTTTTCACGGGACACAAAACTGCACATGTAGATACATGAGGAACATTGGGCACACAATGGAACCTCATGATCGGTCACTTGAGAATAAGTTTTTTTATTTGAATACTTGGCTTGTCGCTACATTAGGTTAAAGGGAATGAACGCTGCACACGTCACACTTGTTCACGTCACTGATTACATCAGACGCGTAGACAGAACATCATTGCTGGACGTTGTTTGGCGCCAATTGTAAATGTTTAAATGTGGGGTTTGGGATATAGGGATTTACACTTCCTGAGGACGGCCCAAGTACGGGGCTGAAACGTTGAATAAAAGCACTTTTTGTTTTCATAAAAGTCCTGTTGGTGCGGTGTATTTTTTGGATATATTTATATATATATATATATATATATATATATATATATATATATATATATATATATATATATATATATATATATATATATATTTCTTCCATTTCTTTGGCTCTAGATTTGTCACATTATTTCATCTATCATTTGCCCCTTTTCTCCTTCCCCTCACTTACTGTACCATTAACACACGTTTTACCTATATAAATTAAGGGGGTACATTATTTGTTATTTGCTATCATCCGTATGTAACTACTGGAAAATAAGCAGTTTATTAGCTGTGCAATATAATTATTAATTTTCTTTTTTAAAAAGGTAGGAATTCATTTTTTCAGAAGTACAAATTGGTTAAGTGTGGAATGGTACCTGTTTACAGTTTGTTGTGTTTTTGTGTTGCTTTACAGCCACTGTTAGTAATACATGGACATGCAATTACCATTTGAAGTGACACTGTGCTGGTGTTTTTCTTTTATTCTTTGTGCTGGACAGCTCCCAGATACAATCACAATCTATCAGAAATCTCCTTTATTGCAAATATTATTATATAAGTGAAACGCAAAGTCATATTACATATTCATTCAGAACAACACTCAAATCACATCTCACCACAGATTATTTGGCCCCTCTGTTCAACTGTCCACTTACATTCATCTTCACATGAACAAATAAGTCTCAGATCCTTAGGCAGACACATGTTATCACACATAATAGAGAAGCTGAGCACTAAGCTATGAAGTCTTAGGTTTGCCATACAATCTGGCTTACTGTTAATTTGTAAGCATGCAGGTGAGCAGCCTTAACATTTTAACAACATTATAGTCATACTCTTTTTCTACTGTTTGTTATGCTGCCGTGTGGCATGGGATTGCTGTATGATGCAGGTAACTTTTCAAAGTCTGCAACCTCTTTCTATGGTGGAACACCTGAGTTACACCACACAATAACACAGTGGGTTCTCTGCCATTACTGCTATAGGAAAAAAGTAAGCTGCAGCAAACAGATGCCAGCATTAAGATAATGTTTGATAACATGGTAGTAGGGTGTATTTATATGCTGTACCCCTTTATAAACACCTTCTACTGACAGACCATCTTTATGTCATAATTCTCCACATTTCCTTTGAGTAAGGGTATCAGAGAAAATATTTCCTGTTCCTGTTCCAGGAATAAAGCCATTTTTATTCTGCAGTGTAGAAGCTTCTGTTTTACTTAAGTGGTTTAACAATGGAATTCACTGCCAGGCTTTTTTCATTTTTCTTAACACCATTCTGAATAAACAGTGTGTTAAAGAGAAAGTGTGCTGCTTGTGAGAGAACTGCACATTGAGGGAGAAATATTTCTCGTTTTCTTGGGCCTTGAATGTCAACATCAATGGTTATTTAAGCATAAACTTGCATGCCTTGCAAAGGCAAAAATACTCACAGTATAAAATACTGTTAGAACCTTCAATACTGAAAACAGTTACCAGGCAAATAACTGATTGTAAAACCAATTCTGTATTCTATTCTATTTATTTACTAACATCCGAATTTATCTCATTTTTTTAATTAAAAAAAAATCACCAAACTATAATACCTGATTTGACCTTATTTATTATTTAAAAAGCTTCATTCTGGCTTTTTGCTGCATCTGGCTTAATAAATCACGAAAGATTCAAATTTAAAAAGAAAAACCCAAAAAATGTAAGTTTTGTCCAAAAAAGCAAGATCGGAGTTTAGTAAGTAACCCCCTTTATTACTGCTTTAACAATTTATGATATGATTTTGTGAATGCTGTTCTTTTTTCTAATGACATAAAAATGTAATCTTATAGCAAAGATTATATTATAACTTTAGAAGATATACAGCATATGCCTGTGAGCTCTTCCAGAGGGATGTCATAAATATCAACCTGGAACTGTTTTGATATTAATTGATTGTTACTATCAGAATATTAATGAGGTTATCACCTGTTTTATTTTTAAATAGGCCATAAGGTAGGTCAAAGCAGATATACTGTAGCTGTTGGTCTCCTTAGAGACCTTTGTTTCAATACTTTAAAATCATATGCAATGGATGCTGTGGTTTAGCACTCAGGAACTATAACTTTTCTTTATTAGAGGGGTTTCCTGGAGCACTTTTGTTAAGCAGTTAAATGTTATAATAAAAAAACAAACAATAGGATTGTTTTGCAAACAAAGATTTATATGAATTTGAAAAGAATATTCTTGCGCACATATCTGAGAAGGAATTGAGGGAACATTGGCCATGCACTATTTTTTTACATTACCCAAGTTTCAGTGAG
This sequence comes from Xenopus laevis, assembly GCF_017654675.1. Lineage (NCBI taxonomy): Eukaryota > Metazoa > Chordata > Amphibia > Anura > Pipidae > Xenopus > Xenopus laevis. The sequence goes on along the minus strand of NC_054377.1, from coordinate 32,138,076 downwards.
TCGTGTGACAGAAATGACAAAACTGATGACTTCACTAAGGGGCTGATTCACTAAATTCGAGTGAAGGATTCGAAGTAAAAAAACTTCGAATTTCGAAGGTTTTTTTGGGCTACTTCGACCATCGAATGGGCTACTTCGACTACGACTACGGCTTCGTATCGATCACATTTTTCGCTGTTTTGCAAATTTCTTGGTGAAGTGAAGCAGGACAGATTCACTCATAACCATTAAGCACCATTAAGCACCATTTATAAGCATATAATACACAAGAGCCATGAATATCCTGTAAATTACAGTATATACTTATAAATGGTGCTTAGTGATGTCATTGGTTATAAAAGGAGCTTAGTGATTTAATTTCTGTCACATGACTTACTCAAACGTGTATTATAATAAATTAAGTACCCCCTGGTGCAAAATATGAGGATGTTAGAAATTACCTTGGAGTTTCATGACCTGTATAAAAACACTCCGCTTTTGGCTTTGTTTTTTTATATGGTCATGGAACTCCTCTGTAACATAATATCCTTCTATTATACAAGAGGGGGTATTTTATTCAGATAATCATAGTTCTTTTGTTCACACACACACACATTACTGACAGTGGGGCAGGTTGCAAAGTGCAAACAACAGGCCCTAGACTATTAGTAGTACACGTGTTTGTGTGGGAATATGTACAATCTACTCCAAATATTCAGCGCAGTAACAATAAACAATTAAAAGAAAAGAAAGGGAGAAAAAGATAAAAGAAGTTAGGGGAAAAGCAATAAAACAGAACAGTTAAGTATTACATTGTTTTTGTTTTTTGTTATTTGTTGTTTCCCTTCGTTTTTTTTTCCTTTTTCCCCTCCTTCTTTCATTTCCTTCCCTGTCAAGACTATTACTGGGAAGTCCACTATTACTGGGAAGTTTGCGTGTGTGTGTGTGTCGCCCTAGACAATGAAAGCTGCAGAATGAACAAGTCATAAAACAGCTTTTTCTTTATGAATTTCCAAATGTTAAACTCTCAGAATATTTTCTGATATAATAGGAATGATAAATAAGGATTTATTTCATCTTACCTCTGTTGTCATTTTTGTTAAATGGAGAAATGAGAAGTATTAGTTGCTTTTTTTATTGAAATTCTCCCTGTATAGCTAAACTTGGTACATTAGCCTCTAGTGTTTCGTGCATGTTTGCATTTAATATAAACAGCAACAAAAGGAAATTTAATAAGGATTGTGTATAAGCACAAACATATATTCGACAAAACCAGCCTTTGGCAATGTTATTAATAAGGGTGAAATGTCACAAACAAAAACTGCAACATGCTCTGTGTAGTGCTCTGCTAGTAATACTTTATTTCAACATTTATATTTACTGTGTTCTGCTCTTCTTATTGCATGTAAGACTGTTCCTTTTGAAACCTAATAGTTTACTTAGTTGGGGCATTACAATATGCCAACTAGACCTTGTGGCTGCAGGGGGCTATACAGGGTCCTGACTGATGAGCAGTTTTAATATATGTTTGAAGAACAACAATTATTGTACTGTAAGTCCTGGTAACATCTAGATGTAAATGTGCCAGATAAAACCTAGCAGAGAATGCTTGCTGCTCAGCCAACAATTTGTTAAAGGCTCCACAAACAACACTTAAAGGGGGTTATTTATCAAAGTTTGAATTTATCTCAATATTTTCTGCTACAAACTCCAATCAAATCCGCTCTGGGTTTTTACCCTTATTTAGTATAAAATTTTCCCGAAATTTGCTTGCGTGAAAAAATGAGTTTTTCAAGATTTTTCTCAGATTTTTTTTATCCGATTTTCATGAGTTTTCTGAATTTTCACCCGAAAACTTCGGGGTATTGCATGAAACCCAGCGCACAGCAAAAAATCATTGGGACTTCTCCCATTGACTTATATGCAACCTTGACAGGTCTGAGATGCCGGATTTTCTGATTCAGACTTTTCCATCCTCTGGGTTTAATAAATTTCGAAAAATTCGTGATTGTTTGCATTCGGAGTTAAGTAAATAACCCCCTACTGGTTGTAATACTGAGAGATTATAGGGCTCATTTACAAATGGATTTGCAATTGTAAATGCATAAGCATATGCAATCATAGAGAACTCTGAGAACATTCATTAAAGGGGTATTTTTAGTATGACGTAGAGAGTGATATTCTGAGATAATTTGCAATTGGTTTTCATTTTTTATGATTTGTGGTTTTTGAGTTATTTTTATTCAGCATCTCTATTTGAACCCTTACAACCAAATTACTGAAATTGCAAACTGCAGAGCTGCTGAATAAAAATAACTCAAAAACCACAAATCTTAAAAAAAAATTTAAATCAATTGCAAATATCACTCTCTACGTCATACTTAAAAATACCCCTTTAATGAATTGTCTCAGAATTCTCTATGATTGCATACACTGATTTGAATAAGAGACTGGAATATAAATAGGAGAGGGCCTGAAAAGAAAGATGAGTAATAAAAAGTATCAATAACAAAAAATGTGTAGCCTTACAGAGCATTTGTTTTAAGATGGGGTCAGTGACCCCCATTTGAAAGCTTAAACGAGGCAAAAAAAAAAGTATAAAATGTAAGTAAAGAAGACCAATTGCAAAGTTTCCAGGAATTGGACATTGTAGAACATACTTAGGGGCACATTTACTTCGAGTGAAGGATTAGAATGAAAAATACTTTGAATTTCGAAGTTTTTTTTGGCTACTTCGACCATCGAATAGGCTACTTCGATCTTCGACTACGACTTCGAAACGAACGATTCAAACTAAAAATCGTTCAACTATTCGACCATTAGATAAGTACTTCGACTACCTACTTCGCCACCTAAAACCTACCAAGCACCAATGTTAGCCTATGGGGACCTTCCCCATAGGCTTTCTAAGCAATTTTTGATCGAAGGAAAATCGTTCGATCGATGGATTAAAATCCTTCGAATCGTTCGATTAGAAGGATTTAATCGTTTGACAATTTCGATAAGGTAAATCCTTCGGCTTCGATATTCGAAGTCGAAGGATTTTACTTCGATGGTCAAATATCGAGGGTTAATTAACCCTCGATATTCGACCCATAGTAAATGTGCCCCCTAAAGTTACAGGCCCTTGCATCTGAACACACCCCTCGCAGTAGTGCATATTTATGACAAGGGCACCAGTAGCGGCCCAGTCTCTTCTGATGAATCACACATAAGTGTGCCTTTAATGGAGGGGAATCCCTGGAACTACCGCCACTCTGAAGGAGATAGTAATTTTTTTTGTCTCTGTGACTTTTTTGTCCAAATGCATTAAAGTCAATGGGCATTTTTTTTATAGCGACTTTTTCTGTCTTGCCAACTTGTCACAGCAAATTTTTCCGTGCTGAATTTTTACCACAGTTTCGCAAAAAAATTTGCAGATAAAATATAGAATTTTGCCGCAAATTCATGGCAGTCGAAAAAATTTGCTCATCACTAAAGGTGACAATTGCTTCATTCAAAGGGGTTGTATAACATCTTCATTCAACATTCGAACAATAACTTTGGAGCATGCGTTGTTAAAGGGGTTGTTTGCCTTTGAGCTAACTTTTACCATTATTTGCAATTCATTTTTATTTTTTATTATTTGTGGTTTTTGGGTTATTTAGCCTATTATTCTTCAGCTCTCCAGTTTGCAATTTTAACAATCTGGTTGCTATGGTTACCCTAGCAATCATGCACTGATTTGAATAAGAGACTGGAATATAGGAGAGGGCCTGTATAGAAAGAAGAATAATAAAAAATAACAAGAACGATATATTTGTAGCTTTACAGCGCATTTTGTTTTAGATGGGGTCAGTGATCCCCATTTGAAAGCTAGAAAGAGTCAGAAGAAAAAGGCAAATAAATAAAAAAACTATAAAAAAATAAATCATGAAGATTAATTGAAAAGTTGTTTTGAATTAGCCATTCTATAACATAAAAGTTAACCTAAAGGTGAACCACCCCTTTAAATATCTTAAGAGGCAATGCCTGGAAATGCACTACACAGACTTCAGTGTAAATCACCCACAAGCTCTTGTGCAAGCAATTATTAGTATATGTTTCCACTCAACAATTTTATGACAAAAAATTACACAGTGCTTGCAGGCAATTTTAATAGAATTTAGTAGGTTCAGGATCTTTGGTGCAATATGTTTGTGCACTTGAAAATTAGTGTCCCCATAATTTCCATGTAAGCTGTAGCCCAAATGTGTCTTCTTACAACTATAAATATAAAAAATATAAATCTCTTTAAGTCCTAATTTATCTCAATATTTTCTGGAAAAAAACTGTGACCAAATTGGCACAGGTTTTTTTGGCTTATTTATTAATACACTTTCCCAAAAATTTTGTTTGCGGGAAAAAAATCAGATTTTCATGATTTTTTCGGATCTTTCATCCAATTTTCACTATTTCTTCAGATTTTTCACCCAAAAATTCCGAATTTTGCCAGAAAACTTCGGGGTATTGGCAAAAACCCAGCGCATATCAAAAAATCATTGGGACTTCTCCCATTGACTTACTGTATATGCAACCTCGACAGGTCTGAGATGCCGGATTTTCAGATTCTGACTTTTCCCATCCTCGGGGTTTAATAAATTCAAATTTTTTTAAAAATCCAATTTTATTTTAAAAAATCATGAATTTTTTGTGATTTTTGCATTTTGAGTTTAGTAAATAACCCCCTTAGTGTTTTTCAAAAACAGTTACAATTATTAACAATGCCAGACACATTTTTGCACAATTTGTGCAAAATAATAGAAACCCTTGATTGCAACTGTTTTCATGATCAATTTCTAAATAAAAATAAAAAAATAATTGAAAAATCAAAATAATGGCACCTAACACATGCTGAGATGCTGTAAAATTTCTAAATTTCAGTGAAAATGAATTAAAAAATGTGATTTTCAAATATTTGCCCACTTAATGCAACTGTGATTAATGTGGTTTTTTATCAAAGGTCAAATTTCGAATTTATTGGAATTTTTATACTCTCATAAATTTGAATGTACTCACAACTTGAATGGGAGGTTATTTATGAAAAACTCGAACGTCTAATATTTGATCAAATAGTGCTGACCCGATAATTTGAATCGAGTTTTCCTCCGAAAAAACCCTCAAATGTCAGGAAAGCAATTAACATATTCAAATGGTTCGAATTTACCATATGAACCCTAATAAATCTGCCAATATAAATGTATTTAATAAATGAAATTACCTGAATAAAAAGTCGCAGAAAAAGCATTCTAAATTTCTATAGAATGTACCTCACAAAAGTATTATGCTGCTTCTCTAGTACCAAATTCTTCACTGACATTTTGTTCTCTGCAAAATAAATCTATATCTTTTTTGATCTGCACTAAAAGTCCAATTTATTGAAGCTCCAATAGGAAAAATCAACTGAATGAAAAAATTTAAATATACTGTATTTCCCTACATTTTGCACCATCTTTCTATTTTAACAAATTTTCCACAGCATATAGATATGACCACAATACCACATTGCTGTTAGATTAGAGATGTTATATTCGACCCACGCTTTGACTTGAAAATCACAATAAATAACTTTATTATGCACTATGCAGGTTCGCAAGGGTCCATGTCACCCTTAAAACTTCTCAGTAATGCAAAAGAAACCAAATGCAACAAACTGCTTAAGTGTGTAAAGGTTTGCTAATTACTTAACTCCACCTACTCTGATTTCAGGCTGGGTGCCTATAAACAAACAAAATGATAACATGTATATAAGCCTAGTAACACTGCTATTCTTTTGCTTCTGGCAGGCAACTAGGTGGTTTCACTTCTGAAAAAAAGTTTGATGTGTTAACATTTATTGCTTTTGACTCAAAATTCCTCAAATATCTCAGTTCCCCTGTACTCATCTAGGTTTTATAATCTCTTCAAAAATTGGCCATCTCAGTGTGGTTACTGTATGGCCATTGTCATAAAATTGCCTACCCACACGACTATGGGTTTCTTTATCATAGGAATTAGCAGCAGCAATTTATCTTGTTTCCATATTTTTCTGAATGTATGTCCATTATAATTAAAATGGCATTTCAGGATATGTACAGTAGGTTCTAAATTTCATGTGGATATGATTTTACTGACACCTGTATTCATTAAAGGGGGTGCCTTACATATTCTCTACATAATGTTTACTACATACAAGGGCAAATGCATCAAGGGTCGAATATCGAGGGTTAATTAACCCTCGATATTCGACTGGGGAATGAAAATCCTTCGACTTCGAATAATAACCAAAAAAAGTTAGGCAAGCCTATGGGGACCTTCCCCATAGGCTAACATTGAGTTCGATAGCTTTTAGGTGGCGAACTAGGGGGTCAAAGTTTTTTCTTAAAGAGACAGTACTTCGACTATCGAATGGTCGAATAGTCGAACGATTTTTAGTTCGAATCGATCGATTCGAAGTCGTAGTTGAAGGCCGAAGTAGCCCATTCGATGGTCGAAGTAGCCAAAAAAACACTTCGAAATTCGAAGTTTTTTTTCTTCAATTCCTTCACTCGAACTTAATGAATGGGCCCCTAAATGTAGCAACCACAGTTTGGGCAGACAAATGTTACAGTCTTAGGGGGTTATTTACTAAACTCCAAATACCTGAAAATACCGAAAAATTTGTGATTTTTTATAATAGGTTATAAAAATCACAAATTTTTCAGAATTTATTAAACCCTGAGGGCTAAAAAGTCAGAATATAAAAACACGGCATCTCAAACCTGTCAAGGTTTCATAAAAGTGAATGGGAACAGTCCCATTGATTTTGGTTGTGTCAGGGGTTTCGACCAATTTCACAATGTTTTCGGAGCTTTTGGGTGAAAACTCAGGGAAATATTTTCAGGGAAAATTCACAAAAAAATCGTTAAAATCTGAGCTTTTCCCGCAAAGGTAATTTTCGGGAAAATGTAATAATAAATATAATAATAATAAATAAGCCTTAAAACCCATAGCGGCTTAGATCGGAGTTTGTAGCAGCCGATATTGAGATAAATTCAGACCTTGAAAAATAACCCCCTTAGAGTATCTGCATTATCACTTACAAATTGTTACCCCCACTGGAGGGAACACTATGCTGCAGGCACGTGAGGGACCCCACTCCTGATGTGAGCTTCCATGTGAAGATGCTTGCTAGGGGCATTTTGTTAAAAATTCTATTGCTTCCCCATCTATGCCTTTTATTGTCTGAATTTACGACGGAGTCTGCTATAGTTTTAACTTTTCTGTATGGGGCAGGTTAGCAAATAATTTACCATAACAGGTACAGTAATGGGCTATATGTAGCAAAAACCACTCACATTTCAATAATGATAATCTCTATTACAAGAGATGCTAAAAATGCAATTCTGCACATTTTTTAAATTTCTGTGGTCACATCTTCTGAGGGCTTTTTGTTGTGTTCAGAAATATTCAGTTGCTGTAGGGCTTTCTTATTATACAAAGCCTGATCCTGCACAACAAAGCTTTATCAGCTGTTTCAATAATAAATTAGTTTTGCCTTTTCAATTCCCGAAAAGCCTTATATTCTGCAAGAGGGGAATTCGGTTTAAGGGGACAGGTATCGGATCTATTATCTGAAATGTTTGGAAGCTGGGATTATTGAATCACTGTTCTTAAGTGGTCTAAAAAACATTTAAATATTGAAAAAACCCAAGTGAGTTGTATTGACACCAGCATGGATGTATGCTAGTTTAGTTACCATCAAGTACAAGCTACAGACAATCTTAAACAAAAATTTAATTATCTGCTTAAATAGGAATTCATTAAAATGGTATTCCTTTATTTCAGAGGATAACAGTAGCTACCATACCCATACAATTTTGTCAATCTACCTCATGGTGTCAGATGCCATTTGACCATTATTTGTAATATCTGGTTATAAGTAATTTTTCTTACATAATTTATTCTGATATTAGGATAGATTCCTAAGGCTAACCCATTTTCAATGTTATATATTTTATAAATGTGAAAAAACGACTTTATACATTATCGCCAATTTACTTTAGTACTTAGGTACAAGTTTTTGGAAAATTAACCGTATATTACCAAACATTCTCTTTGCGCTGGTCAGCATACACCAATGGAGAATCAATTTTCAAAAAGAGAAATTTCTCCAGGTTCAGACTGGTAAACTGCCATTATAAAGATAGAGCAGTCACTTTTGCATCTCATTATCTACATAATCTCCCCCGTGCTAATATGCTACAAATGCAATTTCTTTGTGGGGTAAATTATGTAAAGGATTTTCCCTACTACAAACAGGTTGGGAAATGCAATGGGAAACATATTTAAACCAAGAAAAAATTTGCAATGTTTTCATTTAGTAAATCTGACATGTGTTATGAAAATATGCCTAACAAGCTAAGGTGAACTATATGCAAACAAACAAATGTTGGTGCAAGGCATTCTGGTAGGCCACATGTAGACCAAAAGTTAGTAGATAAAAATAGATAACCCTTATTTATACAAACATCTCTCGCCTAACGCGTTTTGTGTCACTGGGACACTTAGGGGCACATTTACTTAGCTCGAGTGAAGGAATAGAATAAAAAAAAACTTCGAATTTCGAATTATTTTTTTGGCTACTTCGATCGAACAAATAGCGGTAAATCCTTCGACTTCGATAATCGAAGTCGAAGGATTTAACTTCGAAAATCGAATATCAAAGTAAATGTGCCCCTAAGTCATAGGCTTGGACACTTACAAAAATGGGTCAGTATTTAAAGGCCAAAACATCAGAAAAAAGCTAAGGTGAACTCTCAGTGGAGATAAAACTGTCTCTGCTGTGGTTTTCTGATTTGTTGCTGCAAGCTGCTTAGAAAGGCTTGTCAACAGTTATCTCTACACAGTGCTTCTAAAATGATCTGCACCTCTGCCTTTTGACTGACAACATTCTGCCTCTACTAGGAGTAACTTTTAGCCACTCATCCAATTCACTTTTTCTAGTTGAAGGGAGGGTTCTATCCTCTTGAAGTCCATCAACTGGTCTCTCAAGCATCCAAGTGTGCTCTGGTTGTCCAACCTTCTCTTCCAAGTGTGCCCATTTTGGAACCTTCAAGTAACATGCTCTCTACTCTGCATAGTCCTTTGTACCAATAGTAAATTTGTGCAACTTTTGCTCTGGGCTTCATGATCAGTGCCAAAATATTCCTGCAGCTCTACTAGTAATTGATGCACCTTTGTGTTTGTCATCTGTATTTCCATCTTAACACAATAAAATGATGTCTAAATTAGCCTCATTCCAGATTTCCTCCCATTTTCAAGTCCTTAAATCCACATAATGTAAGGGGCCGATTAATCAAGGGTCGAATATCGAGGGTTAATTAACCCTCGATATTCGACTAGGAATCGAAATCCTTCGACTTCGAATATCGAAGTCGAAGGATTTAGCGCAAATGCTGCGATCGAACGATCGAAGGATTATTCCTTCGATCGAACGATTAAATCCTTCGAATAGAACGATTCAAAGGATTTTAATCCAACGATCGAAGGAATATCCTTCGATCAAAAAAACTTAGGCAAGCCTATGGGGACCTTCCCCATAGGCTAACATTGACTTCGGTAGCTTTTATCTGCCGAACTAGGGGGTCGAAGTTTTTTTTAAAGAGACAGTACTTCGACTATCGAATGGTCGAATAGTCGAACGATTTTTAGTTCGAATCCTTCGATTCGAAGTCGTAGTCGAAGGTCGAAGTAGCCCATTCGATGGTCGAAGTAGCCCAAAAAACACTTCGAAATTCGAAGTTTTTTTTACTTCGAATCCTTCACTCGAGCTTGATGAATCGGCCCCTAAATGTCATAAGTCTACCCCTTTGACCTCTTTGTTTCCATTTTAGTTGTTCTACAACAATACTAAATAAAAATTCTATAAGAAACTACTAAACTGTAAAGTCACAAATCAATTCAACATTATGTCCAGTATTAGTTATAATTCTCTCAGTCACCTTTCCCACATCACTATTGGATCACTGTCATGCTCTCTGGAAAACTTCAGACATGTTTCATGTTTCTTTTTAAGTATGGCTTCTTCTTTTCCAGCATGCAGGCCAGTATTATGTAGAGCTTGTAATATGGTTTACCAATACCTACTCTCAAGTACGGCGGTGGTATCATCATGCTATGGGTCTGCTTTTTATTAGAATCTTGCCAAAATAGAAGACATTTTGGATAATGCAAAATACAGAAGAAAAACTGTACCTAAAGCTAAAATGTGGTTTTATGTAGTCTAATGTTTCCTTTCAGAAGAACAATGTTCCAGACAAAGCCCTGATCCCTTTCCAGTTGAGAATAAGTAAAACTATTTTAACACAGAGGCACAAAAGTATCATACAGTTTAGCACATAAACCTGAACCAAATCTGTTTGTTCAAGGTTTGTAAATAGTTTCCTAAAATAGCACAGGCTGCAAAAGGTGCCTAAACAATAATTTTACTATGGGAGTGAATATTTAAGAAAACAGCATGTTTTATGCTTTTTGTTTTCTACAACATAAAAAACGTCACCTTAAAAAAATAAGCGTTGAAACAAAAATAACACCCCCCCCCAAAAAAAGAGTTGTATTGTAGTACAGGTATGGGGTTCGTTATCCAGAAACCTGTTATACAGAAAGCTTTGAATTATGAAAAGGTCATCTCCCATAGACTCCATTTTATTCAAATAATTAAAAATGTTTAAGATGTAATTTTCTTCAGTAATAATAAAACAGTACCTTGTACTTGACCTTAACTAAGATCTAATTAATCCTTATTGGAGGCAAAACAATCCTTTTGGGGTGAAATACTGTTTAAATTATTTTTTTAGTAGACTTAAGGTATAGAGTTCCAACTTAATGGAAAGACCCCTTTTCTGGAAAACTCCACATACCAAGAAATAGGGATAACAGGTATATACACCTGTATTTGTTATTTTGGATAATGAGAGAATTGCTCAAGGATCTGAGTAAATTTTAAAAAGTATGTTCATTTGACCCTAAATATAACCCACATCCACCATTACATGCAGTTGCATTCTTGTTTTGGGGACATTTTTATTGTGCATGTTATATCAAATAAAGCAGTTGTGATGTAGTGCAATAAAATAGATATATGCTACTATAGAGGGTACAATTTGGCAATTAAGATATGTAATTAGGCTACTGATCTGTTTGAGGATAACATAAATGGCAGTTTTTGTTTCACTTTGGACTGCAGTTGTTTGGCATCGCTATTTAGATGCCTTTTGACGTGTTCATAAATCAACAGCCCTTTTGTTTAACAAGCAGATATTTCTTGTTTGTGAAAAAGTTTTTCTATTGCAAAGCAAGTTTATCACTTCTTATGTATTATATGTTGCACTCTATGAATATTCATACCGGTCAGAATGTTTTTTAAAAAGCATCACTATCACTTATATCTTGTTTTTTTATTTAATACCATTCTCTCAATGTACTCACTGCCACAAAGACACACTATTGAGCTGTTCTTTGCATACTAACCACATGGAAATACCCACATGCATAAACACTTCAACATACACACTCATACAATGCAAACAAAATATAAATATATGCATTTAAATGCAAGGTCTACTGCTATTATCAACTTTCATCATATATAACTAGAATAACTAGAAGGTACTACACGCCTTGCATTTTATTGTCCCTATAGGTCTATGAGCAATACACCATATAAAGCACAATATAGATAATACAATTAAATAAGCAACTAACTTACACAGACACATCTTGTTTTAATGTTATTGTGAATAGATGTTCTTTGTAGGCATATAAAATGCATGGTATAATATACATCACAGCTAGATATAGTCATACAATTAAATTAATATACACCAGCACAGTGTCCTTCCAAAGTCTCCCCAAAGTTGGGATAGAGTGAGGTTAAAGGTTAGATTAAGGGAGGGGAGAAGCTTTGGGGTAAAGGGGCAGGTGGTGATAAGTTAGGGGAGGTAAAGGAAGGGATGTATAATATTAGTGAGACGTTAGTGGACCCCCTCAGAGGAACAGACCAGACACAAAAATGTTGATTAGTAAACGAGTCATTAATTCGATTTCAGTTTATTAGTAATCAAACCTCAAGTTAAACATGTCACAGATCACAAGAGAGGGGGCATGCAGGAGGGGGAGGGGATTTTCATGCAGTTAATTCCTCAATGGACAAATATGTAAAATAATCTTTGGCCAAGGAGGAATTAAATTATCTGTCATGCAGTTAATGAGGTTAATGGAGGTAGGAGAGACCCATTCAATGCATGCTAAAGCCCCATGCTAATTCAGAAGGTACAGCCAGGTGTACAGGAAAATAGTTTAAGTAGCTGGACTATGTGGAAGAGAAAGAAAGAAAAGAAGGGGAGGCCAAAGAAAAAAAAAAGAGAGAAAAAAGAGATCATATAAAGTAAATAAGTTTGGAAAAAAAAGAAAAGAAACCAAGATAGAGACAGAAATAATATTCATGTGCCAATATAGGAAAACCTACTTTAGGTTTTTTCAATATTTTTAGAAAATCCTTATAATATATGTACATTGCAGAGCTGCAAATTAGTGATCCTTGTCTAGCCATGCTGAGTATACAGTAAATGAGCCCAACTGACAGGATTAAGACTAAAGGTGGCCATACACAGGAAGATTTAATCTGCTATTTCAGGATCTTTAGACTAATTTGGTAGTTTATCTGCGGGTGAATGAGGTCCTCCAATGAGCCCATCAGACCAATATTCTGAGCAAAAAATCCTTGCTCCAATGGCTTGAAAACCTGCCATTGTAATCCTATAAACACTTTCCTAACAGAAAGGAAAGTGTTTTAATGAATTGGAACATTTATCTATGCCTTTTTGGATTTTTCAATTTGCCCATTTATCAGAGAGTCTGTCCCTAAAAAAAAGAGCATAAGTTTAAGGCTAAAGCAATGAAAGTCTTTAAGGGGAACTTAAAAATAATAAATAGTTGCAAAGCATTTTCAAGTTAGAACTGCTTAATATTTTTCATAGTATCTTTACTGCTCCAAAATGTATATACATAAATAAACTAAATTTAACTCACAAGAAGGTAGCTGTACCATTTTATGTACCATTTTATTATGGATCTTAGTTTTTTTTATAGATGATAGTTAAAGGGATAGACAGATAGATAGATAGATGGATCAATACAGATTATTAAATTAGATTAAATTAAAAATAGTGGGGAAAATAGTAGGGTCATGTTAGTGAGGGAAGGAATATGTAAAGGCAATGGCTGACAACATGCCTTGTTAAGCCCCCACCCCAATACATGCATAGTCTGAGAGGGGTGTGTGATCAATAATGGCAGCCAGATAACAGGGTCTTAAGTATAACCCACTAATAAAGATCAAGGCCAGACATTGGGAAGAGAAGGAAGCTTGTAAAAATTTGTGAGGTAGAGCACAAAGTAGCTAAAACCATAGAAAATGTGTTTCCGTATTTTTTAATGCCTGTGTTTGAGTTAATCCCTAACCTACAACTTACACCAAAGGCTGCCATGAAAGACCCCCACCCTCCAGCCTCAGCCCATATAGAAAGCAGTGTGTAATGCTGGGAAAATATGTTTGTGAGTCAGTGGAATTATTGAGGTATGAGGGGCGGGGATAAAGAAGAGATCATATGGAAGGGAATAGGTGGTTAATTAATTAATTAAATAAATTTGTTTTAAAATAAATAAATAAGAATGTTTATAACTTTAAGACAAAAAGTGAGCAAATTTGGAACAAAAATTAAGAAATAAATGCTTGAAACACACATTAACCACAAGATGTCACTATTAGTATGCAAAGGTTTATCTGGAGACATACATAACAATGCACCATCATCCATGAGTGCCTAACAACAGCAGAAAAAAATATTTTGCTAAACGTATAGTTTGCTACTTTCTCAGTGTTTCCCTATGATAAAATAAACTCACACCAAGGGACAAATTCTAAATCAAAAGTATTTCTGTACAAAGTTTTCTTCTTTACTAGAAATAAGAATTAGGAATTACGGCCATGCAAGAAAAAAAGCCACCACGAGCAGAAAAGACTTAGGGTATATTGAAGTGTGAGATTAGAGCTCACCACAATAAAATTCCACCATCTCTAAAAGACTCAAAATTTAAATTCAGATATTTCTCTTCTACAACTTTAATAACATAAAAAAATAGGTTTAACTAGACCAGACAAAGCATTTGAAGATAATGGAATAGACCTACAGTTCCATCAAATGCCACAAGGTGTCATGTTTATTCCACATACCAATACCAAACAGAAAATGTATACACAAATGTCTTCATATCTAGCTATTGGTAACTTATATTTAACTAAAAAACAGTGCAACACACAGAATGACTGCATGGTGTCACCATATGTCCACAGAACATATTTATCTAGTAGATAAAATAAGCAGCATGACACCATCATATCTAACACCCATGGTGATTATTAGCTCAGAAGCAAAGACCCAGTTACAATGGGAATAACAGTTAAAAGTAGCAATGCCATTTTATAAATAACTTTATATATTTATAATAATATTTTAAAAATATCATAATCCTATTTGTTAAATCCTGCATGCAGTCTATTATCTATTTTTTAAAGAACTTGAAGGTTATATTACAGCAATGGATCCCTTTAACTGTCAATATTTCTGATGTTTAAAAAAATCTCCACAGGCCAACTCAGATACAGAAGGCTTTCCATGCAAAACTGCAAAACGTAACAAACCATGCAAGGTTTAATTTAAATTTTAAATTGGTGGGAAATGTACTGTTAACAAAAAGTGCACTGTAACAATCACATGACAACCAACCAACATATCCCAAATAGTCTCTCCTCCTACAATAACAAATACCTTTTACTGCATCGCCTATTATCAGTTAGACATATTAATCATGGACAATAAAATTATAAAAAAGATACACATACAAAAAAAGTAAATAAATGGAAATAAAACGTGAAAGATAAAAAATGTACACTTTTAAAAAGGCCAAAATCAGTAAATATATATTTAGAGAGGTTAAGGTTTTAAGGAAGAAGGGTGTGAAGTGGGGAAGTGGTTTTAGGACTTTTTGTTTCTGAGCTGTGAACAGAAGACAGGAGCTGGAATAAACCCCAGGGGTACAATTGAAGTGATATCTACCAGGTAATGGAGTTTGTTTACCAGAGCATGTCCGATGCCTGCATGCTTTAACACGAGTGGAAAGAGATTTAAAAAAAAAAAAGAAAAAAAACAGGAGATATAACACAAGTGGGAAGAACGAAGGAAAGGCCATCCCACCCCTCGTACTACATTTAGATGAGCCAGTCTTTCCACCCAGGATTATGTCCTGAGAGCAGAACCCCACAAGAAAGCAAGTTAATATTCCAGCTGGTGGAAATAAAAAGTTAGTAACAGGAGCAATTCACAGGAAACAATAGCAAATGACCAGTGAAAGGAATTTTAAGTGAGAGGAATTTATGTAAATAAAAGATGTATATTTGCCGTATAAGTTCAATATAAAATGTGTAGGTTAAAATACATTAAAGAGTGAACCCAAGAAAAAGGCAAATTGTTTTATTGTTTAGCAATATATTAATCTTAAACCAGAAACCAATAAGACTAATGTTCCCAAATTTTCAACTAGGGTAAAATTGTATACGGTAAATATTGTATACATGTTTTCACTTGAAAAATTTATCTTTTCTTTGAAACCCTTTTAAAGCTGTCTTCCCAGGACGAAATACTTTGTGCTTCCTAGCTTTAAGGGAACACAAAAATACTAAGCCACTTTCAATGAAAAAGGCTCTGAAACTTGGAAGGATCCATCGTACTGAGTGTACTGAACATAATCTGGGAAATGTTAAGGACACATTTGGCATTGCAATAACTGTACATTTTGTAAATGTAACTATGTGTAACAAAATCTAACTTGCTTGTTAGGACTTGGTTTAACCATATCTTATATCATTTGGAGTAAGACTTAAGAATAATATCTTTATCCCCATTATCAATAATATCACTCAGAAGTCGGGTACAGTTACTTGAAAGCAGTTATATGATCGAGCTCTAATATACCTAGGAATTCCACTTAAAATTTTCCAGAAAGAGTTATTAAGCATAAAAAAGTAATTATGGTAATTAAGGTTAACATGAAATCAGCAGAGAGTGAATATAACCCATGGCTAAATCCAGTCACAATACAGCAGTGCATATTATTTTTGACAAGGGATAAGATATGCCAGAAGAATCAGAGCTATATATTTATTAATTCCAGAGAAATCATTCTATTTTGTTGTCTTTAATTTAAAACATACATTTCATGCATAATTTTAGCGAAAAAAAAATTCTGCCACCATTAAGGCAGATAAAATGAATCTAATAGGAACGAAAACATTACTCAAAATTACTGCAAAATAATGTGTTTTTCTTATCCATTAAAGGTGTCTACCATATTCTGCTGATTTCCTTAAGCAATACACTAAAATCTAAAAAACCTAACAAGGCTATTATTAAAATTACAGTATGACTAACTTGATTTTTTTAATGCTACCAAATATTTACGGTTAGATTAATTAATTAGGTAAAAGTACAGAGCTGGTTGACATATGTATAAGGTTTTAGATACCTTAAAACTAAGATGAATATAAACAGACACAGTAAATTTAATTGTATGGGGGTGATAGATCTAGATAGATATGATGATAGATAAATAGACCAGACAAACAGATGATAGATAGATAGACAGACAGACAGACAGACAGACAGACAGATAGATGGATAGATAGATAGATAATGATAGATAGACAATGGATAGATAGATAGATAGATAGATAGATAGATAGATAGATAGATAGATAGATAGATAGATAGATAGATAGATAGATAGATAGATAGATAGATAGATAGATAGATGCATTCACATACAAACATGGTATAATTAATGGAAAATATGACTTGAAAAAACCAAGCAAAGTATATTCATATCACGTTCATGAAACATGAGCTGGGTGGAAAATGCCAGCATATTTATCTAAATACTAAAATGACACAATAAAGACCCAATGGGGCAAGCATAGGAGGGATTGAAAGCTCAGTTGCTATGATACAGATACAGTGGTTGAACACATCTATTGTATATAACACGGTACTTCCAATGTCAATATCTTTTGTGGAAGTACACTTATGTTGTGCATGAATGGACAACATAAGTGTACTTCCACAAAAGATATGGACATTGGAAGTACTGTATGCCTTTCTCACAGAAACCGTAGTCAGCATATAAATTCATTTTTACTTGTATGTTACTATATATAACAGTTAAAGGGGTGGGTCACATTTGAATTAACTTTTAGTATGATGTAGAGAGTGATATTCTGAGACAATTTGCAATTGGTTTTTATTTCTTTATTATTTGTGGTTTTTGAGTTACTTAGCTTTTTATTCAGCAGCTCTCCAGTTTGCAATTTCAGCCATATGATTGCTAGGGTCCAAATTACCCTAGCAACCATGCACTGATTTGAATAAGAAACTGAAATATGAATAGGAGAGGTCTGAATAGAAAGATGAGTAATAAAAAGTAGCAATAACAATAAATGTGTAGCCTTACAGAGCATTTGTTTTTGGATGGGGTCAATGACCCCCATTTAAAAGCTGGAGTCAGAAGAAGGCAAATAATTAAAAAACTACAAAATATATATAATGAAGAGCAATTGAAAAGTTGCTTAGAATCTGCCATTCTATAACATACTAAACTTAAAAATGAACCACCCCTTTAAGACCAAAAAAATAATACATGACCTTCACATTCAAAAGTTTGCCCAAGTAAATCCTACCTAAATTCTAGCTAGATGTGTAGAAATGGGACATACAGTACTTTATCTCATCTGGTGCACACAGCACACCTTATTGTTTAATAAAGACAAGGGTATGGCAGCATATGGCACAGGTAAAATACGCTCCATCTGTAGACCCTTGCTGGGAACATTTTTCAAATTTCTCTTAAAAAAAGCTTTTTTCTGCAATTAGTATAACAATATAAAATAATGGAAAGCACTTGCCTGATCTTTAAATATATGGCATTGTTCAAAGCTTAATTTACCTAAAATTACCTAAATTGGCTAAAAAATATCTCACTGCATGATAATCATGCTTTTCACGACAACCTTGAGTGACTACAATGGAGCCAAGAAATAGTAACATCACATTGCAACAAATTTCTAAATTATTGCAGTTAATGTTCATGTTGCGTCTGTTGAAGTACAGTATGGCTGAACTCTTTATAAGATCCAACTTAGACAGATCTTGGAAAACGGCCAGACACATCTTTCCCTGAGCAAATGATGCAATTGTAAACCTGCTACTACTGACTGACAACTAACAAAAGAAATGAAAGTCTATGCATGGAAATTTGGCACAAGTAACTAAAAAGTAACAATTTCTATAACTTGGGACTCAAACTGTAAGGAGGAATTTTCTAGTAAATAACTACTCTCAAGAAACTTGATCAAAAAAAGAAAACGTAATATGCAGTTCTATAGTGGCATAATTTAAAATACAGGCACTATAGAACTGTTACATTTCTTAAGGACACTGGCATGACTATTTTTAGAGACTCTTTCCACAAATAACCTCCCTTAGATTTGGAACTATATGTTCTTTACCTATAAATGGTTTGTTTATTTGGGTATACAAGCAGTAAAAAAAAAAATTTAAAATTGAACATTTTAATTATACTACAACCTAAGATGAAATACAATAAATCTCAAAACACTGAGAGGAGGCTTTAATGCCTTACCTGTCGTAGGTTCCTGGTCACTCTGACGTCATGCCAGCTGTTGTCATTGAACTTGCCATTGACAGGTTCCACTAAAGCTTCAAAGGCCCCGGATCCCAGGTTGATCACTAGCCACACTGCTCCACTCTTCAGTGAAAGATTCACGTAGTCTGCTGACTTCCCTGTATGAAGCATAAGCCCATTTCGTTGGAGAGTTCGGAAGGAGAGTGTGATTTCATCTGCACTGCTCTGGATGGGGCTGTGGGACAGGTCGTAACAGAAGAACTCATTCCCTCTGAAGGTGGCTGCATATTCTTCCTTCCCTAGGTAGGGGTTTACGGAAAGTGTAAAGAGAAAACACATGAGAATTGGGTGGGTATATACATAGAAAGTATGGTAGCTAATTACTGAAAAGCAAGAACAGTAAAGACATAACACAAAAAATGTAGAAGATGAAGAAAAAAAAGATAATGGTGGAACATGGGCACAAAAAGCAAGGAGGCATATATTATATATATTATATATATGTGTGTGTAAATAAAAAGAGCATGAAAGAAATGCACATAGAGCCAAATAAAGAAAACAATGACATGAAGATTTAAAATTGAGTTAACAAGAGAAAGAAAGAAAATTTAAAAAAAACAGGATGCAGAAAGAAAATAGTGAAGCAGATCACTAGGTCTTATCGTAACACTTTTATATATCAAAAGCATATATCAGAATTCTTCAGCACTGTAGCCTCATAACTACTATGAACAAAAACTGTTCTCTGGAGAATATTTAGCTATCATTATCAGTTTACTGAATATTTAGCTATCATTATCTTAGTACTATTTAAATGTATAGTCATTTATGCATTAAATTGTTACATCTTTTATCTTGTGGGTAGCTTAGCCATTTACCAATATTTCTCAAGATATTTTTCATACAGGGTTAAATTAACATGTTGTTAATAGGGATGAACCGAATCCAGGATTCGGTTCGGGATTCGGCCTTTTTCAGCAGGATTCGCAAATGTATATGCAAATTAGGGGCAAGGAGGAAAATCGTGTGACTTTTTGTCACAAAACAAGGAAGTAAAAAATGTTTTCCCTTTCCCACCCCTAATTTGCATATGTAAATCAGGATTTGGATTTGGTTCGGTATTCGGCGAAACTTATGTGAAGGATTCGGGGGTTTGGCCAAATCCAAAATAGTGGATTCCGTGCATCCCTAGTTGTAAGTGCTTTATAATCTAAGTGCATGGGTTGAAGTTGGGTGGGATATGATGCCGGGGTACTGTGACATGAAGTGCTTGGGTCACTGCATCATAAAATGCTTGGGCCACTATTTCAAAAAACGTAGGTACCCCATATTCTAAAATGTTGGCATCTCTGAGCCATAAAATGCAGGTGTCACTGTGTCATAAAATATTTGGGGGAACTCGGGGCACTGTTTTATAAAATACCAAAGCCACTGTTATGAAATGCTGGATCGCTGTGTCATGCATTTCTGGGGCCAATATATTATTAAAATTTGGTGTCATCATTTTAAAAAATTAAATGCTTGCATCACTGTGTCATGAAATGCTGATGTCACCATGTCAACTGTATTATGAAAGACCAAGAGCCACTATGTCATGAAGTCATGGGGATCTGTGTCCTGAAATGCTAGGCCACTGTGTCATGAAATGCTTGGGACTCTTTGCCATGTAATGACAGTGACACTGTATTAAAAAATACTGGGGCCACAGTATCATGAAATACTGGGCTCACTGTTATATTACACAACCCAATGCTTCCAGAATGCTGGGGCCACTTTGTCAAGTGCTGATTGTGCCATTAAATAATTGGGCCATTGTGTCACTAAATATAAATACTTGGACCGCATCAAAAACAAGGCTCATTGTGACATTATTTAGTGGTCTAGTACTGCATGAATGGTGGGGCATGCTTCTTTCTGCTCATTGCAACTGTGTGGATAGATGCACACTCATGCACTGTAGAAAGCAAAATGTATAGCTCTGCTATAAGAGAAAGAGTGAGAAAAAGACACTGTTAAAGAGATCTGCTACTTGTTGGGTTCACTGTGTATTCAAATGCTGGGGAAACTGTCATGAAATGTTAAGGTAATATGTCATAAAATGCTGGAGACAGAGTGTCATTGGGGCACTGTATTATGGAATGCTGGGGGTGCATTATCATAACATTTTAAGGCCACTATTTTATGAAATGATGGTGCTTATTGAGGTAAAACTTGTTTGGAGACGGGGAGGCACATTTATTTCGAATTCATTAATTAAAAACTCCCATAAATTCGAAATTTATTAATACAATTAAATTGTTTAAACTCGGATGAAGGGCCATAAATCTATAAATCTAAGTATGATAAATCTCGAAAATTACATTTGATTTTTTTAAAAACTCAACTCAAATTTGAACAAATCCCTAGTCGAATTTGACAGTTTTGACCATAAAAAAATTTGAAAATTTGAATTTTCAATCTGACCCTTGATAAATCTGCCTCTCAGTGTCTTATGATGCTGGAACCACTGAGCCAGAGGGAGTCACAGTGCCTATGCTAAGGGTTGCAAAGAGTCAGTAAGCCAGTAAGCCTTTTAATGCATTTGAGGTCACGGTAATCTTTGTCACTATATGCATTTAAAATGCATTATATTATAGTGTGTCAAGCATAGATTTAAATGTAGGAGTGTTATGTGCTGCAATGATTATGGTCATCAAATGAATAGATTTACATTTCTTTGCTATAAATTGACCCACTACCATGTTGGAACAATTATTTAGTAGAATAATTTGCTTCTGAAAATGAAAATGTTAATATCAGTAGATATTGGATATTTTTGTTTTCTTAAATGTCTCACTTTAAATCCATAATATTTATTTATACACATTGATAACTATAATGTATTTTCATGATCTTAATTTTCTTGATTTAATGCCCTAATATATCTACGTATGAAACGACAATTAATTTCATATTTATTTTGTATGCTTCTTATAACTAAGAACTATAATACATAGTTCAAAATATAGCTTAAAATTATAATAGAAAAGATCACCTTTAAATACTTTTTGATATGCTATAGATGGTCATTTTATGTGCAACATTTTAATTGGTCTTAGTTTTTTATTTTTTTCAATTATTCTGCCTTCTTTCCTGCAACTGATAATACTATTTGGTTGTTGGGGTTACTGACCCCAGAAACAACAACAAAAGAAAACAAATGACTGTGAGGCTTTCATTTTACCACTATTCCTTATTTTTATTGATTAGATTTCTATTCAGGCACTTTTATATTGATATTTAATTTGACTTCCAATCAGCTGACTGGTTTGTAGAGTAATTATGCCCAAGCTACCAGATAGCTACATAAAGCCTGCCAGCTGCAGGCTGTAAATAATTCTATAAACACAAGGAATAAAAAAGTCTCCATCATATTATATGTTTCTTTTGAGGTGAACAAATGTGGAATTGCATATTTGCTCAAAAACTTCATTAGATTTTTTAAGAGAAAAATCATTATTTAAGGCTTAGCCAAATAATTCAATAGTTTGCCTATAGGCTATAATGCTTTCTCCTCTTACTAATTAGCCTTTTTACCATGAAGTTTTTCTGCAACTTTTAATTCCTAATATTGATTTAATTATTTATTTTTAGGATGAATTATGTTATCATAGAGTTTAGTTTGCCTATAGCCTATAATGCTTCTTCAGCTTACCAATTAGCCATTTTACCATGGAAGTCTTCTAGACAACCAGCTTTTACTTGGTGTGGTTTTTTTTCTGGTGATTTTTTAATTTTTTAAAATAAATTCTGACTATTTGAGGTTTCAGAAAATACTTGCGTGTGTTTTCTGCACTTCAAGAAAAAAACGCCAACTCGATTCATGATAAATCCGCCCTTAAGTATTAAGGCCCCAAAGTATCTGCCAGTTGCAGCATTTAAAGGGTTGGCCTGTTATCTTGCAAACTGTAGTTGCCAAAAAAAGCTTTAGTGCAGCTATTTCCCACTTAGAACATGAATTTTCTTGAAAATTACCAAAGGCCTGGTACTGTATCTGAATTTTTTTCAGTTCAAAATTTGCTGCCAACTGTGTCCCAAATTTCTTCCCTGTCGCTATTTCTCCATAATTGTCCTTGTTGATAGGGCATTAACAAAATTCTTCCATTATTCCAAATTGTTTGGATCACCTAAAGACTGTCTAGCTAGCTGACAAAATGAAAATGTGACATAAAAACTCACCATTTATTTCTCTGTTGATGTACTGTATGGACATATTTACCCACAAAAATAATATGCACAGTAACTTATAACTTACACATCTCAGACAATATATTAAAAAAGCAAGAAGTGTATGATATAGCAACAAAAAATATACACACAGAAAACACAAACTGGGAGCACATCTAACACAATGTATGTGAAAATAGTGACAGTGAAACAGACCTAATTTTATATACAGTGAAGCATGTTTAGATTAATAAAAATAAACAGCACATAGCAATAATAACATGGAAAAATATTCCCAAAACCAAGCTACAATGGTAAGTCATCCCTAACCATAACATAATGCTGGTACACTTCAGTGTAAATTATACTATATGTCCATCACTATAATTTATGTTGATGTGGCACAATACATTGCATCGAATTGTAAGCCAAATATGGTGGCAGTAATCTGCAATGAAGATGAACACCTATTCGCATAGTGGCATTAAAACATAGACCCAATGACATGCCTCCATGGTACTGTATATTTATAGATAGGGAAAGACATGATCTTTAAGAGCAGGAGATCTTTAAAATGAAAAAACTATTTATACCAATGTTGCTAAAAAAAACCAAATAGATCATTTAAATGAAGGACATTTGGAAAAATACCAAATTTGTTGTAGAAAATGTATTTAAACTATTAAACTTGCTTACGCTAGCCTAGTAGCCCAACATATACAAGAAAAAAACATACTGCTTCCTGTCATACACTAGGTGATAACTTTCAGCTTTAGGGGAGCAATTATAAACCATTTACAGAATGAATTACCCTAACAAGCAAGTGAACAAAGGCCATGCTGTCACAATAGAAAATAATACATGTAAAGGCTTCAAAACTTGCAAGATCAAATGAGATTTTGCTGTTTTTGAAGCTGCAAATAGCTTATAAATTATGGCACATTTGAACAGTAGCCAAAATACTATTACAGAATTACATATGCTTATGTATCAAAAACACGGATAGGGCTAAAAAAATAATAAAATCATGAAATATATTCTATTTCTATGGTCTAAAGTGACAAAAGGAAATATAATACATAGGTAGATAAACATATCTAAACAAATTAAAGGCTACCCGCTTTATTCTAAACCTAATCAGTTATTTACAATAATAACCAACACAGCAATACACAAAGGTGAAGTCACTTTAGAACATGCATAAGCAAAAATAGGAAACACAACCAGAAAATTGGATTTCACATAGTAAAATTCAAAAATACAGGTCATAATCAATCATGCTGCTCATCAAAAGCAGGTACTGTGACACAATAATATATAGTAATAAAGGACAGTTGAGAAAAAAAACATGAAACATACATCTACTCACAAACGTATTCTGTATGCTGTGGGATGAGTGTGCAGGTTTATGTGTCTATAGATATGTGACTTTTAGAGTAAGCGTAATATTCCTTGGAATTCAGATTTGGCAGTTCATACAGATCACAGCACATGGTGATGAAACCAGTGACAGATGGGTATATGAAAATGTAAAAAATAATCTCCTATTACACACCTCAGGTCATGCACTCATACAGATACAAACAGTACAAGAGGGACACAAAAAAGGATGGAGAAACAGAGCACATAAATCAAAAAAAGGAGAAGCAAAAAGCTGCAGAAGGGAAATAAGAAATGATCAAAACACAATTTTGCTATTATTATCATTATAGTTGTATTATTTTATCAGCTGATATACAGGTATGGGATCCATTATCCGGAAACTAGTTATCCAGAAAACTAGAATTAAAGAAAGGTCATCTCCCATAAACTCCATGTTATCCAAAATTTTTTTAATTGTTTCCTTTTTCTCTGTAATAATAAAACAGTACCTTGTACTTGATCCAAACTAAGATATAATTAATCCTTATTGGAAGCAAAAGCAACCTATTGGTTTTATTTAATGTTTACATTATTTTTTAGTAGACTTAAGGTATGCAGATCCAAATTATGGAAAGATCCGGTATCCAGGTCCACTCCTACGCATTCTGCAGAACAGGGCCCATACCTGCATTATTTTTAAGGGCATAATTCAATGTAGTGTGATTTTTTTGGGGTGGAAGAACTAAATCTTTTTTTATTTTATTTATAAAATATATATATTACAAATGGAACTAATTAATTTGTTTCCATTAGATTACCTAGCTCAGGCCTAGCAATGTTCGTATTGTCGCTTTCAGGCCAGTACTACATTCTCATATACAAAGTCTCTTCAGAGTTTAGTTTAGAGAAATAAATGATTTACTAGAAATGTTTAGGCAATTCCTAATTTTTTTCCCAATCTGACCTCTAATGCCCAGGTGTGCAGTGAAGGGATTAAATGAAGATTGGCTATTATTTTCTCTATGAACATTACTTGCAAATGATGATTAAAATTCATACAGCACTGCCAACAAAAGATGTGCATTTATAGGCCATTGAAGACATTTTAGTAACATAGCATTTTTATTATCCCATTGTATAATACCCAATCACCTTTATAGGTGCAAAGGTATCATAATTGGCCTGAATAAACCTTAATATTATTCATTTATTATATGGCCATATAATGGTGTCTGTAAAAAAATATTGTTGGCGACTGATGGCTTCTTGATTATATAGTTATTTCATGAAAGCAGTCTATAATATAGATGCATGTAAAATTGATTTATTATTTTTTGAAGAGTACTAGTAATAATCCCTTATACAACAAGCTATACAAATGTTCTGGTGAACAATGCTTTTGAGCATGGGGTAAGGTTCAGAGCATAATTCGCAAAAGCACTGTTTTGACTTGTTCCACAGGGGATTGTAATTAATTTGTATTAAATACATGTACTCCACCTGTCCTGGAAGATAGCAGTGGAATTCTGTAGGCTTATCTGGTGGTCTGCCTCTAGTATTCTTCTCCTTACAGTAAGATTCATCAGATTAAAATTGACCAAATATTGTAGATAATAGAACATTAATATACTAAAAGGAAGCAAGTAATTCCAGACTACAGTTGCTAATGACACCAACAATTTTCCTGTATTGGTAAAAGTACAAACTAATGGGAAGAATAATATAATTCTACCTCTTATGAAGCACTTGACAGTAGTTCTATCTCAACTGTCTTGTGCATTGTTTAAGTTTCTGCTTTACCAAAACTTAATTACGGAACTAGAGTTCATAGAAGAGTAATAAAATTGATAAGCTGACTAAAGATCTTATAGTTCCATGGTGATTGGAAAGTGGGGTTTGTTCATATTAAAGAATGTTGAAGAGTTATGATATCTTGGATATAGTACCTTTAATACTAAACATGTACAAGTGTATTTTCTGTTTTCAAGTGAAGAAAGATTGGAAAAACAGAGGCTAAATAAGATTTAATTAAGTGTTGAATTTAATTGGTCCTACTTCAACCCTATCATCCTTGTATAAAACATTATAATATTCATTTTATATATTATATTATTTACCATGTCTACAGATTAAGAATAAGAAAACTATTCATATGGCAAATACTAGACTTCCTGTCTAAAGATGATCTCTGTAGCCAGCATTTTTAACCCTGCTTTTGGAATTATTGTGCCTTGTTTACTACCAAAACATTATGTATTCAGCCTTTGCATCTTAGTCAAAAAGGTGTTTTATTATTCATATTATTATATTATTATAATCTCCCACTTGTATCTTTTTTCATTTCATCAAAGTTTCATAAGGTCAAACTCAATGTTTGTTTTGGCTTTGTATAGTTTAGATAACTAATTTGTAATGGTGATGTAGCTGCAATACTGCTATACTATACCTTTAACTAACTAACTAGATATCTAACTAACTAATGTTCCATGTAATGTCAATTTGTATATATTGAAACTGGCAGTCTTGCTCTGCTTTGTGTTATTTTTATTGTACAATGATCAGGCAACTTATTAGAGCAGCCCTTTGTTGTTAAAAGTAGACAGAATATTTACAGCCTACACCATTGTGTTAATGGAACATGTTGTGTTTTCTCAACCCTGGGTTCTATGAGCATTGACAGAAACTGTATATAACTGTTCAAATAGGGCATATTTGGGCCCAAAAATGCACAATCAGAATTTTTTGTCACATGAAGTTCCTGCCACTGCTCACAGTATATGGGGCTGACCAGGTTTTATTGCCTTTTGCTCCACCGGGGTATTTCTGCCTGTGGAGGAAATGTTACATTTGATATTAGCCTTATAGGGGTTTTGTTTAAGTTTAAACATAACATTTATATGCACCAAAATATGTGAGCATTTTTGAAAAACAATGTATTGTTCTTATAGTATAGTCTTATATTTCTGTTTATCCACATATGAAACCAAATGATTTAATATATTGCTATGGGATCAGAATGCTTGGGACATGTTGATTTGCAGGTAAGCGGTCTTGCCATAAAGAGGAACACAAAAGAAAAAAAGATAACCTGACCCCTGGGATGCACACAAAAGATTGAACATTATAAGCCTATAATAGGGAGGGAAAGAAATTGTGGTAAAAAGAGGGAATCCCCAAAATTGGAGCTACACCAAAGCCAAGGTTAATAAATGTACATTTTTTATTGTTTATTTGCATTTATCTACATGTTTTTGTTATTGGTTTAATTGTAAATGCAATGATTGCACTTCTGTTTTAATAACAAGCTATTTACCGTTTGTTTTAATGCTAGTATGACCATTGCTTTATGTATCCGGGTACTTATTAAGTTATTGATTTAAGACAGTTATTGTGATTACAATTGACCCTAGTGTTAGAGTCATATATACCAATACTATCTTTTTCACATTGTGTGTGACTATCTTTATGGGATCTGGATCCCATGCTTGACCCTCTGTGCTCTGTCTTTTAGCAAGTCCTGTACAGTGTACATGTTTTTTCCATATATTGGGGGGCCATTTATAAACACTGGGCAAATTTACACCTGGGCAGTTACCCATGGCAACCAATCAGTTGTTTTATTTGACTGTTCAACTTGCAGCTGGCTGAAAAAAAGCTAATCGCTGTTTGATTGCTATGGGTTACTGCCCAGGTGCAAGTTTATAAATGAGTCCCATTGATTCTGATAGATGGCATTAATAAAGGATATTTTTATACATTTATAAACTCTGACCTTGGCCTAGCTCCAGTTTTGGGGGATTACTTTTTTCTGTTTGCCATATAAAGGAACAACATGCCTTAACGCTAAAACAAAATAAACATTAAAAAACCAATTGGATTGTTTTGTCATCACCACAGATTTATGGTAGCTCATATAGCATGGTTCTATCTTATTTAAGAGAAAAAGCTAATTTTTTAAATAGGACACTATGGGAAAGTCATTAAGAGATCCATATAATAATCCTATACCTGTATTTGAATAATTTTTAGACTACAGCTAACAATGGGAAATTCAAAAAGTGGTAGGCTGGCTTAAACCTTGAGAAATAATTGCAGAAAGATAAAAGTGAGAATGAACTAATGTAATAGTCAGTGAAATTACACAATATTTGAAATGTAAGTACTAAGAGAATTCAAGGAAAGCTGAAAAAGACAAGAAAGAACAAAAAACTTTAAGAAATATATTTAAAAAAATAGAAAGAGAAAAGAGAAAACGTGAGAAAGAATTTTTCCAAAAACAATACAATCACAACCTGTCTGTCTCTTTCTGCCTATGAACAAACACAGATTCAGGAAATGACTGAAACCAGTGATGCATGAGACACACATGGAGAAAGAGAGTGCTGAAAAAGAAATGGAGTGCTGAAAAGCTTGAAAAGGAGAGAGACATTATGAAGGGCTTGAAAAAAAAGAAAAGAAGGTATAGGGAGAGAATTAAAGAAAAAACTGGATTGAATCCATACCTTGGTTGCTTAACGTCAGATGTGCTGGAACTTCAGATTTGGGGGAAGGGGTAAAATCAGAACAACGTGGGGATGGGGAGTAAAGGAGGAAAGAAAGAAAAGAACGAATAAACGACAAGTTTAGAGAAACGTCACAAAAAGCAAACTAAAAGAAAATATAAAAAAGACGTTTTCTGAGGATTTTAAATGCCACAATTTAAAAATTAGGGTACAGGGAAGGGGGTATTTTTTAATTTGTGACAGGCATCTCTCCCCTATTGATAGAAAGTTTTAAGGGGGAAAGGGTAAGGTAATAGGGTAGAAAGAAATAGGTATCGGAAAAAGGGTAGGGGGAGATGCCAAAAACAGAAACAAAAGAGAGAGTTATGGCTTTTCATTTCATTTTGGTTTCATTGAAAAAAGAAAAAGCATTTGGTAAAGAGAGAATATTACAAATAGAAAGTAGAGGACAGGAAAGAGAGAAAGAGAAAACAGAAAGAGAGAGGAAGGTTAGAACTAAGGTCAGGTTGAGGAGAAAATAGATGAAAGAGCCAAATGCTTTTTCTTAATATATATTAATATATATATAGGATGGAAACACACAGAGAAACTATACAACGTAAGGCAAAGAAAGCCGATTGTTGTATGAAAAAGTGTAACAGCTACAGTTAAAAGGAAAATCGCAAGTGTTTTTCCACAGTACCATAGCAGAAATCAGGGTTCCTAAAAATCCTATACACAGTATATATTCTGATTATAACATTAGAAGGTCTGTGGCAGTTCCGCCATGTATAACATTTCCTGTATTATGTGCCTGTAGTATACTTTTAAATGAGAAGCTTCCAGAATAACAAGGAACATTTGTAAACATATATTTGTTATTTGAACGGAAAATTTAGAAAAATATATGTCAATTTAAAACATATTTGATAAGGCTACTACCATGTATATGGTTACATTTTTCAACATCATAAATACATTTGAGAATATACTTTAATTCATAATAAAGCATTGATTATATTGAGAGCTAGCTGTAAGATAAAATTAAAAAAAACTATGAAAGCTGCAGTAAATTATTTCACAAACAACAGTTTATTAGTGTGTTATTTAGCAATTCACAAACAGCAGTTTATTAGTGTGTTATTTAGCAATTAACTATAAATATTTTTTCATTTGCACTTTTTTGGCCATTGTCCAAAGGAGTGCCATTGTTTTCTTTCAAGCTGCTTACTTGCCCTCTGACTAGGGATGCCGATGGCATGAAGCTCAGACATAAGGCCATATTCACAAAACATTTATATGGTTCAACCATTAATCTTTAATGATTTGTTAATTCATTTTTTGTTACATTTTTTTAGAATTTTTTAAAATATAGTTACATAGTAAGTTAGGTTGAAAAAAGACACATACCCATTAAATTCAACCATTTAACTCTATTTTAACCTGCCTTACTGCTAAATGATGCAGAAGAAGGCAAAAAAAACCTCTCAGATTTTCCTCAGATGAGGGAAAAATCCTTCCTGTCTCCAAAATAGCAATCGGACTAGTCCCTGGATCAAATTAAAGTGATACTGACACTAAAAAAATATATTTTTTAAAATATGAATGTGCATTAAAAGTTACTTATAGGTCATGCTGAGAGGTTTGTTTTTGTAAGTAATTGTTAGTTGAAGTTCCTAAACCTGACTGTATTGCCAACCTGACTGTCCCATCTAAGCCTGCCTACTGCTAATGGACTCCTGCTGCACAAATACGGCAGCCCCATCACAGGGAATCAGATACGTAATGTAAAAGCATTGGGCAAATACTTTATGGAAAACTATAAGAAGCAAGTCAATTTTATGGTAGATGTAAAAAAAAAAAGTTAAAATTTCTGGTGTCAGTATCTCTTTAATCATTTCAAACAGAGAGTCCACACGTAAATCTTGGTCAGCGTTGATCAGTATTACTATTGATTTTAGGGAAGGCTCTGATAATGTTAAATATATAGCTTTTGATAATTTTGTGAATATTTCAATCCTATTGCATTGGACTAGATACTGTAGATCAATTTGAATAAATTCCTTAGAATTTTCTACAAATTTCTCCAGCATTGGGGTCTACATATTGGTTATTCCATGATGTATTGTCTTGATAAATTGGTCTGCACCTTATTCTTAGTGAGCCACTCCAGATCTGTGACTCTAATTAGCTGGAATTTTCCACCTACTGACCTCTAAACCAATGTGTCATGCACTAATGATAGGAGCAGGTTCAATAAATGGCCCACAGACAACAAAGAGGATACAGATTTTTTAGTGTGTCTCTTTTGTAAATGAGCATCTTGATGTTCATTTCCTTATGGGTTTTAATTAGCACTGTATTCTGTGGACTGCAGTATTTTCTAATTATAATGTTCTTTGAACATTTGTCAGATGATATGTAGCTGTTCATTCTAGGTTGTATTTGTATTCCTTTGTACTATTAATGAATAATAATGCTGTATTATGCATCAGTATATCCTGTACCTGTAGAGATACTGTACTAGTGATGTCTTATTTTCATTTTTAGAATTCTTTTTTTGTTCGTGGTGCTAAAATATGCAGTAGTTACATCAAAACTGGTGCCTTTCTCTCATAGGTTAAGAACATTGCAGAGGGTTGGTAAATGCTTATATACACATAGAAACACCAAGTAACAGGTTCTATTTTTTAACCTACTGTATTAGATACACTGAATTAATTGGAATTTTTTTAATTGGAATTTTACAAAGCATTTTTGTGGTGTCTTCCCATATTAGAATCAATTAGTCTGCTGATTTACAATAAGTCGCCCATTGCATGTACAGATTCCTTTTTTAGCAAATTTGCATTAATGAGTAAAGTTTTTTTCCACTGATGCATTAGCAACAGAAGACACAAGCAGCATACATTGATGACTCATTGGAAACTTACCTGAACTAAACCAAATATGTGGCAGCTTTTATTCATATGTTTATATACCAAATTGAAAATTTTATTTAAATGGAATATTTGCCTTCAGATAAAATCATTGAAATCAAATGAAGATGATGAATAGTTCTTTTCCATTTGCAGTTTTTTTCATAAAAAGGGACATGTGCAGAAGGTTGGCGACTCCCTCTTTAAGAGACTAAAAAAATCACTGCTCTCTGCTGCTGTCAGGGGCTTTTGATTTTATGCGACTTGTCTGAGGGTAAACATTCCCATTTCAATATGTACTCAAAAACTCCATTTTATATTTAAACTCAAAGGTGTATCCAACTTTACACTAGCTACATATTCATTCTTCTTATGAATATGTAGAAGCTTTGTGCACAAACACACACACACGCACATGAATTACAACAGCATGATTTCACATATCCTAGTTTTACTTAAGTTGAAATTCCATTAATAGATATGGTAGACATAGCATAACATAACCACAGCAAATGAACTCTTCAAACTGTCTTTGTTTTATAGTAGCTACAGGCATAATAGGAAAATGTAATGTATATTTTATTACATGTAATATGCTGTAATAAGTCACATAATATAACAACTACAATTGTAAGAAGCCTTAAATATTTCATACCACTCTGTGTAATAGCTGTAAGCACAATTATGTAATTCTTTTTATCATACTGCACAGATAATAGTTATGAGGATATTTCACGTGCAGACAAAATTATGCATTTGTAACATTAAAAGAAGAGTTGATATAAAATTATGCACAGTGATCAAAACAAATGAAAAAAAAAGTATGGTTAATTCAAGATAGTAAAATCACTATATTTAATTTTATACTTAGCTAAATACAGAATCAAAAAATAGGTTTATCAGTAGAAAGAAAAGGCATGGCTAAAATTAACATTTTGGATAGGAAGAGGGAAATTATGGAAGGACAAAGTAAGGGGGAGATACAAAATTAGACACATCGCAACACCCTGTCCATATCTGTTGCCTATGACCTATTTCTATGTAACATGATAAAGAATTGCATGGTGCTTGTCGCTAGCACATCATACTATAAAACTGCACACTAGGGGACCAACCATGTTAGCTGTAAAAACAACATTTTTTAACTAGAAAAATATGATCTATTCGAACACTGTTCCTTTGTGCAAACGCCTCTTTGGAGGATATATTCATTTTTATTGAGTACAAGTTTTGCAACCATAACAAATGTATTTAGTGACTCATCCACCAGTGGAAACAAGAGTGTACATTTCATAGGCTGACCAAGAATTTTCTCTGGTATTACATTCCCTCAGCTGTACTGTATGTTCTTTGATTGATCTTCTGCAAAGTATAGAACACAGAGATGAACCAGGATGGATATTTAACCCCCTTCGTAAGCTGAAAATGCAACTAAAACAATGCTATAAATAAAGCCTATGCTTTACTGGCTATTACTGAGGTTTAAGGCCCAGCACACACAGGGTTCCAGGATTCCCTGTGCACAACTTTTCCTGCTGAATTGCATGCACGTGGAGGGGTGTAAAAGAATACATAGTAAGTAAGTAAGGTTGAAAAAAGACACACGTCCATCAAGTTCAACCTTTTTTTTTTTTTTTTTAAATCTGCCTAACTGCCAGTTGATCCAGAGGAAGGCAAAAACCCCATCTGAAGCCTCACCATTTTGCCTCAGAGGGGGAAAAAATTCCTTCCTGACTCCAAAATGGCAATCGGACTAGTCCCTGGATCAACTTGTACTATGAGCTATCTCCCATAACCCTGTATTCCCTCACTTGCAAAAAGGCATCCAAGCCCTTCTTAAAGCTATCTAATGTATCAGCCTGTACAACTGATTCAGGGAGAGAATTCCACATCTTCACAGCTCTTTTTTCTTTTTTCTCTTTTTTCTTCTAATCGGAATGGGTGACCTTGTGTCAACTGGAAAGACCTACTGGTAAATAAAGCATTAGAGAGTTTATTATATGATTCCCTTATATATTTATGCATAGTTATCATATCACCCCTTAAGCACCTCTTCTCCAGCATGAGCATCCCCAATTTGGCCAGTCTTTCCTCATAGCTAAGATTTTCCATACCTTTCACCAGCTTAGTTGCCCTTCTCTGTACCCTCTCTAATACAATAATGTCCTGTTTGAGTGATGGAGACCAAAACTGTACGGCATATTCTATATGGGGCCTTACAAGTGCTCTATACATTGGAAGAATGACCCCCTCCTCTCGTGACACTATGCCCCTTTTAATACAGCTCAATACCTTATTTGCCCTTGATGCTGCTGACTGGCATTGCTTGCCAAGTTTATCATCTACAAGGACTCCAAGGTCCTTTTCCATAATGGATTTGCCTAGTGCAGTACCATTAAGGGTATAAGTGGCTTGGATATTTTTACATCCCAGGTGCATGACCTTACATTTATCAACACTGAATCTCATTTGCCACTTAGCTGCCCAGATTGCCAGTTTGTCAAGGTCATGTTGCAAGCATGCCACATTCTGGATGGAATTCATTGGGCTGGATAGTTTTGTGTCATCTACAAACACTGATACATTACTTACAACACCCACCCTCATTAATGAACAAGTTAAATAAAAGTGGACCTAATACCGAGCCCTGGGGGATCCCACTAACAACCTTACTCCAAATAGAGAATGTACCATTAACAACCACCCTCTGTAACCGATACTGTAGCCAGTTTCCTATCCATGTGCAAACGACTTCATTAAGCCCAACAGACCTTAATTTAGAAAGCAGTCGTTTGTGGGGCACAGTATCAAACACTTTGGCAAAATCCAAATAGATCACATCTACTGCCCCCCCACTGTCAAGCATCTTACTTACCTCATCATAAAAAGCAATCACATTTGTCTGACATGACCTATCCTTCATAAAGCCATGCTGTTTGCTGCTCATAATGCCATTCACTAGGACAAAATTTTGAATGCGATCCCTTAACAAGCCTTCAAATAATTTGCCCACCACAGATGTCAAGCTTACTGGCCTATAATTGCCAGGCTGAGATCGTAATCCATTTTTAAATATTGGAATAACATCAGCTTTTCTCCAATTCATAGGCTCTATACCAGATGAAAGTGAATCTGAGAAAATCAGAAATAGGGGCTGGTCTAAAACTGAACTAAGCTCTCTTAGAACCATGGGGTGTATGCCATCTGGCCCTGGAGGGTTGTTTACATTAATTTTTATTAAAGCTTTATCAATCATATCCTGAGTCAGGCACTGACTAGATTGAGCTGAACCATTAGTGCAGCTATAAAGTGAGCCTGGGAACTCAGACTCCTCTATTGTATACACTGAAGAAAATAACTGATTTAACTGATTTAATGTGAGTTTATTACTAGTATATTACACTGTAATAATAGTGACTCCTAAAAAAAATCTCCTTCCACTTTCGTATGTCCTCTTACTTCTCTTTTGTACAGCTTTCCTTTTTATACCTAAATTTACATATCCACGTCACCTCTCTTTGCTTCAAATGTAGTTCTCTGTCCCTCCATATTTGAGTGGTGGAATCCCTTCTAATACAATAAATTTCATTTGGTCTGCATTATGGCCCATATCTATAAAATGTTTCGATATTCGATTACCCAAATTAATTGAAGATTTATGCTGGGATATGCTTGTAACCTAAGACTGACTTCCTTGCTAGATATATAGAAATATAGAAATATATATACATTGAAATTGTTGGCCAGCTTAAATATCTTAAAATATATGGACAAACAATCCCTGTTTTGTTTAAAGGGCATTTTGTAGTTCAAGGCACAACATTTGTCAATGTCCTTAATATATTGATAATGGAAATGCAGAGGCTTGTATTTGTCTATATGAATTTTGTGGTCACAGCCTCATTGCTCCGCCACTTAATGGTTTAAAAATGAGTGGTGAGAACAACTTTCGCTTGGTTGTTATAGTTACAGGAGCAGTGGCCAGCTCCGTGTTGTAGCTCCCACCCTTTCCAACTACAGTCAGGTGATCCCACTGGTGACCAATAAAAGGGCAACCACTTGGGAGTTTTAACCTTGAAAGCAGCAAGTAAGCTGCATGTAAAATGTAGTCTTTGTGTAAAATGTTTAATGTAGCAGTAACATTTTTAATGAATCAGATGAAAGTTTAGTGTAGAACTATTGACTGAAATAGTTGGCCAGCTTAAATATATTGCAATATATAGGCAAACAATCCCTGTTTTATTTATTATTATTATTATATTAAGGGGAGGATATTTTAGTATCTTAAGGTACAACATGTCTCACTGTCCTATTGATAACAGTTTGAGTGCAGAGGACCTCTTGTATTTGTCTGTATATATTTTTTTGCAGATTCTTCGTCTTACAGCTGAAGGAAGCTATGAGGTATTTCAATTAACTGCTGGTTTAAAGAGCATTACTGGCCAAAGAAATGCATATTGAATGATTTTTTTAAGAATATACTGTATAGAACAAAAAATATAAAGGCAATACCAAATAGCTTCCCAAAATTATGAATTCTGCTTTGGACAGAGCAGTGGGCATATAGACGTCACTTGCAATAATTCAAATGATTGCTGCAGGGACACTTTCTCCATTTACAGAGTGGCATTACAGAGCAGCACAAATGCCAAGAACACTCCATAGGCTGGGGATATTTTTGTTTTTTTTTGAGACGTAAAATGGAAATGCAAGTACCAGTGAAGCAGAAGGATGAAAATCATCTTCAGGGGAAATGAGTATGATCTCCCCAGGAAGTTAAAAAAAACATTATTAAATGATCCTCTAAAAAACTAGACTGCTACCATATTAAAATGTTAAACAAAGGATTGGGTGCAAGTAGAACTTTTTGAGTTAAAGGGGAGCTATCGCTAAAATGAAAATGTTATATAAGCTTCCTTATACTGAAATAAGAAACTTTCTAAATACAACCAATAAAAATTTCTGCAGTGTTTCTGAAAAATTCAAGTTTATATTCACTATTCCTCTCTCATCATCTTCATTTTGTCTTCATGCCGAAGTTGGGTGTCAGATATTCATTGAAAGATAGATCCAATATATCTTATGGGGGGGGGCTTCCTTTCCTAGCAGATGTATTAGCGCTCACTCAAATAACTGATTCCAGTACAAATCAAATCTAACAAAATAACTGCCTTTTGCACGAATTCTGCATGTAGAAAGACAGAATGTTTGGTGATTTAATAGAGTGAGCTCTAATACATCTTCTAGGCAAAAGGAGCCCCCCTATAAGATATATTGGATCATTCATCTGACCCCCAACTGCTGCATGAAGACAGAATGAAGAGAAACAGATGCTGAGAGTGGAATAATGAAGATAAACTTGATTATTTCAGAAATGGTACAGAATTTTAAATTGTTTGTATTTAGAAAGTTTCTTATTTTACTGTGCTAAACCTAATATTAAATTTTCATTTTCAATATTGTTCCCCTGTAAGAATTGGTATAGGGAATTTAAACCCAAATTTAAAATCAGTGCAAACTCAATGAGTACTTTCAAAACTTATATTACATTTATATTTTAGTGGTTTCTGACATTTTTTGATTGCTAATACAAAGCTTTTGGCTCAGCAGCAACTAATTATGCCCTCCCTGTGCAGTCCATTAACCTTAGGGTTGGTTACACTGACTGAAAGATAGATGCTGAGAAGACAGCCTGGTAAAAGCCTGGCAGTCTTAACTGCTAATATCTCAGAACCACAAAAATAAAAATCAATGTAACTCTCAAAAGTGTTTAGAAGGGGAGTGCAAGTAATTTTCTTTATTTTTTGTTGGGGTTTAAAAATGTTGTGCATGGTTAAATGTTATATATGGACAAGGGTGCAGGCATTTTACAACCAAGAGCAGCAGGGAAGTTTTAACTAATTGCGATTATTTGACATTCTTCTATATGGTGCAAATGATATTACATAATACATTTAAATATACAATACTATTACTAATATGCTTTAAAAGCTTTGCAAACAGAGAGTGCAAGCAAAGGTAGGAACATTGCAGATGTGTAACATCATAAGTAAGAAACATAAATATGGTAAGAAATTTACATCAGTATAAAAACTTGATTTTGACCCCAACTTCAAGTTAAAAAAGATATACAAGATGGTGGTCTTACTGGCACAACAGGCCACATATATGAAGGTTTTTTTGGATAAAAACCCGCATAAATATCCTGCATGCTCCCAAAGGTACTGTACATAAACCCCAGGCTTACCTATCACTTCATGGTGGATCCTATATTAAAATAATTTTGCATATAAGTGGATACATTTTTACAAGCCAACTTTAATATCTTTCTGGAAGCTTGGATACTTGAACATATAGGACTGGCCAGATATGGGATGACTTTGACGTAGTTGGCCATCTTAAATATATTGCAATATATGGACAAACAATCCCTGTTTTGTTTAAATGGTAAGGCATTTTTTAGTAGCAGTATGCACAAAATGTCTCTGTCTTAAATATATTGATAATGGGTTGAGTGCAGAGGACCTCTTGTATTTTGTGGTCACAGCCTCATTGCACCCCTGCCTAATGTTTTTATAAATGAGTGGTGAGCACAACTTTCCCTTGTTTGTTATAGTTAAACAGGAGCAGTGACCAGCTCCTTGTTGTAGCTCCCACCCTTCCCAGCTATAGTCAAGGGATCCCACTGATGTCTAATAAAAGGGCAGCCAAGTTTGGGAGTTTTACTTTGAAAGCAGCTAGTAAGTTGCAGGTAAAACTTAGTCCCTTTGTATAATGTATAATTAAGCAATTGAATTCTTAATGAATCAGATGAAAATTGAGTGTAGGACTGGCCACTGGCCACAAACAATACCTGTTTTGTTTAAAGGGTAAGGCATTTTTCAGTAGCAGTATGCACAAAATGTCTCTGTATTAAATATATTGATAATGGGTTGAGTGCAGAGGACCTGTGAGTGTGCCTTCTTTGAGGAGAACATATTTAAGGATTGCACCCAGGCATTCGACAAGTATATATATATATATATATATATATATATATATATATATATATATATATATATATATATATATATATGCCACTAAGGGGAACATTATTATGTGGAGTAGGTGTGACAGACTTCTATTCCCTGTTCTATACAGTGAAAGCCCTAATAGCTATTAGTAAACCTACATATATTATGAGCAAGTTTGGGCTAAGGAGTAAAATAAAAAGATATGACATAAATCATATATTTTGTTTTTATCACAAGTATGGGCCATAGTTGTGTGTATGTTTTTATATTGTGTATTAAAATATATGGTTCAAGTTGTTCTACAAGAACAATTTTTTCTCTAAACGATGAACTTTGACACTGCTTGACATTTTTATCTATACATTAGGGACTTTTAAGATTTACAGTCTGAAGGGGAGAAAACAGTTGGTCTACTGAGTTTCTAGATCTACTGGGATTTGGATATACTTTGTATCTGGATAAAAGTCTGCCTTCAGTGCAGTATCTTTTAAATTAATAAAAGCCAAGCATGTGGCTCCTACCAAGTCTTACTGAAGTCACATATTTTTCTATTATGTGGTTTGGTAGAGAAAGGGCATACAAGGAGATACAAGGATCGAGATGGACTCAGGGGGCCTCACCTATCATAAGTGCTGTTATATTATGAGTTGACTCTTTCATTGCTATTTACATATGCTCAAATACTTTGGTGGTCACAATACTGAAAAAATATTTGTTGTAAGGATCGAAGGCCCTGAGATTTGCCATCACAATTCAGCCTTCATCAAAGACAGTATTTTGCAACACTAAAGCTAATGCCTTTCAGCAATGTGTAGACTGATACCAGCCTTGACTTGTCATAGTATAGACTTGTGATAGTGATCAGGCCCATGGCTAGTAATATAATATCAAAACCTACATCATGCTTTACACCACTGTAGACATGATTATATAGCATATTTAAGTTAATGGCCTCTATACAACTCTTTAACACATGGGGCACAATTCCCCAACATTGGATAAATTCACAAACAAGATACATACATGAAACATGTTTTCCATATTCAATGCCTTCCTACCTCCCTTACCAACAAAATACCTCAACCTTTTACATTCCCCACTGGATTCTGCCATCTGCAAAACAAAGTAGATTCCATGCACAAACAAATGCCCATCTCCACAGACATAAATTATTTCCTACTTACCAATATGAAGTTACTTGCCTTGATACTGTGACTGACTCTGTTTCAATCAACTGTTGTTATCTCTGCCCATTAGGCCCTCTTTTTTCACTTAACAACAGTTTCTCCAGTTCCTATCCAAATATTACGATTTCCCTTTTCCTCTGTGGACTTTTTTCTTTTTAATCCATAAGGCCTGTGTCAAGCATATTTTTATAAAACTTACACTTGACCCATCCTGTTTTTTAATAACCATTGTCCCATCTCTCTTCTACCACTAGTCTTCAAAATCCTTTAACATACGTGCGCATTTACGAATGTAGCCATAAGTGCAGCCATGCTGAAATGGACATGTTGTTTTTATCGATGACATTCATCAAAGGTATTTGCATGCAAACCTGCTCCGTACACTTCCACATAGATGTGACATTCATCTGTACGCAATTGCACCTATTGACGCCCGATAACCCAGGAGCTACTGCCACTCTTAATGCAACAGAAACTCCAGGGTTCCCACAGCAGGTTGCATTAATAGGAACAGCAAAACTTGTACCAAAACAAAATGCTGGATGTGAGCAATCCAGACTCCTGAAAATATTAGCTGAAGTACTTGCCACAATTGCAGCCAAAATTACACTGGAACCATGTTGGGGGGGAGTTACATTAAAGTTACATTCGAAATTACCATTGAGCACTCCCTTGTTATCTGTAACTGAGGTGAATATTGATCCTGTTCTTACCTTTATAACCTATCCTTTACTTTTCAGCAGCTGTTGTTTTTTTCCTTCTTCAGTTTGTCTTTGGGAGACCTCACATAATTATTTGGCTTTAGTTATCATCTGTATACTGATGCTATCCAAATATATTTATGCCTAGCTTTACTAACTTCTTAAATTCAGAGAGGTAAAGAAGTTAATAGGAAAAAGAGAACTGCATTTAAAAACTACAAGTCTGTTGGGACAGAAGCTGCATTTAATGAATATAAACACTATAATAAATGTTGTATAACATACATAGCAAACGGGAAGGCAAAGAAAGGAAATAAGGAGCACATTGTGACTGAGGCTAAAACGAACCCCAAAAAGTTTTTTAAGTAAATTAATAGTAAAAAGATGTGGGTTGAGAGTGTTCCTTCTGCATGGTTGTAACAGATAATGAAAAGGCAAATGTGCTAAATCAGTTATTTTCTTCAGTGTATACAATAGAGGATGGTTCTGCTCAATCTAGTCAGTGGCTGACTCAGGATATGATTTATAAAGCTTTAATAAAAATTTATGTAAACAAGGCTCCACGGCCAGATGGCATACATCCCGGGTTCTAAGAGAACTTAGTCCAGTTTTTAGAAGAGCCCCTATTTCTGATTTTCTCAGATTCACTTTCTTCTGGTATTGCACCTATGGATTGGAGAAAAGCTGATGTCATTCCAATATTTAAAAAGGGATTACGATCTCAGCCTGGCAATTATAGGCCAGTAAGCTTGACATCTGTGGTGGGCAAATTATTTGAAGGCTTGTTAAGGGATCACATTCAAAATTTTGTCCTAGTGAATGGCATTATGAGCAGCAAACAGCATGGCTTTATGAAGGATAAATCATGTCAGACACATTTGATTGCTTTTTATGATGAGGTAAGTAAGATGCTGGACAGTGGGGGGCAGTAGATATGATCTATTTGGATTTTGCCAAAGCGTTTGATACCATGCCCCACACATGACTGCTTTCATTGTAAGTAATGTATCAGTGTTTGCAGATGACACAAAACTATCCAGCCCAATGAATTCCATCTAGGATGTGGCATCCTAGCAACAGGATCTTGACCAACTGGCAATCTGGGCATCTAAGTGATAAATGAGATTCAATGATGAGTCATGCACCTGGGATGTAAAACTATGCAAGCCACTTATATCCTAAATGGGACTGCACTAGGCAAATCCATTATGGAAAAGGACCTTGGAGTCCTTGTAGATAATAAACTTGGCTGTAGCAAGCAATGCCAATCAGCAGCATCAAGGGCAAATAAGGTCTTGAGCTGTATTAAAACAGGCATTTATTCACAGTAGCAAGGGGTCATTCTTCCACTATATAGAGCACTGGTAAGGCCCCATATAGAATATGACGTACAGTTTTGGTCTCCAGTGCTCAAACAGGACATTATTGTATTAGAGAGGGTACAGAGAATGGCAACTAAGCTGGTAAAAGGTATGGAAAATCTTAGCTATTAGGAAAGACTGGCCAAGTTGGGGTTGTTCATGCTGGAGAAGAGGCTCTTAATGGGTGATATGATAACTTTGTATAAATATATAAGGGGATCATATAATAATCTCTCTAATGCTTTTCTTACCAGGTGACGCAAAGTGACCCATTGCAATAAGAAGAAAAGAGGTTCCATCTAAATATTCGAAAGGGTTATTTTACAGTGAGAGCTGTGAAGATGTGGAATAGAGCAGAGGCAAAAGAACATATTCACATTACTAAAGAGATGCAGATGGTTTGCACAGTGTATAAAATTAAATATGGCATCTGTGAGTCCCTACAGACTATGCAAAGTCTGATAAGTGGATTTCTCTGAATACAATGTCACAGAAAGAAACATTTATTATTGAGGGTGCTACAAAACACAGTATTATTAGACTCCGTTGTCAAGTGTCCCTAAGAACTGTTTATTGTGTAACATTAAGGAATTTCTATACTATATTATAGTATGTCTTAACCATTGCTCACAATAAACTTTTGTGTATCTTGAATTGATCTGTTTTACTCTGCATTCATTGAACATGCGTTCATTGAGTTCAACTTTTTCATCTAAATGCCTAACTGCTATGGACAGATGATAAACCCCATCTGAAGCCTGTTCAATTTGCCTCAGGCAGGGTAAAAATTCCTTCCTGACTCCCAGATGGCAATCAGACCAGTCCCTAGATAAACTTTCTTTGATGTTAATTTCAGTAACCCTGTATTTTCTCACTTGATAAAAAGCCATCCAACCCCTTGTAGTTTGCCAGTTCATCAACCTTACATATTTTTTTCTGGCTACAAAACATTTATATATTAGTTACTGTATTTAATCATATAGCGACAGTTATTCA
The DNA here is from genome assembly GCF_017654675.1 of Xenopus laevis. NCBI lineage: Eukaryota > Metazoa > Chordata > Amphibia > Anura > Pipidae > Xenopus > Xenopus laevis. The sequence continues at coordinate 32,095,080 of NC_054377.1, read as the reverse complement.
TCACCTTGGATTCCATGAAGTGACTTTTCTAACATAACTTCCCAATAATCTGTCCATGTTATACATTTTGCCTCCATTAGGCAAAAGTTCAACATTTTAAATCACAGTTTAGAATATTATCTTTACTCAATATGGAATATGAACTATTATCTATCCATTATTAATGCACTGATTTTATTGTACAATTTATTCATGGGCTAATTGCTTTTTGAGAAATTTATGAAAGTCCATGATTTAATAGTTTACCCATAATGCTCATTTGTGTGATAGTTCCCCTTTAAGTATAATGTGTAATTATAGCCACAAAATTGAAATGCAAGCAGCTAGATATTAATGTTAACATACTCTCACAGCTACTATGCACTAAGGGGCAATTATTTTTGTTCTTTTGCACTGTTTCTAAAACAATGGAAAAAAACTATAATAAAAAGTTCAAAACAGATGTTTTGTACATTATAGCAGGCGAAAGAAACATGGGTAGGGCTTAGTGATGAAAGGGGAATAGTATTTAAGAGAATGATACAACTATTTACATTCTAGATGCCAAATAAGTGTGTTTTGGGGGTGTTTGGTTGGATCTGAGTTTTAGTTTCCATTAAAAAATGCAGGGTCTATAATGTGATGCTAAAGAATTAAGTGTTCATTGTAGAATAGTTGAGAAGAACAATAGTGTTTCTGAGGAATGGGACAAAGGGCTCTTTCACTCAAAAACATGTTTTTTTAAATGATAAAACATATTTCTAAGCAACTTACAAATACTTATATAGGTATGAGTCCTGTTATCTAGAACACTTGGGCATGGGGTTTTATGGATAATGGATCTTTCTGTAATTTGGATCTCCAAACCTCAAATCTACTAAAAATCATTTTAACATTAAACAAATCCAATAGGCTTGCTTTACCTCCAGTAAGGATTAATTATATCTTAGTTTGGATTAAGTACAAGGTACTGTTTTATTACTACAGAGAAAAAGAAAGTAATTTTTAAAAATTTTAGAGATGGCCTTCCCATAATTTGGTTTCACATTTAAATAGGTAACAGAGTCAGACCTCGTTCAATGAGACACACATACTGTAAAAAATAACTTTGTGTTTCAGTAACACTCTCAGTGTTTCTGTCTCTTTTTAGGTTTTTTTAATAAGATAAAAATGTGATTTTGGCGCAGAGGACCCAATCAAAGGATAGGTACCTGACTCTAGCATCTTGGGTGAAGTGTTTTAAAAGTGTCTTATATGGCGCCTGAGGCAACTCAATCAAGAAATAAATACAATTATGAGTAATAAATGTGACAGAAGATGTGCTGTGGTCTCTGCAGAGTCCCTCAGGGGGTTTAAAAAAAACTGACCCCTGCCCCTATGCAGGCATGATGAGAAACTGAGATAGCTGCCAGACTTAACATTGTTGAAAGCATTCTACTTTAGTGAACTCTTCAAGAATTCACTCAAGAACTGGCTGCCCATACTTGGGCACATGCCACATTTTTTTCTCTTCTTTTTAAAATTTAGCAAATACATTTCAATTATGCATTCTGTTTGCAGAATTTGTATTTTGATTGGGGTGTCCAAACTTTTGAACATGGCTGTATATATCGGTATATGGCTTGTCCAGTTTGCTAATATTTTATGGTCATGCATACATTCACTCTAACCACGTAGACTAATATATATGCTACTGCAGAGCTTAACCGCAATGTGATTTCACCTTACTATAGACTCCAATGCATTTCAGTGAAATATTGCAGCTTTGTGAACTTTTATGCTAAAGAAATGGTGCAATTGCTGAGAGAAGAGCATTATATTGTGGTCTGAGTTTTGTGCATGTTAATACGGGTGAGACAGAGAAAAAGAATATGTTTTATCATTTCATTTTTTTATAGTTATATTTATTATTAATGTTTTGATATTGTTTTTTTTCTCCTAGTTTCTACTCTGCTGTACCAAGCAACCAACCAACTTATTATCCTTCCTATACTTCTATGAACAAGAAAGTACAAGCTGTCCTGGACACAGGGCATAAATAATAAAAGTAAGAAAGATAACTTATGGCTCATTGCTGTTATTTTGGAAAGACATACAAAGTTTAAAACATTTCAAATCCATACACCCCAAAAGCACTACATCTCACTAATGATGGGCGAATTTGCGCCGTTTCGCTTCGCCGAAAAATTTGCGAATTTCGTCGAAAAATGCGCGAATTTCATCGAAAAATTCGCAAAATGGCGCCGGCGCCTGTTTTTGACGCCGGCGTCTGTTTTTTCGAAAAAAAAAATTTGACGCCGGCGGATTTTTTCCGCGAATTTTCGCAGGCGTTTTGCGAATTTATTTGCTGGCGGCGAATCGCGCAAATTCGCTGCGAATTCGCGCCTGGCGAATAAATTCGCCTATCACTACATCTCACTCAATAATCAAATAAAACAGAAAACTGATGTTATATCTTAGCTGTCTGCATGTTATGGGGTATGTTACACATTTGTCTAGCTGTAATAAATCTTTAAGGACCAGTTACCACACGGAAAGTGCCCTTATATTCTTGAGCTCTTTATAAAATTACACATAGGTAATTTTATATAAATCTTTTGAGACAATTCCCATTTAACTTTTACTTTTACAATTTATTACAGTTTTTTCTTTGATAAATCAGGACTTTTCACAGTCACTTGTGCCACTTGACTGGGGGAAACCATGTCATGATCAGGAATCTAATGTAGAGTGAGAAAGTTAGAGAGGGGTCTTAAAGGGATACTGTCATGGGAAAAAAATAATTCAAAATGAATCAGTTAATAGTGCTGCTCCAGCAGAATTCTGCACTGAAATCCATTTCTCAAAATAGCAAACAGATTTTTTTTATATTCAATTTTGAAATCTGACATGGGGCTAGACATATTGTCCACTTGACTGGGGGAAACATCATGTCATGATCAGGAATCTAATGTAGAGTGAGAAAGTTAGAGAGGGGTCTTAAAGGGATACTGTCATGGGAAAAAAAAAAATTCCAAATGAATCAGTTAATAGTGCTGCTCCAGCAGAATTCTGCACTGAAATCCATTTCTCAAAATAGCAAACAGATTTTTTTTATATTCAATTTTGAAATCTGACATGGGGCTAGACATATTGTCAATTTCTCAGCTGCCCCAAGTCATGTGACTTGTGCTCTGATAAACTTCGATCACTCTTTACTGCTGTACTGCAAGTTGGAGTGATATCACCCCCCTCCCTTCCCCCCCCAACAGCCAAACAAAAGAACAATGGGAAGGTAACCAGATAGCAGCTCCCTAACACAAGATAACAGCTGCCTGGCAGATCTTAAAAAACACTCAATAGTAAAAACCCATGTCCCACTGAGACACATTCAGTTACATTGAGAAGGAAAAACAGCAGCCTGCCAGAAAGCATTTCTCTCCTAAAGTGCAGGCACAAGTCACATGACCAGGGGCAGCTGGTAAATTGACAAAATGTCTAGCCCCATGTCAGATTTCAAAATTGAATATAAAAAAATCGGTTTGCTCTTTTGAGAAATGGATTTCAGGGCAGAATTCTGCTGGAGCAGCACTATTAACTGATTCATTTTGAAAAAAAAATTCTTTCCCATGACAGTATCCCTTTAAGTAAAACCTTTCTTAGGAAACTGGATGTAGGGATATGCTGTTGACTGTAATGTTAAATTAGGGATGGCCAGGGTTAGGAAGGGATATGAGCAGTTTTTTCACATTGCAGCATTAAAACCAATGCATGTCCAACAACCCCTAACCTTAGCTTCTCAACAACAGACCAAAACACACTGAGCATGTGGAGTACCACAGGCAGATAGAAGATGGGGAGTTGCTGTTGACAAGTTTAAAGTCATGGATCTTTATTGCTATAGGACTGTGAACTTCTAGACTGGTACACGTTCTGTATTAGAAATATATAATTTCAATCCATATTCTTCCCCTTTAAAGGAGAACTAACCCCCCCATAGTGATAAGTCCTCACTGGCCCCCCTCTCTCCCCCATGCACAATCTTACCCCTGAATTCTGTCTCCTCTAGAAATAGTGATCGCACATGCAGGGTGAGTGCAGCAGAGCTCACGGGCGCCATCTTCTTCTCTTCAGTGAAGTGAGCGGTGTATTGGTGCATGCGCAGTTGGAGCAATCTTTACATTTGCGACAACTGTGCATGCACCGAAAGAGACAGAAATTGCAGAGGGGAAGGAAGAAGACACGAAGATTACAAGAGAACAAGATGGCGCCCCTGAGCTCCGCTGCACTCACTCTGCATGTGCGGTCACTATTTCTAGAGGGGACAGAATTCAGGGGTAAGACTGTGCAGGGGGGAGGCAGGGAGGCGGGCCAGTGGGGACTTATCATCATGGGGGTTTAGTTCTCCTTTAAAAGTAAATGTCAGAGGGTATAATTAGACTAACTAGTAAAATAATAACTGTATGTATTTGTTTATGTATTACTTGTTCTTTAACAGAAGTATTAAATATCTTGGTTTGACTATTCTTACTGTTGGGGGCCGATTCACTAAGGGTCGAATTTCGAAGTTAAAAATACTTCGAAATTCGACCCTCGGATTGAAATCCTTCGACTTCGAATATCGAAGTCGAAGGATTTTGCGCTAATCCTGCGATCGATCGATCGAAGGATTTTTCGTTCGATCGAACGATTAAATCCTTCGAATCGAACGATTCGAAGGATTTTAATCCAACGATCGAAGGAAAATCCTTCGATCAAAAAATCACAGGCAAGCCTATGGGGACCTTCCCCATAGGCTAACATTGACTTCGGTAGCTTTTAGCTGCCGAAGTAGGGGGTCGAAGTTTTTTTTAAAGGGGAAGTACTTCGACTATCGAATGGTCGAATATTCGAACGATTTTTCGTTCGATTCGTTCGATTTCGTTCGAATTCGAACGAATTTAACCAATTCGATGGTCGAAGTACCCAAAAAATACTTCGAAATTCGAAGTATTTTTCATTCGAATCCTTCACTCGAGCTTAGTGAATCAGCCCCTTAGTGTTTACACCCAAGGGCTGCTTTTCAATATGTTGATATAGCTATTTGGACATTAGCTTCTCTTGTACATATTGGTAAACATTTTCTCCATTGCCATTTGGATTTATTTTTCAAAAATTTTAGATTTTCTGAGATCAGTTTTTAATGGTGAGGAAAGCTAAATTTACTGGGGAGTACCAATATGTTATGCACCCCCCCATTCAAGTCTAAATCCAAACAAACAACTCAAATGCCCCATCACACCTACAGCTGACTTATACACATGAATGCTTAGTACAGTAAAATCAGAAAAGTCTACAGAAAAGTCCCATGTCTACTGCACATGTGCAAACCCAAGCCCTTGCAAGGAATGCCTGGAAATAGTGTAAAATTTGGCCCTGTTATGTGCAAAGTTATGTGCCCATAAATTTGACATTCGCAAAATGAAAATTTACTTAAGAGATAATATTCAAGATTATTCCCTGGACAATTATAAGTACCAATAAGATTGTATAAAGAATAGATAATGTGAAATTAACTTGCTATTTTACTAAGGTTTTTTATATCGTATAACATATAAATATCTGCCCAATAGTTTTCAAAAATGTGGGTGAATTTTTATGTAGCAATCCCTAATCTCACATTTTGCTAAATCTGGTTTTGCTGCTATATGTAGGTAGGAAAATGATTTCAGTAATGGTTTTCTCTCACGGGATTTGAAGTGCTTTGCAATAATCAAAGCAGCCATTGTAGGCACACTAAGGGGCCTATTTACTAACATTTGGGGGCAGATTCATTAAGGGTCGAATTTCGAAGTTAAAAATACTTCGAAATTCGACCCTCGAATTGAAATCCTTCGACTTCGAATATCGAAGTCGAAGGATTTAGCGCTAATCCTGCGATCGATCGATCGAAGGATTTTTCGTTCGATCGAACGATTAAATCCTTCGAATCGAACGATTCGAAGGATTTTAATCCAACGATCGAAGGAAAATCCTTCGATCAAAAAATCACAGGCAAGCCTATGGGGACCTTCCCCATAGGCTAACATTGACTTCGGTAGGTTTTACCTGCCGAAGTAAAGGGTCGAAGTTTTTTTTAAAGGGGAAGTACTTCGACTATCGAATGGTCGAATAGTCGAACGATTTTTCGTTCGATTCGTTCGATTTCGTTCGAATTCGAACGAATTTAACCAATTCGATGGTCGAAGTACCAAAAAAATACTTCGAAATTCGAATTTTTTTCATTCGAATCCTTCACTCGAGCTTCATGAATCGGCCCCTTGGATTTCCTTTTTTTTCCATAATCAAATTTTTTCTCAACAAATTATAGTATTTCTAGTTGTTATTACTTTTCTCTAAACTGCTACAAATCCAAGATTTATTTAGTGTAAAAACGAAAAACTCTAATACAAAACTTCTCCAAGCAGTCGAGGTCCCATACAGTAGAAGTCAATGGGAGCTGCTCTGATCCTATTTGGACTTTTTTTAGCCATTCAGATTTTATAAGGAGCAGATTTATCAAAATAAATAAAAACAAAACCATTTTCTATTCATTCCTATGGAATTTTTAGAATTGTATTTATCAGTGGGTGAAGTTAGAACCCACCGTTTGATAAATACAGTTTGGGTGAGTTTTTATTTATTAAGCTCTAAACTCACATTTTGATAAATCTGCCCCTACTTAGAGGTTTTTAGATTTTTTTCACTTGTAATTATCTGAAAAACTCAAATTTTTAGAGGTTTTAGAGATATTCGTATTATTTCTGCACTTTGGTTCTATTAATAACTTTTATGGCATTCGCGATCTTAGAGAAATACAGTTTCATACAGCTCTAATACCACTAAAATTCAACCTTTAATAAATGGGCCTCTGTAGAACTGATTTATTATTGCTTGAGATTCTGGACTCGAGCAATTAGTTATAGAAAGTGAAATCACTTGTTTGAACAGTCTGGAATATATGGCTCAATGTGTACTTTTATCCTCAGTGTCTGTTCCTGTATCCCATCCCAGGTACCACAGTGCAATCAATACATAGACAATGGATGGAAACAGACGAGGAAGCGCAATGCTGTGCTGCAATGTATCCTTTTAATAGATACTCCATGTTTCGAGCAGAGTTGCCCTTTATGATGTATGGTATATAGTGACGGGCGAATTTGCGCAGTTTCGCTTCGCCGTAAAATTCACAAATTTCCCGCGAAACGGCAAAAAATTTGCGAAACGGTGAAAAATTCGCGAAACGGCGCCGGCGTCTTGTTTTTTTATGCGTCTGTTTTTATTGACGGCGAATTTTTAGGGCGAATTTTCACGGGTGTTTTAGCGAATTCGCGCCTGGCGAATAAATTCGCCCATCACTAATGGTATATAAAGTTTATAAAGTACACTTGATAAAGGGCAACTCTGATTGAAACAAGTAGTGTCTAATAAATGGATTCATTGCAGCACAGTACCGCACTTCCTCAGGGCAAATTCACTAACCTCCGAAAATTCACCAGCGATGGCTACGCTCACAGCGCAACACTTCGCCTGGCATAGAATCATCAGGACAACGCTAATTCACTAAAATCCAAAGATGAATCCAGGGCGCCCCGAATGCTGGTGAAATTGCGCTACCGTTACTGCGCCAATCGAAGCAAAGTTGCGCTAGGGTTGCCTAATTTGCATACAGCGGGAAGTTAAAGTTCAATGGACGTATAATGTTGCAGCAAATGCCAAATGTTTATGTGCCATATGTTAGGAAATATAGGGGGGAAGCCGGTTACCCCAAAAAAAATTTACACTCTTTTGAGCCTATCACCCTGAAAAAAGGAAAAGACGCTAGCGTTTTCTAGGACTTAGAACATTTTCCAACTATTTTTTTAGGAACTCCTATCTACTCTATTGCACTTCGCCTAGTCTGTGGTGGCGAAGGCAAGTATAGCGCAAGAGTTAACGTTCAGTAAAATCCGCATCTTAGTGAATTCGCCAGAGTGCAAATTCACCTGGCGTTAAGGAGCGAAGTACCGCTAGAGTCTATCTCCTTCGTTAGCAAAGTTACGCCAGCGTTAGTCACTTCGCCCTTTAGTAAATTAGCCCCCTCGTTACTTTACATCCATTGTCTATGAACTAGAAAGTGAGTTTATGAGCTTATTTGTGTTTCTATAATTGTTTACTTTGGCTTGCTGTGAATGGATTTTAAGGGTAAGGCCAGACGAGGAGATTCGGGGAGACTTATCGCCACGTCTTTTGCGCGACTATCTCCCCGAACTGCCTCAGCGTCTTTTCCCCATAGGCTACAGCGCAAAATTGCCTGCGCTAATGCACACGCGGCGATGCGTTTTCAATAGTCAGACAAGTTGCCTAACTATGGACTTTGTCTTTTTTCAACCCAATTTAACTATGTAACTAACTATGTAACTATTTAACTATGTAATGTATAGGAGTGCTTTTTGATAAAATAAATACTACATTTCAGAATATATTAATTGAGATGTGTATCTTGTGTATCTTGGTGAAGTGATTTCACCAATGAACTGCATAAACAAGCTTAGTATACTTTAAAAGTCATAGGTATGTGAGTTATTCTCCTATACTACAGACACGTGCAATTTCACTGATCAGATGGGCAGATTGAAGTTTGGCAAGTTGAACACTACTAGGTACATGAATCCTTTGCCACAATTCGCTGCTAAGTAGTTCTCAAATACTACAAAATCAGGAATCAAACTGGTCTAACTGGTGATACACATTTTATTCTTCGTTAGAATGTGCTGCTGAGTAATTATCTGACACAATGGAATGATCCAGTGATCCGATTGGCAGGCCTGCAATTTTGGGGTAAATGACTGGCAGACTGAAGCTCTTTAGCTCAATGCACTGCTTTGCATATCTATGTTGAAATTCAAAGTACCCTTAGGCATTTTAAATATACTGATTGCAAAACAGCCCCATAGACCCAAAATTTAACAATCTATGGTATCTTACAACAATGTCCATGAAATTAGCCTTATTATAGAAATAACCAGTATGGGCCTGGTTTTCCAATATATGTAATGCCTCAATCTCATTTGATAGATTGGTAGGTCTGTGATTAATTGGGAAAACTGACGGCAGCACCTTTGAAAACACCTACATATATGTTTTCTCCTTTGGCACAATTTATTGAGTAGGTTTTGGATACTATTCTCATTGGTTAGAGCCCCCATTTGGGCATGGACTGATATGAATGTTCAACATTTGAACACTGTAAAGAGCTGTTTAAATATGTCAATGCTATAAAAATAAAGAATAATATTATATGGGTGTTCAATGCAAGGACAAACTTGCAAAAGAGGCTTAAGTGACCAGTAGTACAGCACCCCCTACTAAAGAATCATAATTGATGCTTTCGTTATCAGCAGCCATTTAAAGGGAAAAATACAACCCTTTGCATGAGCTTTTTAAGTTGCTATCTCTGCTTTACATAGTGGGTGGCACTTCACATGGAACCAGATGAGGGAGGGTTCAATTACTCATCATACTTTGGGAGGGGGAGGAAATGGTCACTGTGAGTTTAACACATGATTTCCTCTAAATCTGAGGCATCACGTATGAATATGTAAAAATAATACATTTATTTTTGGCAGGTTAGATATGTTTATGGACCCTTTTAACATAAGCCCAACTAAAGGTGCTTATGTCAAAAAAGGGGGGTTCCTTGAAGTACCCAATTCCCTGAAATGCAGTAACCATTATTTGTTTGTACATAGTCAATGAAATGTGAACATATGAAAAATGAGTGAAATAGAAGTATAATTTCAGCTGAGTGCTGTTATAAAGAATGGCTGGCCAAGTTGGGATTGGTCACACTGCAGAGAATCAGGTTAAGGAGGATATGGTAATTATGATAACTATGTATAAATATAAAAGGAGACAATGTAGAGGCACATTTCTTATTCACCAGTAGATCTTTCCAAATGGCACAAGGGCATTCCTTGAGATTAGAAGATAGGGGGTTTCATCTTTAAGTGTATGAAGGGTTAAGTTGTGGAATTGTTTCACTAAACTAAATGTACCGATACAAGATGGTGTCAAGAAAGGGTTCGATATGTTTTTAGAAAATGAGAAAATAGTACAATTTGATCCTGGGACTGGTGCAAACCATTTGTAGTCAATAATGAATGTTCTCCTTCCTAAGTATACTTGAGTCAGCTTCAAATATAAAAGATTGAAGAAATGTTTTTTTTTTCAAGCTCAACTAACTTATATCTATACAAACTAACAAGTAAAATAAAAAAACATGTACATTGCTGTCTTCAAAGGAGTGTTGCTTTTCTTTTAGATGTAGATAGACTGAGTCTTGTCCTGTGGAGTTTGTCCTCCTACGTTGGTCTCTTACTAAGCGGTAAGCAGCAATGTGCATGTTTTGTACCGAGAAAACAGATGGTTTGAAAGAGGTGTGAAGAAGGCCATTCATGCCAAACCTCAAAATAGTATGGGGCTTGCGACACGGCTTGTCAGCAACATGCAGTGTATCTATAGTAAAACGTCAAATCAACTGGACTTGCTCCTTTTTCCTTGAAGACGTTTCACTAGGCATCTGACTGACTTTCTGAATTCAGAATGTCCTGTACAAAATATTTGTGGTTATATAACCCGGCATACAACAGGTGTCACACACCCCTGCCTCTATTCAAATTTTTTTTTCCATTTTCACATATATGGTTTCTTTGACCCCTCTTTCCTGTCCATAATGTGAACTTGGCAGTTTTCAAATATGCGTCCTTTTTCCTTTTGATGTAGGTACACAGTTTAGTTCTGACCAGAGAAACTGGCTTTTCTGTAGTGCGCCATACGTTTGTGTAACAGTTGTTTGGTTACTCCCACAAACAAATCAGAACACTCCTCACTGCACTGCACTGCATACACATGTTACTCTTCTTGTGCTTTGGGGCTTGGTCTTTTGGTTGAACCAGTTGTTTCCTCAGTGTGTTGCAGGGTTAAAGCAGACTGGGATGCAATGTTTACTAAAGATACTTCTAAGTTTTTCCAGACATATATGGTAGGGCCAAGTTCTTTCATCTCTTTTGCTTTCCACCTTCACCAATAGTTTTGGTGTTGTTCTTTATCCTTCTCCCAGGTTTAACAAAGGCCCAGTCTGGATACCTGTTAATGGTGTGCGGGTCCAGAAATTCTCGACTCATGCCCGGCCCACAGTGACGTCACAAAAGGGGCTGGTGCTAGTCTATAAATTAAGGCACCGGAAGCCATAAGCCAGCAGTGCTAGGTCACCGGCGGGGAGAGCTGGAGAAGAACTCAACCCATAACTTGTGCAGGAGCCGGCCCAAACACTCGGGTCACACGGGTTTTAGGCCAGCCTGCACATCACTAATACCTGCACATTTTAAGGGTACTCATGTATTTGTGTATATATATATATATATATATATATATATATATATATATATATATATATATATATATCAAAAATGTGTTCACCCTTCATGAATAAAAATGTCTAGCTCCTAGGCTGCTGCAGTTAGCACAGTTTTGACACATTAAGGTATTTAAAAAGCAATAAAAATTGCATATGGGAAAAGTGTGTTATATATTTTTGCTAAAATGTTGCTGTATAAAGCCTGTCTGCACTGACACGCCATTAAAAATATTTAAAACATACATTTTCAAAGATAAAATGGGATGTAAAACATCCTAGTATTGCAAAACGTTGTACCAACATGCCTCCCTTCCTTTCATGTTTAATTCCCATCTCTTCTCTTCATATTTTGCTGCCTTAGGATAAAGCCACATGAACTATTTGTTGTGATTTCTCAGCAAATTGCTATATAAAAACATGGAATGAAAAACTGACTGTAAACTGCTTGAACAATTTGCTTTCCCTACTGTTTCTATACTTGGCCCGGCACTGCTTCTACTGGTGGGAGTTTTTTTTCAAGTGATCAAAAACCAAAGTATGGAGCAAGGAAGGAACAGAGCAAAGTTTAATTACAGGGTCATACAATTAAACCGCTGTAGATATTTATTCTATTTTAAATATTTTATTTGTAAATCATTAATTAGATTGCTTTTGTGGCTTCTTAATATTTGTTTCTGTTTTCTGTCCTCATTCATACCTCCCCGAGTATGCTTCACTTTACCTTCCTTTCATTCTACAGTTATTTCTTAGCTTATTTTCTGTACTAAAAAAATCTTAACTGAATTTATCTCTGTATTTCTAAATAAGAATTTATGAGATGCATTATGCGTTATTTTATTCACAACTAATAGAAGACGGATCACAGTCTCTTTCACTCCCAACCTCCCTTTCTTTCCCCTAGGTCTCTCTTGATTTTCAGCCATGAGCTCTTCCATTAGAGTCTAATTAACATAATTTGCATAATGCTTGCTCATTACTATATTCCACTGAGTCAGGTGACAGGCAAAGCAAGAAAACAAGGAGGGGGAAGAAGATAGAGAGGAGAAGTACGGAGGAATGAAAGAAGGAGATAGGAGAGTGGAATTAAGGGAAGCAATCTATTAAATGCTGAAACCCCCTTTTTAACAGATGCCTGTAGAATTTCCCATGCTATGATAAGATTGAGAAGTTACTCACCTTCAATCACACGATCCTCTATATACACAAGGGGGCAGAAGAGAGAAAGAAATAATATTTAATGAGGCAAAGGGCCTGAAAAGTGTGCTACCTAAAATTTAAAACAAAACAACTTATAAAAAGAAATATATTGATAGTATTGACACATGAAAAGCATATCTTCTGCTTATTGATTCACAACCTTCTTGACTTTATCTCCCCCTATTCCCTTTTATCTGTTCAGAATATTTCTTTGTATCTTTATGCATACAGAAAATATTTTTACATCTCTCACAAATATGGGCATCTCCATCTTTTTCCATTGCTTAATTTGTCTCATTGTGACCTTCATATTGCTCCTTGCCCCTGGACTGTCACAACCCTGCAGCTAATGTTCATTCAGCCAGCTGAGCCCCTGGAGTAGGCCCCTCCTTAGTGGATATGAATAGACCAGCAAACCCCAGGCTGAGAGCCAGTGTCACTGCTGGTGACATCCACAAGGGACAAGAAAGAGGGAGGGGGATATTTAAAGTTAGGGGGATGGTATAGTATGACAGTGGTTGTGTAGCAGAGCTAGATAAAAAGAAAAACACACTGCAATAAGATAAAATGAATTAAGGAAATAAAGGAATATATAAAAAAAGAAAATAAGAAAAAGACATAAAAAGAAAATGAATAAATGGTAATAGTATAAATTAATTACCTCAAACACAGAGATAGTACAGTTATGGCATCTCTTATCCAAAAACCTGATATCTGGAAAAGCTTCTTATTATGGGAAAGCCATCTCCCTTTGAGTGCATCTAGGATTTTGTTTGGGATTCGTCCAAGATTCTGCCTTTTTCAGCAGGATTCAGATGCGGCAGAATAGTGCTTGTCTGATCCAAATCCGAATCCAAAAAATCACGTGACACAAACAAGGAATTCAAAAAATGTTTAACCACACACTGTGCACCCTTTTCCCCATAATTTAAAAATGCAAATTGGGGTTCGGATTTGGTTCAGTATTCAGCTGAATCTTTCACAAAAGATTTGGGATTCTGCAGAATCCTAAAATAGTGGATTTGGTGCATCGCTAATTTTAAGCAAATAATTATTCCTCTTTTACCTACTATTATAAAATAGTAGCTACTCTAGGTCCAAAGTATTTTGGATAACAGATCCCATACTTATAAAATTATTAAAGGGGTTGTTCACCTTTAAATTAACTGTTTGAATGATGTAGAGAATGACATTCTGAGACAATTTGCAATTAGTTTTCATTTAGTATTATTTGTGGTTTTTGAGTTATTTAGCTTTTTATTCAGCAGCTCTCCAGTTTGCAATTTCAGCAATCTGGTTGCTAGTGTCCAAATTACCACAGCAACCATCCATTAATTTACATGGATTATGAATTGGTTTGAATTGAATGAGTAATAAAAAATAGCAATAACACAGAGCATTGGTTTTTTAGCTGGGGTCAGTGACCCACATTTGAAAGCTGGAAATTGTCGGAAGATATAAGGCAAATAATTAAAAACTATAAAAAAAACATAGAAAACGAAGGCCATTGAAAAGTTTCTTAGAATTACCCATTCTATAACATACTAAGAGTTAACTTAAAGGTGAACAACACTTTAATATAGCAAGGATTGTTGATTTAAAAATATACCAACAGCTTGTGTGTATTGTGTTGAATTGAGGATGCACTAAAATAACTTTTTTACAACTATCATTTTTTTCCCAACAATTTTTGCTGAATTTGCTTTTATTGCAAGAAGTGAGCATTCCTGCCGAGTAAGTTGGTATCTATCTATGGTCTCTCTATCTCTAAATGTGCTTTATTACAATTAGGGATGTCGCGGACTGTTCTGCGGCGAACTTGTTCGCGCGAACATCGGCTGTTCGCGTCCGCCGCAAGTTCGCGAACGTCGCGCGACGTTCGCCAATAGGCGTTCGCGTCAAAATCGTTCGACCATTCGACCATTCGATCGCTAAAATCGAACGATTTTCGTTCGATTCGAACGAAAATCGTTCGATCGAACGATTAAAATCCTTCGATCGTTCGAATCGAACGATTTTCGGATGTTCGAAGTTCGCGAACTGTTCGCGAACTGTTCGCATTTTTTGCCGGTGTTCGCGAACGGCGTTCGCGAACACATTATCGGCGGTTCGCTACATCCCTAATTACAATGCAAAGCAAGAAGAAGCAATACAAGTCACCCTCTGTCCTTCACACCTCCACTCTCAAAAAATTATTATTATTCCTCCTTGGTAAAAGATTTTGCCTGCTGTTCCTCTGCTGTGAGATGCAGGGTGGCAAACTTATTCTTCTATGCTCCCTGCAAATAATACCATCAACTGCTACATAGAGTACAGTGGTATGAATTCACCTGCTGCTAAAACACATGGTGAAAAGGCCGTTTACTCTAGGCAAATGGATTGTACAACTGGGAGACTTAAAAAAAACTCAAATTGCCTTTTCTTGTGCTGCACATAAAAAAACACATTTAAGGTCAGATTTATTAAGGGTCAAATTCGAATTTTCACATTTTTTTTTCAAAACCCTCAAATTCGAATGGTTAATTATCCAAACTCGATTTGGTTTGAATTTGAATTTAGGGATTTATCATACTCTGGCCCTTTAAGAACTCAAATTCGACTATTTGCCGCCTTAAACCTGCTGAATTTCTGTAAACGTCAATGGGAGAGGTCCAGAGATCATTTTGGTGATGTTTTCAACCTTCCTGACATTCAAGTTTTTTGGAGAAAAAAACTCAAATGGAGTTTTTTCATTTGATTCATTTGAAGTTTATCTAATTTGAAACTCATTAGATTAGAGTTTTCAGGTCTGAGCTGAGAAAATTAATAATTTTATTTTATTATGTAGAAGTCAATGGCAGATGCCCCTTTGACTGACTACTAAGTAACAAGCCTATAAGTTATCTGAGAGGTGGAAATTACTGCATGAGAAATTTAGTGGCAGATTTATTAAGGGTCGAAGAGAAAATTCAAATTTCAAATTTGAATTTAAAGATTCAAATTTTTGAGTTTATTTTAGTGTAATTAGACTAGGGAATAGTTAAAATTCTATTCGAGTTTTTTTTTAAAAAAAGAAATAAATTTGAATTTTAAAATGTATCATGTACTGGCCCTTTAAGAATTCAAATTTTACTATTCGCCACTTTAAACCAAATTGCTGTTTTAGCCTATGGAGGACGTCCTTGAATCAATTTGGAGTTGTTTTGAGACATCCTGAAAATCGTTTTTTTTTGGTGAAAAAACTCAAATCGAGTTTGCGGGTTGATCCCATTCACCCGAATTTGAATAATTTGATTTCTTTTTAAAATAAATTAAAATTTCGAGTTAATGGGAGTTTATGGGAGTTTTTACAAACTCCCATTTACTCAGGATTCAACCCTTGATAAATCTGCCCCTTAGGGTCAATGATCAATTTACAATTCATGGGAAATGACAAGTGAGGCAAAGAACAAAACAAGTTATAGAGATAAAGTAAAAGAAAACAAATGGAGAGTTAGTCAACAATACTGTTGTGAGATTAAATAAAAAACACACAACTCTATGTGAACTGAAACAAAAAATGTTAATACAAAGTTACATAAAGATAGTATCAGCAGAAGATAAAACTTTTGGAAGTTATTGTGGAAAACTGCAAAAAAGGCCCATCACCCACCTTCAGAACAGTTCTCTCCATGATACCCAGTGTCCCGACAGTCACATCTCACTTCTCCTTCCTCTTCATCTTTGCATCTTCCTCCATTAAGGCAAGGATTGGCTCCTTGGCATGAATGTAACCTCTCCCGTTCTTCCACCCTCTCAGCCTCTTCTTCTGTTCCCCCCACCCCATGACTAGCCAGTAACTGTCCAGGCCTACCTCCCAATTTCAAACTTTCAAGTTCACCAAGGAAAGGTGGCTCATATTTGGCTCCTCCAAGAGTCAGTGCTGATAAACGAAGGTCAGAGGGCAGACCTCCAACAAAAAGGTCACTGCGTAGTAGCATTTCTTTCCGCTTAGACCGTACTTCAGCTACTCCCCTCTCTCCGTCTATAGACAGCCAGCCTTCACGGCCATTTCCACCAATGACTATTGCATGCCAAAGGCCATCTGATACTACTCGAGGTAACCGGACAACTGCAGGCTCAGAACAAGAGATGGAAAACCTTAGGCGTGGGCGTCCTCCATCTAAAACTAACTCAAGGAAATCACAGTCCCCTTCATCATCTTGGTAAAGAAGCAGGCCACGGCTGGCGTTTGTCCGCAGCCGAAAATTAAGGTCTTCCCCCCAACCTCCATTGCCATTAGCTGAAGTAGGCCGAGAATATCGAACCCACTGGCCAGGGGCCCCTTGGAATTGGAGGGAAAAGGAAAAGAGGGGAAGGGAAAGGAGGGAAGAGAGACAGAGGAGGGACCACATGGGAGGTGAAAGAAAGGGGAGAATGAAGAAGGTGGAAGTCAAAGAAAAAGGGAAGATTTGGATTTGAATGATTTACTGGGGAAATAAATCCATGAAAAGTGTGCAAATTAGCAGGTTTTTTTACCTAAACTGAATAAAATGGGATGATGGTCCAGTAACTGTGGGGATAGAGGAGTATGTACACAAAGCAAAGGAAATATGTGTGACTAGAGACGGTAGAAAAGTAAAGTGATATAAATAATGCAGAAGCAGGAAGGCAAGAGTCTAGACAGGGAAAGGTTGTAAGGGGAGGATGACAGGGGGGTAATTGGAACAGGAAAATTGTTCTTTACATTCCACTTTTAACTTTTGTCACCTGGAACAATTTGTTGCACTTGTAATATACTTGAATCAAAGACACAAACTTCTTGTTTGCATAAGTTTACATGTGTTTCTGCTCTGTTGCCTCAAAACTGACTTCCTAGTTTTCTTCCCACCCTTCTTCTACTTGGCTGTCCCTGGAAGTGAGGTATCTTATTACTACTTTCACTACAATGCAATGAAGATTGTTCTGCCACATTGAAGACCTTTGACTTCTGCAAAAAAAAGAAAAGAAAGATAAAAAAAATTAGAAAAACTATAATTTAATAAAAACATTGTAATGCAATAATATCCTCATTATTATCCAACTATTATCCAACTACATCTATATTTGTAGAACACGCTTGGTATCTGTATCATTTGTAAACACGGCAAGTAAGTTATAGAGAGAGGATAAATACACTGCTAAGAGTTTAAGTACACAGTGGAATGAAATCTCTGCCCTTAAAAGGTTACAGGTCAAGGTGTGTTTTAGCAAATGAAGACTATTGAAATGCTTCCTCTAAGAGTAAATCTAAGTAGGTCTGAAAATGGTTTAGTCTGGAAACTTTTTGGTGAAAGATGTTAGAGCATTCCAGAGCCATGGGGCAAACAGGAAAAATGGTTTTATGAGTCTCTTGTGGTGAACCTTATGGACAATAGTTTGTCCAGCGCTGTGTATAAGGACCAGGATGGTGTGCATTGGAAAAAGAAAGCAAATTTATAGACAGGAGCAAAGGAATGCAGGTGATTTATGAAGGGAGCAGAGAAGAGATAATCTGGAAGACCAGCTATTAATAGTTTTTACGTATGTATCATCTATTTCTATTTTAAAGTGCATTCATCCCTCAAATGTTTTAGTTTAATAGTGTCTACTTTTGGAATCTCTAGTTCTAATGTGAATTGATGCATCTCTCTTATTTTATTCTATTTAGAACTCTTTATTACATATCAATATCAAGTAATTTGATCATCAAGTTGCTTGCTGATTCCAAAGTTTTTTGTCCACAGAGCGTTTTTACTACTTAAGCTAGTGACACAGATTGATTTCCATTAGTTTTTCAGTCAGAGTGCAGTTTTGCCACACACAGACCACTAATCAATAATGGCATTGGATAATTTCAGTCCGTTCCTTCAACAGTTTTTTTTCAACATTTTATGCCTAATGTTCAGATGGAGACAACTTTATTAAAGGGGTTGTTCACTTTTAAGTTAACTTTTAGTATATAACAACTTTTCAATTTGCATTAATTATTTAAATTTTATAGTTTTTTAAAATGATTTGCCTTTTTCTTCTGACTCTTTCCAGCTTTGAAATGGGTGGTCACTGAACCATCTAAAAACAAATGCTATGCAAGGCTACAAATCTATTGTTATTGCTACTTTTTATTACTCACCTCTAAAAAAATTTAAACTGATTGCAAATTGTCTAAGAATATCATTATCTTCTACATCATACTAAAGGTTAATTTAAAGTTAATATGTTTATGTGACAGTTATTGTAATGATGTATATGTATCAAGTCCTGTACCATTACGTAAAATTTAAAATGGATACTTGACATGGTTTATCACTAGCTTTCTATTATTGTCAATAACCTACTAGCTGTGAAAAAATGTACACATTATTTTAAAATCCCAGCAAGCCAAAATAATCGATTTAGGGTTTTACTTGCACATCACCTGCCAAAACCTGGACAGGAGAAGATTCATAAATATGCCCCCAAATTTGCATCAGACCCCCACACAATTACTACATCCATATATGCATGACCGCTACAGTTGCAGCACAGTTGTATTTCCAGCTCATTCTGGAGTGTTTGTCATCTTAGTTATCATTTGGTTGTCTTAGTTTATAGAGAACTCTTATTATATGTGGTCATATTATCTGTATCTTTACATTTGTTTTTATATGTGGTAGTAGTCATTTTGTACTTTTTGCAGTTGCGCTTGTGCAGTTGCGATGTATTATGCTCATATACTACTAATTTGCCTCCTGTTCAAGCATTCCAATGCATGCAGGCCGCCATAGTCTTGATGTGTAGTTTTAATAACACTTTTCCATTTATACACTCAGCTGCTTTCTACAAGAGTCACCCCTCCCATGACTAAAATAAAAATTAATTCCCATCCATCCATCTCACCCACCCCAATCCATGATCTCTCTTTAAGTAACTGACAGAAAAGTAATTTGTATACAGACGCCAATCTGCATCTCCTTAAATGCAAAAGCGCTAATTATTTAAAAAAGAACAGCATGCTGAATATTATAGGAGGAGGAGGGTGAACGGGGTGTGATAGAAGGGGGAGAGAGCTGGAGAAATAATGTGGAGGGAGAAGGAGAGGGAGAAAAAGAGAGGTGAACAAATATAGATGGTAAAGGGACTCCTTATCTCAGTATTGGTAACTTCCGCTGATAGATGAAACTGCAGCTTCTGAGACTGACAGAGAAAAAAGACTTGTACACTGTATTTGTTTAATTTTGAATGTATGATCTCTTTTCTTTATATATGTCAAACAAAGGTGTGTATATTCTCTAAATTCAATACACAGCAGAAAACAAGTTCTCTTTAATACTAATGCAATAACAATATACTATACAGAGAATGAATACACTGCACCTCTCAAGTAATATAAAGCATTAGCCTCTTCAGACAGCTGAACTGTTTCATACGTACTGTTATGCCTAAAATGTTAACACTTAAAATAACAATAGCACAGCACTCTAGTATAAGGGTAGGGGAAAAAAAGAATCATATCTTTTTATCTTAGAAAAGGTTGGTAACAAAGCTATAGATCATATGTAAGTTTGTCCTTCATTTGGTAAAATTTACTGTCTTTGTCCTTATGAAGACATTATATGTGGTTAGTTTGCAATTTTTTCACATATTCATATTATTTTTCATGTTTTTATAATATTATTAAAATATTTATATTCTTACTCTTTAAAGTGTCTCTTATGAACTCTACAATGTTCTGTTATTGATTTGTGGGTCTGAATTATGGGTCTGCACCTATAATTAATCACATCAGTTTTTTATGATATATGTATATATTTATGGGGGTTATAACTCCTGCTCTCTATTTCACTCACAAAATGTTCATAAAGTCATAAAGGACAGGTGCATTAAAGTTCTTCATGAGCCACTGGATGCCAAAACCAGTCAAGATATATAAGTGCAATATGGAGACACTAGGGGGCTGATTTACAAAAAATCAAATTCATTTAGTTTTATGTCAAGAAACAACTTGCGGGACATCTGCCATTGACTTCTACATGACCTTAACAGGTTTGAGATTGTGTATTTTTGAATTTGGATTTTTAACAGCTTTGGGGTATGATACATT
Source organism: Xenopus laevis (assembly GCF_017654675.1). Taxonomy (NCBI): domain Eukaryota; kingdom Metazoa; phylum Chordata; class Amphibia; order Anura; family Pipidae; genus Xenopus; species Xenopus laevis. The sequence continues at coordinate 32,074,450 of NC_054377.1, read as the reverse complement.
TCTAAAAATTTGAGTTTTTATTTTTCCTTGAAAAATTTGAGTTTCCTCCCTAAAAACTTTGACCAAAAAAATAAAGGTTTAATAAATGAGCCCCTGGATTTATATAATGTCTTTTACTACTGTTGCAAGATTCACATCTGGTATTTTATAAAACAAGGGACTTATAAATTTGCCCCATACAGTACTATTACTATATTACCATTTGAAGTGGACTTATACTGTAGATTATCAGCACAATGAGTTACTTAAAAGATCAAACTAACCATATTTTTTAACATAAAATATAAATCGTAAACATGTGTACAGTAAGGGACAGCATGTGAGATCAAATACACAAGGGGGGGTTGTGGGAGCACCCGCATTGCTAAGTAAAAATATATAGAAGTATAAGGGAAGTGCTACTGGCATATCCAAATGGGTCAGTGCACATTCCCTGGGCCCCTGTCTAAGTAATTCAGTAGTTATGCAAATGCATGTGTTAACAAAGACAGGGGTTTTTAGTTGCAAAGTTATGATCATAAAGTTGAAAAGCCACCATACCACGTCAAGGTAAACCCCATATGGCGGTCCCTAACTTGTTTACCTACCAGTCATAGTATTGAGGATCCTGTGTCTCTCTGCATAATAGCATTAGTAAAGTAAAAAGTAAAAGTCTGCTGAACCTTGGTTTCTGGAGGGCTAAATCCTCCCCCGCTGCTGAATTGCAGCTTTTAAGAGAGTGATTGCCCAAACCAAATTTTTGAAAAAAATGTATAAATATGGTGCAGTTAAAAGCAGGGGCCCAGGGAATGTGCACTGACCCATTTGGATATGCCAGTAGCACTTCCCTTATACTTATATATATTTTTACTTAGCAATGCGGGTGCTCCCACAACCCCCCTTTTGTATTTGCTTTTACAGCCTGGAGCTTTGGCTAAGCTTCTTGTGGCTTGTAGCACCCCCCATACCCACCCCTATTAATTAATAGTGGCCCTATGCTTTTAACTGCACCATATTTATACATTTTTTTAAAAAATAGGCGTTGGTTTGGGCAATCACTCTCTCTTAAAAGCTGCAATTCAGCAGCGGGGGAGGATTTAGCCCTCAGACAGAAACCAAGGTTCAGCAGACTTTTACTTTTTACTATACTAATGCTATTATGCAGAGAGACACAGGATCCTCAATACTATGACTGGTAGGTTAACAAGTTAGGGACCGCCATATGGGGTTTACCTTGACGTGGTAGATTCAGAATCAACTGGATTTATATATATATATATATATATATATATATATATATATATATATATATATATATATATATATATATATATATATATATATATATATATAGAAATCATATGAGGAGCTCTATTTTTAAATGAAAAAATTCTTAGATCCAGTATTCCAAATACTATAAAATGGCTCTAAAAAGATCTGAACTGCACAGTTGGCACAGCATACTTCAGCTTCCTACAGGAATTTTTAACATGCTGTATTTGCCAAAATGAAAAAAGAATTCAATATTTCTGCATTTTTATGCAAATACACGCTACTGGAATATATTATGTAAATAGTTAAAAGAACATTTAGCCTAGAGCATCACACAGTCAGATGATAAACAATTTCCTGCTGGGATCTACAAAAAAATGATAGGCTTGTTGCATTCTACTTTCATAAGAGTGTTAGTTTCAGTAATACCATGGATGATTCTCTATCCATTAAAACAGTTGCGGTCATTGATTTTTATAAGATGCTAAGGTTAATTCTCATTATCTTCAATCTGTATTCTGCACTTTGGGTTAGAATCATTTGCTCTCGCTGTTTTCATTAAGCCCCATGTTCAGGGGCAGTCAAAGTGATTACATCAATTGAAATAACATGATTTACTATAAAATAAAATGTGTGTCACTGTTACCAAGATCAAATAAATTATAGCATAAATGCAAAGCATAACATCACATAAGAGGATAATATGGAGCATGTTTTCAGCTATCGCAATCTTAGTACTTTTATTGTTCCAGAAATTTATTTTTTGTGTGATCAGCAATATTCAGATTAGATGTAAAGTGAAGTTAGAAAAATATGATCACAGTAAAAAAAAAACTCAGGGGAATAAATTATTTTTTCCAATATATGCTTTTATGCAAGTATTGCAATAAGGCAATAAGATTTTGGAATTTATGACTTTAATGAATAGGTTCTGTAGCAATGTAATGTGAAAAAAATAGCTACATTTATGGAGCTCCTGAAAATGAGAAATCTATAGCACATGATTGATTACTGTCCATTCCGACCAAGATACAGTATAGATGCTGTACAGTCATTTGGTGCTGAACACTTTAAAATGTGAGTTAAGAGGATTTAATAGGAGCTCTATGCAAATTAAACTGTGGTTTATTTATAGTCTGTTTCTTCTTATTGGTGAATAGGTTTAATTAACTTCCACAGGCTAATTATCCAATCAAATGAAAAACAGCACCTGTTCTGATTCTTGATTACATATCTGAGCAGAGGGGTTCCCCAGTTCTCCCCAAGTAAAAAATGCTCAAAGCAACGGGGACTAAAATAGACCAGAAACATAACAATAATAAAATACATAATAAGTGAATAAAATGAATAAATGTCAGTTTTCAGTTTTGGTATCATGTCTTGCAGAAATATTACCAGACAATTTCAATTTATAGGACCCCAATCTACATGGCTAAGGAGGAGTAACAGATAAAGTTTATGATGAAATACATGCAGGATATTTGAGAACATTTGTAGGCTTCAGAATTAAAAATAAACTTCAGCAACAATCAAGGAATAATTACAGAAAACATGAAGTAGGATTTTATTATAAGTGCCATTTCAGTTTATTATTTCTTTAGAAAATGTTGACAAAAGTACACTCACTTTTTAACTCTCATAATCCTTTACAAACACAGAAAATTACCTGCATTAAAAAAACAAGTGCAGACAGAAAACATTTTAACTATGCATCAGTCATTTGCTTGAATAATTTAGGAAATTGCACTTTGGTCAGTATGCTGTGAATATATACAGTACATCCAAATTTTTAGCTACATGTGAATGTGCAGAAGAGAATTTGTTCTTATTGCATAGACAGCCATCAATCAAAAACAGAGACTAAGTATGCTGTGAATATATATATATATATATGTATATATATATATATATATATATATATATATATATATATATATATATATATTTACATATCCAAAGGCTACGGTAAAAGTAGATTTTCAGTTACAGGTGAGTGTGCAGAAGAGAATTTATTCATATTGCATAGGCAGCCATCAATCAAAGGCAGAGACTAGAAGGCCCTGATAACCATTGTATAAGTCAAGTGAGGCCTGTATCAATTAAATTCTGCATAGGCATCCCCCAATCCTACCCACCCCTAGCTTGATCGTCATTCTGAGGCACAAAGGTACGAGTGCCAGAAGTGCTCAGTAGGTGAGTACTAAGGGGCACCCTCTTGTACACCTTAGTGTTCTTGCACTGTCTAATAAGTCTAATACAAATTAGAAATGGAAAGCAGAGATCTGCATAGTTGTTTATAGTAATCATGCTGGTACAATATAGCACCTATTTAGCTACATGAAATATGTAGCTAAAACACCATCAATTGGCCTTAATATAGAGTTGTCAGTTGTCAGTTGTAATAAAATACATGCTGTAAGTAAACAGTCTGATGAAAACTCTTCCACAAGCCTTCCTTATTAGTCTGCAGATCTATAAAGGTTTGATCAGTTACTGTACATCTTAAAGGAAAACTATACCCCCCAAACAATGTAGGTCTCTATTAAAAGATACTGAGTAAAAAAGCTCATGTGTAAAACCCTGCTTCATGTAAATGAACCATTATCATAATAATATACTTTTTTAGTAGTATGTGCCTTTGGGTAATCATAAATAGAAAATTGCCATTTTAAAAAATAAGGGCCGCCCCCTAAGATCGTAAGATTCACTGTGTACACATACAAACCACATGTAAGGTCACATGAGCCAATTAACAGACAGAGTTCTGCCTTTTGCTTCCTCACTTCTTCCTGTTACAGTTAGAGTTGTAGTATTTCTGGTCAGGTGATCTCTGAGGCAGCACAGATAGAGTCACGAAATGGTGGTTCAAGGCAAGAGGTGTAAAAGGGCAATATTTATGTAAATATATATTCCAGTTTGGTAAGATTCTTTAATATGTCATTCAATTTGATATAAACTATGTGTTGCTTAAGTATTCATTTTGGGGGTATAGTTTTCCTTTAAGGTGTGATGGCTCACAAACAATCTGACACCAATATATTGTCTAGCACTGGCACAGTGGTTTCTCTTTATCCAAAGCCCAACACATTTTTAATGTAGCCAATAAATGCTACAACTAACAACTGACATTTTAATTAGTACACACATCACAGCTCATGTACTTATGAAGTGCAAAGTGCATGTGTGTGCCATTCATAAGGTGAAACATACTAAGGAAAGCCTGGAAGTAATACTTTCTCAAGGGAGGTCCCCAAACAACAAAGCAGCCGCAACCAGCATGTTAGTACAGAGGAGCATTTGGATGGTTGCAATTTCACATCCATTTTTGCCCTTTGCACAGCATTTTGGAATCACAAATGAATCCCATAGTTAACTCCTTAGCAACTTATTAGTCAATGTATGCTTCTTATATTGGCCCTAACTATTTAAATAATAGGTTATAAGCCTGGAATTAAGTTAAATGCACATAATACTTAGGGAGATGTATAAATTGCCAGTGAACATTCAATAAGAAATATGTTTCAAGGACTTGTTCCAGCTGCACTATTATTATTACATATATGCCTGTATATGACCAGGGCTCACAGGTTTATGTAACACTTTATAACCCTTTTCTGTATATCTTGAAATTCAGGTTACTTTACAGCATCTAATCAATTTAACACCTCAAGATCAATAGATTTTCAATAGAATTCTACATAATGGTCATCAATAGGTTGTTATGAGTGATTCAGTCATTGAGTTATAATGTTTGCCTTTGCAGTCTTTCTAGAATGTGTTTATGATTATTATCTACATTTTAATTCAGGATTTATCTGAGTGCCAGTTTTGGATCAAGAAGGCATTTTATCCTTATTGCTAGCAGACATCATTTGTCTGCTAGCAATAAGTAGTAGTCTCTTAAAGGGTGTTGATAGATGTTAAAAATAGGGATGAGCTAAATATTTGCCATGTTTTGCCACAAAAAAAATGCACAGTAAAAAAAAAAAGTTGCACTTCAAAGCGTTTGGAGAATTTTTTGCCTCTTCTCAATTTTTTCGGGAAAGCAGAAAGTATCAGATTCGTCAATCATTAGTTACAAATTATAACTCATTTCAGAAAATGCTTCAGACACAGACACTTTCTACCGCTAGTTGGTATTCAATTAGCAACACCCCAGAGGCAATGTTCCCTCTAAGCTGTGCACTTGTGCATGTGCATACAAGTTTTGAGGCCAGCACACACAACAAATTGTGGTGCGCACAAAGAATTCTGCCTGAAAACACAAACATTTCGCATTTATTCTGACCTACACATGCAGAAAATATTTATTTTTTCGCACATTGCTGAGAAGGAACTAGAGGGTAGTACTCACAGACCAGTGAACTAGTCCCCAGCACTAGGTGAAGCAGTGCTTCATAGAATGTTGTATTACTCCAAGAATCTCTTTGGTAGGTGATTCTGCATGGCATGACTGCTTTACTAAGTAGCCCAACCCTGCCTCTCACTCCTAGAGTGAGCTGTTACAAATCTTTCCTAGCATATACGTCACCTGCTGAGGCCTACCTCCACCCAGGCCCTTCAGCACACCTCCTCCTTCAGCAAGTGGGGACCAAAAGAGACAGAACATGTGGTGGCTTCCTCTTCAAAGACTAGGCAACCCTGACACTACATGGCCAATTACTAAAATGGGATATGCTCCCAAACCCAACTGTAATACAGGCCCAGTACTTAAATGGTAAAAATCCTTCTGGGGACTACCTGACATGAAGGTTGGCAAAACCTTAACCACAAGTACAGTAATATCTGATGTCTGTGAGGTTAAGCCACCTACTCTCTGCCTCAGAAATGCTAGCCTATTGGCCATTCACTCATTTGGAAAAGGTGTATGGTGTCTTCCAGTCTATGTAAATCCAGCTCATAAACAGTAACTGCCCACCCTAATATTCCATTTGCCAGTTCATATTACTTCACAGTTCACATTTAGGTAAATGGCACACAATGAAATTTATTGAGTAAAATCTGTGCTGCCCCCAAGCACCACATCTCCTAATCCTAAAAATACCTTTCCATTCACTAAACTTTTCATTGCCTCATGTTAAACACATTACATGCGGTGATCCGGCTTAATCTCAGGAAACATCTTCAGGAGATTTGTCGCCTTTGGTATTGTAAATTTCCTGTGGGCAACTGCCCTAAAGGGTCTTTACATTATGTAGACAGCAATATTCTGCAATTAGTCTTCATTTTGTGTTTTTTTGCTGTTCTGCAATCTGAGCTGTTGTATGGTTGCTAAGACTTCATTCCCCTAACAGCCAGGCAGCAGAATGTGAAAACAGAATATGACCAGGAGAGGTCCTGAATATAAATTAAAAATATAATATAAATAAAACAGAAGCCTCACAGCAGTGTCTGTTTTAAATTGTGACGCTAACAACCATATAGTATTTACAGTTACAGACTATAAAGAGCTGAACAGAAACATAAGGGGGTTGTTTATTAAACTCCGAATGCCAAAAACTCAAAACATTTAAGTTTTTTTTACTAAAAATCCAGATTATTAGTAGTTTTTTCGAGATTTGATATACCACCAAGGATGGAAAAGTCAGAATCCAAAAATCTGCAATCTCAGACCTACAGAAGTTGTATATAAGTCAATGGGAGAGGTCCCTATCCTATGTGGAAATTTCTGTGGTCTGTGCTAGAATTAGCATGAAAATATGACTATTTCAGACTTTTTGGGCAAAAAACTGCAATTTCTGGAAAAAGCCTAAAAAATTGAGTGATTCAGGAAAATCTGAAAAAATCATACAATTCAGATTTTCACTTTATTTTATAGAGTTTTACCTGATCCGATAAAAATTATTAAATTGCGCTTTTTTAATAATAAACAAGGTCAAATTGTGGATTCTAGTTTGCGCTGAAAATTTTGAATTTTGATAAATAAGACTCCATGAATTCATAAAACACACACAGTATAAACGATGAAGACCAGCTAAAAAGTTGCTAAACACTAAACCCTATAAATGAATATAGCTAAAAATTTTATATGCTGAAATTATTGAACCAGTCTAAACATTCAGCATCTCTATAGTAGTAATGATTCAGGCCTTCAAAGTTGTCGCAGGAGTTTCCCCTCTTCAATTTTGTTACGAGTGTCTGCGACATGCACATACTCAGTGAACAGCTGTCACGAATCATCAAGCAAAACATGAGGTTTGCCTGTCATATAAGCTGATGCTACAGGGCTGATGATTAAATTATGATACTTATCATGCTGAGCTGCCATGTACCAATAATTATTTACTAATCAGCCCCAGTCTTATATAGGGATGTAGCGAACGTCGGAAAAAAAGTTCGCAAACATATTCGCGAACTTGCGTCAAAAATGCGAACGGTTCGCGAACGTCGCGAACCCCACAGACTTCAATGGGAAGGCGAATTTTAAAAGCTAGAAAAGACATTTCTGGCCAGAAAAATGATTTTAAAGTTGTTTAAAGGGTGCAACGACCTGGACAGTGCCATGCCAGAGGGGGATCAAGGGCAAAAATGTTTCTAAAAAATCCATTGTTGACACAGCGCTGCGTTTTGTGCTGTAAAGGGCAGAAATCACACTACATTTCTAAACCTGTGTAATAAAATGCTTTAAAACGTCCGGCGTCTACATGCCAATCAAGTCGTGTAAAGGTTACAGCCTGTTCACACGCAAAGACGAAACGCGGTGCTTACTGCAACGCAAAAAGACGCAAAGAGCTTTAATGAATGATACCGTCAAGTGAGCAAATAATAGTTTTTAATTACTAGTTGCTTGTCACCTCCAGGATGTTCGTCCTGTTGGTGGCAATATTTCTGTAGTGGTGTGTTTAGCAGTCACCGTGCTTGTGCGCACGTGCACGGTCAGGCAGAGGTAATTCAATGTACAGTGAAGTGAACCAAAAAACACTGATTCTGCAGTGTGGGCCCAGTTTTGGTCTACTTTATTGATCACCTGCGGTAACCATAAAAGATGCGATTTTGTCACTGTTGCAGAACCCTGAAAAATTAGGCATGTGTACTTTCCTGAAAAATTATGTTTTTTTTGTCGCAGCCACTGAACCAGAAGTCCAGAAACAATATGCCATATAAATGCTGAAAATATAAAAAATTTTTTGTGGCAGCCACTGCAGCACAGAGGCCAGAAAAAATATGCCATATAAATGCAAACAATATTAATTTTTTTTTGTCGCAGCCACTGCAGCACAGAGGCCAGAAAAAATATGCCATATAAATGCAAACAATATTAATTTTTTTTTGTCGCAGCCACTGCAGCACAGAGGCCAGGAAAAATATGCCATATAAATGCTAACAATATAAAAATTTTTTGTCGCAGACACTGAAGCACAGAGGCCAGAAAAAATATGCCATATAAATGCTTAAAATATTCTGGTTTTTTTGGTCGCAGCCACTGCAGCACAGAGGCCAGAAAAAATATGCCATATAAATGCTTAAAATATTCTGTTTTTTTGGTCGCAGCCACTGCAGCACAGAGGCCAGAAAAAATATGCCATATAAATGCAAACAATATTAATTTTTTTTTTGTCGCAGCCACTGCAGCACAGAGGCCAGGAAAAATATGCCATATAAATGCTAACAATATAAATTTTTTTTGTCGCAGACACTGAAGCACAGAGGCCAGAAAAAATATGCCATATAAATGCTGAAAATATTCTGTTTTTTTTGGTCGCAGCCACTGAAGCACAGAGGCCAGAAAAAATATGCCATATAAATGCTGAAAATATTCTGTTTTTTTGGTCGCAGCCACTGAAGCACAGAGGCCAGAAAAAATATGCCATATAAATGCTGAAAATATTCATTTTTTTGTCACAGCCACTGAAGCACAGAGGCCAGAAAAAATATGCCATATAAATGCTGAAAATATTCTGTTTTTTTTGGTCGCAGCCACTGAAGCACAGAGGCCAGAAAAAATATGCCATATAAATGCTGAAAATATTCATTTATTTTTGTCGCAGCCACTGAAGCACAGAGGCCGAAACAATATGCCATATAAATGCTGAAAATATTCATTTTTTTGTCACAGCCACTGAAGCACAGAGGCCAGAAAAAATATGCCATATAAATGCTGAAAATATTCTGTTTTTTTTGGTCGCAGCCACTGAAGCACAGAGGCCAGAAAAAATATGCCATATAAATGCTGAAAATATTCTGTTTTTTTTGGTTGCAGCCACTGAAGCACAGAGGCCAGAAAAAATATGCCATATAAATGCTGAAAATATTCATTTTTTTGTCACAGCCACTGAAGCACAGAGGCCAGAAAAAATATGCCATATAAATGCTGAAAATATTCTGTTTTTTTTGGTCGCAGCCACTGAAGCACAGAGGCCAGAAAAAATATGCCATATAAATGCTGAAAATATTCATTTATTTTTGTCGCAGCCACTGAAGCACAGAGGCCGAAACAATATGCCATATAAATGCTGAAAATATTCATTTTTTTGTCACAGCCACTGAAGCACAGAGGCCAGAAAAATATGCCATATAAATGCTGAAAATATTCTGTTTTTTTGGTCGCAGCCACTGAAGCACAGAGGCCAGAAAAAATATGCCATATAAATGCTGAAAATATTCTGTTTTTTTTGGTTGCAGCCACTGAAGCACAGAGGCCAGAAAAAATATGCCATATAAATGCTGAAAATATTAATTTTTTTGTCACAGCCACTGAAGCACAGAGGCCAGAAAAAATATGCCATATAAATGCTGAAAATATTCAGTTTTTTTTGGTCGCAGCCACTGCAGCACAGAGGCCAGAAAAAATATGCCATATAAATGCTGAAAATATTCATTTTTTTTGTCACAGCCACTGAAGCACAGAGGCCAGAAAAAATATGCCATATAAATGCTGAAAATATTCTGTTTTTTTTGGTCGCAGCCACTGAAGCACAGAGGCCAGAAAAACTCAGGATTTACCTGGATTCAAATTAAACCAGTAGGGTTTGCACCCTAGTTTGTAACGGTGGTGGAGGGAGGAGGATGCTAAAGGACAGCTGTATGTGGAGTCATGAGGCGTGCAGAGAAGGAGAGCTGCATGGGGAGTCAGAATCAGAAACTCAGAACAAGTCTTCCGGCGTGCAGTAACCCTCCGAGATCCACCCCTCATTCATTTTAATAAAGGTCAGGTAATCCACACTTTTGTGACCTAGGCGAGTTCTCTTCTCAGTTACAATCCCTCCTGCTGCACTGAAGGTCCTTTCTGAGAGGACACTTGAGGCGGGGCAAGACAAGAGGTTCATGGCAAATTGTGACAGCTCTGGCCACAGATCAAGCCTGCGCACCCAGTAGTCCAGGGGTTCATCGCTCCTCAGAGTGTCGATATCTGCAGTTAATGCCAGGTAGTCCGCTACCTGCCGGTCGAGGCGTTCTTTGAGGGTGGATCCAGAAGGGTTCTGCCGCTGCCTTGGACAAAAAAACATTTGCATGTCTGACGTTACAGAGTGGCCAAAGTGCTTTGTCCTTGCAGGTGCGCTCGTGGCAGGATTACTGGCACCTCTGCCCCTGGAATGTTGATGAGTTCCTGAAGTGACATCACCCTTAAAAGCATTGTACAACATGTTTTGCAGGCTGGTTTGTAAATGCAGCATCCTTTCAGACTTGTGGTATGTTGGTAACATTTCTGCCACTTTATGCTTGTACCGAGGGTCTAGTAGAGTCGCGACCCAGTACAGGTCCTTCTCCTTAAGCCTCTTGATACGGGGGTCCTTCAACAGGCATGACAGTATGAAAGACCCCATTCTCACAAGGTTGGATGCAGAGGTATCCATCTCCGCTTCCTCGTTATCAAGGACTGCATCATCCACGGTCTCCTCCCCCCAGCCACGTACAAGACCAGGGGTCCCCAAAAGGTCACCACTAGCCCCCTGGGAAGCCTGCTCCTGTTGGTCCTCCTCCTCCACAAAGCCACCCTCCTCCTCTGACTCCACTTCTGACACCTCTCCCTGCGTTGCAGCAGGTGCCTGGGTTCGTTCTGGTGATTCCGACCAGAAATCGTGCGCTTCCTGCTCCTCGTCACGCTGGTCTACAGCCTCATCTGTCACTCGTCGCACGGCACGCTCCAGGAAGAAAGCAAAGGGTATTAGGTCGCTGATGGTGCCTTCGGTGCGACTGACCATATTTGTAACCTCTTCAAAAGGGCGCATGAGCCTGCAGGCATCGCGCATAAGCACCCAGTAACGGGGGAAAAAAATCCCCAGCTCTGCAGATCCAGTCCTACCACCCAGTTCAAACAGGTATTCGTTGACGGCTCTTTGTTGTTGCAGCAGACGTTCCAACATGAGGAGCGTTGAATTCCAGCGAGTCTGGCTGTCGCAAATCAAACGCCTGACTGGCATGTTGTACCGCTGCTGAATGTCAGCAAGGCGTGCCATGGCTGTATAGGAACGTCTGAAATGGGCCGACACCTTCCTGGACTGCCTGAGAACGTCCTGGAATCCTGGGTACTTTGAGACAAAACGTTGCACTATTAAATTCAGAACATGTGCCATGCAGGGCACATGTGTTAAATTGCCCAGTCTCAGTGCTGCCAACAGATTGCTTCCATTGTCACACACCACTTTTCCGATCTTCAGTTGGTGTGGGGTCAGCCACCGATCGGCCTGTGACTGCAGAGATGACAGGAGTACAGATCCGGTATGGTTTTTGCTTTCCAGGCACGTCATCCCCAAGACAGCATGACAACGGCGTACCTGGCACGTCGAATAGCCTAGGGGGAGCTGGGGGTGCACAGGTGTGGAGGAGGAGGACCCAGCAGCAGAGGACAAAGAAGAGGAAGAAGACGAGGTAGAGAGCGAAGGAGGAGTAGAGGTGGTGGCAGAACCGCGTGCAATCCGTGGCGGTGACACCAACTCCACTGTCGTTGTTGAGCCACACATTTCCTGCTTCCCAGCCATGACCAAGTTCACCCAGTGGGCAGTGTAGGTGACATACCTGCCCTGACCATGCTTGGAGGACCATGCGTCAGTAGTCATATGGACCTTTGGCCCAACACTAAGTGACAGAGATGCGGTGACTTGGCTCTGCACATGGTGGTACAGGTGTGGTATTCCCTTTTTTGAAAAAAAATTGCGGCTGGGTACCTTCCACTGCGGTGTCCCAATTGCTACAAATTTGCGGAAGGCCTCAGAGTCCACCAGCTGGTATGGTAAAAGCTGGCGGGCTAAGAGTGCAGACAAGCCAGCTGTCAGACGCCGGGCAAGGGGGTGACTCGCAGACATTGGCTTCTTACGCTCAAACATGGCCCTCACAGAAACTTGGCTGGGGGCAGATGACTGGGAATGGGAACTGGTGGTCAAGGTGGAAGGCGGAGTGGAGGGTGGTTCAGACGGGTCAAGGACAGCAGAGGTAGAGCAGTAAGATGCTGGACCAGAAGGAGGGTGGCTTTTAGTTTGCCTGTTGCCTTTGAGGTGTTGCTCCCAAAGTGCTTTGTGCTTGCCGTTCATGTGCCTTCGCATAGAAGTTGTACCTATGTGGCTGTTGGGCTTCCCAAGACTCAGTTTCTGACTGCACTCATTGCAAATTACAACGCTTTTGTCAGAGGCACACACATTAAAAAAATCCCACACTGCTGACCTTTTTGAAGCTGGCAATCTGGCGGTAACAGTAGAAGTTGGCGGCGTTGGCGGCAATGGCGGGTGCGTTGGCCGGCTGACCACAGGTGCCGATACATGTTGTTGCCCTACTGTTCCCTGCGAGCTGTCCTCCCTGCTTCTTCTAAGTCTTATTCTCCTCCTGCCTCTCTGACTCTCCGTCTCTCCATCTGAACTATCCTCCTCTTGCTCTCTTCTACTGGGCACCCACAAAACATCAATCTCCTCATCATCATTCTCCTCAGATGCATCAATTTCTTCTAACAGCTCACAGAAGGAAGCAGCAGCGGGGACCTCCTCGTCATCACTCATTATGTCCATCTCTGTTGTGTTCTCTGCCAGAATTAAATCTGGTGTAACGTCCTCATCTCCTTCATCTTCTTCTGCCAATAATGGTTGCGCATCACTCAGTTCAAGAAACTCATGTGAAAATAACTCCTCTGACTCCAGTGAAGAAGGGGCGCTGGTGGTGGAGGAAGTGTTACGTGGGGTGCCCATAGCAGTGGAGGATGAAGAGGATGTTGTGGTAAAGTTAGAAACGGTAGAGGATGGGGTGTGCTGTGTAAGCCAGTCAACTACCTCTTCAGCATTTTGGGAGTTCAGGGTCATTGCCTTTTTAAAACTGGGCAATTTCCTAGGGCCACAGGATAGCATAGCAGCACGGCCCCTAGTGCCTCTGCGTGGCGGCCTGCCTTTGCCTGGCATTATTTTTAAAACAAAAACAACAACAACTCAGGTGGTGTTTCTGGAGACGGTATTATTATTGATATTTAGACAGAATGTGAACAAACTCACACAGCTAGATGGCAGTGGTTTGAAAATGAAGAACACACTGGGCAAATAATGCCTACAAGGTCAACGTATACACTACAGCAGTGGTGGATACGAAATATATTATTGCTGCTTGAAAAACGTCACTCAGGTGGTGTTTCTGGAGACGGTATTATTATTGATATTTAGACAGAATGTGAAAAAGCTCACAGAGCTAAGTGGCAGTGGTTTGAAAATGAAGAACACACTGGGCAAATAATGCCTACAAGGTCAACGTATACACTACAGCAGTGGTGGATACGGAATATATTATTGCTGCTTGAAAAACGTCACTCAGGTGGTGTTTCTGGAGACGGTATTATTATTGATATTTAGACAGAATGTGAAAAAGCTCACACAGCTAAGTGGCAGTGGTTTGAAAATGAAGAACACACTGGGCAAATAATGCCTACAAGGTCAACGTATACACTACAGCAGTGGTGGATACGGAATATATTATTGCTGCTTGAAAAACGTCACTCAGGTGGTGTTTCTGGAGACGGTATTATTATTGATATTTAGACAGAATGTGAAAAAGCTCACACAGCTAAGTGGCAGTGGTTTGAAAATGAAGAACACACTGGGCAAATAATGCCTACAAGGTCAACGTATACACTACAGCAGTGGTGGATACGGAATATATTATTGCTGCTTGAAAAACGTCACTCAGGTAGTGTTTCTGGAGACGGTATTATTATTGATATTTAGACAGAATGTGAAAAAGCTCACACAGCTAAGTGGCAGTGGTTTGAAAATGAAGAACACACTGGGCAAATAATGCCTACAATGTCAACGTATACACTACAGCAGTGGTGGATACAGAATATATTATTGCTGCTTGAAAAACGTCACTCAGGTGGTGTTTCTGGAGACGGTATTATTATTGATATTTAGACAGAATGTGAAAAAGCTCACACAGCTAAGTGGCAGTGGTTTGAAATGAAGAACACACTGGGCAAATAATGCCTACAAGGTCAACGTATACACTACAGCAGTGGTGGATACGGAATATATTATTGCTGCTTGAAAAACGTCACTCAGGTGGTGTTTCTGGAGACGGTATTATTATTGATATTTAGACAGAATGTGAAAAAGCTCACACAGCTAAGTGGCAGTGGTTTGAAAATGAAGAACACACTGGGCAAATAATGCCTGCAAGGTCAACGTATACACTACAGCAGTGGTGGATACGGAATATATTATTGCTGCTTGAAAAACGTCACTCAGGTGGTGTTTCTGGAGACGGTATTATTATTGATATTTAGACAGAATGTGAACAAGCTCACACAGCTAGATGGCAGTGGTTTGAAAATGAAGAACACACTGGGCAAATAATGCCTACAAGGTCAACGTATACACTACAGCAGTGGTGGATACGGAATATATTATTGCTGCTTGAAAAACGTCACTCAGGTGGTGTTTCTGGAGACGGTATTATTATTGATATTTAGACAGAATGTGAAAAAGCTCACACAGCTAAGTGGCAGTGGTTTGAAAATGAAGAACACACTGGGCAAATAATGCCTACAAGGTCAACGTATACACTACAGCAGTGGTGGATACGGAATATATTATTGCTGCTTGAAAAACGTCACTCAGGTGGTGTTTCTGGAGACGGTATTATTATTGATATTTAGAGAGAATGTGAAAAAGCTCACACAGCTAAGTGGCAGTGGTTTAAAAATGAAGAACCCACTGGGCAAATAATGCCTGCAAGGTCAACGTATACACTACAGCAGTGGTCGATACGGAATATATTATTGCTGCTTGAAAAACGTCACTCAGGTGGTGTTTCTGGAGATGGTATTATTATTGATATTTAGACAGAATGTGAAAAAGCTCACACAGCTAGATGGCCACTGGGCAAATAATGCCTGCAAGTGCACTACTATTGGTGCACTACTATGAAGAACAGCAAACAGCACTGGACACCTTAAAGAACAGTAAGATAAGTAAAATAAAAAAAAAATTATATGTATATTAAAAAAAAAAATATTCTCAGGTTGGTGCTGCTGAACTACTAGGAGCAGCACAGTAGCACACCAGTCCCACTCCCCAACACTGCTAGACTAATAGCACTTGGCTGTTAAAGTAGCAAAGTAAAACAACAAAAAAGAAAATAAAAGCAGTCCTTACAAGGACTATTGGGTTATTACAGCAGTCAGCAGATGAGATCAGAAGAGATCAGTGCCCACAGCAGGCAGCTACATACAGAGCACTGCAGTAGAAGGTAGATTACTAGCCAGCAAAGCTACCCTAAAATGTCCCTCAAATCCCTGCAGACTTCTGTCCCTCCAATACAGAGCAGTATCAAGTAGATTACTAGCCAGCAAACTTACTATCAACTGTCCCTCAAAGAAATCAGTGAAATCAGTAACAGCTCTCTCCCTACACTAGCTCTTGCAAGCACACACAGGCAGAATGAAAAAACGCTGCAGGGCTTCAGTTTATATATGGAAGGGGAGTGGTCCAGGGGGTGTAGGGGTGGTCCAGGAGGGAGAGCTTCCTGATTGGCTGCCATGTATCTGCTGGTCTGGGGTGAGAGGTAAAAAAAAAGCGCCAGGTAAGGCGAACCCAAAATGGCGAACGTCGCGCGACGTTCGCGAACATTTGGCGAGCGCGAACAGCCGATGTTCGCGCGAACAAGTTCGCCGGCGAACAGTCCGCGACATCCCTATATTGTGACATTTGTATTATATATATTTAGTATATTCTATATATTTTAGTATATTGTGCTTAGTGAATTGGTTCCTAAGCTTAGTAAGTGACAGCATTACAGAGCATGTGCAGTGAATCAGCAGAAAAAAAGATGGGTAGCTATAAAGGGCATCTTTGGAGACACAGATCTTTACTGCTAAAGGGCTGTGGTTCCCTTGGGCTGGTACAGAAGCTAAGAACATAATGTACAACATTTCTGCCCTACTTGTTTAGTTAAGCTTTAGTTCTCCTTTAACGTGGATTCTTTGTAGCACTTACTTAACTGCAACCATCAGACATTACACTAGAGAGATCCAGCATCTTCTCAGATCATTTGTCAGATAAATGAGTTATTGTTATTGCCGTACATGAAAAATTCTTTGAAGCAGAAGCCTTTGTTTTCTGCAGACATATATTTTATCATCTGCCAAAAAAAGCCTACTTGGTCTAGTATCTATTGTAATACACTTTTATGATTAAGGCTAGAAAGCTCTACAAAAAAGAAAGTATTGTTGTACAAAATTATTATGCTTCTTGAAAAGCAAGTAGAATGTTAAAAAGTTTAGATGAAGTGAGTATTCAAGGTAATGGCATGCAGGTGATTTAGAACCATTGTCACCATAGGCCTTTGTAGCTCTGTGTGCTGCTGATAAACAATCCAAATCACTTTTTTTTAGCTTTCAGTTGATAGCACCCAGCACATCTGATATCTGCTTTGATATACATTTTGCATGCTAAGACAATGCCGTTCAGGAGGAGAGAGGTTAAAGGGGTGGTTCACCTTTAAGGCAACTTTTAGTATTTATCTGAAAGATCCACTTCTTAGTAATGATCCAGGCCTTTTTTCATTATTTATTTTTTATAATGTTTGGGTCACTGACTCCTACCACCAAAGAACTATTGTTCTGTGAGCTAACAATTTTATTATTATTGTTGTTTTTTTATTCTTTATCTTTTTATACAAGCCCTCTGCTGTGCATATTCTAGTCGAACCACTGCCGTTTGCTAAGACAAACAAGACCCTAGCAACTAGGTAGCTACTGAAATTCTAAATTAAAGAGCTGCTGAGCAAGAAAGCTAATTAATTGAAGAACAGCAAAAAATAAAAAATGAAAACGAATTGCAAATTGTCTCAAGATATCATTGCTATGTCATTTTTAAAGTCAATTTAAAGCTTAATAACCCCTTTAATAAAAAGTGTGGAAATAAGTATAAAGAAAATTGCGTATACCATTTAGTAGTTGGCCTGGGGGACTCCATGCCCAGAGGAGAAATAAAAGAGAGGACTGGTGATGTCAGAATTTGCTTTCAAAAAGACCAGTTATTCCTCCAGCAAGCTGGAGAGTTCTAAGTGCAATTCATGGAAAAGGCTTGCAGATTTACTATTACTAATAAAGGTATGGGAACTGTTATCAGTAAACCCATTATCCAGAAAGCTCCAAATTACAGGAAGGCCATCTCCCATAGACTCCGTTTCAATGAAAAATACCTTAAACAATACCTCATACTTGATCCCACCTAAGATATAATGAATATTTATTGGGGGCAAAAAAATCCTATTGGGTTTAATTCATGTTTAAATAATTTTTTAGTTGATCAGTTATGGTGATCCAAATTATGAAAAGATCCATTATCCAGAAACTCCAGGTCCTAATACCTGTAATGACATTTCACACCTTTAAAAATAAATGCATATGCTATCATACAAGTGTCTCTTTAGGAGAGAAGCACCCTATTGCTTGGAAACAACAGCTTTATTAATACATTAATACTGTGCATCCTGGATTTGTTTCCAAATATTCACCCTTCAGTGTTCCACTCTTCGTTTCATTAGCCTAATACTATCAAATATATTTAGCTTTCTTTTGACTAGGTTCTATCAGCTGTTGTCTAAATGACATTCCATGGGTTTGTCCAACCAGAAGAATTTTGTATGACCTTACCAAAAAATCTCATTACTAAGATGATCCTCCATAATATAGTTTCTCACCTTACCTTATCTCTGTACTGCAGTCTCTTTTATTGCAGTGTTTTAAGCTTACCTACCCATATAAAGTGTATTATTGCTTTCTGAAATGAGACCAAGACCCTTAGGCACAGTACTGGTAATGTGTGAAGAGGGGGTTGGCATTTTGACTGGCATTACAAAACTAAACTTATTTAAAAGGCATAGTAAATTTGAAAACGTTTTCTCTAAGAGAAATCCTTTATTAGTAATTCTATTATAGCAACTAATTGGGCCCATTCAAAGATATTTTACTGTTACAATCTGCTACAATAATTGGAAAAGAAAGGTTTTAAAATGATATAATTAGGTAGGTGTGCCTCTCAGTATCATTTGCTATTTAGTGGCAGGGACAAACTATGGGTAAAAGCTAATGGAAAAATGGAATGGTGGGGTTACTGGACGTACTGGCATAGGTGACTAAGCACCGCCGGTTAGCACTGTTCCGAACTGGAAAGACTGCGTGTTGGGACACCATAGTCACAGGTGCAGACACGCATCGGCAAGGAGTATAGCAGAGAACGGCTTTTGCTGGGGAAAGGGAGTAATCAGCCTCTTCCGCTCACACATGGATGGAACAAGATAACTAGCCGAACTGATAAGTTTGCAACAAAGTTTCCGTTAGTCTGCGGAAACCACTTAACTAAGTAAGAACAGCACCTGGCTGGAAATAACAATGGAAAGTACAGTGCCTTGCTGAATTCAAAGGTCTGAGGACTGAAGGATTCTACAGTAATAATTTTAACAGATTTCTCCCACACTAAATGTTGATTACAACAACCCGATCTTTCCCCCATCAAACCCTGTAGGTCTTTCTGAGGCAATGAAGGATGAATTGGCCGTGTTGATGCCCCAGAAAATTTTAGTTCCTTCATTCAGCTTTGTATCAAAATAGATTCCAGATTAACCGAAAGGCGTAAAGAAAGAGCAGGTAACAGAAGTCCTGGTAAACATGCTCCTGACGTCACTAGAGAGGTAGTGCCTTCCACACAATCTTCGGGAGAAGAGCCAATTAGGGTTTGTTTGGGGGCTGCTTTCTAGAGAGGAACTTCAGAGAAGAAGCGTTAACTAGCTCTGCCTGTACTGTGGTGGAAGGAGGCATTTTGCTGCAGTCTGCCCCAAGAAATCAACGAAGACTGATTTCCCAGGTATTAAGGCAGGAAGGAAGGGGGTGTTGCTAAACCAAATCCTCACGGACATTCACAGTTTTGGAAAGAATTCTGCAGGCTTCTTGACATTGGGGTTCATCTTTCTTCTGCCTTTCATCCACAGACAAATGGGCAAACTGAGCATACAAATCAGACCCTCGAGTAAAATATCTGTTGTTTTGTCACCTTTTTGCGGGATGATTGGTATAGGTTCTAGACACAGGCGAATTTGCATACAATAATTCAATTCACTCCGCTATTAAACAGACTCCATTTTTTGCAAATTTTGGATTTCATCCATCAATACTTCCCAACATTCCTTGTCATTCCTCTCTTCCTGCTGTGACTGAACCTAAAAGATTTACAATCCAAATTGGCCACTATGTTGGCCGAGGCCCATTTAAGAGCTAAAAGATTTGCAGACTCAAAGTTAAGAACCCATTTTTCAGATAGGAGATAAAGTGTGGTTATTCACCAAAAATATTAACCTTCATATTCCTTCTATTAAACTTGGTCAGAAATTTATAGAACCCTTTCATATTCTGAACAAGATAAATCAATTAATTTACCGTCTGTATTTACCGTTAACAATGAAGATACATCCAGTGTTCCATATAGCTCTTTTGAAACCATATATTCAATCCAGATTTCATGCTACAATTCCTTCGCCACCTCCCATTCTGGTTGATGGTGAGGAAGAGTTTGTGGTGGCAGACGTCCTCAATTCACACTTCCATAAAGGCCGTCTTCAGTATTTGATTCAGTGGGAAGGTTATGGTTCCAAAGACAGGACTTGGGAGCCAGCGCAAAACATTCATGCAAAGGAATTGATAGCACAGTTTCATAAACAGCACCCAAGAAAACTGGGTCCGTAAGCGCCAAGTGGTCGCTATTAGAGGTGGGAGTGATGTTAGGTGCTGACTTCCAGGCAAGCAATATTTAATTTGCCTTTTGATCCATCCACCAATCCTAGTTTAGGAGAAGCTTTTTATAGCGCATGAGCACCTGACCTCCTAGCCTGAGCTACAGGGTTTGGTGGGGGAAAGATCGGGTTGTTGAAATCAGCGTTCAGTGTGGGAGAAAACTGTTAAAAAAAGCAAGGATTATTACTGTAGAATCTTTTAGTCCTCAGACCTTTGAATTCAGAAAGGCGCTGTACTTTCCATTGTTATTTCCAGCCAGGTGCTGCTTATTTCAGTTGCCACTTAGTTAAGTGATTTCCGTAGACTAACGGAAACTTTGTTACAAGCTTATCAGTTCGGCTAGATACCGTTAGATTCGTTATGGTCTTTTAAAGGTTTTTGGGGTTTGCCAATTACTACCGACAGTTTATAAAGAACTTTTCCTCTTTGGTGACCCCGATTACTGCTCACACTAAGAAGGAGGCAGATCCTAGAATTTGGTCTAGTGAGGCTGTAGAGGCCTTTGAGCTACTTAAGAAATCTTTTCAGCTCCAGTGCTCCAGCATCCCGATTCTTTTCTCCCCTTCTTGGTAGAAGTGGATGCCTCAGAAGTTGGAGCTGGAGCAATTTTGTCACAGCAACACCCTGTTACTGGTAAAAT
The DNA here is from genome assembly GCF_017654675.1 of Xenopus laevis. Taxonomy (NCBI): domain Eukaryota; kingdom Metazoa; phylum Chordata; class Amphibia; order Anura; family Pipidae; genus Xenopus; species Xenopus laevis. The sequence continues at coordinate 32,053,361 of NC_054377.1, read as the reverse complement.
CCTCTTGTGACATCTGCAACAGGGAATTGTTAGCCATTAAATGGGCAATTGAGGAGCGGATGCATGTTTTGGACAGGGCCACTTCTGCCATGAGGCAAGGTGAGACCCTTGCCTCAGGTGGCAGCGAGCGGCCAGTTACAAGGGGTGGCAAAAAGCCGCCTCTTGTAACTTTAAGAGCCTTTTTTTAACCCGGAAATTCGGCTCCGCTAGTGCAGAGAGCACTATTGAGCTCACTGCACTAGCGATACTGCCCCCTTAGACCCGCTCTGATGCAAATTTTTAAGCGCAGAGCGGGAGAGGAGGGGGCGGCATCTGGGCTGCTGCCTCAGACGGCAGCAGCTCCAGAATCGGCGCTGCTTTTGGAGGGTGCTAAACATGTGGTTTCGTGTTCACAGATCATAAGAATCTCTTGTATTGAATCTACTAAGGGCTTAAATTCCCAACAGGCCAGATGAACTTTGTTTTTTACCCGCTTTAACTTTATTGTAACATACAGGCCTGGGGAAAAGAGTACTAAAGCAGACACCCTCTCTAAAAGCTTTGTCTCCAGCCCTAGGGAAGAACCTGTGTCTATAGTTCCCAAGGAAGTGATTGTGACAGCACTAAACCCAAATCTGTTTGCCGCCTTGTCTGAAGCCCAGATTAATTTGCCTTCTAATGCCCCTCCAGACAAACTTTTTGTTTCTGAAGACCTCTATGAGACAGTATTGCTTGAGTCTCACAACTCTAAGGTAGCATGGCATGCTGGTAGCAGTAAAACCTGATCTCTTCTGTCTCGTACACTCTTGTGGTTAATATTGAGACAGGATGTTGGTAATTATATTAATTCTTGTCCAGTTTGTCAACGCTCTAAACCTTCCAAATCCTTACTTCGGGGGCTGCTACAGTTGCTTCCTATTCCCAAAAGACCATGGACCCATATCTCCATGGATTTTATTGTAGAATATCCTGCCTCTAAAGGGTTTACTGTTATTTGGGTGGTGGTGGACCGGTTTAGTAAGATTTCTCTTTTCATTCCCTTCCCCACCATCCCCTCTGCTAAGTCCTTTGTTGAGCTCTTTTTATGAAATGTATTTAAGTTTCATGGGGCCCCAGTGAATATTGTCTCTGATCGGGGGGGGGTGCAAATTGTGGCCAGATAGAAAGCAAATCAGTCTTTGGAACAATTTCTCAGGTGTTATGTCTCTGCTAATCAGTCTCTGTGGACAGATTTTTTTCCCAGGGTTCAGTTTGCATACAATAAAGCTACTCACTCGTCCATAGGAGATTCTCCCTTTTTTACTGTTTACGGTCCCGACTGCCAAATTAGGTCCTAAATTCATTGGTACTTTTCCGGTATCTGAGGTTATTAATCCCAGCATGGTCAGGTTGGATCTACCACCTTTTTAATTCTTTTCATGTCTTGTTAATAAAAGCCTGCCAGGAATGCTCAACAGTCTTCTCCTCCTCCTCTGACTTATGTGGAAGGTCAGTTTGAGTATGAGGTTTAGAGGTTGGTGGATTTTTGCCTTTTCAGAGGTAAAGTACAGTATCTTGAACACTGGAAGGGTTATGGTCCTAAGGAGAGGTCTTGGGGTTCAGCCTCTGATGTTCAGGCTTATCATCTAAAACTTTAGCTAATATGAAGAGCAGAACGTGCTTTTAACAACTGTTACTCCACAAGTTTGCAACAAACTATCAAAGTATTTAAAACAAAACTGAAACAAACTAAGACAGAATGTATGCAATACCCACTTCCATCTTAATGTAACAAGCAAACTAGTTCAAATAACAGTTGTAACAATGTCAATCTAAAATGTAATACGTGTTCCAATTAAAAACCCGCTGCCCAGACCAACATCAATACTTAGTTGAGCCTCCTTTTGCAAATGTAACAGCCTCTAGACACCTCCTATAGCCTTTGATGAGTGTCTGGATTCTGGATGGCGGTATTTTTGACCATTCATCCATACAAAATCTCTACAGTTCAGTTAAATTTGATGGCTGTAGAGCATGGCTTCTTCAAATCATCCCATAGATTTACGATAATAGTCCAGTTGGGGGACTGTGATTGCCATTCCAGAATATTTTACTTCTCCCTCTGCATAAATGCCTTTGTAGATTTCGAAGTATGTTTAGGGTCATTGTCTTGTTGGAATATCCAACCTCTGCGTAACTTCAACTTTGTGACTGACGCTTGAACATTATCCTGAAGAATTTGTTGAAATTGGGTTGAATTCATCTGACCCTCGACTTTAACAAGGGCCCCAGTCCCTGAACTAGCCACACAGCCGCACAGCATGATGGAACCTCCACAATATTTGATAGTAGGTAGCAGGCATTTTTCTTGGAATGCAGTGTTCTTCTTCTGCCATGCAAAGCTATTTTTGTTATGACCAAATAACTCTTATAATAATAATTTTTGTTTCATCAGTCCAAAGCACTTTGTTCCAAAATGACTGTGGCTTGTCTAAATGAGATTTTGCAAACAACAAGCGACTCTGTTTGTGGTGTGAGTACAGAATAGGGTTCTTTGTCATCACCCTGCCATACAGATGTTCTTTGTGCAAATTGAGCAGAATTGTAGAACGATGTACAGATACACCAACTACAGCCTGATGTTCTTGCAGGTCTTTGGAGGTGATCTTTGGGTTGTCTGTAACTATTCTGACAATCCTCTGCATATGCCGTTCATGAATTTTTCTTACCCTGCCAGACCTGGGTGTTACAGCAACTGTGCCTGTGGCCTTCCATTTCCTGATTACATTCCTTACAGTTGAAACAGACAATTTAAACTTTAGCCTTCCCCTAAACCATGATACTGAACAATCTTTGTTTTCAGATCTTTTAAGAGTTGCTTTGAGGATCCCATGCTGTCACTCTTCAGAGTAGAGTCAAACAGAAGCACAACTTGCAATTGGCCACTTTAAATACCTTTTCCCATGATTGGACTCATCTGCCTATAAAGTTCAAGGCTGAACGAGCTAATCCAATCAATTCGGTGTTGCCAGTAATCAGTATTGAACAGTTACATGCATTCTAATTAGCAAAATTAAAAATTTTTGCACAGCCAGTTTTTCATATTTGATTTAATCTTATACAATGGAATACTGTTTCGCTAAAAATCTTTGCTCAGAAAACACCCCAGTACTCAGATGTTCCTGGTAAATGAAAGACATACCACAGTTATCTTTTTGTTGAAAGTGGAGCAACAATCATTTTTTTATATATATAAATTCTTTCTTTATTGTTATTTTTAAGAAAAAGGGAAGAAAGAGGGGGGGATACAGAAAGCAAGATAGGTAAAAAAGTGTGGGTACATCAACATTCACATTAACACAATTAAATAATTTTGTTACATATACATTAGAAATCAATATGCCTAATTTTTGACCTTAGGTATTCCTTTATTATTTACTGATGCTATGAAGATGTAACCCATCTTGGGAGGGGAATATGGGCAGGCCCGGATTTGTGGCGAGGCCACATAGGCCCGGGCCTAGGGCAGCAAAAAATAGGGGCGGCATGCCGCCCAGACGCACACCAGCTGCGCCGGCGTTTTTTCGCTGGCGCGCTGGGAAGGGGAAGTGTAGGCGGGCGCTAGGACCGCGCGGCTGCCTGGTCGGACCTCGCGGCCTAGGGGCAGCCGGCAAACAATACTTACAATATTTACATATTTAGAAATATTAATTTACTGGTACAGTTTGTAGTTTATAGAAAGAATCCCAATTTTTCCAAACCTTCCTAAATGTATCAAAGGTTCCCTGTCTTCGTGCTCTTATTTCCTCAATTTTTTTAATTTCGTCCATAGAGGATTTCCATTCAGACATAGACGGAGGTTGTGTATTTTTCCACTTCTTGAGAATAAGCATCTTTGCTGCTTGGATCATTAACAATGTTAGATGATTATGAATTACCTGGTGAGTAGCTGTATTATAGTGAAGTGTTACTACTAAAGGGGCCAGTTTTGGTTTGCCTTGTAAGGGTGTTATTTGTTGTATTATACTCAAAATTTCTTTCCAAATCAACTTTTCCCACCAAGTCGGTTGTCTAGCCCAAGATTCTGTCTCTATTGAGGAGAGATAATGGTGTAATTGCTTATAGCACGAGCAACAATAATTTATGCAGGCTAAGAGGGGTTCTATAACTTTTTCATATGACTGTATCGTATATTAAACATGAAGAGTCAACCATAACAATTTCATAACTAGAGATTTTGAATTTAGAAGCAAGGATTATTTCCATTTTTTTTAAAATGGAGATTTCATAAAAACCAAGCCGTTTAGTATATCTCAGGAACGAATTTTTGTGCATCCCTCATTTTTGGTTTTTAGCAGTTAACCATGCAGCATGTGTGTTTTATATTTGCGGTTTAGGGGATCCCTTAAAAAGAAATGTTCATAAATAGTTTTGAGAATTTTCGACAATTCGCAAATTTTGCGGGAAGTTCACAAATTTTTCGGTGAAGCGTAACGCTCCAAATTGGCCCCTTAACTATTCAGAAACTCAATATTCTATAGGGTAACTAAGAAATGTGTTCAAATGGCAAAGAAACCATTACTATGTAACGTTGTGTGGATAAGATAAGATGAGCAGATTTACATTTTAAAGGAGAAGGAAAGGCTTTGTGCATTTGGCGGTGCCAAATGTGAGGCACCCCCTAAGTGATTGTATTGACTTACCTGAAACCCCGGCAGAAAATTGCACTGGCCAGGGGTTATACCAGTGAGCACCACGGAGCGATCCTCTTCCTCTTTCCTTTGCGCGGCTGCTCATGCGCAGTAAAACGTAGAGGCGAACTTCAACTAAAAAGTTGGCTATTTCGTTCAACTGCACATGCATTTGCTCCCAGGAAATTTGAAGAAAGAAGAAGCTGGAAGAGGATCGATCCTTGGTGCTCACTGGTATAACCCTGGAGCACCGGCCCGGGATTTCAGCTAAATCAGTACAATCACTTGGGGGTGCCTAACATTTGGCACCTGCAAGTGCACAAAGCCTTTCCTTCTCCTTTAAATAGGGCCACACATAAAAAGTGTTGAAATAGCACATTCATATCAGATTATCCACTCCTCTCTTTAAAAGTGAAACCTGAACTAAAAACACCTACAAAATACTATGCCAAATTATCTTAGATATCATCAGCCATTGTTTTTGAACTTTATAATTTCTTATAATTAGGGATGCACCGAATCCAATATTTTGGATTCAGCCAAATCCCGAATCCTTCGTGAAAGATTTGGCCGAATACCAACCAGACTCTGAATCCTAATTCAGTCACTCGATTTCCCTCCCCACCCCTAATTTGCCTAAGCAAATTAGGATTTCGGATTCGGTTCCTGGCCAAATCCTGGATTCAGTGCATCCTTACTTATGAATGATTGAACTGCCAAAGATTTGAATGATAATATTGTAGTACTAATTACAATTAAAAGATCCAAACTGGAGAACGCAGGTCATTATTATTATTATTATTATTAACATGTATTTATATAGCGCCAACATATTGCGTAGCACTGTAAAGTAAATGTGATTATACAACTACATCACATGAATTACATATATAGAATATATGGAGTAACAAACATCACAATCAATACAGGTACAAAGAGGTGAGGAAGGCCCTATGCATAGGCATACAGTCTAAAGGGAAGGGAGTAATACACAAGGTGTGGGAGTGGGCAAGATCTAAGTAAGTGGGTGAGAAATGTGGTGTTGTATGAGGTGTTGCGTTTGGTTGTTAAGCAGAGTGAGGGTAGGCTTCTCGAAAGAAGTGCGTTTTCAGAGATTTTTTGAAAGCAGAAAGGTTGGGAGAAAGTCGGACAGACCGTGGGAGAGCGTTCCAGAGGAGGGGTGCAGCCCTTCCAAAGTCTTGAATGCGAGCATGTGAGGAGGTAATGAGAGAAGAGTTGAGTAGCAGGTCAGTAGAGGAGCGTAGTAAGCGAGTGGGTGAGTATATAGAGATGAGTTCAGAGATGTAGGGTGGAGTGCTTTGAAAGTCAGTGTCATTAATTTGAATTTGATTCTGAAAGGTAACGGAAGCCAGTGCAGGGATTGACAGAATGGCGAGGCAGAGGAGGAGCGGTTGCTGAGGTGTATGAGCCTCGCAGCAGTGTTCATTATGGACTGGAGAGGTGACAGTCTCTGGAGGGGGAGGCCAATTAAAAGAGAGTTACAGTAGTCTAGACGCGATATGATGAGAGAGTGAATAAGAATTTTGGCAGCGTCTTGGGTGATATGTCGTATTTTGGATATGTTCCTTAGGTGGAAGTGACATGATTTAATAAGTGACTGGATATGAGGAGTGAATGACAAGGCAGAATCTAGGATAACCCCAAGGCACCGGGCCTGGGGAGAGGGGGTGATAGTGGAATTGTTAACTATGATGGATACTTCGGGGATGCTACTGGTGTTAATTGGAGGAAAGAGAACCATTTCAGTTTTAGAGAGGTTTAATTTAAGGTAGCGTTGCGACATCCAGGTAGAGATAGCGGACAGGCAGGAGGAGACGCGAGTTAGGAGTTCTGGGTTGAGATCAGGAGATGAGAGATAGATCTGAGTATCTTCAGCATAGAGGTGGTAGTGGAAACCATATGAATTTATTAATTTGCCAAGGGAGGAAGTATAGAGGGAGAATAGTAATGGTCCCAGGACAGAGCCTTGAGGAACTCCAACAGAAAGAGGTAGGGGAGAAGATGATACTCCATTGTAGGAGACACTGAAGGAACGATTGGTGATGTAAGAAGAGAACCAGGACAGGGCTGTGTTTCACGAAGGCCAAGCGACTGGAGGGACTGGAGGAGGAGAGGGTGATCTACAGTGTCAAATGCGGCTGAGAGGTCAAGCAGTATTAGTAGTGAGAAATGATTGTTGGCTTTAGCGGTTAAAAGGTCATTAGTTAGTCGAGTCAGGGCAGTTTCCGTGGAGTGTTGTGGCTTAAAACCAGATTGTAGGGGGTCCAGCAGGTTATTGTCAGAGAGGAATGAGGTAAATCGGTTGTAGACTAGGCGCTCAAGTAGTTTAGAGATGAAAGGTAGCAGAGAGATAGGTCGGAGGTTGTCAAGATTGGAGGGATCAAGAGAGGGTTTTTTCAGAATGGGGGTGACAAGAGCATGTTTTAGTTGAGAAGGAAACAGTCCAGTTGAGAGCGAAAGATTAAATAGGTGAGTTAAGGCTTTGATTAGACAAGGATTGGTATTGCTGGGAAGTTTTGAGGGAATTGGATCAAGCGGGCAGGTGGTAAGGTGAGAAGAGGCCAGAAGCTTTGAGACTTCCTCATCAGTGACAGGGGTGAAGGAGCACAGGAGAGACTGGGCAGTGTGGAGGGAGGGTGGTGGAAGTCTAGGGGGGTTGAGTAGTGTAATGTCCCTTCTGATAGTGTCAATTTTGTTTTTGAAGTGCTCAGCAATATCTTGAGCAGAGACAGATGTGCATGGAGAGGGTGGAGAAGGGGAAAGGAGAGTGTTAAAGGTGGAGAAAAGTTGTGCTGGTTTTTAGAAAGGGAGTTAATGAGTGAAGTAAAGTATGTTTGTTTGGCTTGGAAGAGGCTGGTGTTAAAGGAGCGCAGGGCAGATTTGTAGCTCCAAAAGTCTGATTCTGAACGGGATTTGCGCCAGCGACGCTCAAGTGCATGTGAGTGTCTTTGGAGCGCTTTTGTATGAGCAGTATGCCAAGGTTGAAGTGGTTTGGGTCGAGAACGTTTAGTTTTTATAGGAGCAAGCTCATTTAGGGCAGTGGTGAGAATACTATAGTAGACAGAGGTAGCCACATTAGGACATGAGATGGCTGAGATATTAGAGTGAAGAGAGTCAAAGGAAGAAGAGAGATGTGACACGTCTACAGCTTGCAAGTCACGGTAAGTACGTGTTTGGGGAATAGCAGGGGGTGAGGAGGGAGTTAGTGAGAGTTGAAATGTGAGCATATTGTGATCAGAGAGGGGAAATGGGGAGTTAGTAAAATTGGAGGTTGAACAGAGTCTGGTAAATATGAGATCCAGAGCATTACCATTGGAGTGAGAGGGGGAGTCTGAGCACAAAGATAAGCCTAGGGAGGAGGTTAGTGAAAGAAGTTTAGAGACAGAAGAGTTGTTGATGTTGTTAACGGGTATAAAACAAATATATTGTTAAAAATATATTCATATTATCAAAGGCAGAACAGCAATACCTTAATACCTTATTGACATACAGGACTGATTTTAAAGCTGCTGCTGAACTACATAATGCAAAAACACTGTATCATTGTCCCTCTGCCATTTATTCTCATATTGTTCAATTAATTAATTCACTTCTGACAAAAACCAGCGGGGTGGGTCCGTAACGTCAGTGGGTGTGTCTGTGACATCAGTGGGCGGACCCATGATGTCAGTGGGCGGGGCTATGACATCAGTGGGTGGGGCTTTGATGCGGTGATCAGCAATTGGTCGATCGCTGTGTCAATAAAGGGAATCCCGCCCGGTTTTCCAAATCAGGAAGTATAGACCCGGGCAGCCCCTCAAAATACCGGGCTGTCCGGGTCTATACAGGTGGCAACCCTACCAGCAATAAGGGTTAATTGAGCAATGGGCATTGGAAATGTGAACCTTAGGCTATCATTACATGCAGTATAGCAAATCATTGTAACTTACTTATACGCGTTTTCATACTGTTGGATTAATACTGAAATGACAATTTACAACAGACCTCAAATTCAATGCACTGCCTGATACCTTCATGTTTTTAAAAATACAAGAATAAAGTTGAAGGTTCAAAGACTATTTACATGAAAGCAGCTTCTCATCAATTATGAATCTCCTTGTGTTTAATATTTTACATCATTGGAACAGTATGTTTTTGATTCATATATTGTTACAGTTTCCAAAACCATCCACCAGGGCTGACTGGCTGGTAATAGATCCAAATCTAAGTCATGGAATCACCCAAGTGCCAGAGAGTTCCTGCTGAAATGAAAAAGATCAGCTATAGAAAGGAGAGCACATAGAGCCCATGCTATTTGAGCAACCACTGTGCGGAAGTAACATCATTATAGGAACAGTAAAATAAAAAATGAGAGTTTTAAAATAAATAAAATATATTGTACTGTTGCTCTACACTGGGTAAAGCTCTGTGTGCACCAGAAAGAAGCAATTCATGTTGAAATAGGGCTAAATGGCCCAGGTTACACATCAGATAACAGGTAAGCTCTGTAGAAAACCATTGTTTTCTCTTGAATAGCCCATTGCATACCTTAAATAAAAATTAGCACACCATTGTATTTGCAAAAACGGGAAAAAAATGTTTTAATATTTAATAATATTTAATATTAAAATATATATATAACAACACATCTAAATACAAACAATAGCATAAACATACCACCAGAGTCCACAGTGTTAAAGCAAATATGTTGTGTAAAAAAACAAAACAAAAAAAAATTTGTAAGTTAGGTTTAAGCTTTTAAGTTTGTATATAACCTGCCTAACTGCTAGTTGATCCAGAGGAAGGCAAATAACCTCTAGGTGAGAACCCCCAATTTTCCAGGGAACTCCTGTGTAGCTATGGGGGCAGTCATTCACATTGAAATAGGGCTAAATGGCACAGGTTTCATTGCAGATAATAGGTAATCTCTGCAACTTGCCTTATTTCTTCTTTTTCCAAAATATGTGTAATTGGTAGGATAGATTTGTTTCAATACATTCAACTGAGGCAGGTTTGTCAAGCACAATTTGGGCCTGAGCCACTCAGTTTGTACTACACAATAGTAACAGGAAGAAGATTTTATCTGTCCCTAATTCAGAAATACAACCCTCAATTTGAACAAATGGCAGACTCAATACTCCATTCAGAAGAGGGGACCTGGAGTAAACAACTCTAGACACTGTCTCTGTTTGTTTAAGATACCAGGTTCCATATTAGCTTGCTGTGACATCACTTTCTGCCTGAGTCTCTCCCTGCTCACTCATAGCTCTGAGCTCAGATTACAGCAGGGAGGGTAGCAGGGAGGGGGAGGGGGGAGAGGAGTAAACTGAGCATGCTCAAGCCCAAGCTCTGGAGGTTTAAGATGAAAACAGGAAGTCTGATACAGAAGCCCATATGTACACAATAGAAGGAAAGAAATGTGGTGTTTCTTTCGACAGAGGACTCTTCTCAGCATTACTTTGAGGGTTTACTAGTGTATTCATGTAGACCTTTCTAATAAAGCTAACCTTTCCTTCTCATTTAAGCCTCTTTAGATATACTATCCTGTCCTTTCCAAATGTATGCTATTTTTTTTGTCCTTGGTTTCCTATAATTTGATTTTGTGTTTGAGAAATATTGATTCTGCTCCAAAATAGGTAACCAAACGAGACCTCCAAAAAAACAGCAACAAAATAAAACAATGGGGTCATAGTAATTTAGGGCTCAACCAAAATATATTGAAGTTACCTAAATACTTAATCCTGAAAAATATAAATAGTGGACCATATATCTGAGGTTATAATATCAAATAAGGTCACAACACATTCTTAATAAATGCAATAACACAAATTCATATTGAAATAAATAAAAAAGAACCTTTAAAAATGTGTCTGACTAGCCTACTACCATAATATTAAAATTTAATTTTACTGAATATAAATAGTGCATACATATAATTGGTGAATCCTTAAATAATACAGGAGAGTGGAAACTAGCAGTTCATCAGATGTAAAATTACTCTAGAGCATAATTCATAATACCCTTGTTAGCTAGTAATAGTGTCTATTCTGTCAGAGGTCTAATAAAAGTCACTGCAACTCATTTTTTTCCAGAGTTCACTTGAAATTGGTATATCTTTTGGTAACAATTAATGTGAATGGCCTTGTTATAAGTTCAGTTGACCATTCATTCTAATTATGTTGCCCTTCTGTCAGTTGAACAGAATATTTAGTTTGAAAATCTGTACACGTTCCAGTTATCAACTTGCTTCCTTGAGAGGTGATGAGTGTAATCCTCCATCTACCCACCTTAAACTTAAGATAATTTTAAAGGGAAAATGTCACCCATTGCAACTATCTAATAAACTATAGTGGATGTTTAAAATGCTATTTTACAAATACCCTTGTTTTTTTCACAGTTTATATATTTTACAATTTTTCAGTGATCTCCTCAACCAATTATATTCTAGATGCAATGAATAACCATTAACCAATAACAGATGCAGCATGCAAAGCAGCTAATCCAGAATGCAGTACCAACAGATGGCATGGCTGACGTAGGAAAAGATGTTGGGTTGAGGAAGCATACTAATCAACAGTTTACATCCACTGTAGCTTGGGTGTAAGTTTGTATTATTAATAATACTTCCCTTTAAATAGCTACGGAATCTTTTTTTAATTTTACTCTGGCTTGTCAAATCAAAGGCTGAGCTGGGCATTTTGCTGCTTTGCTCCTGATTTAAGGTGCATTTTGCTACTTTGTGGTTGTGTGTGTGTAATAATGTTAGTGTATTTTCTTTCAGCAGCAGTGAGGTACATGACTGTAAAGCATTGAGCGGAATAAAATGTTTTAAGTGTCTTAAAGGTTTCTTTGCACATTTGGCCATGTTTGCTGTTGTTCAGCTGGCAGTGGATAATTGCTTCTTGTAGCTTGTGTAGTAAGCTTTGATTTAATAAAATACTCTTTGTGTAGATGCCAACTGCTGTAATGATGCAGTTCAGAATGTCTGTTGTAAATCTAACAAACAGAATGAGATAAGAACATTATAACACTCTTAAGCATTGTCCAATTTGAGATACAGTATGAGCAAGGTGATGAAAATGCACAGTTATTGCTTACGTAGCTCCCGTTAGAAATGTATTGCTATTGGTACTTTTGATTGCTCAATGTTCTATTCAGATCCTTTCTTATCCATATTCCAGTCTCATATTCAAATCAATGCATGGTTGATAGGGTAATTTGAACACTAGCAACCAGATTGCTGAAATTGCGAACTGGAGAGCTGCTGAATAAAAAGCTAAATAACTCAAAACCACAAATAATAAAAAATAAAAACCAAGTGTAAATTGTCTTAGAATATCACTCTCCACATCATACTAATGGTTTACTCAAAGGTGAATAACCCCTTTAATAGAGCTGGCGAGCTGGAACACTAAAGTCCCACGACTGATGTCATGTTTATCAGTGAAAACGTCACAGTGTTATGCTTTCCACGAATATTTCAGTTTTTGAAGTGATTGTTTGATATATATTATACCCTGACCCTGGAAATAGCTTGAATGTGAAAATAAACCATCTAAAACCTGCTGAGGTCATGTAGGAATCAATGGTAGAGGTCCCTTGAGCCATCTGAAGATGTTACAGTAACAGCCTTCATGATGTTCAGTTTTTTTAGAGAGTTTTGCCAGAAAACTCAATCAATTCGAGTGATTCGAAAACTCGATCAATTTGAGTTTTTGGGTATTGCAACTCAAATTCACTGAATCAAGTTTTTTCTAATTAAGTTTTTTCTTAAATAAGAAACCATTCGGGTTGTTAGTTAAATCAAGTTCATTCAAGGTATAAAAAACTCTAACATTGGATCTTTCATAAATAACCCCCTTATTGTTGGTGCTAGGTCTCTCTTTCACATGGCTATAATCTGGACATAGTTCAACAGAGTAGATTGTTCATTTTGTAGAACTTGAATTTTGTTGACTTTTTGTGGGTAAATTTTTTTATATACACAGACCAGCTATCACCCAACTTACAGTACATCAAATCTGGAGGCACTGCTGCGACCATTACCATATTTCATATTTTTGACCTCACAAGATTTCCTTGCCAAGCAGAAATTCGATTTTTTCATACTTGTCTATTTCTGATATCTGTTCAGTTATGTGTATCACATGTGCTGAAGATGTGCCACTTCAGATGCTAGGATCTCATCTCTGTTGTTAATTGATTACATTTAATGAAAGTTGTCAGCAGTAACTTTAAAGTATTAAGAAAAGAAGCCATTACCTTTACACCCTGCAGTTTTAAACACTCCAACAGGCCAAGAATGAAGATCTAGCCAGAGATCAGCTACTTTGATCATCTACTGTAGGCTAGTGTACATTCTTAAGGCTTTCCCAGGGTGTTGTTTTAGATGAGAGGCAATGGGTAAAGAGCAGAAACATATTTTGTGCTTTCACATTTTAAACTCTTAGGGGCAGATATATCAAGGGTCGAATTTCGAAGTTCGACCATCGAATTGAATTACTTTGAATATCTAAGTAAAAGTTTTTTTTCATCGAATTTGTCCATTTGCGGTCGAAGTAAAATCGTTCGATTGAACGTTTCGAAGTTTAGAAAACTTAAAAAACTGCTCTAGAAGGTCTCCATAGGCTAACATAGCACTTCGGCAGGTTTAATTTGGCGAAGTATTGAAGTCGAGACAGTACTTCGAGTATTGAATGGTCGAATTTTTGAACTATTTTCGAAGTCGTAGTATCCTATTCGATGGTCGAAGTATCAAAAAAATTACTTCGAATTTCGAATTTTTTTACTTCGAAAATTCCCTCGATAAATCTGCCCCTGATTGGCAGATTTATCAAAGGTTGAATTTTAAATTTATTTGAATTTTTTTAACTCTTATAAATTTTAATTTATGTTTTATTTAAGAAAAAAAATGTAATGTCTAATATTCGATCGAATAGTCCAGGCCTGAAAATTCCAATCTAGTTTTTTTTCTCGAAAAAACTTGAATGACAGGAAGTCAATTAACATATTCAAATGGCTCAATGGACCTCTGCCATTGACTTGTTAATGAACTCGACAGGTTATATGTGGCAAATATTCAAATATTCAAACTGTTTCCATGGTCCAGGTGTGATAAATCTCAGTCGAATTTTGACTCCAATAAAATTTGAAAATTCGAATATGAATTCGAATTTAATATTCAACCCTTAATAAATCTGCCCCTTAATCATAGCTTTACAGTGTACAGATACGTTAATGCACAGTAATTGTAGCAAATGAAATGTTTTTGTGTGTTATATGAGGATTTTTCCTTTGAATGCTTAACCCTTTTAAAACGTTTGTAGATTTTCATTTAGAGTACTGTAACCCTGCATCCTTAATACTCTGTCTAATGCTGCTCTGCAGAAATTTTAGTAAACCATGCCCATCTCTTTTTATGAAGGAATGTTGGAAAGTATGGCTCATCCCTTTAGGCAGAATGTCACAGGCAGAACTGTATTTGACTTATGTGGTAGGCTATAAAGAGATTTAATTCTCCTATGAAAATAGTTGAACCTACAATTACTCCATGCTGCATAGACATAGAAGGTAATACAATTTATTTTAAGCTTGCAAGTCCATATGATCATGAATTGGCCTAAATGGGAAACATTTAATTTATTGCTACTCGCATATTAACAGTTTGAATACTTACAATCCAAATCAGTATATATGATGAATAATAGGTATAGGATGTGTTTTTTGAATGATACAGGGTTTTTTGCATGGGGTCTTTCCATAATCTGGAGCTATCTACATGGATTTATGCTGGTGTAGCCAGCATGCAGTACAAGGAATAAATTGTGACTGAGAAAAATCAAATTGGTCAAAAATGAAGAATAAATAATTTACTCTTGTGAGAAATTAAATTTCCTTGGGTTTGGAGCTTGCTGGGTAACAGGCTTCTTGATAAAATATGCTATATGCATTCAGCATAACTCCACTTATAGCTAGAGATTGAGGTGTATGTCTCTTACATTGTCTCCATCCCTTAGTAGTCAACAAAGAAGCAAGACAGTATTCTGAATATAAAATAATAATATAGTAAAAATATAAAAGCTAAGGGAAAGATAATTTTACATAAATGTAATACCCATATAAACCAATCAGCAATTATCTATGACCCATCAGCTGCGGAAAGGGTGTTTTCACATTTGGCAGACATTTAAGACCGACTGCAGCATTATTATGCAATTTGAACATGACTAATGAAAGCTAAATTTTAACTGAGTACTATGAGTACTATGGGTTACTACTCCAGAGTAAAATGCGTATTACGTTGCAAAATAAAATAATTATTCTAAGTTTATGAATTTACCCAGAAAACTATAAAGTATTTTTTATAAATATATCAATTTAGACAATTCTGTCTGGTAAAAAAGGGCAATCTGAAGCATCTTCCTCCAGAATCCAGAGATTCCAATTTCTACAAAGAGTTTCTATTTGACAGTACATTTTCCTGGGTAGATAGCCAATTGTAAAGATCTTTTTTATTGCTGATAGGGAAACTTCATTTCATGTAATCTCAAAAGATGACCTTGTCTCCTTTGTACGGTTCATAAGATGAAAAGATCCCGGAAGAATTACTTTTGACCTTGAATATATTTGTATATTGTAAGCATGCGCTTTTGTTGGGCATTTCTGGTGTTTACAAAAAGCAATTTGGCTAGCCTTTCCCCTTACTTAAATTTTCTTTACATTGTGCTTAAAGCTGCTAGAACATTGTTTCTGAACATAACCAAAGGGCCCAGAGACACAAAACTACTATGTTAAAAGGCAAACATAATATTTTGTACAAGGCTCTGTAATGGACATTTAACTGTATAGTGTTTTCAGTCAGTGGTGCAACTGTAGGGTAAGAATACCATACAAGTATGGGGAAGGCAGGAGGCAAGGGGGCTCAAGGTTCTGAAAATATAAATATTCTTTGCTTTTAGTTATTTCACTCCTCTTAACCTTGATTTCCACCAGCATAAGCTTACTAAATGTGTTCGTATGGGGAAGGGACTTAAAGGCCACACAAAGATTCAAGCTGAATTGTATATTAATAAAATAATTCAAATTAATATTAGGCAGGGAGTTATTTAATATAACTGTCCATAGGAACCTTTCCTATACCTTGTAGGGGTTGTTTGGTTGAAGGGGCACATCCCTGAAACGTTGTTGATTTTTTGTTTGACCAAATAAATACAAGGGGCTTGTCCCTTGTTTGCATTGCCTTTGAGAACCTAATTGTTTCTTCATAGTTAGGGGAGTGTTGTCTCCCCAGGGCTCTATGCACCAGGCAGAACCACATTATAGAGGCTAGTGTGAGCTTGTGAACCTTCTGTCTACTAGTGGTTGTTTAAATTGGCCCACAACCCCTCTAAATATATAACTAAATGCTGTCAGTTGTCTGGTGTTTGTGTTAAATAAAAAAAAAATCTTATTTGCAAAAAGCCCTGAAACTATTACTGAGAGATCTGACCAAACCAGACCTACAGTATGTCCATGTAGCACACATTCTGCCCTACATAGGATTAGTTTGGTGCGGTGAGGCTTATGGAATAAAACGAGAATTATGGTAGACTGCTGTATAAACACCAGTGTTCACAGTAAAAAAAGACAAGATAACATTTTGTTAGGCTTTAATTATCCCCATTAAAAAAAATTACCTTTGCATAGCTGTGAAAGTATTCCTTCAAGAGCAGTATTCAACAAATGATCATTTATATGCAGGTTTATTCTTTTTCAAAGGAGCACACACAATGACAAACAAGCAATATATTGCTATATGTTACGCACATTTTAAATTAAAATTGTGTTGAAAGTTATGAATGCAGTGTGTATAAATTATAAAGATAAAACACCACTGCATATGTTAAAACTGTTGTACTCTAAATGACTGTCCATTTTCATAGAGGCCATAAAAAATCCTACACTGGTGAAAAGCAATTATAAGGTTTAGGAGTTTCATTGCATTTATATCCATCCATATTTTTTTTTAAAGTTTTGTATACGAAATTAAGGACATTTCTAATAAAGCCCTTTGTAAAAATGATACAAGCACTGATGTGTGCATATTGAATGAAGATAAAATTGCAAATGTAGTAAGATATGGTGCCAGACACCAGGGAATGGAATGAGTATGCAGACGTAATGAAGTACTATGAGCGCTTTAAACAATGTAATCACCATTATTTCCTTTCATATTTGTTTCATATTTGAATTATCTGTTGTTATACAAGTTGATATTCTAGTTTCCCTTAGCCTTTTTCACATTTGGCCTGAATGGCTGATTGCCCTGACAATGGTATAAACCATTTCTCAACCACCCCTTTGGCTCACAATGCCATTTAACCCCTCCCTCACCTTGTTCTATTGTGAACTGAAAGAATTGAAGCTGCTCTGCTTTCCAAAGAATCTGTGCCCCACACACTATTTCTTTTTTTGACATTCGTATAGTGTTTATGCACTTTTTTTCTATAAATGCGACCCATAGGCTTTTAGTAATCTGTGCAATTACTAACTGTGTGTCAATGCAATTAAACTGTTGTTACAACAGGTATCAATAAAACACCCTTACTTATGTGTAAAACATTTCACAGTTAAATGTATAGTTGCAACCTATGTACATATTAATGGCATACAAATGAGTGATCAAGTGTGTAAAACATAGCTGTCAAATGTAGAGTTGCAATCTTATTCCCTTAAAATGACTGCTCACTTATAAATTAACTTCTAGAGGGTTATTTACAAAACTCTGAATGCAAAAATCATGAAAAATTTGTGATTTTTTTCTTAGAAAATCTGGCTTTTAAAAAATCACGAATTTTTCGGAATCTATTAAACCCCGAGGATGGAAAAGTCAGAATCTGAAAATCCGGCATCTCAGACCTGTCGAGGTTGCATATAAGTGAATGGGAAAAGTCCCAATGTTTTTTTATGTGCGCTGGGTTTCGTGCAATACCCTGAGTAATGTCTGACTGGCTTGCTCTGTGTAAGAGGTCTGCAGCTGAGTGACCCTCTCATTCAGAACAGTCTATTTATGCCATCACATACAGTAGCTAATTAATGGAAAGACACTTAGGGGCAGATTTATCAAGGGTCGAATTTCGAAGTACAAAAAACTTCGAAATTCGACCATCAAATTGAAAAACTTAGAATTCGAATATCAAATTCAAAGTTTTTTCACCGAATTTGGCAATCCTATGATCGAATAAAAATCATTCTATCAAACAATTTGAACGATTTTAGTGTACAAACGAAGGATTTTTATTCGATGTAAAGATTTAGAAAAAGTTTGTAGAAGGTCCCCATAGGCTAACATAGCAATTCGGCAGGTTTAATTTGGTGAAGTATTGAAGTCGAAGTTTTTTTAAAGAGACAGTACTTTGATTATCGAATGGTCGAATATTCGAACGATTTTTACTTCAAACCGAAGTCGAAGTAAATTCGAAGTTGTAGGGGCACATTTACTTAGCTCAAGTGAAGGAATAGAATAAAAAATACTTCAAATTTTGAAGTATTTTTTTGGCTACTTCAACCATCGAATTGGCTACTTCGACCTTCGACTACGACTTCAAACGATTTGAACTAAAAATCGTTAGACTATTCGACCATTCGATAGTCGAAGTACTGCCTCTTTAAAAAAAACTTTGACCACCTACTTCGCCACCTAAAACCTACTGAGCATCAATGTTAGCCTATGGGGAAGGTCCCCATAGGCTTTCTAGCCAATTTGGGATCGAAGGAAAATTGTTCGATCGATGGATTAAAATCCTTCGAATCGTTTGATTATTCCTTCGATCATTCGATCGAATGAATAGCGCTAAATCCTTCGACTTTGATATTCAAAGTCGAAAGATTTAACTTCGAGGGTTAATTAACCCTCGATATTCGACCATTAGTAAATGTGCCCCGTAGTATCCTATTCGATGGTCGAAGTTTTCAAAAAATTCTAACTTTTTGTACTTCGAAAATTCACTCGAACCTTAGTAAATCTGCCCCTAAAAGTGAAATAATGCTCTGTTACTGTTATATTAAATGAAAAAAAAATGCAATAGGATGTATGAATGTGTTTTCAGCATATGGGACCTTTATTTTATTAATCTTAAAGGTATTCTGCCAAAATTTTTATGGTTTACTTTTTTATTTCTAAATGATACTGTTTGCATTGTAAATAATTCACTCTAACTTTTAAAATTATATTTTTGAACCAAGAAATTTATTTATTTTAATCTGTAATATCTGGGTGGAGCTAGCCATCTCAGTGCATGTGCCTCTGATTCTGAGTTTTGATAACGAGCCAGTACTTCAGGACGGGACTGCAGCTTTTGTTTCTATGCTTCCCATTGTATTTTACCATGACCTAGGTTGTGCTTCCTAGTGGTAGATATGAGAATTGCACTTACGCAAAAAAAAGAAAAAGCAGGGTTTTCCTGCTTTAGGAGCAATGCAAACAAATCCTTTGGTAGAGGTGTCAGGTAGCTGCTATCTGGTTAGCTACTCATTGTTCTGTTGATAGGCTGCTGATGGGCTGCTGATGGGCTGCTGGTAGGGAGTGGGTGATATCACTCCAGCTTGCAGTGTAGCAGTAAAGAGTGGCTGAAGTTTATGAGAGCACAAGTCACATGACCTGAGGGCACCAGGGAAACCGACAATACGTCCAGCCCCATCCCAAATTCCAAAATAACATATAAAAAAATATGTTTGCATTTTTAAAAAATTATTTTCAGCGCAGAATTCTGCTGAAATAGCACTATTAACTGATTAACTGGTGCTTTCACTCCAACTTGCAGTGTAGCAGTAAAGAGTGGCTGAAGTACTCCAACTTGCAGTGTAGCAGTAAAGAGTGGCTGAAGTTTATCAGAGCACAAATCATATGACCTGAGGGCACGTGGGAAACTGACAAAATGTCTAGCCCCATGCCAAATTCCAAAATGACATATAAAAAAATATGTTTGCTCTTTTAAAAAATTATTTTCAGTGCAGAATTCTGCTGAAGTAGCACTATTAACTGATGCTGATACTGTCACTTGTTTTCCTGTGACAGTATCCCTTTAATGGAGAACTAAAGCCTAAAAATTAATATAGCTAATAGGCCATATTTTATATACTGAACTTATTGCACCAACCTAAAGTTTCAGCTTCTCAATAGCAGCAATGATTCAGGACTTCAAACTTGTCACAGGGGGTCACCATTTTGGAAAGTGTCTCCAACACTCATATGCTCAGTGGGCTCTGAGCAGCTGGTGAGAAGCTAAGCTTAGGGGTTGTTATTATCAAGCAGAAAATTAGATTGGCCTGTAATATAAGATGATGCTACAGGGCTGATTATTAAATTCTGATGCCAATTGCACTGGTTTTGTGCTGCCATGTAGTAAGTATCTGTATTAATTACTAATTAGCCTTATTGTGAGACATTTATATTCTATGTGTACTGTATATTGTGAGTGGGTCCCTAAGCTCAGTAAGTGACAGCAGCAGAGAGCATGTGCAGTGAATCAGTAGAAAAGAAGATATGGAACGCGCCAGGGATGCCCCTTGTCCCCCCTGCTCTATATATTAACAATGGAAAACTTAATAACTGCAATCAGGAATAATAATTTGATACAGGGCGTGCAAATAGGTGAAAGGGAGGTTAAAGCAGCTGAATTTGCAGATGACCTATTAGTTTATGTGAAATCCCCATTTCTATCAATCCCTCCACTCATGCAAGAATTGGACAGATTCGGCCTCTATAGTAATTTTAAAATTAATATGAACAAATCTGAAGCGTTAAATGTCTCTCTATTAGTGATGGGCGAATTTATTCGCGGCAAAAATTTGAAAAAACGGAGCGTCAAAAACGAGATGCCGGCGCCGTTTCACAAACGCAAATTCGCCCATCACTACTCTCTATCCAAACCCGATCTACTCAGACTGCAACAAAATTTTCTATTTGCATGCCAACCTAATTCCCTCAAATACCTCGGGATTCTGGTCCCTCACGACAGTTCCACTGCCGCGACACTCAATTATTCCAAATTGCTAAACCAAATTAAGGCAGACCTACAAAGGATTGACCAGTCACACATCACTTGGTTTGGGAGGATTAACTTTGTCAAAATGATAATCCTACCAAAATTCCTCTACCTTTTCCAGACCCTCCCCAGACCGCCTAAAATGACTATCTTGCAAAAAGCCAATAAACTCATCACGCAATTTGTTTGGGCTAACAAGTCACCCCGGGTCAAAATGTCAGTATTGCACAGGCGCAAACAGAATGGAGGAGCAGGCTTACCCGACTTATACACTTATTGGCAAGCAGCAACCTGCACTAGACTGGTAGACTGTTTTCACCATCGGGATTAGGGATGTAGCGAACGTCGGAAAAAAAGTTCGCGAACATATTCGCGAACTTGCGCAAAAATGCGAGCGGTTCGCGAACCCCATAGACTTCAATGGGAAGGCGAACTTTAACATCTAGAAAAGACATTTCTGGCCAGAAAAATGATTTTAAAGTTGTTTAAAGGGTGCAACGACCTGGACAGTGGCATGCCAGAGGGGGATCAAGGGCAAAAATGTATCTGAAAAATCTGCCTGTGTGTGCTTGGAAGAGATAGTGTAGGGGGAGAGCTGTTAGTGATTTCAGGGACAGATGATAGTAAGTTTGCTGGCTAGTAATCTGCTTGATACTGCTCTGTATTGGAGGGACAGAAGTCTGCAGGGATTTGAGGGACATTTTAGCTTAGGTAGCTTTGCTGGCTAGTAATCTACTGTTCTCTTTAAACAACTGCCATACGTTGACCTTGTAGGCATTGTTTGCCCAGTTTTTTTGGACGCAGCCACTGAAGCACAGTTGCCAGAAAAAATATGCCATATAAATGCTGAAAATAGTCATTTTTCGCCATACGTTGACCTTGTAGACATTGTTTGCCCAGTTTTTTTGGTTGCAGCCACTGAAGCACAGTTGCCAGAAAAAATATGCCATATAAATGCTGAAAATAGTCATTTTTTGCCATATACGTTGAGTCAACGTATGGCAAAAAATGACTATTTTCAGCATTTATATGGCATATTTTTTCTGGCCTCTGTGCTTCAGTGGCTGCGGCCAAAAAAACTGGGCAAACAATGCCTACAAGGTCAACGTATACACTACTACAGCGGTGGATACGGATTACGTAAAATATATTATGGCTGCTTGAAAAAAGTCACTCCGGTATTTTTTCTGGAGACGGTAATATTATGGATATTTAGACAGAATGTGAACAAGGTCACACAGCTAGATGGCGGGTTGAAGAAAACAGTGTGCAAATAATGCCTACAGGGCAAATAATGCCTAAAAGGTCAACGTATACACTACTACAGCGGTGGATACGGATTACGTAAAATATATGAATGCTGCTTGAAAAAAGTGACTCCGGTGTTTTTTCTGGAGACGGTAATATTATGGATATTTAGACAGAATGGGAACAAGGTCACACAGCTCGATGGCGGGTTGAAGAAAACAGTGTGCAAATAATGCCTACAAGGCCAACGTATACACTACTACAGCGGTGGATACGGATTACGTAAAATATATTATGGCTGCTTGAAAAAAGTGACTCCGGTGTTTTTTCTGGAGACGGTAATATTATGGATATTTAGACAGAATGTGAACAAGGTCACACAGCTCGATGGCGGGTTGAAGAAAACAGTGTGCAAATAATGCCTACAGGGCAAATAATGCCTAAAAGGTCAACTTATACACTACTACAGCGGTAGTAAAATAAAAAAAAGTAAAATAAAAAAAAAATGAATATTAAAAAAAAAAATTAAAGTTGGTGCTGCTGAACTACTAGGAGCAGCAGATTAGCACACCAGTCCCACTCCCCAACACTGCTAGACTAATAGCACTGGGCTCTTATAGTAGTAGTAGTAGTAGTAGTAGTAAAACAACAAAAAAATAAATAAAAGCAGTCCTTACAAGGACTACTGTTATTGCAGCAGTCAGCAGATGAGATCAGAAGCAGGATAGCTGCCCACTGCAGCTACATACAGAGCACTGCAGTAGAAGGTAGATTACTAGCCAGCAAAGCTACCTAAGCTAAAATGTCCCTCAAACCCCTGCAGACTTCTGTCCCTCCAATAACAGAGCAGTATCAAAACGATTACTAGCCAGCAAACTTTCAACTGTCCCTGAAATCACTAACAGGCAGCAGCTCTCTCCCTACACTATCTCTTCAGCACACACAGGCAGAGTGAAAAAACGCTGCAGGGCTTCGGTTTTTATAGGGAAGGGGAGTGGTCCAGGGGAGAGCTTCCTGATTGGCTGCCATGTACCTGCTGGTCTGGGGTGAGAGGGCAAAAAAAAGCGCCAACAATGGCGAACCCAAAATGGCGAACGTCGCGCGACGTTCGCGAACTTCCGGCGAGCGCGAACACCCGATGTTCGCGCGAACAAGTTCGCCGGCGAACAGTTCGCGACATCTCTAATCGGGATCAAAAAGATTGGATTCAGATAGAACAGTCCCAGGTGAAGCAGCCTTTAGAGGCGTTACCTTGGATTATTCCCAAAGATCGGCAGGACGCTTCAATGTTACCCGTAACTATACACAATATATTATTGACATGGGACAAACTCATACGACTAATACCCTTATCAGTTCGGACAGGGCCAATGACTGGGAATCCAGCGTTTCCGCCGGGTATGCTTAGTAAGGGTTTCTTAGCTAAACGACAGAGGGAGAATTATCCCTTTATAAAGGTGAGAAGTTTGACAGGAGTGGCCCCTCTAGAAAAGATATTAGAGACTCCCACGCAGTCCTTTGCACAGAGGTTTATGCACCATCAATTAACCCATTGGTTTCAAACACACCCAGAGTAAAGCTGGCCATAGATGTACAGATTTTCAACAGATCCAATCCACATCGTGAGACCAAGATCTTCTGAGAACCATCGTACGAACGTTCGAACTGTCCATCAACTAAAACGACCAATTTACCAGGAAAACAAAGGGGAGCTGCCTGCTTGGCCCTGCAAACATCCATAGATTGTACTAGGACCGACAAAGATTTTTTAACCTGGCCGATCAATTTCCTGGCAGATGTCGGACGAAAAATCGTAAGATGTACGATCGTTTGAATCCCACTAACCGCACGATAATTTGACGAATCGGTCGGGCTGCGCTGAAATCGGTCGTTTCGCAAAGAAGAATCGTCGCGTCTATGGGGACCTTAAGACTTGCTATTGGCGGACAGTACAGCTTTTGATGATCTCTGTTTAGCTAAACTGAAACCTGCTCATACTCTAGCGCAGGTGTACTCCATACTCTTGGAGCTAAAAGGTACCCAAGAACTTAAATTTAAAGCACACTGGGAGAGAGACCTTAATACTTCTTTCAGTGTTCAAGACTGGGAACGATCCTTTGTCCTTACTCACAAACTGGCAACTGCATGCAAAGCACAGGAGACTAACTATAAGATTCTCACCAGGTGGTATAGGTGCCCCACGACCCTGCATATTATTTACCCCGGGGTGTCCGATTTATGCTGGCGCTGTAACGTGGAGAAAGGGATATGACACATATTTGGTGGGGCTGTCATTTATTGCAACCCTTTTGGGTATCAGTCTTCCAGCTCATCTCTCAAGTCATAGGGGTAGATATCCCACCTGATCCCTTTTTAGCACTGCTAACAATACCTTCCCCCACTGCACAGTTGAAAATTGTACCAAAGGGCTTTGTAGCATTTGCAATAGCGGCAGCTCGAACTGTCATTCCCAGATTATGGAAGAGTACTAGACCGCCTACAGTGGCTGAATGGGTAGCGGAACTCAATCAGATACAACGTATGGAAGAGTTATTCTCATACACAACCAAATCCCCCACCAAGTATATAGAAACCTGGGCTTCCTGGACTTTATTCAAATCATCCCTGGATTATACCCGTGCTTTGGCTGCTGCATGATGTTCCTTAGTGAGATGGGTAATATCTGCATATGTGAATTTCTTTTTTCTGTGAAATAGATGATAGATCGTGATGTTGTTGTATTATTAGGATTTGTTAGATTGTGATGTACTGATCCACCCTTGTCTTTTTATTGTTTTGAAGACCCTTGCCGCAACTGATTAAAAGGAAGTTAATGGGTTCTACTTATATTGTTCCAGAGATAATGTCAAATATTATGTACTGCTGACTGTATTGACTATACATACATCTTGTGAATGCAACCAGGGGTCACACCCTTCTGATGTAATTTTTTATTATTCTTATTATTTTATGTTTTCTTCTTTCTGTAAGATGTGGAGCTACTTGGACATCTTTGAAGGCACAGTTCTTCCCTGCTAAATGGCTGTGGTTGCCTTGGACTGGTACAGAAGCCCAAAACATAATGTACAACATGTCTAGCCTACTTCTATAGTTAAGCTTTAGTTCTCCTTTAAAAAAAAACGTGCAAGTGCAGCATGTAGCCCCTTTAAAAAAACACACATATAGTGGATAGATGTGCTGCTGTGTCCTGGTTAACAAGACAATTATTTAATCATATTAAAACTCATATGGGTTTATTAGTACTGATTTGCAAAACTGTCCTAATTGATACATCTGACTGAGGCACTCAGTGGCAGAAATAAAGAGTCCTTCTTATCATCTGTATCACCAGGGATCATTTTACCACAATTAAAACACTAATATAAAATGTATTTTATATATTCCATTTTGCAATAATAGTACATGTTTTTGTAATTATTTACACTTATGGGGTTATATATCAAAGGATGAGTTGTTTTTTCTCTAAAAATTTGAGTTTTCAAGGTTAGTTTCAGTACAAATTAAAAATTTTCGTTACGCCCGATTTATTATGCACGAAGCTGCAAAAAGCTCTAATATGAACATACACCAGCTAAAATTGCATTGATTTGAGTTTTTTTACATTAATATTTCTTCATAAATAAGAAAAAAATTGAGTTGTGAGTTTATTTGAGGTGCAAAAAACTTCACAAACCTCACATACTCAACCTTTATTTAAACTGATCTTAGGCTTTGTATATGTATTTCATATGCTTAAAATAAAATCTCTCTTAATTTGATCATATTTTTTTTAGACTGGGTTTTGGTGGGGCTTAGGCAATAACTTGTATCTAGGTGCATCTAGCAATGTAAGCTTTGTATTGATGTGAAGAGGTTTTAAGGATATTTTGTTCTTATTTGTGTGCCTTACGGGCAGACTAAAATAAATCCAACCAGATTAACATGTGCATAAGGGAATATATAAAATCGTATAAAAAGAAATCTAACAGAGAAAATAAAATGTTCAAATGCAAGCCTGTTTATCAATAACTATTAGCATGCTTAGTGGCTTTTATATCTGTATGCAAGGTGTCATATGGCCCTCTGATGTGCAAAATGTGTGCTACATTAATAGTCTTACTCTGTGTTCATCTCTGGCATTGTATCCTGCAGACCTGATACATCCCTAAAAAGATCTTGAGTCAGCTTTTGGCCCAATCCTTTATAAGCCACCCCACATTTTAAAAAAATGCCATTCCCACAAATGGCCCCATCCCAACCACATTGAATGTACCCCACAGGTTGCTCCCTTGCCCTGTGCCTCGCCAGACAAAGTATAGTAGCACAGCAGGAATGGCGGCTGCAAAGTCTAGAAGGTCCTCATCTTTGACTGTCAAGCAGGACCAATGCACTCTAGAACCCAATCAAATACAGGTCATGTTATCTAGAATGGTCAGGACATGGGGTTTTCCAGATAATGGATTTTTCCTTTTTTTGGATCTTCATACTATGTCTACTAGAAAAATCAATCATGTAAACCCAATAGGCTCAAGTAAAATATACTGTGTTACAGAGAAATTTACAGAGAAAAAAATGAAATCATTTGAAAAAAAGTTTAATTATATGAATAAAATGGAAGGTATGGGAGACGGCCTTTCTGTAATTCAGAGCTTTCTGGATAATAGGTTTCCAAATAACTGATCCCATACCTGTACTGGATTCTAATGCCCATGCAAAGCCTGCATATGGATGTGGCATGGCCAGACATGAAGACTGCCAAACCTATTCTGCTACTTTGCTTCTTTTCCTGGTATTCTTTGTAATTTAGACCATGAAGAATTAAATTTCCCCACTGTGAACAGGTTTTTTTTCACGTCTTCCTTTAGACTGGAATTCCAATATTAGGATGATTTTGTAGATAATCATACTGGTCGGTCAGACACTAACTGCATAGTTTAAAATATTGGTACGTATGACACCAAAATCTATACTTCCTTTAAAACAAATACTGTACATCAAAAATGTTTCTAACAAACTAAAAAAAAGCAGCAGCTCATCTCTGAAGATACTTAAAACAGTAAATGAACCACATTGCACTGAAAATATCAAAAGAAACAAAATGAACTGCGGATTAGATCTGAAGAAATTAGAAGAATGCCACATACAGACTGAAGTACAGCCTAATGCTGCCACAAATAGAACTAACAAAACAGGAATGCAGAACCACAGAGAACAAAATATTATATCCATAGAAGAGCAAGGTTAGCAAGGACAAATGGCAATTAGGGTTGCTGCCAGAAAAAATGGAAACTGGAATAAAGACTGAGTTTGATAAGGGCTTGTAAAATTGAAGGATTACAGAAATTACAGGATTATAAGAAGAGGATTCCTTCAGCCAAATCATAAAATCATACTATATGCCTGTGTTCTAGTAAACAGTCAGAATAGCTGCACTTGTCAGGTCTTAAAAAAATCCAGATTTGTTGATAGTGATCGTCCATTTATCCATCCATTTATCCATTTACAATGGACTAGCAATATCAATAAATCTGGATACACTTATATATGACTGTGTAAAAGTAGGTTTCCCTACAGAGACATATTTGCCTGAAGGGAACATCTTAAACCTGGCATAAAGAATGACTGCAATATTATTGTGTCATCAAGAACATTTTTAAATAAGCATGGCTGCTTTATGATAAGCGAGTCAATTTGTTTTAAATCAAATTCCTGGAATATGGTAATAATTACAAATTTCCTTCTATAAATGTACATTGGAAATGGAATCGCAATTTCCCAGGATTCAGACAAAAGATTTGACTCTTGCAAACATCCTGCAATATACATATTTAGATTCAATTTAAATTAACTTATAACCAAGAAAAGGAAGTTTACAAAAGAGAACTGGCATTACTCCACTTACATCTTTCTTCCAGCAGAAAAGGAACTATAAGCAGCAACCCATTGCTCTTTACTTTTAACCAGTTAATACTAATGTATAAATCTACCTACTGATTCCTATCTCTCATCTATCTGTGTATATATATATATCCTGAAGAAGGCTTGTGATATATATTTATATATAAATCCACCAAAGAAGATCCGCACTCTCAGGTCTTATGAAAATAATAAAAAGTTTTATTGTTTACATGCGACTCGTTTTATTGTTTACATGAGTCGCATGTAAACAATAAAACTTTTTATTATTTTCATAAGGCCTGAGACTGCGGATCTTCTTTGGTGGATTTACATTGAAATTATTGACACTGCACCCAGGCAACTTACACCATTTTTTCGAGAGTGCTGGCTACCTACTGGACTATATATATATATATATATATATATATATATATATATATATATATATATATATATATATATATATGTATATAGACCCACACAAGTATAGGATCCCTTCCAGAAACCTTCCAAATATGGGATGGCCATCTACCAGAGAGTGCATTATAAAACAATAATTCTAATTTCTGTAACAGTACCTTGTACTTCAGGGCTGTCCAACTGGCGGCCCATGGGCCCCCTTTATGTGGCCCTCCACATCAAAGTCTGCCTGCTGTGTCTGTTTACCTTTTGTAAACTTTAAAAGGTATCACTACAGAGATTAACTGGCCCCTACATTGTTTAAACATCAAATTGAGACTAATCCCCTGCATTGTTCACACTTGTGACACCTCTATTGTTCACATCCTAAAGCCCTGTACTGTTCACACCTGAGACCCAGACTGAAAATGCCCACATTGTTCACAGTTTATTCAAAATGCTAATGGGGCACCAGCACTGTGTCACTGTATGTAGTACATATTAGACTGGTCCTGATTTTCCTGGCTCCTGCTCTGTTCTGTTTTCCTTATGCTCCCTGGTGTGTCGTACTTTGTCTGCTCTTTGCACCCTGTGTTTGCCATACTCTGCCTGACCTATGATCCCTATGGAACACAAGCCTGGTATTTGTTCTGGGGGTTTGTTAGCATTTGAAAATTATTGTTAGGGGCCCCTAAGTTATTATCATACGCTGGGGTACTGTATTAAACACAGGGGAGGAGGAGGCATATGGATTTAAGGGTATGTCTTAATATGACAACTTTTTTAACATAAGAAAATGTACAACACTTTTTCATTTATATTACTGCCCTGTACCAGCAAGCCCAGCAGCCATCCATAATACAGCCCACCCTGTACCTGTGGCAGTAGCCATCCATCATACTGCCCCCATACCTGTGCCAGCAAGCTCAGCAGCCATCCATCATACATCCCTCCAGCAGCCATCATATTGCCCCCAATCTTTACCTGTGCCAGCAGCAGCCAAAAATAAATCTGATCACATCAAATTGCCCCACCTGTGCTAGTGCCCAGCCCTGCAGCAACATCAAACATATGCCCCCCGGCCCATATCTGTACCTGGCTGTGTCAGCAGGAAGCTTCACACTTTCACAGTAATAGAAAGAATGTCTTCAGTTCAGTGCAACTATGCAAGGCTGAGAGCAGCAAGCGTGGGCCACACCAAGCAGGCCACCAGCTCTCTGCCACCCAATCTCATCAGTGACGTCATTGACGCGTATACGCACGTCGCACTGCACTGCCTCACAGAAGGAGCTATTACTTGCTGGCAAGAGGGAGAAGGTGAAGGAGGGGGGTTCCACCTGACTGAGTGACCATGATTACTGAAACAAATGATTAAATAAACGCTTGAAAAAATGACATCATCACATTTGGCATGAACATTTAAATATTTAAAGGTGCCACGTCTACCTTCCCATTGCCCAATGTAGGTCTATTGTATATAGTTCCTGGGTGTGCTTCTAGTCTGTTTTCTCTGTTCCTTAAACTTGCCTGTCCTTGATCCCCACTGTTTGCTGGCTGAACTGACCTTTGCCTATTACTAATTATTCTTCCAGATCCTGACTTTTCTATACCTCGGCCTGTTCTATGACTATGCTTAGCTCTAACCCTGTCCCCCCAGTCACACGTTAACTTCCCTTGTCTGCCCAGAACGCTCAACTTGGTTCACTCACTTTAAGACCTGGCGGCATCCGTGTAGCAGAGGGCTCCTCCCAAGGTGAAAGGCGGTTTTTGGTGGAAGAGTGAGCTGTGACCAGAACCTTGGCATCTGTTCTGGGTCTTGGAATACCAAAGGGGACACATAGTTGCAATATATGGACTAACAATCCCTGTTTTGTAAAGGGATGGCATTTTTGGAAGCATAATGCACACAATATCTTAATGTCCTTAGAATATTGATTATGGGTGAGTGCAGAGGACCTCTTGACTTTGTATGAATTTAGTGGTCAGACTCCTTGCACCCTGCCTAATGATTTCAAATTAAGTGGTGAGCACAACTTTCTTGTTTTTTGCTAAAGATGATATACTGTGTGTGGTGTTGAAGGAACAGTTACTAGTTATGACACAGATGCAATAAGTAGGACAAAAAGTATTTTGTTTCTCTTGTTAAACTGGCAATCTGTCTTTTCACTAAATTAACACATTGCAGTATTCTTGTACAGTATGTTAACCAGTATGTTACAGCAAACTGATTTGTACACTGTATTTAAAAGGCACTGAAAGTAGTTACATAATCCATTCTAAGATCAATTTTTCTGTTATCTTTTTTTTAACATGCAGCATTAATGGTAAAATTATCTCTTTTTTCATTGGAAATATTTCCTTAGGGAAAAATATTTTTTTCCATAAATCAGATCTGTTGTAGATCTGGTTACAACAAGAGGACATATTCCTTTTTTAAAACTGATTCCAGCTGAAATTATTCCAGCTGAAATTATTCCAGCCATTTAGCTTTTTAAAAGAGATGGGTAGGAGGTAATTTCTGTTTCCTATAGACTTTCTCTATGAATTTTGGGAGACTGGGTATAATGTTGTTCCATTCATGCATGTAAAAATGTTAAATATTTATTTTTGTATGCATTTTCTGCTTAGTACTGGGCAGAGTATTGATAAAGGTTGTGGACACAGAGAGTGAACAACCAGGATAAAGCAGTCTGGTATTTGTCCCATTATTTGTATTTGTGGGAAGTGCGTTAGAAGGTCTTCTGGTCTATTGCAGTATCATTAGTAGGATTACATGTTGGACGGAGTAGGGCACCAAACTGCACACATGAAAGTGGTAATCTGGGCCACAAGGGGTTAATTAATTGTTTATTAATTACTTAATCAATCAACAGTTTTCAACAAAGTTCTACCTGCAACTTGCATGCTTTTAAGGTTAAAACTCCCAAAAAAAGTGATGGCCAATAAAAGGGCAACCTTTTTTTTGAGTTTTAACCTTGAAAGCAAGCAAGTAAAATGCAACTTGCAATGTATAAAATGTATAATGAAGCAGTAGAATACTTAATGGATCAGATGAAAGTTGAGTGTAGGACTGGCCAGACCAAGGATTCCTTTGATGTAATTGGCCAGCCTAAATATATTGCAATATATGGAAAATCAATCCCTGTTTTGTTTAAAGGGGAGGACATTTTTAGTATCTTAAAGCACAAGATGGCTCAATGAGTGCAGTGGATCTCTTACATTTGTTTGTATGAATTTTGTGGTCACAGCCTCATTGCACCCCCCACCTAATGATTTCAAAAATAGTGTTGAGCATAACTTCCCCTTTTTGCTATAGTAAATACAATAAATACGTATAAATACTTATATAAAATAATGGGCTTCATTTATCAAAAATTAAATTTGTGAGGTTTTTCTACCATGAATAAATTCACAATTTAAAACTCGCAGTTTTGCTTATTTATTAAAAATCAGAATGTAAAACACTCGATTGAATACAATCATGGAAAAGCTCAAACCCCCTAAAAAACTCCAAAATCTTGATTTAAAAAATGGCTTGAATTTTGCCTTGGACAACTCTCACTGACTTCTTCATGAAGTCTCAAGCATTTAGATGCTGAAAATGTTGTGCTTAATACATACCAAACTTTTGAGTTTGTGAAAATGTCATTTGAATTTGTGAGTTTTTGTGCAAAAAAATTAATTGAATTGTGGCAAAAATTTGAATTCTAGCCTTGATAAATCACCACCTAAATTAAAAATGCCTTGAATTTGTGAGTTTTTTTTCTGCCGGGAATAATTTCACAATTTATTTTTCAGGTTTGCTGAAAATGTTGTGCTTAATAAATACCAAACATTCGAGTTTGTAAAAATATAATTTGAATTTGTGAGTTTTTGTGCAAAAAAAATCAAATTGCATGTGGTTTGAGACACAGTAGGAAGGAAGTCCCTGCTTGTAGAGCTTGAAGTCCAAGTAATTATGCCTAATTTATGCCTCTGATCCTGGACAAATACAAATTTAAAAATGTAATTGGTGTTTATGATCCTTCTGTCAAAAAATCCTCATTGAAGAAAGTGACCTTTTACTAATGTTTTTTGGAATGTTATACCTACAGCTTGTGCCATTTGCTAATATGTTATGTTGTAGGTGCATAGGGTGAATTTTGAGTAACTAAGCTATTTTTGTAGTGACAGGCTGCCTTAATTAGGAAAATGCAGTTGTTTAGAAAGAGGGTGGTCAGAAAGTTAGAAGATATTTTATACTAGACATGAAAGATGGAAGAAGCAGCAAATAATACTGGGCTTACATGCTGTGTGTTAGAGGGGAGTAGGTCATAGTAGGAGTAAAGGGGAGTGTAGAGGTGGATAGGTTTAGCCTATTTTAGGGGAAACCATACAATACAATACAATATAAGGCTGTTCATTTAACATGTATTAGCAATGTACAAACTGGCAGCTGTTTACTGTATATGTTTACTAACTGTTTACTACTGACTGGTAAAATGGGTAAGATTGAATTCATAGCAGTGGTGGTTATATGATGTCATGTTGCTTTCTAATATTGGATTTATTGTTCTTGTTGATGATTTTTTATTCTGTTCAATTCTATATTGGGTCCACATTAATTTAATATATTCATTAATGACTTGGAGAAAAGAACTGAAATTAATCTGTGCTTCCCAATGATATGCAACTATACAGAACATACAAATCCATCCAGTGTGTAACATCCTTGCAGGGAGATCTGGACAAATAGCTGAACTGTGTCACTATTTGGCAGTTAAGATTAAGGGGTAGGTTTTATAAAAATGTGAGATTGGAGCTCACCAAAAATAAATCAGTCACTTTCTATTTATTCCTATGGGATCTTTAGAATTGTAACCATTAATGGATGAAATACGCGTTTAATGATCCCATAGGAATGAACAGAAAGTGTGTGAGTTTTTTTTGATAAACTGTAATCTCACATTTTGATAAATCTGCTCTATAAACGGATGAATGGATTTTAAAATATGAAGGCTACTTATATCTCTATATATATATGGTAAAAGACAGGTGAATCGTTGATAGAAAAGAAACTAGAAATACTTAGAATAATAAACTTTCCTGTAGCAAGCAAAGAAAGTTAACAGCAGCAGCTAGGGCCAGTAAAGTATTATTACATATTAATAGGAGTATAGTACTGGCAAAGGCCCCATATAGAAAATGGAGTGTGGTTTTGGTCTCCACTTCTCAAAAAGTATCCTATTAAAACAGAGGTATCCCAGACAAGAGTAACTAAACTTAGTTAACTACACAAGTGTATGGAAGATTTCATTGATGAATAAAGGATGACATAGCTTGAATTGTTTATACTGGAAGAAAAGATGCTTGTGCGAGATCACTATATATAATGAAAATATAGATGCAGCTTTGAATATCTATAGTGCCTTTCCAGGAGGACATCATGGCTTCCCTAAATATTAAAGTAACAATGTTTCATCTGAAATCGAAAAATGTTTTTTACAGTGATGGCTGTGAAAAAAATTTATTTTACCATTAATTAAATGCCCAACAAGTAACAACACATTTATTTAAGTTTTGTAAAAAATTAGAAAAAAATTGAAATTTTTTTTTGTTAAACCAATGCATGTACTGTAATTACTGTTTTAAGTGTTTTTACCTAATGGTAAAATAAGGAATATTGAAGGCCATACAAAAAATAATTTGTTCAGTAGTGGTTTTGTGGCTGCAGTGGTGCATATAGAAAAGACATTTTAGGGGGTCACTGTCTATATTGTGCTTTGTTGTAATACATAACAGATGAATTAAAGGCAATAGAAGGTTTCTTATTTTACCTGCCATTGTTCTGGTGCCTAGTTTATTGGATAGGTTAATTATGTCATTGCTTTTTTGCAGTTGCTGGGGGCATACATCACCCATATATGGTGCAGATTAAGTCCAATACATTTGATTCTATGATGCACGACTTTAAACAATATGGAACTCTGGCATATTTGTATGTTTTACAGTTATTGTGCACATTATGGTCCACCACAAATGAAACTCTTCACACCAACAACTAGCCAGCTCTCAACTTCATGCCACCCCCCAGTACACTTACAAGTCACTCCCCCTAAAATAAATTATATATCATATTATAACTACCGTTATTTAGAAATGCACCATCTTCACCTACACACATTTTAATGCGTATGTGATTTTGTGATAGAAATATTTAGGGGAAGTAAGGCTATTTTTTGTAAATAACCCTGTTGTAAATCAGGTCATGCAATGTGACATACATATCATACAAAAGGGGGCACTGATAAATCCTCTCTTTTGTATGCTTGAATGTCCATTGTACTTTACTTATTTTTTACTTAGTCTTGGAGTGCTCCCACAACACACTTTGTGTATTTTTGACACTGTAGACAGATCTATAGTTTTCTGTGTTTTCACTCTTCCTGTGCCAAATTTATTGCATCTGGAAGCTATACGGAATCTAGAAGTCTTTACATTTTTAAACCCATATATTTAAAAATTTTCTTTATACATAATTATAGTCAATGAGACTTGTGTGATTTTTAGAATTCATACAATTTTATTTGCAGCCTGAAAGCTATATACTATAGCAGATAAGTTTCCTAAAGCAATGGATTCTTCTGATATAACTGTTATGTATTCAGTTCAGGTAGTTTTATTTCATTTTAAAAATAAGAGTTATGATGGTTACACTCATGCAGAACTTTCAATACTGTCCAATCAATTTATGACCAAAGCCTATGATTGTCTCTGTGTGTGGCCCCTACACTGATTAATTTGCCCTCTCAAGTTCTAATGATATAACAATAAAGCTGATCTGCTATAGTGGAAAACCAGGCAGATGAATAACCCAATTCCACACACACTGGGTCAGTAGCACACTTTTTAAATGTGCATGCCTATATTTCAACCAAACTATCCAGATCACTGAAATTTGGTCATCTACATACAGTATGTATCTACAGTTCAATGCATTCTTCAAATGGTTTATTCGTACAATACTGCTCATACATCACATTGTGGTGTTTTACGTCTATGGAATTTCCCTTTTCTTTTTACTTTTCTTTCTGCTGATTTTGTACAGCACAACAAGCAGAAACCAGAATAGAGATTGCCTAATACTTTACATCTGAAAGTCTAATTCCTTTTGCCTGAGGACAGGTAGAATTACTGACTTGCCACAGAACACATGCAGCTAACACTGGAATCAAACCAACCAAATATGGCTTAAGGGCACACTGATTTCATATTTCACAAATCATATGGCAAGCAAAAAAGTTGAAGTTATACCCATTTAAGAAGCCATACAAGCCAATTTTGACTAAACAAACCAAAGATCATGAATATTCCTACAGGAATTTGAGGCTCTGAAATGAGGTTCTGTATTTTTGTGAATTCATATGAGTAAAACATCCTGTACATGTTTCACTTTTAAATAAGATAAGCATGCTGGAATTTTTAATATTAGATATATTTTGCCTCTATGAGTTCCAAATAGAAGTCCTAACAGCCCTATAAGGGCTTTTCATTTCATTAAAACAAGGGACACCTAGGGGCACATTTACTGTGGGTTGAATATCGAGGGTTAATTAACTCTCGATATTCGACCATCAAAGTAAAATCCTTTGACTTCGAAGTCAAAGGATTTACCGCATTTACTTCGATCGAATTATCAAATGAAAAATCGTTCGATCGAACAATTAAATCCTTCGATTCAAAGGATTTTAATCCATCGATCGAACAATTTTCCTTCGATCAGAAATTGCTTAGAAAGCTTATGGGGAAGGTCCCCATAGGCTAACATTTGCGCTTGGTAGGTTTTAGGTGGCAATGTAGGTAGTCGAAGTTTTTTTTAAAGAGACAGTACTTCGACTATCAAATGGTCGAATAGTGGAACGATTTTTAGTTTAAATCGCTCGATTTGAAGTCGTAGTCGAAGGTCGAAGTAGCCAATTCGATGGTCGAAGTAGCCAAAAAAAAACTTTGAAATTCGAATCCTTCACTCGAGCTTAGTAAATGTGCCCGTTACTGTATTTGTTTATTTGTTCATTTTTGTGACAGTCTGCTTATACCATTTCTGTAGCTTTCCATGGAAAAACTACAAACTACAATGCTATCATGATAAGATCTGATTAGTGGCCTTCTTAATTAACCCTTTAAGTGCCAGCAGAATTTCACATTTTGGTTACGCGAAATGCCAGCCGTTTTTGAAACATTTTGTGCTCTCTCACTTTAGGGGCATTTTCTGAGGGGAAAC
Organism: Xenopus laevis; assembly: GCF_017654675.1. NCBI lineage: Eukaryota > Metazoa > Chordata > Amphibia > Anura > Pipidae > Xenopus > Xenopus laevis. Next base: position 32,016,882 of record NC_054377.1, on the reverse strand, counting down.
CTATAGTTTACCTAGGAAAACTATACATTGTTTTTTTCGGTAGAAACTGAGCTTTCTAAATCTGCCTGAGTTTTCATGTATTTCCAACTGTGCAAAAAAATTTATAGTGCTAAATACCAAAAAAAAATGAAAAATTACCATTTTTCATCATATATCAATTTATACCAGAAAAATATTTCATTTTAGGGATGAAAATCCAACTGATTTGGAAAGCCTTATGTCTCTCGAACGTGCCAATACCAGATATGTATAGTTTTAGGGAGATTTAGGATTTCTGTACAGCAAAAACTCCCGGCAGTATATTACCGAATTTTGAAAGCACTAAGGCAGAAAACGGCATGCTTTAGATTCCAAGGCAAAAAATCCTGAAACCGTAGGTTTACCCCAGAAAACCATACATTTTTGAAAAGTACACATTCTGCCGATTACAAAATGGGTAACTATGTCTCTTTACTCCCAACTACCAAACATAAAAGCTTGTCTGAACATAGCGGTTTTTCAAAAAAAAATTCAAAATTCTGAAAAATCATTTCAAAGGTTTTATTTTGCTGCTCCGCATATCCCAAACTATATTAGGTACCAAGAAAAAGCACCTGAAATATGATTGCCAGGGGTCCACTGAACAGTTTGATACTCATTATGCATAGGTTTACCAAAGTATCTGGCATTTAGAGACACCAATATGAAGTTAGCACATCCAAATTGTTCAGGACTTTACTTCAGCTACTGAGAAATCAACACATTGACTGCATTTTTTGTGGGGTAAAAACACAGAAATATATGTTTACCCCCCAAACCCATATATTTTTGGAAAGTACACATTCTACTGAATCTAAAATGGGTACCCATGCCTTTCTGCTCCAAACTACTGAGTCGCAAGGCTTTCCCAAAATTGTCAGTTTTGGTGAAATATCTGAAAATTGCCTCAAACCTTCAACTTCCCAGCACCATATCGCCCATGTATCATTACGTACTAAGAAAAAGCACCCTAAATATGATTGCCAGGGTTCCTCTGAACATTTTGGTGGTCATTGTTCATAAGTTTACCAAAGTATCTGGCATTTAGAGGCCCCAAAATGAAGTTAGCGCATACAAACAGTCCCGTGGGTAACTTCAGCTAATGAAAGATCAACACATTGACTGCATTTTTGTGGGGTAAAAACACAGAAATATATGTTTACCCCCCAAAACCCATATATTTTTGGAAAGTACACATTCTACCGAATCTAAAATGGGTACCCATGCCTTTCTGCTCCAAACTACTGAGTCGCAAGGCTTTCCCACAATTGTCGGTTTTGGTGAAATATCTGAAAATTGCCTCAAAGCTTCAACTTCTCAGCACCATATCACCCATGTATCGTTACGCACCAAGAAAAAGCACCCTAAATATGATTGCCAGGGTTCCTCCAAACAATTTGGTGGCCATTGTTCATAGGTTTACCAAAGTATCTGGCATTTAGAGGCCTCAAAATGAAGTTAGCGCATACAAATAGTCCTGTGGGTAACTTCATCTAATGAAAAATCAACACATTGACTGCATTTTTGTGGGGTAAAAACACAGAAATATATGTTTACCCCCCAAACCCATATATTTTTGGAAAGTACACATTCTACTGAATCTAAAATGGGTACCCATGCCTTTCTGCTCCAAACTACTGAGTCGCAAGGCTTTCCCAAAGTTGTCGGTTTTGGTGAAATATCTGAAAATTGCCTCAAAGCTTCAACTTCCCAGCACCATATCACCCATGTGTCATTACGTACTAAGAAAAAGCACCCTAAATATGATTGCCAGGGTTCCTCTGAACATTTTGGTGGCCATTGTTCATAAGTTTACCAAAGTATCTGGCATTTAGAGGCCCCAAAATGAAGTTAGCGCATACAAACAGTCCCGTGGGTAACTTCAGCTAATGAAAAATCAACACATTGACTGCATTTTTGTGAGGTAAAAACACAGAAATATATGTTTACCCCACAAAACCCATATATTTTTGGAAAGTACACATTCTACAGAATCTAAAATGGGTACCCATGCCTTTCTGCTCCAAACTACTGAGTCGCAAGGCTTTCCCACAATTGTCGGTTTTGGTGAAATATCTGAAAATTGCCTCAAAGCTTCAACTTCTCAGCACCATATCACCCATGTATCGTTATGCACCAAGAAAAAGCACCCTAAATATGATTGCCAGGGTTCCTCTGAACAGTTTGGTGGTCATTGTTCATAGGTTTACCAAAGTATCTGGCATTTAGAGGCCCCAAAATGAAGTTAGTGCATACAAATAGTCCTGTGGGTAACTTCAGCTAATGAAAGATCAACACATTGACTGCATTTTTGTGGGGTAAAAACACAGAAATATATGTTTACCCCCCAAACCCATACATTTTTGGAAAGTACACATTCTACAGAATCTAAAATGGGTACCCATGCCTTATTGCTCCAAACTACTGAGTCGCCAGGCTTTCCCAAAGTTGTCGGTTTTGGTGAAATATCTGAAAATTGCCTCAAAGCTTCAACTTCCCAGCACCATATCACCCATGTGTCATTACGTACTAAGAAAAAGCACCCTAAATATGATTGCCAGGGTTCCTCTGAACATTTTGGTGGCCATTGTTCATAAGTTTACCAAAGTATCTGGCATTTAGAGGCCCCAAAATGAAGTTAGCGCATACAAACAGTCCCGTGGGTAACTTCAGCTAATGAAAAATCAACACATTGACTGCATTTTTGTGGGGTAAAAACACAGAAATATATGTTTACCCCCCAAAACCCATATATTTTTGGAAAGAACACATTCTACAGAATCTAAAATGGGTACCCATGCCTTTCTGCTCCAAACTACTGAGTCGCAAGGCTTTGCCAAATTTGGCGGTTTTGGTGAAATATCTGGAAATTGCCTCAAAGCTTCAACTTTCCAGCATCGTATTGTCCATGTATCATTACCAGCATAAAGCATCCTAAATATAAACATAGGGGTCTACTAAACAGTTTGATGCCCAATATGCATAGATATACCAAACTATGTGGTGCACAGAGTCCCCCAAATGACAATATGTATAGACATTTTCACGGCTGACGCGCTGGCTGCTGCAATATAACCACCCGGTGTGTGTATTATGCGACATTAGACCACCTAACAGTACAGAGACCCCAGAAAACCATATATTTTCAGAAAGTACACATTCTGACGAATCCAATATGGGTAAATAAGTGTTTCTACTGCATACTGCCAAACTGCAAAGCAATGCTGAACATAACGGTTTTTATCAAATTTCTGAAAATTGTCACAAAGCTTGAATTTTACCCCATTATATGCCCCACATTTCGTAACTTATCAGCATAAAACATCCTAAATATGAACGCCAGGGGTCTACTGAACACTTTGATGTCCAATATGCATAGATATACCAAACTATGCGGCGCACAGAGACCCCCAAATGACAATAGTGTATATATATTTTCACGGCTGACGCGCGCTGGCTGCTGCAATATGAGCACCTGGTGTGTGTAATATGCGACATTAGACCCCCCTAACAGTACAGAGACCCCAGAAAACCATATATTTTCAGAAAGTACACATTCTGACGAATCCAATATGGGTAAATATGTGTTCCTACTGCAAACTGCCAAACTGCAAAGCAATGCTGAACGTAACGGTTTTTATCAAATTTCTGAAAATCGTCACAAAGCTTGAATTTTACCCCATTATATGCCACACATTTCGTAATGTATCAGCATAAAACATCCTAAATATGAACGCCAGGGGTCTACTGAACACTTTGATGCCCAATATGCATAGATATACTAAACTATGTGGCGCACAGAGACCCCCAAATGACAATAGTGTATATACATTTTCACGGCTGACGCGCTGGCTGCTGCAATATGAGCACCTGGTGTGTGTATTATGCGACATTAGACCCCCCTAAAAGTACAGAGACCCCAGAAAACCATATATTTTCAGAAAGTACACATTCTGACGAATCCAATATGGGTAAATAAGTGTTTCTACTGCAAACTGCCAAACTGCAAATCAATGCTGAACGTAACGGTTTTTATCAAATTTCTGAAAATTGTCACAAAGCTTGAATTTTACCCCATTATATGCCCCACATTTCGTAACTTATCAGCATAAAACATCCTAAATATGAACGCCAGGGGTCTACTGAACACTTTGATGCCCAATATGCATAGATATACCAAACTATGTGGCGCACAGAGACCCCCAAATGACAATAGTGTATATACATTTTCACGGCTGACGCCCTGGCTGCTGCAATATAAGCATCTGGTGTCTGTATTATGCGACATTAGACCCCCCTAACAGTACAGAGACCCCAGAAAACCATATATTTTCAGAAAGTACACATTCTGACGAATCCAATATGGGTAAATATGTGTTTCTACTGCAAACTGCCAAAGCAAATGCTGAACATAACGGTTTTTATCAAATTTTTGAAAATCGTCAGAAAGATTGAATTTTACCCCATTATATGCCCCACATTTCGTAACTTATCAGCATAAAACATCCTAAATATGAACGCCAGGGGTCTACTGAACACTTTGATGCCCAATATGCATAGATATACCAAACTATGCGGCGCACAGAGACCACCAAATGACAATAGTGTATATACATTTTCACAGCTGACACGCTGGCTGCTGCAATATAAGCACCTCGTGTGTGTATTATGCGACATTAGATCCCCCTAACAGTACAGAGACCCCAGAAAACCATATATTTTCAGAAAGTACACATTCTGACGAATCCAATATGGGTTAATATGTGTTTCTACTGCAAACTGCCAAACTGCAAAGCAATGCTGAACATAACGGTTTTTATCAAATTTCTGAAAATTGTCAGAAAGCTTGAATTTTACCCCATTATATGCCCCACATTTCGTAACGTATCAGCATAAAACATCCTAAATATGAACGCCAGGGGTCTACTGAACACTTTGATGCCCAATATGCATAGATATACCAAACTATGTGGCGCACAGAGACCCCCAAATGACAATAGTGTATATACATTTTCACAGCTGACGCGCTGGCTGCTGCAATATAAGCACCTGGTGTGTGTATTATGCGACATTAGACCCCCCTAACAGTACAGATACCCCAGAAAACCATATATTTTCAGAAAGTACACATTCTGACGAATCCAATATGGGTAAATAAGTGTTTCTACTGCAAACTGCCAAACTGCAAAGCAATGCTGAACATAACGGTTTTTATAAAATTTCTGAAAATTGTCAGAAAGCTTGAATTTTACCCCATTATATGCCCCACATTTCGTAACGTATCAGCATAAAACATCCTAAATATGAACGCCAGGTGTCTACTGAACACTTTGATGCCCAATATGCATAGATATACCATACTTTGTGGCACACAGAGACCCCCAAATGGATATATAGTAGATAAAATTTACAAGGCAAAACAAAATAAGGCAGTAAAGGGTGAAATGCAAAATAATCCAATAAAACCACAAAAATCAATGTTTTTTTTTTCCAGACTAGTGTTATCGGCCGTCAGAATCACAGTTTGAATATTTTAGATGGGCCAAACAGGTTATACGGCTAGAAACAAGTGAACACAATATATGCAGAACTGAAAATGCAATAAAATGGCTAAAAATTCAATAAAATGGCTAAAAATGCACCAAAATTGCAATATAATCACCGAAATAACATACAAAAGGTATTGCACAGTACGGTTAGCGAATACGCTATTCATAATGGCAATAAAACATTTTTTTCAGCCAAAAAAAGAGACGATGCGATAAGAAAAAAAAAAAAAAAGCCACAATGCCATGTATGTGCGTGTGCATGTGTACAAATGGTAAATTACATGTTATGTGCGTGTGTGTGCGTGTGCACGTGTGTGTAAGTGCAGTGAGTGTAAGTGACCCCCCCAATCCCCAAAAATGTATGTGTAAGTGTGTGTAAGTGTGAATCGAAGTGTGTATTACTGTAATAAGTGTGTGTTGGTGTGTTTGTGTGTGTAATTGTTGCACTAACCTGAAAAAGTCGCTGGAGACTGTTGCAGACGATCAGGAAGAGCCCCTGGAAGACATCTGTAACGTGGTTCCTGTCTCTGTGCTGTGGGGGCGGAGATCGACGGCGCGGTGTAGGCTGCAGCAGCAGGACACGTAAGTAACACGTGCCTGCTGCTGTTTTTGGGCCCCTGGGCGATCGCGCCCCAGGGGCCACTCGATCCCCTGCTCTGCTCGTTGCCTAGGGGCAGGGGATCGAGGAGGAACGGAGCGAGAACCAGGAAGTGCTGCAGAACGTAGAATCTACGTTCTGTGGCATTTCAAGTACCTTTGCCACAGAACGTAGATTCTACGATCTGTGGCATTTAAAAGGTTAAACATTTTTGTCATGCTTCATACGGGCATTACTGAGTTATAAAACAAGGATACCAACATTATATAATAATATATAGTTTGTTTTGACCAACTTTTGAGCTAGGGGTAGTATACTAACTCGTTATTTACATTGTTTAATGATTGCTAACAAACAATCTTTCTTTGTAAGATAAGTCTATAATAAAATGCAGAATTTTTAAATTTTGAATTTAAAAACTTGTGTTTCTTGCCCAAATAGCATCTGAAGTAGTTAAATCGACACTCACTCTGTATTAGAAGTAAAAAAGCTGAATTTCTATGTCTCTTTACTTTCCAGTCGATGCTCTGAAATCTCGACTTTATTGGACAAAAACCTCAACTTTATCGGATTATTCAGAGCAGATGATCATTTCAGAAAACAACTTCAGCGACATCTGCCATTGATTTCTACATGACCTCAACAGGTTTGAGATTTTTGAGTAGCAGCTTTGAGGTATAATAAATCTCTAAATATTCAATTTTTTTTTTCAGCTAAAAAAACAAGTTTTCCCCTTTAAAAATTCAACCTACAAATTTGAGGTTTAAAGGGGGCATTTTATATTATACTCATCTTCTGTTATATTATATTTTTGTTCTTTCCTTGCAGTATGTAATGATGCAGAAAATAAAGCAATTGAAAGCCTTTCTTTCTCCTACAGGAAATTGTAATAGCACTGAATGACAGGCTGAATACTGGCATAGCACAGAAAGCACCTCCCACCTTCCTGCCTGTGTGTCTCCCCTGCATGTAACACTTATGCCAATACTCCATGGGGTATATTTATCAAAAGGTAAGTTAGAGATCACCACAGTTCTCTAGAATGAAATTCTGCTACTCTCCATTCATTTCTATGGGATTTTTAAATTAGTATTTATCAATGGGTGAAAGTGAAAGTTGATCCTTTGATAAATACGCCTTTCAAAATCCCATAGAAATGAATGGAGAGTGGCGGAATTTCGCTTTAGAGAACCGATCTCTAACTTCACTTTTTGATAAATAAACATGCATCCAACTATATACTGATTCTGCAAATTGTTATTTATTTCTATCCTATAGCTGCAGTTTTGGATAGGTTTAACTTCCTACAACACATGCTAAACAGTCTCTGCACATTAGTATAATGTTTTCTAACAGGCAGCTATTGTGCTCTAATTAGATTACATGTTAAATATTAGTTGCAGGGAGTTAACAATGTGCAGAATCAGTATATTGTTAGATGCAGGGAGTTGGAACAAATGGAACAGATCTGTAAAAAAAATTGTTTGTCTTAATAAAACTGTGTTTATTTATTTTTGAAGCAATAGGTGTATAATTGATCAGGGAAGAAGGAAGTGAGACAAGATAGGGGAAAGCAGCTAGAACACAATTGGTAAAGGTGTTGAGTGTAGGCAGCAGGAAGCCGATCGAGTGAAGAAGGCAAGAAGAGATTGTAGAAAGCAGCGGGGTCCCTTGCTTTTCAACTTGTTTATTAATGACCTGGAGGTGGGCATTGAAAGTACTGTTTCTATATTTGCAGATGATGCTAAATTGTGCAGAACTATAGGTTCCATGCAGGATGCTGCCACTTTGCAGAGTGATTTGTCTAAATTGGGAAACTGGGCAGCAAACTGGAAAATTAGGTTCAATGTTGATAAAAACAAGGTTATGCTCTTTGGCAAAAATAATATAAATGCAAGTTATACACTAAATGGCAGTGTGTTGGGAGTTTCCTTAAATGAGAAAGATCTTGGGTTTTTTGTAGATAACAAGTTGTCTAATTCTGGGCAGTGTCATTCTGTGGCTACTAAAGCAAATAAAGTTCTATCTTGCATAAAAAAGGGCATTAACTTAAAGGATGAAAACATAATTATGCCTCTTTATAGGTCTTTGGTAAGGCCTCATCTGGAGTATGCAGTGCAGTTTTGGACTCCAGTCCTTAAGAGGGATATAAATGAGCTGGAGAGAGTGCAGAGACGTGCAGCTTATTAACTGGTTAGAGGGATGGAAGACTTAAATTATTAGGGTAGACTGTCAAGGTTCGGGTTGTTTTCTCTGGAAAAAAGGCGCTTGCGAGGGGACATGATTACGCTTTACAAGTACATTAGAGGACATGTAGACAAATAGCAGGGGACTTTTTTACCCATAAAGAGGATCACCGTACCAAAGGCCACCCCTTCAGACTGGAAGAAAAGAAATTTAATTTGAAGCATTGTAGGTGGTTCTATACAGTGAGGACAGTGAGGTTGTAGAATGTACTGCCGGTAGATTCTGCTAATGCCTTTAAGAGTGGCTTGGATGATTTCTTGTATAGTGTCAGGCCTCACCTGTCCAGAGTCCAGATGTGAGAAGACAAGGTCCAGCAGGAGTGACACAAGATATAGCAGACGACAGTAATCAGGTGGAGTAGGCAGAAGAATAGTCGAGGGGCAGGCCGGGTCCGTGCAAGCGGAGTTCAGTCGTAACGGATAAACAGGCTGGGGTCAAATGCAGGCGGAGTTCAGTCGAAAGTCGATATCCAAAGCCGAGTGAAAACCAGAATCAAGAGTCAAAGTTTCCAAACGTTCAGGAGCAGGTTAAATTATCAACAAGCACAGAGCCTTTCCTTGAACGTCCTTTTAAAGGGGTATTTTGGCGCCAAACGTAATGACACCTGCGTCCTGCGTCATCACGCCGCGCACATTCACATTAGTTGCCCGATAAAAAATCCGTTTCGGCGCGCAACGCGCGAAGACGCATGCGCATTTGCGCCAGCGTCCATCTTGGCATGCGCACTCATGCGCGCTGACTCCTCACAGATAGACATAATATCAAAGGTTAATGTGATACTAAGTTCTATAGTTAGTATAGATATTGGTATATATAATTTATCTGAGAGTAAGGAGGGGTGTGTGTATGGTTGCTGGGTTTTCATTTGGAGGGGTTGAACTTGATGGACTTTGTGTTTTTCCAACCCGATTTACACAATCACGATCAGGAAATGAAGCAGAGAGGTGTTGGGTAAAGGATGCAGGGAGCCAATCGGGGAAGTGGCAGGAGGAGATTGGAAATATATATATATATATATATATATATATATATATATATATATATATATATATATATAGATATATAAAACCAAAACATTCAGGGTTCTCCCACCTCTGGTCGCTCGCTATCAAGGGAAATTCTCACCCTCTGGAACTTCAGAGCCTTTGGGCTTCACACTCAGCCCTGCTGGCTTCCCCTCCTGGGCCTCTGCCAGTCCCTTCTCTTCTCCAGGGATTTAGGATCACCAGCCTCTGCTACACTCTTGCTGGCAGCACCACTCTCCCAGCAGCACCACACTTCCCTCCACTCTAGGAGGTATCTGGAGAGCTTTCAGGTGTGGTAACACATCCCTTTTATCTTTCCTAGGTAGCTCCTCTCTCAGATGCCATTTATTTACATTGCTGTGAGGGAATATTAACCCTACCGGAGCTGAGTGTTCATTTGCCACACATATAATGCAGTTTTCAATGCATTTTCCCAAATACCCTGTCACAATATATATTGCATCCCCACTTAAAGGACAACGAAAGACTGCATCTCAGTATTAGCACATAAAATACCTACCGTATAACTTTACTTAATCGCTATCTTGTTTTGCCTGTTATGTGCCCCTTTTGCTTGCTTTTGTGGATTGGCGCTTACTGCACATGCGCCAGTATTGTGCTTCCGGCTGAAGTCGGAGGTCAGCAATAGCCTGACTTGTTCTGCACATAAGACTTGAATTGCGGCCTTGGTCTTAGTAAAGACCAAGGCAATATGAATAATTTCTTTTAAAGGAGTCAGTGTTATTTATGGAAAGAGCTATACAGGACCTACATGAATGAGAGTAACGTTTTCTACACATTGTATATTTATTAGGCATTTTATATGGCATATACATTTGACTGAGCATTCCATGTCCTTTAATGGTTTAAAAATTATTGGTGAGCACAACTTTTCCTTGTTTGTTATAGTTTATACAGTAGCAGTGGCCAGCTCCAGATTGTAGCTCCCACCCTTTCCATCTATAGTCAGGTTTTCCCAGTGGTGACCAATAAAGGGCAACCATATTTGGGAGTTTTAACCTTGAAAGTAGCAAGTAAGCTGCAGGTAAAACTTAGTCTCTGTGTATAATGAATAATGAAGCAGTACAATTCTTAATGAATGAGATGAAAGTTGAGTGTGGGACTGGCCAGACCAGGGATGACGTAGTTGGATAGCTTAAATATACTGCAATATATGGATAAACAATCCCTGTTTTGTTTACATTTTTTTGGTAGCTTTAGGTTAAGTACCTCTTGTATTTCTCTGTATACATACTGTATATATAGAGAGAGAGAAAGGAGAGAAAAATAGTATTTATACTATTAAAAAGTTTGAGCAATAGATATCAATTTTAAAACAGATCCATCCTCACTGTTCATATATAACAATATAAGATGCTTATCTATTATTGCTCTCTGTCAACAGCATACATATTTATATAAAGCTGTCTAGACTTTTCTAGTTACTTCTTGTTTCTGGTTACTTCAGCAATGTATTTGAAAATGTCTTTTCTTATTACATTCTTTGTAGTAAGCACCTTTAAAGTGACAGAATAAAAGGCTAAGAAATACATTTATACATCCATAAAATGCAAGTGATGAGCTCATTACATTTTGTCTTGTACTAAACTTTTTTGTGTACTTTTTTGTTCTTTCTTCATTCAGCATTACTGAAAAGTACTACCACTCTCTGTTTTTCTTCCTTAATCTATTTATGTCACATGATTATATAACTGAGGCCATCTATATCTGTCTAGACGTACCATTAACAAAGTACCCCTTTAATAGAAAGAGCAAGCCTTTTGAGCAAAGTGAACTTGTGGCCCCAAAAATCTCATATAAAATGTAGCCCAATGAACATATTTTACAGTTAATTCCCCTTTCTGACCAATGAAATAAGCAGGGAGTATGAAACTGGGTGCTTTGTTATGGCCCTTCCCGTGGAAATTTTATTCTGTGTTTGATACGCAGCATGAGGTAATGAATTTATTTATTCTGCCTTTTTGTTCCCTTGAGTGTTCCGATCTGCATTTTAACACAGATTGGTTCCATTGCTTGAAATCCATTAGATTTTATGCCTTTGATGTACAATCAATACGTTTTCCTAAACCTGTTATCCAGAAAGCTCCAAATTACGGGACTGCTGTCTCCCATAGATTCCATCTTAATCAAATAACTCACTTTTTTTAAAAAAATTATTTCCTTTTTTTCTGCAATAGTAAAACTATATCTTATACTTGCTGCCAACTAAGATATAATTCATGCTTATAGGAGGCAAAACAATCCTACTAAGTTTAATGTTTTAATGATTTCATAGTAGAATTAAGGTATGAAGATCCAAACTATGAAGAGACTACTTTTCCAGATATTTCTGGATAACAGTTCCCATACCTGTGTATCATCATGCATTTTAATAGAGAAACCTATTAATTGTCGTGTGCTGTAAATTTCGACCCTCCTCACTGTGTACAGAATGTACTAAGCTTTACCACAAGTTTTAAGAATCTAACAATAGCAAAGACTGCTATGCTATCCAAACCCTTTCAGATTCTGTTTGAATGATCCACATTTTAAACATTAATGCATTATACTAAAAACAAATGGATAGAAATATATTTTTATACTGAACTTACTTTATCAGCCTAACGTTTTGGAATTCTATAATAGTAATGATTCAGAACTTCAAAGTTGTGCACAGTGGGTCAACATCTTGGATTTTGTTAGGAATATCACTCACTCACATGCTTAGGGGCAAATTTATTAAAGGGTTAAGTGGCAATTGCTAGCGAAAATTTGTCAAAAGACACTTTGCAGTGGCATCGCCAATTTACTGAAAGGCTTAGAGGACAATTCGCTAACTAAAGTGCTCAGCGCTAATGAAGTTCTGTGTCCTTTTGCCTGGCGAATTTTCCCTCAGGTAAACAATTGTTACTATGCAAATTTATCAAAGTGCGAATTTTCCACTATGTTACCCTTTTTGCCAGAGTCTGCTTCGCCAGGTTATGCTGGTGTTTTTTCATATTTTAAAGTTGCATTATGCTTAAAGTTTGTAACTGTTTAATATATATTTTTTAACCATTTGAAGGTCATACCACATTTGTTTTAGGGTGGGCTCATGTATAGGCTCTCGTTTGTCTTTATTTTGCTTCCTTGGACATTTTTAATAATGAGTGACCACTTCAAGCTATTTCACCAACATCTCTAATAAAGACACATACTGTATATGACCTATATGTACCCACCCTATTCAAATTGACCTAAGCGTAAGTGTGTTAACAAAGTTTCGCTAGAAAGAAAGTAACACTAGCGAAACTTTGCTTTGAAATGCTCTCGCTGACTAACTTACGCTGGCGAAACTTTGCCAGTGTTCGTCTGCTGAGTCGTAACTTCTCATTTTGATGAATAAGCGTATGCTCTGTGAATTTAGGTCTGACAAATTTGCGCAAAGTATGGCAAAGCCCTTTAGTAAATTCCCCCCTTAGTCTGGTCTGGGCAGCTGTTCAGAAGCTAAGGTTAGGGATCATCACAAATCATTCCACAGAAAATGAGCAGAATTTGTTTCACCTGTGATATAAGCTGATGCTACAGGGCTGCTTTTTATTGGTGCAAGTTGCAGCGGTTTATGAGTTGCCATATAATGAGAATCTGAATAATAATCAGCCTTGCAATGTGACTTATATTCTATATATACAGTGTATTGTTGGTCCTTAAGTTTATCTAACTAATAGCAGCACAGAGCATGTGCTGTGAATCAGAAGAAAAGGGGATCTACAAGGGGCATCTTCAGATTCACACATCCTCACTGCTAAACGTCTGTGGTCACCTTGGAATGGAAGTGAAGCTCAGAACATAATGTGCAGCATCTTTAGCCTTTGTTAAGCTTTAGTTCTCCTTTAATGGTCGTTCTGGAAGCCTAGAGAAAGAAGCACATAATTCATGCTATTTTATGTTTGTATGTGTGTGCATTTGCTTTGTGTGTGTTCATGTTTGCTTCTCTGCAAAGAATAAATTCATCTTTATATCAGCCTCTCACACATTTGCCCTGATAGAGCAGTTATTACCCTGCCATACTGTAAGGTCTATTTATTCTGATCTATGTACGTTTCTCCTGAAATGCTACATTCTTTTTCACAAAGAAATGCAGTCTCAAAATATGTTATGACTGAGATTCTAGATATTAAACACAGCCTTTTGTCCCAATGGTGGTCATAGATCATAGCTGAAACCATTCTTTACAGCACGGTAGCCTTTAGATTCTTAATTATTCATATTAATCATCTAAACATTGTTGAGATATGAAAAATAAGTAAAGACAAAGTACAGTTAATTTACTTTGCATACAAAAGCAAAGAAGTTTAACAACAAAAAGGGATTTGCCAAGAAGGAGCACTTGCACAGGTTGAGAGGCGGCATTTATGCACAATGGTGCATGGTTTGGGCAAATTGAGTATGTGGAATGCCTTCTTTATATGTGTGTTTCTTTTTTAACATAGGTCCCAGTCTACCAGTATAGGTAGCTCTTGTTCTTTGCTGTTTACTTCATGAAAGAGACCACCAGGCACACTACTCAGTTTTCAGCTGCAAGAGAATGTATCCCCCATTTAAACATGTTAAAAAGATACATATACACCATCTGAACTTCCAAAAACTATAAATGTTTTTTTTAAAAACAGACTTACATTTTACTGATTTAAAAGAAACCATGATGGTAAAAGGGTCAAGTTTATTATTGTTGTATGAAAATAACATTTTTGTTTTTTGGGGGGGCTGGATGACACTTAAATTGGTGGTGCATTGAACATGAGCACGGTCTTCTAGAATTGATGCTGGTGTATAGTGTATACCACATACCATGGAACATACCACATGTTTTAGCTCCTCACCCTTATGTATCCTATGTAACCTTATGTATATTATCAATCAAGTATATTGGACCCTTTGGTGTGCCTGCAGCTAATTTATTATAGACACATCATGATTTGCATGAAAATGGGCCATGCTGTTTGTTGCATGTCCCAAGATGCATTTATGTTAAACTTTTATGGCTTGCATAATTTCCTTTATCATTTCCAATTTGGACTCAATTGCAGCTGTTTGGGAATAATCTTCAAAGTTCAGTCAAAGGCAATTTGCCACTTAGCCTCCAGTAAGTATGCAGACCCCCTTTTCCAAGGCAGAACCATCTATTACCAGCCTTGCTACACATTACTTTCTTGGGCTTTTGGTCAACCTTCTCTGAGTTTTTTTTTCATTAGTCACACCAAGATCACTTCTCTACTCTGCACTATAACCTTGGGCCAGGGATCCCCAACCTTTTCTACTTGTGAGCAAGTACATAGTTACATAGTTACATAGTTAAATTGGGTTGAAAAAAGACAAAGTCCATCAAGTTCAACCCCTCCAAATGAAAACCCAGCATCCATACACACACCCCTCCCTACTTTTAATTAAAATTCTATATACCCATACCTATATTAACTATAGAGTTTAGTATCACAATAGCCTTTAATATTATGTCTGTCCAAAAAATCATCCAAGCCATTCTTAAAGGCATTAACTGAATCAGCCATCACAACATCACCCGGCAGTGCATTCCACAACCTCACTGTCCTGACTGTGAAGAACCCTCTACGTTGCTTCAAATGAAAGTTCTTTTCTTCTAGTCTAAAGGGGTGGCCTCTGGTACGGTGATCCACTTTATGGGTAAAAAGGTCCCCTGCCATTTGTCTATAATGTCCTCTAATGTACTTGTAAAGTGTAATCATGTCCCCTCGCAAGCGCCTTTTTTCCAGAGAAAACAACCCCAACCTTGACAGTCTACCCTCATAATTTAAGTGTTCCGTCCCTCTAACCAATTTAGTTGCATGTCTCTGCACTCTCTCCAGCTCATTTATATCCCTCTTAAGGACTGGAGTCCAAAACTGAACTGCATACTCCAGATGAGGCCTTACCAGGGACCTATAAAGAGGCATAATTATGTTTTCATCCCTTGAGTTAATGCCCTTCTTTATGCAAGACAGAACTTTATTTGCTTTAGTAGCCACAGAATGACACTGCCCAGAATTAGACAACGTGTTATCTACAAAGACCCCTAGATCCTTTTCATTTAAGGAAACTCCCAACACATTGCCATTTAGTGTATAACTTGCATTTATATTATTTTTGCCAAAGTGCATAACCTTGCATTTATCAACATTGAACCTCATTTTCCAGTTTGCTGCCCAGTTTTCCAGTTTAGACAGATCACTTTGCAAAGTGGCAGCATCCTGCATGGAACCTATAGTTCTGCACAATTCAAATCATCTGCAAAAATAGAAACAGTACTTTCAATGCCCACCTCCAGGTCATTAATAAACAAGTTTAAAAGCAAGGGACCTAGTACAGAGCCCTGCGGTACTCCACTAACAACACTGGTCCAATTAGAAAATGTTCCATTTACCACCACTCTTTGTAGTCTATATTTTAGCCAGTTCTCTATCCAGGTACAAATACTATGTTCCAGGCCAACATTCCTTAATTTAACCAGTAACCTGTTTTGTGGCACTGTATCAAATGCTTTAGCAAAGTCTAAGTAAATCACATCCACTGCCATCCCAGAATCTAGGTCTCTACTTACATTCTCGTAAAAAGAAATTAAGTTAGTCTGGCAAGATCTATTACGCATAAAACCATGCTGGCACAAACTCATAGTATTATGATTTGCTATGAAGTCCAGTATCTTATCCTTTATTAACCCTTCGAAAAGCTTTCCTAATACTGACGTCAGACTAACTGGCCTATAGTTTTGAGGCTGAGAACGGGATCCTTTTTTGAATAGAGGCACCACATTAGCAATTCGCCAGTCTCTCGGCACAATGCCAGATCTCAATGAATCCTGAAAAATTAAGTAAAGAGGTTTGGCAATCACAGAGCTAAGCTCGCTAATTACCCTGGGATGAATACCATCTGGCCCTGGACCTTTGTTAATCTTAACATGTTCAAGTCTCTTTTGAATTTCTTCATGTGTGAACCATGCATCATTAGTTGTATTACTAGAATTGGGAGTGTTAAGAAGGAAACCTTCACTTACTGGTTCTTCATTTGTGTAGACAGATAAAAAATACGAGTTCAGAATCTGCGCTTTTATTTTGTTTTCATCAACCAGCTGACCCCCCTCTGATAGTAAGGGTCCCACCCCTTCCTGCTTCATTTTTTTACTATTGACATATTTAAAAATTGCAATATCCTTTTCTATAGCAATTTTAGCTTGCCTTATAGCTTCTTTGCATGATTTATTGGCCTCCTTGTACCTTATAAATGTTTCGGCTGTACCAGCTAACTTGAAAGCCTTAAAAGCACGTCTTTTCTTACCCACCTCAACACCAACGCTTCTATTGAACCAAAAAGGTTTTGCTTTGCAACGACGTTCCTTGCTTACAAGTGGAATATACTGACAAGTATATTTATTAAGCAGCATTTTAAAGACTTCCCATTTTTGTTCTGTGTTTAACCCTGTGAAAAGCATTTCCCACTTAATATGTTGCAGAGATGCCCTTATACTGTCAAAGTTTGCACGTCTGAAATTTAGTGTTTTAGTTACTCCCTTATAGAGTTGCTTCTGCAACAGAATCTCAAAGGAGACCATGTTATGATCACTATTCCCTAAATGCTCACCCACACAAATGTTAGAGATGAGTTCAGTATTGTTAGTTATTACAAGGTCCAAAAGAGAGTTATTCCTAGTAGGTTCTTGAACGAGCTGGAATAAAAAGTTGTCATTCAGCATATTTACAAACCTACTAGCTTTTTCTGTCTTAGCAACCCCATTACCCCAGTCAATGTCTGGATAATTGAAGTCACCCATAGCAACAACTTGACCCAGCTGTGAAGCCTCTTGTATCTGCAAGAGTAGCTGGGCTTCATACTCGACACTTATACGAGGTGGTTTATAGCATACACCAATGATAATTCTTTTTGATACCTTTTGCCCAGTCGAAATCTCTACCCAGAGTGATTCTACACCCTCACCAGTGCCAGCTATTTTTATTTCTTTAGCGCATGGCTTTAATTCAGGCTTTACATACAAACCCACTCCTCCACCCTTTTTAATCCCTCTGTCCCTCCTAAAAAGGGTGTAACCATTTAAATTCACAATCCAGTCACATGTTTCATCCCACCAGGTCTCAGTGATACCAATTATATCATAATTTTTAGAGCATGCAATTAATTCTAGGTCTCCCATTTTAACTGACAAACTCCGTGCATTTGCCAGCATACAGCGGAGGTTACTACTTTTACTTTTGAAATGTGCATTACTTAGTAGATGTAAAAGGAGTTGGGGAGCAGCACAATCATCAAAAATATTCCTGGAGGTACCAAAAAAGTGCTGTGATTGACCTTTTAGTAGCCTCCATGAAGACTGGCAGTCTAGAAGGGCCTAACAACATGTTAACTTTTTTGCCAGGCTGTTACTTGGATCTCACTGACATACTGCACACTGAATGTAAAATAATAACTTTTTATGATATGCTAATAATTTTTTCCTGAAATTATACAATCCCTTTAGATAACAAAATATT
Organism: Xenopus laevis; assembly: GCF_017654675.1. Lineage (NCBI taxonomy): Eukaryota > Metazoa > Chordata > Amphibia > Anura > Pipidae > Xenopus > Xenopus laevis. Next base: position 31,998,908 of record NC_054377.1, on the reverse strand, counting down.
TTTGTTTTCTAAATGGCAGTAGTCTGATCAAAACAAATTACTGAATGTTTTTTCTTGGCAATATCATGGCTGTAAATTGTAATTTAAAAACTATGTTAGTACACAAGTCCTTTATAAAGTTACATTAAAAACAAAAAAGAAAAGTTTAATATAGATATTAACTAAGCAGAGACCACCTTCCTAAGCAGCACCCCACCAAGTATTAGATACCTAACAAATAAATTGAACATGTGTACATTTATAATTATATAAAAATCCAGATATTCATTAAATATTACACAACAAAAACAGAATGAGGGTATCTTTTAAGGCAGGGATCTCCAAACTTTTGAACCCGTGAGCAACATTCAGAAGTAAAAGGAGTTGGGGAGCAACACTAGCATGGAAAATGTCCTTGGTGTGCCAAAAAAAGTGCTGTGATTGGCTATTTCGTAGCCCCTATGTGGATTGTCAACCTACAGTAAGGGGCAGATTTACTAAGGTCAAGTGAAGAATTCAAATATTTTTTTTGGGTACATTGACCATCGAATTGGTCAAATTCGATCGAATTGAATGATTCGAAGTAAAAATTGTCGACCATTCCATAATCAAAGTACTGTCTCTTCGACTTCATACTTCGCCACTTTAAACCTACCAAGGTGCAATGTTAGCCTATGGGGACCTTCCCCAGCACTTTACTAAGTTTTTGGTCGAATAATAATCCTTTGATCGATCACTTAAAATCGTTCGAATCGTTCGTTTCGAAGGATTTTATTGTTCGAGCGAACTATTTTTATTCGATCGTTCAATCTAAGTATTTGCGCTAAAATCCTTCGAATTCGATAATCGAATTTGAAGGATTTTACTTCAAGGGTCGAATTTGAGGGTTTTTTAACCCTCGAAATTCGACCCTTGATAAATCTGCCCCTAAGTCTCTGTTTGGCAGTACACCTGGTTTTTATGAAACCAAAACTTGCCTACAAGCCTGGAATTCAAATATAAGCTCCTGCTTTGAGGCCACTGGGAGCAACATCCAAGGGGTTGGAGAGAAACATGTTGCTCATGAGATACAGGTTGGGATCACTGTTCTAAGGGAATAATCACATGGATCTTATATTTATATGAAGCCCAACAAGAATACAGATCACTGTATTTTATTTTGTTCAAAAAAGCAACCTAAGATTAACGCAACTCTTAGGGGGTTATTTACTAAACTCCGAATGCAAAAATCATTAAAAATTTGTGATAAAAAAATCATAAATTTTTTTGAATTTACTAAACCCTGAGGATGGAAAAGTACGAATCTGAAAATCTGGCATCTCAGACCTGTCGAGGTTGCATATAAGTCAATGGGAGAAGTCCCAATGATTTTTTGATGTGTGCTGGGTTGCGTGCAATACCCTGAAGTTTTCTGAGTTTTCAGGTGAAAATTCCAAAAAAATCCGGAAATTCAGATTTTTTCCCGCAAAGCAAATTTTCGGGAAAATTTTATAATAAATAAGCGTAAAAACCCGAGTGGATTTGATCGGAGTTTGTAGCAGAAAACATTGAGATAAATTCGGACTTTGATAAATAACCCCCTTAATTTGCAGATTGCAATTTTCCCATTCACAATGTATTAATTAATCCACCTAAAGAATTTTGTATTATAGATGTTTTTGCTCAAACTGACATCCTAACATTATAATTGCTGGCACAGTATAGTGAATGGCAGCTGTAAAAGTAAAAAGTACTGTCATTACATATAAGTTATATCACTTCTATTATCAACATTAGGGATGTAGCGAACTGCCGATTTGGTGTTCGCGAACTCCGTTCGCGAACACCGGCAAAAAATGCGAACGTTCGCGAGCAGTTCGCGAACTTCGAACACCCGCTAAAATCGTTCGATTTGAACGATCGAAGGATTTTCATTCGAATCGAACGATCGAAGCATTCGATCGAATGCTTTTCATTCGATCGAATGCTTTTCATTCGATCGAATGCTTACAATCGTTCGAACGAATGGAAATCGTTCGATTTTTAGCGGTCGAAGGAATTCGAATGGTCGAATGGTCGAACGATTTGTATTCGAATCGAACGCGAACTCAAAATGCGAACGTCGCGCGACGTTCGCGAACATTCGGCGGACGCGAACGGTCGAAGTTCGCGCGAACAAGTTCGCCGGCGAACAGTTCGCTACATCCCTAATCAACATTCATAAAGCCTAATTATACATTGGCAACAAGCTCTAACCTAATTTTAACTTGGGGAGGAATTCTGGTCAAAATATGGGCAAGGTTTGAGGCAGATCAGGAGCTACAGTATGTGGGCATGGTCAGCACAGATCAGGGGTATATTGAGGGGTTTTAAAAGTTGGCAACTATTCAGGCTTATTATGGCGATTATCAGATTAGTATATATCAGATTAGTATATGCAGTCCCAATATAATTCAGCATGGGTTAGGATACTTTCTGGGCCCTCAAGATCCAGGGCATGTTATCTGGATTGTTATTCTTTTTGACACTTTAATGACAAAATTAGTATGCACTCTGTAGTATAATAAAATACTTTATGATACAAATGTGATTTCAACTCTAGAAAGTCCTCTTTCTTTCTGTCTTAGAAGTGCCAGAAACTCTTTGATAGCCCAAATGTTTTTTTAAGACCTAACACATTTTCTTGCAGCATAGCATTCATCTGTTCAAACAGATCCACATATGGAAAACAATATATTTTCAGCTTTCTTCTTTTATCGTTCAGTTCAGTTTCATCTCAGTGGAGGTGTACCAGATATGATACATGTCAAACTGTAAAAATGACATTCTTGATTGTGCTAATTACGTTCCTAATTTTCTCAAGCAGCTAAGCGTTAAATATATTTAACACCTGAAAACAAAACCACTATATAATCTACATTATCCTTAAAGGATCTGAAAAGCATGTCCACTTTAATCAAAACTAATATTTGATACCAAATTCCTTATAAGAATGTTATGAATAGTAAATAGTTGAATATTGCAGACAACATGCCCCAGTCTTTTGGCTAGTCTTTGGTAAAAATACATACATACATTATATTCCAGAAAACATGTATGTGCAGTATGTATTTACATTATTTGTACATCTCTAAAAGCGTATAGTTCATACTCTATGGGTCTCATTTACAAAGTGCAGGGAATAGTACAAAGTGCAAACCATGGGTACAAACTGCACCACTGGCACAGACAGGTCTTTGTGCTCAAAAATGAACCTGAGCTCCCACTATGAGTCGTGTTCGGCACTGCTGTATTCATGCGGGGTGGGCTGGGGAAAGCAAGTAGGACTTGTTTAGAGCACTGGTGAGTGCAAAGTGCTAAGGCTGCCTTGTGCCTTCCTGTGCTGCAATCTGTACCTTGAGCTAGATTTTTAATCTGGCGTTAGATGCACCCACACAAGGCCAGATCCAAGTGCTTGGTAAATAGGCGCTAATTGCAAGTTAAGGCACACACATGATTTATGTATATTGTTACATGTGCAATTCTGTGCACATAATCCAGTATGTGCATTCCAACACGATGGACTGCAACAGTCATGTCTTATCAGTCATGTTTACCTTCAATAATTGGTGAATGAAGCATCTTCCAGAAATGGGTTTTGATCACTAAATTGGTTTGGCCTGATTCACATATACAATACATGTCATTGGGACTCTTGGGCTACACAGGTTTTCTGGTTTTGATGATTAGTTTGATGATTAGTGATGGGAAAATGGCGAAATTTAGCCGAAATGCATTGAAGTCTATGGGCGATTAATTTTTTTTGACGCGCAAGGAAGCAAGAATTTTTTTCACTCATTGGAGTATATGGGCGTAATTTTCGCGGCTAAACTTGGTGAAAAATTTTGCTCAGCACTACTCGAATGATCGATATCTGCTAATATACCACCAGAGTTAATCACTGATTAGCTCTGATATTATATTAGCAATCATTAGAATAGTGTAGTAGGTGCAGTTTATTGAACTTTAATTATTATGTGCAGTGATATTTGAGACAAATTGAATTTTTTGCATTTTTTAAAATGATTTAACTCTTTGTTCAGCAATGCTCCAAGTTTGTATTTCTGCAGCTATCTGGTTGCTAGGGTCCAGTTTATCCTAGCAACCAGGCAGTGGCTCGAATGAGAGATTGGAAGATGAATAGGAGAGTGCCTAAACAGAACTATTATGAATACAAAGTAACAGCTGTAAAATTAAAGCATCACTTAGCAATGTTTTTTGGCCCCCCATTTCAAAGCAGGAAATAAGCAGACTAAGCGGCAAATTCACTAAGACCCGAAGTTGCGTCAGCTTTGCCACACTTCGCCACACTTCGCCAGGCGCAGTTTCACCAGCGTTACGAAAATTCACTAAAATGTGAAGTTGTGCTCAGGGAGGCGAATGGTAGCGAAGTTGCACTACCGTTACTTCAGGCAAAGCAAAGTTACGCTAGCGATGCCTAATTTGCATTAGGCGCAAAGTTAAAATATAATGGACGTATATGTTGCAGCAAATGCATTACACTACACAAGCCCAAGAAACCTTTAAAAAATAAAATAAAGGTGTTCTATTGCCCTACACATGTGCCCACTGTATTGTTGAGTTGCCATATGTTAGGAAATGTAGGGTGGAAGGAGGGTACCCCCAAATAATTTTTCAATCTTTTTCAGCCTATCACCCTTAAAAAAGTAAAAGACGCCAGCGTTTTTTGGAAGCAAGTCCTATCTACTCTATTGCACTTCGCCTGGTCTGAGGTGGCGAAGGCAAGTCTGGCGCAAGAGGTAACGTTCACTAAAATGCGCAAGTTAGGGAATTAGCGTAGTTACGTCCCTTGGCCATAGCACAACTTCGCCTGGCGTAAGGGTGCGAAGTAGCGCTAGAGTAGGTCCACTTCGCTAGTGAATTTACGCCAGCACCGTTAGTAAATTGGCAAGGTAACAAAATGACGTCACGCTGGCAAATTTGCGATAGCGTTAGCCGCTTAGTAAATTTGCCCCTAAGAAGGCAAATGATTCAAAAAATGAAGACCAAGTGAAGCTGCTAAGAATGGAACGTTCTATAACATACAAAAAATTAACCTAACCTCCTAAACAGGGCTTATTTGAGAGTCCTACTTGTATTGTATATGAATATATATATATATATATATATATATATATATATATATATATATATATATATATATATATATATATATATATATATATATATAGATATAGATATTATATATGTGTATATTTATATATATATATATATATATATTATATATGTGTATATTTATATATATATATATATATATATATATATATATATATATATATATATATATATATGAATATTATATATGAATATTATATATTCAATTCTATTTACGTAACACAGAGGTCACAAGACTCTTGCTGAAATACTATTTTTATACTAAATTATCATATAAACCACAATATTGTCTTCCATTATTTTCATATTTGTCCAGACATAAAATATGGAATATTTTGAAATCACAGCAGAACCAAGAAAAAGACAACAAATGCTAGTAACTGATCTTTGTTTATTATGACTTGTATGAAGAGAAAATTTATGATAAACATATAGAAATTTAGCTTGGTGAAAGAAGAACTTGTCTGCTGCAACTAAGAAAAAGGGATTTTGTTTCTTTTCTTCCACAAAGGACAATGAAGATTCTATTTAAATTCTAGATTCATTGCCTAGGTTATCTTACTAGACAGAAATGAAAAAAATATCAAACAATAGATAGGCTTTCAGCAAAGGATATGATTTAGGAAATAAAATATACACCACAATTAAAGCCTACTGTTCTTGCTTTTTTTAAATCTTTACCTTTATATTACTGTTTCAGCATATGTAATTTCCTGTCATGATTGTAAGACACTGATATGCAAAAATATATTGCCTTCTCTTTTGTGAATCTAAAAGTGTCAGCTTTTGCACAATTGTAAGTCATTCCTCATTCTGGGAAACATATTTACTGTTTGTCTCATAGATTATATTTTTGTATTTGCCAAGGTACTTTGCAAATGATATGTTCAGGGAACGTAATGCTCTTCCTACCATTATTACATTTGCTTCAAGTGGCACTGACTCAGAGAAGACCTTTTGTGATCTGATATTAAACGTCATATTTGTATACCTACTGACAGGAATACTGTAGTACACAGAACTAGCTGCCCTCCATCGTCTTGCTCAGAAGTATACCCACTTCTCAGATGGTCAGGAATAATACTGCTGGAAATTAATTACTCCAACAGAGAGATGTGTGTTTAGGCAATTTAGGCAATTCAGAGCAGAAATTTACACAGGTCAGGGTGATTGCTAGAGAAATTAATACTGTATGATAGTCCTGCATTTGGTCAGGTACCCACAGGTTTCCATAGAAAAGCAGGCATTTTGCAGGTATGGGTAGGATTTCTGGATAGCTACGGGCCAGTTAATGTCACTTGCCTCCAAACTGTCTACTCTGACCACAAAGCTGTTGCTGTGTTCACGTAAGTTAACTCCTAAATCTGCTGCTAGTGAAATTTTAATGTTGCTGCAGACAGCTAAAATCTGATTTGTGATAGTAAACTATAAAAAAATGTAAAAATGAAGTTTGGGAAAAAACATATCGATTTGATTCTTAAACTGGACTCTGCACTCGCATTTGTAAATAACCCTTATTTATTTTTGTAACTCCTGTGCATTGTAAGCCCTGTGAATCCAGATCCTTCATCTGTAAAGTCTGTGTTTGATGCTACACCCAGCTCACCTACCCATCAGAAACACGAGTTACTGCTTTGTAATACTCTTAAGTATTATAAATATATCATACAGTATTCCCTGGTTACCCACTGGAGAGAATACAGATTTTATGCAATGCTTTCTAAGGAACTGTTGCATCACTCCAAAATAGATGACTTCTTACCCCAGAGAAACAAAAAAAAAGCTGTGTTCACACTCACCATGAAGATTTGCCAAAAGAAGTTGAAGCTTCGGGATAAAAGTAGTTTAATACTGCTGGGCGGGTTTCCAGTGCATAGTTAAACATCTGCTTCTTAATGAGTCCTTAAATGAGAAAATAATCTTTTTACCACTAGGAACATTTTTCTAATCAAAATTCATTTTATATAAATTGTGTACTGTAAAGCCAAAAAGTCCCTCTCAGAAGCATAACAGATACATTGCACTCCCTGCCCCCACCACGCGCACCAGCCAGCTGTGCCAGCTTTCTGTACATTACACTAAAGTATTGCTCATGTCCTTGGGGTTCCCTCACAAATGATGCAAGTGACCAAAATAGTACCAGCCAGTGTGAAAATACACACAGCACTACCTTTCTAAATAAGCCCCACAAATACGTAAGTTTTCATATATTTTTAAGGACAGAATTAATTAAATAATGTAGACTGAAAACAAAACTATAAACTGAGTTTAAATGGCGAATTTATTAAGCGGTGTTTTATTTTACGCCATGTGAATCACAGATTTTCTGACGTTATTTTACACTGCTTCAGACCTTTGTAAGTAAGTTCCGGCGGAAGTTGCTCAAAAGAAAAAGCGCACTTTTTACACTGTTTTTTTATACTGCAATGTACTGCAATGTCTGCTGATGGCAAATTATTCTGCTGTTTTTTACACCACATTATAAATATGCCCCTAAATGTGTCTCATCACATTACAAGTTTCTAAATTCAGGGACATTCAGAGTTCATAATTTATGGGTATAACTATAGCTGGGTCTTTCCACTGGAAGTGATTATTTTGTAAAGATACAGTATTTAAATAATCTAAGAAATTAAGTTCTTTCTGCACAAGGAAAGACAGAAGCTGCCAGTTATGAGAAATCCCAGTAGCACTAAGCGTTCTGTCTGCCACTGCAAAGAAGTAGAGGGAGCAATATATTCAGATTAATGCCAAAGTTGGCACCCTCACGGAAGCAGTAAATGGTATAAATTAAGGGGTGTCAGTTTGTTTTTGCTGTTAGGGACCCCAATTCACCAAATGTGTAAGTAGCACTCAAATGACAAGAACTATTTTTATGATGTATGTTTACTTTACTTTGTAGTCTGAGGTGGACAATTCTTTTACCGAATAAACTCCATTTATAGTAAACTAGGGATGCACCAAATCCACAATTTTAGATTCGGCAAAATCCAGATTCCTTTGTGAATAATTTAGACAAATACCGAACCTAATCCGAACCCCAAAGAAGGCCCAAAAAAGAACTGCATGCATAGTGCACAGCTAAAAAATGTTTACTTCCTTGTTTGTGTGAAGAAAAGTCATGTGATTTTAAGGATTCGGTTCAGCCAGGCACTTGGATTTGGTCGAATCCAAATCCTGATAATAAAGGCCGAATCCTGGATTCGATGATCCCTAATTTAAACAGAATAAACTACCTGCTGTGGAACCCACAAGCTTTCTTGCACATGTTGATGTCTAAGATTTTAGTCAACTGTATGTATTGCAGATATTATGGTCTCTCATAAATAATTAGAATATCAGGCAAAGTCAGCATCGGACTGGGGGACCTACTGGGCCTGCATCCTCAAGGCCCCCCCCCCCGTTGAAAAGTCCTCTCTGCACTACCCCCCCCCCAGCGCACACGCACGCATGCGCTTACCTCATCTCAGTGCGACTGGGTTCAGGGAGGGAGTGCAGGGAGAGGGCATGCAGGGAGCGCATCTGGGTCGGCGGGGCCCAAAAGAGCTGGGGCCCACTGGGTTTTTTTCCCGGTGTCCTGCTGGCCCAGTCCGACCCTGGACAAAGTTAATGTTACCATGACTCCTATTCAAAAAAAATGCAAAACTGTGCTGAAGGGGAATTAAAGATTTTTCTTATAATATTTTCCATGTACAGCAGCTCTATGTTTGTATGTCACAGCCATATTTCATGTGCTGACTTGTCTGTTAAGAGCTCTAACTAAATAGGTGTTTGAGTGCCTTTGTATCCTGTCATCAGAAAACATGTTTTTTTCAAAACGCATCAGTTAATAGTGCTAATCCAGCATACTTCTGCACTGAAATCCATTTCTCAAAAGAGCAAAGAGATTTTTTTATATTCAATTTTGAAATCTGACATGGGGCTAGACATTTTGTCAATTTCCCAGCTGCTCCTGGTCATGTGACTTGTGCCTGCACTTTAGGAGAGAAATGCTTTCTGGCAGGCTGCTGTTTTTCCTTCTCAATGTAACCGAATGTGTCTCAGTGGGACATGGGGTTTTTACTATTGAGTGTTGTTCTTAGATCTACCAGTCAGTTATTATCTTGTGTTAGGGAGCTGCTATCTGGTTACCTTCCCATTGTTCTTTTGTTTGGCTGCTGGGGGGGGGAAGGAGGGGGGTGATATCACTCCAACTTGCAGTACAGCAGTAAAGAGTGATTGAAGTTTATCAGAGCACAAGTCACATGACTTGGGGCAGCTGGAAATTGACAATATGTCTAGCCCCATGTCAGATTTCAAAATTGAATATAAAAAAATCTGTTTGCTCTTTTGAGAAATGGATTTCACTGCAGCATTCTGCTGGAGCAGCACTATTAATTGATTCATTTTGACAGTATCCCTTTAAGACTGTTGGATAAACCAAAATTATACATTATAATTTATAGTTGATAGGATACCTACATTTAATTCAGTGGATTTTCCTATTCTGGAGATGTACCAAATTATATATGGCTAAGCATGGCTTTGTATTGCCTTTTTTTGCTTTAAAATTAAATTCATATCTTTACCTTCGCAGTGAAGTATTAGATTATCTCAAATAATATATAACAGGACCCAAGATACATATTAAGCAGGAAAGTTTATACCTTTTCCTATACGTATTTGTCCTACCCTCTTCCAGGTGGTGCTGTAGATTACTGTATAAAACTGATATGAGTTATCCACTAGATATCTCTAAAAAGTATATAATGCAATCAATTCAGTACCCATTGACAGATGTGTCTGCCTGTTGTGTAGTTATAAAATGCCCTCTTGGGATAATACAGCCAAATTTAAGATCTGAGTTTCAGGCTCTCTCTCTCTCTACATAAAAGATCATTTTAATAGTCTGTGTTGGTGTTTTATTTATAAAACACCAACATATTCCTCAATCATACAGATTACATAAAAATACTAATCGATAATACTAATCGACCCTGCTCATTAAATTGTCCAGTCATTTAAAGGCTGTATTGTGCTGTAAATAGCAAATCTGTCAAGTGTCATTACATTCCTTCATGATGATGCTTTGTTATGGGGGTTTCATAATTCAAATCGATAGGCGTGAATGTCATGTTAATTGCTAGCAACATGGCTTTGCCTCTTTTATAATAGCTAAAAGGTGTGATTGTGACCATTTTGTGACATCACACATGTATTTAGCCAAAAATTATGCAGACTGATGCTAGGGCATTGACCAGTTTGAGCTCCATATAGGGTCTGTTGGGATTTAAGTTGACAAAATTAAACGACTGAATTGAATTTAATACAACAATAAATCTGTTTTGCGGGGCTGACAGCTAGAGAACTTCTTTGGTGCTGCAATGTTAAAGAACGTGAGCTGTCACATTTTATGATATAGCTCAAAATATAACATATCATAGAATATAGAGGTATAATCAATCAGGGATCTCTGTGGTGTACCCTATACCATTAACAAGTAATGGCAAGGTGAGATTCATCTGAGAAAAGATATTAAATTATGTCATAAATTCAGAAAGTTGAATATGACTTTAACATTTTTCAAATTGGTTGTGTCCCTCGCCAGTATGCAATGTACAGGTATGAGACCTGTTATCCAGAATGCTCGGGCCCTGGGGTTTCCCAGATAACAGATCTTTCCGTAATTTGTATCTTCATACATTATGTCATCATGTAAACATTAAATAAACCCATTAGGCAGGTTTTGCTTTAATTAATTATCTCTTAATTTGAGTCAAGTACAAGGTACTGTTTTATAATTACACAGAAAAAGGAAATAATTTAAAAAAATTTGGCTTATTTGAAAAAACTGGACTTTCCATAATTTTGAGCTTTCAGGATAACAGGGTTCCGGATAAAGGATCCCATACCTTGAACAAATAATTGGTCATTTTATTTAGCACCAATAACTGTGAATCAAATAAAAACTGCCATGAAAATATAAGTTCATGAAAATTCACAACCTAAGGCAAGTAAGTAATAAGTTATAAGTAGTAATATTATAGTACTTACTGCAGACCTGACCTAACCTGCTAACTTTAAAGAAAAACATTGCAGGTCTCTATAAATAATATCATGTAAAACATAGTTACGTAAAATATTTATTTGGATAATCCCATATAGAAGGACTACAATTTTATGTACAGAAATGTTACCTCTGGCTTGTATAAAGCACTGTGCGCTTACACACAAACCAAAGGCACACATACATGCGAGTTAACATCAGTTAATGAATCAAGAAAGCAGTGTTTTATATTCCCACAATTTTTCCTGTTAGTTAGAACCTGCATTGGTCCCTGCCAGCTAATCAAGGCTCTGAAGGTTAGAGATGTAAAAGATCAATATTTAATGATATATATATATATATATATATATATATATATATATAGATATATATATATATATATATATATATATATATATATATATATATATATACTTAGTCCCTTTGTAAAATGTATAATTAAGCAATTGAATTCTTAATGAATCAGATGAAAATTTAGCATAGGACTGGCCAGATATGGGATCTCTGTAAACGTGGAGCGCTCACCTTGCTGTTTCACACTTCTTGTAGTGTCAGGTGCTGTAACTGGAGGACCCACTCCTGTCACTGGGTCATAATAACATGTAGAAAGGAACCAGCAGCACACTGTGTTCAAGTTGCAAAAAGTGTACCAAAATTTATTAAGCCCACATCATACAATTAGGCAACGTTTCGGGCCTAGGCCCGAAACGTTGCCTAATTGTATGATGTGGGCTTAATAAATTTTGGTACACTTTTTGCAACTTGAACACAGTGTGCTGCTGGTTCCTTTCTACATGGCCAGATATGGGATGACTTTGACTTAGTTGTCTTAAATATATTGCAATATATGGACAAACAATCCCTGTTTTGTTTAAAGGGTAAGGCATTTATAGTAGCAGTATGCAGAAAATGTCAATGTCTTAAATATATTGATAATGGGTTGAGTGCAGAGGAGCTCTTGCATTTGTGTATATATATATATATATATATATATATATATATATATATATATATATATACTGTATATATATATATATATATTTATATAAAATGCCAATTTTATAAGATTAGTTAATAGGTCACTTTAGGATATAGGTTACTTAAAGAATTCATTCAGAAAATATTGTCTTTTTGAGCAGTACTTCACCCAAAATTGGATCTTTTTGGATAAAAAAAATATAATGTAGGCATTTCAATTTACATTCATCAAAGATTTTTGATTCTTATAGATTTGTAATTCCTATAGAAAGCAGTATTTAAGCCTTTCTGTTCTTTGGGTCGGACTCTTAAAACAATGTATTAGGCGTCAGTTCTCTAGGTCTTGTAATCGTTTTTTATCAGCTTGCAACACTGTTTAGGAGTCAGACCTAGGAGAATAGAGATTGTAAACAGTGATAAATATATTGCTTTTAATAGCTATTTCAGTTTTAAATTATTTTTAATATATTAGTAAGTTGCTTAGGATGACATTTTTTCTTTCATTATGCAAAAACCTGTTTTTGAATCACAGCTGCCTTACCTTCACCGCAGTTGTTATCCTGAAGGTGAAAAGCATTATTCAGACTATTGGAATACAATAAATACATACTGTAGCAAGGAAATTATCAGAATCAGATGGATTGCAAATATATTCAGCTTTTCATTAATAGTATGGATGTAGGATGTGCAGGGTGCAGCAAGGCCCACTAATACACTTTTTAACATTAAAACCTGCAGTTTACATTCCAAAGGAAGGGCTCAGGATATATGATAAGACAGACCCATAACCAATATAAATCTACACGACACATAATACATTGAAAATGCAGAGCCATTTTGGTCTCGGATTTACTGGTCCATCATTGTGACGAACACTGCAGTATCTCATCTTTACTGAATATGTGCAGCCTTTGCTGTGCTTCACACAAGCAGCACAGGAGAATCAAGAATATATTAATAATTGCAACAAACTGTAAATGCTATGGCAGCACCAATATGTACACTGCCCCCAAATGCTTTGTAAATACTATTGAAAGAATAAATGACTACAAACCTTGGAAAGCACTGCAGATGCTATGAGCCTTTTTTTTTACTCAATGTATTGTCTGGATACTTGATCACATGACTGTAAAAATCACACACTGCAGGCTCGCAGAGCGTACAAAATAAACGAGCCAAGTGAAATTGGTACTAACACAAAGCATTAAGAACGGCATAAATCTTAGGTACAGGAGGTGAGGTATGAAAAGATTATCTGGGAGAAAATAGAGTGGGCGGCTAGAAGGGAGTGAGATAGGGAGAGGGAGTGAGAATGGTGGTATGATGGGGGAAGGGTAGCACAAAAGACACTATAGATGCGCTGAGCAGAGAAAAGTAGAGGGAAATCAAACTGAATACTGAGTAAATAGAGACTCATATGCAGGAAAGAGATTTTAGTGTGATAAATGTAAAAAAAAACTCACACAAAATCGAGGCATACAGATACAGTAATAATAGCTAGACGTGATATGCACACAGCACATATCTCTATTCATTTTTTTACAGGCATTGCTGTTTATAAAGTGCAACACAATCAATGGACTTTTGCCATATCCAATGAGATGGTTATTTATCCACCCCCATCTTATAACAAAGCATACAGCTAAACAATGATAGGTAAGAGAAGATTGTGTTTGTACCTTGTCCTACTTGATGTCATAGGAACAGAATAGCTCTCCATGTCCTATCACAGTGACACAGAAACAGTTAGAGACTCATTAGCCAGTCCCTTACTAACAGTAACAACATGGATTTAATGGATTGTCTCCAAAAACAGTGGTAACAAATTAAAACAGGATATGGCAGAATATCAACTGACCTCTTTAGTCTGCCCAGTTTGTGACCTGATTTAAATAATATTCCATATCTTTATTTTATTTTCACCCTGTCCCTAAGTCGGCCTCCAGCACAATACCAAACTGTACCTGGTATAGATTTACTGGAATTGGATCATAAAAAACATAGTCTTTTCTCTTTTTTTTGTCTTTTTTATTCAACTAATGTCAAGTTGTTTTTTTACTTTTTAGTTCAAGCTGTAAATGAAAAAAAAAACTAGTGTTAACAATAACCTACATATTATTTGGGGGTACCGCTGGACCCTTATCTTGTAAAGTTGACTCTTTAGCACGTGGGTAAGGTTCCTCAGTTTTATAATCTGTACAATTTAATAGACAATAGGAACCACCTGTGATGTAGGCATCCTGGCATGCTGACAACAGTCTGTCTCACTAACAGGGAAGCTATTCTTGAATTCTTGTAGGTACTGGCTTAAAAGTGTGCTGCAGGGCCCATTGGTTGCAATGCTCTATTTAAAATGTGGCTCCAAAACCCCTTTTTAAACCTGTGTCTTCCATTTTTCTGCACCCATGCTGGTGTCTGGATATAGGAGGAAGCCCCTCAGGAGGGATCAGGATCGTGGTATCCAGGGATTCAGCAGAAGGGGTAATAAAATTCAGGCAACAGGTCAAAAGGCAGGCAGAATATAAACAGAGTCCAAAGTCCAGGCAGGGGGTCAACAACAAGAGATCAATCAATAGAATACTCAGGGATAACAGCAACAGGGAACCCAGGAATCTAATCAGGAACAAGATCCTATTTTCGGGCGCCATCTTGGCGCCTCAGGCGTCCTTTTAAAGGGGTTTTTTGGCGCCCTTGCGTCGGCGTCAGCACGTCTGCGACCGACGCGCTGCGCCTGCGTCCGTCGCGCCGTTGTGACGTTTTCGCGCCTGCGCACTTGCACGCAGGCGTCTCTGCGCCGGCGCCGCTACCCACGTGGCGGCCATGGGCGCCGCCATTTTGGGAGCGGCGTCGGAAGGAATAGCTGCGCCGCCCGGAGCTCCTGGTCCTGCTCCGGGCGGCGATCGTGACAGTACCCCCCCCCTCACAGGGGGCCTCTGGACCACCGGGACAAGGCTTCTGGGGAAACTTGGCGTGAAAATCCCTCATCAGACGAGGAGCGTGAACATCACGGTGTCCTTCCCAGGAGCATTCTTCAGGACCAAAGCCCCTCCACTGAATGAGGTACTGAAGGGACCCTCTGGAGATCCTGGAGTCTAAGGTTTTCTCCACCTCGTACTCGAGTTGACCCTCCACAGAGATGGCAGGAGGAGGAGATTGACCGCCAGAGAACCGGTTGGTGATGGCGGGTTTCACCAGAGACACGTGGAACACGTTGGGGATTCTCATCTCTGGTGGAAGCTGAAGTCTGACAGCCACAGGGTTGATTATCTCCAAGATGGGAAATGGACCCACGAATTTTGGACCCAACTTGGGAGATGGTATCTTCAACCGGATATTCCTGGAAGAGAGCCAGACATTATCACCCACCTTGTAGGGAGGAGAGGATCTTCGACGACGATCCGCGAAAGTCTTATGAACAAGAGCGCTCTTCTCTAGGTTCAATTTGGTAGCAGCCCAAATAGCAGACATATGGGCTGCGGAATCGTCAGCAGCCGGGACGTCAGATAGTACAAAGTCTTGGGGAAAAGCTTGAGGATGCTGCCCATACACCGACATGAACGGAGATCTTCCTGTAGAGGAATGACAAGCATTATTATGAGCGAATTCCGCCCATGGGAGGAGATCAGACCAGTCATCCTGGCAGAGGGATACGTGGTTCCTCAGGAACTGTTCCAGGGCTTGGTTGACACGTTCAGCTGCCCCATTCGTCTGCGGATGGTATGCAGATGAAAACTGAAGAACAATTCCCAGGTCCTTGCATAGGGAACGCCAGAATTTGGCAGTAAACTGGGTGCCTCTATCGGAGACGATCTCCACTGGGAAACCATGCAGGCGGAAGATGTACTGGATAAATAACTGGGACAACTCCACCGCAGAGGGCAACTTCTTCAAAGGGATGAAATGGGCCATTTTGGAGAATCGATCAATGACAACCCAGATCACAGTGTTCCCACAAGAGGGAGGAAGTTCGACAATGAAGTCCATGGACAGGTGGGTCCAGGGACGGGAAGGAACCGGCAAAGGCTGTAGTAACCCACTGGGGCGAGAGTGGCTTGACTTAGATGTGGCACAAACATTACAAGCAGCAACAAAGTCCTTCACATCTTTGCGGATATCAGGCCACCAAACCAGGCGTTGTAAGAGTTCAAGAGTCTTAGCTGGGCCAGGGTGTCCGGCTTGCCTGGAGCAATGGGTCTGTTGCAGGATAGGCAGACGCAGCTCAGGAGGAACAAATGCCATTCCAATGGGTGTATCAGAAGGAGCAGAAGACTGACCAGCCAGGATTTGGTCGGCAAACTGTGGATACAGGGAGGCAATAATCTTGATTGGAGGAATGATTGGCTCTTGTCTCTCAGGAGAGCGGTCCACCGGAGTGAAGCTACGAGACAAGGCATCGGCCTTCTGATTCTTGGAGCCTGGGCGATAAGACAAGATAAAATTAAATCGAGAGAAGAAGAGAGCCCACCTTGCTTGTCTGGGGTTTAGCCTCTTGAGGGACTGGATGAACT
Organism: Xenopus laevis; assembly: GCF_017654675.1. Classification (NCBI taxonomy): domain Eukaryota; kingdom Metazoa; phylum Chordata; class Amphibia; order Anura; family Pipidae; genus Xenopus; species Xenopus laevis. The sequence continues at coordinate 31,982,243 of NC_054377.1, read as the reverse complement.
CGAGATTCTTATGATCGGTGTAGATCTGAACAGGAATCAGAGAACCCTCCAGGAGGTGACGCCACTCTTCAAGGGCAAGTTTGACAGCCAAGAGTTCTCGGTTCCCGACATCGTAGTTCTGCTCTGCGGACGAGAACTTCTTGGAAAAATAAGCACAGGGATGCAACTTCCCATCAGCGGGGTGTCTCTGGGACAGGATGGCTCCAGCTCCGACTTCAGAAGCATCAACTTCGATGCAGAAGGGTAGTTCAGGATTGGGGTGTCGGAGGACAGAAGCGGACGTGAAGGCCTCTTTCAAGGACTGAAAAGCTTCAATGGCAGATGGAGGCCACAAGCTGGGTTTACCCCCTTTCCGGATGAGGGCCAGGATAGGTGCAATGTGGGAAGAGAACCCCCGGATGAACTGCCGATAATAGTTAGCAAATCCGATAAATCTCTGGATTGCCTTGGTACTCAGCGGGATAGGCCACTCCTGGATGGCAGACACTTTCACGGGATCCATCTCAAATCCCTCAGGAGAGATAATGTATCCTAGGAAGGGGATCTTGGACACTTCGAAGACGCACTTCTCCAACTTGGCGAAGAGAGAGTTCTTCCTCAGACGAGAGAGTACCTCCTTCACCTGGGAGCGATGGCTTTCTAGGTCTTTAGAAAAGATCAGGATGTCGTCCAGGTACACGACTACGAACCTTCCTAGGAGATCCCGGAACACATCGTTAACAAACTCCTGGAAGACGGCAGGGGCATTGCAAAGGCCGAAGGGCATAACGAGATATTCATAGTGCCCGTCACGAGTGTTGAAAGCCGTCTTCCATTCATCACCCTCACGGATGCGAATGAGGTTGTACGCCCCCCGGAGATCCAACTTAGAGAATATCTTCGCCCCCTTCAGCTGGTCGAAGAGCTCTACGATCAAGGGCAGAGGGTACCTGTTTTTTACAGTGATTTTATTCAGGCCCCGGTAATCTATACATGGCCGAAGACCTCCGTCCTTCTTCTCCACGAAGAAGAACCCAGCCCCTGCAGGAGAGGTAGAAGGGCGGATAAACCCCCGCTGGAGATTTTCTTGGATGTATTCCTTCATTGCGGTAGTCTCAGCAGGAGAGAGAGGGTAAGTGCGGCCTCTGGGGGGCATGGCTCCTGGCAGGAGTTCGACAGGACAGTCGTAGGAGCGATGTGGAGGAAGGAATTCCGCAGACTTCTTACAGAACACATCGGAGAATTCCTTATAACAGGAGGGAAGAGACTTTAACTCGGTTGAGGAGATAGTTACCTTCTTGAGGGGTTTAGCAGGAAGGCAATGCTGTAAGCAGAATGGGCTCCAACGAGAAACCTGCCCTGTGGACCAGTCTATGGTGGGATTGTGCAGGCGCAGCCAGGGGAGACCCAAAACAACTGGAACAGCGGGACAAGAGATAATAAGGAACGAAAGTCTCTCTTTATGCAGGGCCCCAACCTGCACAGGTAGTTCGCCAGTGGTCATCGTGAGTACAGACTCCAGGGGTTTATCATCTATGGCGACGATCCGCATAGGAGAATGCAAAGGAAATAAGGGAATTCCCATGTACTTAGCAAAGAGAGCGTCCATGAAGTTACCCCCGGCTTCGGAATCGATGAAAGCATTCCCGAAGATGGTTTTATCAGTCAGACGAATCTGGAAGGGAAGGAGAAACCTGTGTGAGTTTTCTTGGGTCTTCTCCTGAAACCAATCTCGAGACTTTTGAGTAGTGCCCCCTACATGAGTTACCATAGACATACTTCGGGGTACAAAACTCTTAGCCTTTGCAGGACAGGCATTGGCAAAGTGGGAATGTCCGCCACAATACAGACACAGGCCTGACATCCGTCTGCGGAGTCTTTCTTGTTCAGTGAGGCGAGTTCTTCCCACTTGCATGGGTTCCTCCTGGAGAGAAATGGATGCTTGGGCAGGCGGAGTGACAGGAGCCTGCAGGAGAGGCCTCTGGAAGCGGGGTGCCAACAAGGGTTGAAACTTCCTGACACGATCTCTCAGGGTTTGATGCTCTCTCAGAAGAGTGTCCACCTTAACAGCCAAGGCGATAAGGTCCTCAACTTGCGTGGGTAATTCCCGGGAGACCAGGTCATCTTTGATGCGGAGGGAGAGACCATTATAAAATGCAGTATGGTATGCGTCGTTGTTCCAACGAGTCTCAGCAGCAAGTGTACGGAATTCAATAGCATACTCCGCTACACTGCGACTCCCTTGGCGGATTTGGAACAGACGGGAAGCAGCGGATGTCACCCGGCCGGGAGCATCGAAAACGATCCGAAATTCTTTAAGGAATGCTTCCGCGTCATCCATCAGTGGGGACTGCTTCTCCCAGTGTGGAGATGCCCACTCGAGAGCTTTCCCTGCCAGACGAGTAATCACAAACCCCACCTTGGCACGTTCAGAGTCAAATTCAGTGGGGTGTAGGGCAAATCGAATCTGGCACTGATTCACGAATCCTCGACAGGCTTGAGGATCGCCATCGTAGAGAGGCGGAGCAGGAATATGTGGACCAGAGGTGGAGGGCTGGGTAGCCTTGGCAGCAGCCGCTTGCGGAGGAGGTGCCCCACGTAATTCTGCCGGGCTTCATACGCCTCCATGCGGGAATGCAGGCCCCGAAAGGCCCTGCCGAAATCTGGCTGAGCTTCCTCAGAGGAATCCATGGCCCGAAAATAATGTCAGGGAACCGGGAGTTCCCTCTGGGGAGTTGTCCGGATATAGGAGGAAGCCCCTCAGGAGGGATCAGGATCGTGGTATCCAGGGATTCAGCAGAAGGGGTAATAAAGTTCAGGCAACAGGTCAAAAGGCAGGCAGAATATAAACAGAGTCCAAAGTCCAGGCAGGGGGTCAACAACAAGAGATCAATCAATAGAATACTCAGGGATAACAGCAACAGGGAACCCAGGAATCTAATCAGGAACAAGATCCTATTTTCGGGCGCCATCATGGCGCCTCAGGCGTCCTTTTAAAGGGGTTTTTTGGCGCCCTTGCGTCGGCGTCAGCACGTCTGCGACCGACGCGCTGCGCCTGCGTCCGTCGCGCCGTTGTGACGTTTTCGCGCCTGCGCACTTGCGCGCCGGCGTCTCTGCGCCGGCGCCGCTACCCATGTGGCGGCCATGGGCGCCGCCATTTTGGGAGCGGCGTCGGAAGGAATAGCTGCGCCGCCCGGAGCTCCTGGTCCTGCTCCGGGCGGCGATCGTGACAAGATTAATACATAGTAGAATAGTTCAAAGTTAGGTTGAAAAAAGACACATGTCCATCAAGTTCAACATTTTAACTCTATTTTAGCCTGCCTAACTGCTAGTTGATCCAGAGGAAGGCAAAAAAAAAAAAAACTTTCGAAGCCTCTCCAATTTGCATCCTTTCTTACTCCAAGATGGCAATCGGACTAGTCCCTGGATCAAATTGTACTATGAGCTCCATAGTCCTGTAATCCCTCACTTGCTAAAAAGCCATCCAACCCCTTCTTAAAGCTATTGTGTCCCACTGTACAACTGATTCAGGGAAAGAATTCCACCCTAGATGATTTTTTCTTTGCTATATATAAGGGTATATGTGTTTGAATATTTGAATTAAGGGCTGTAAGAAGCTGACTTGCTCCTGGCTACATTAGCATTCTCTGATGTCAATTACATTACAAGAGCATCCCACTGTCATTGCTAAAGGCAGGATCATACAGCCTGAAGCAGCAGGCCAGTTACCACCACATAACTATATATTTGTAACAAATTGAAATAACTTGATTAAGGATTTATACGTTCATATTTTTTGCTGACACACAGTCCTTATATTTTAGGAAAGAAAGTTACAGCAAGGAGAAATGGCAAAGACCTTAAACGTAGAGTAATTTTTTATGATGTAAACATGAATATTTTACTTTGGGTTCTTTTAACTATCTCTGCTTCTATCTAACTTGGAATCCAAAATTCGACAGTATCTGATTTGGAGAGTCAACTGGCAAACAGAAAGCAGATCAGTCTAACATTTTACTGCCATTATCTTTCTGATCAATCCCTCTCTTATTAATCTTCCAGTCTGTCATTCAAAACTGTGGCTATGTTGCTACTATATGTGGAACCCTAACAAGCATATAGACAGAGAACTACAGAAAAAATTAATAAGGTATAACATTCAAAGAATAAACAAAACTAACGTCTGTAAATTGGTTTACAATATCTCTACAATATGGGGTATGTAAACACAAAACTGAAATTGTGCTTAATGAAAGAAAAGGTAATTCTAACCAACTTTCTACTATGCACTAATGGAAAATTTTCAAACTGAGGTACATTCTCTGAAAAGTGGTTGAGTAAAATAATGAAAAGATATATGAAAAATGATATGTAAAGTAGCAGTGTCAATCTAACTCAGGGGTCCTTCTTTATACATGATCCACAATTTAAATGAAAAACTGTTGGACAGCAACATAAAACATGCTAAAACTTCCTGGAAGTGCCAATAATGGCTGTGATTGGCTACCCATAGCCCTTATGAGGACTGGCAGCCTACAGGTGGCTCTGTTTGGCAATAAACATGTTTTTTTTCAAACTAAAGCTAGTCTTCAAGCCAGGGTTTCAAAAAGAAGTACCTGCTGGCCACTGAAAACAACTTGTTGCTCACTTGCCACTGTTTGGGGATCATTGTTCTAACTGTTCTAATCTCCCCAGACTCTGTAAGCACTGCACTGTTAAAGGTCTTTCACCACTTTCTATTCCTAACGGTGTTAGGAATAGCTGATGATTAAAGTGACTGGAGCAATGTGCTGAGTAACTATATAATTGTAATAACAAAAAACTTGTCCCTCTGCAGACAAGTGCAAATAGGGGCTGACAGAAAAACAAGTCATTGAGACAGGCTGATGGTCAAGGGTGGGTGGCAGACAAACGTAATCCAATAACAGGCTGAAGGTCAAGGGTGGGTGGCAGACAAATTTAATCTAATAACAGGCCGAAGGTCAGGAAAGACAGAAAACTTGCAGGTAACATACCACGGTCAACCAGGGGAATCAGAACCGGAACTCAAGAACAGGGTCTCAGAAGCAGGAACAAGATCTCAGGAGCAGGAAAAAGATCACAAGAACAGGAACACAAGGCTTGGACTTGGCAGACTGGCCAATGATCCAGCACCAAGGTGTGGGGGGCAGGCTTAAATAGCCCTTTGAGCTATGACCTGCAGCTGGATAGTGTGACTGAATCAGGGAATAGTGACAGGGGGAAGAGTCACTATAGATAGTCTATCAGACTGAAGCCAGATTGCCTCCTGTGACTTAAGCAAAAGGAGCAGCAGCCTAAAAAAACAGGTCTAAAAAAAAGATTCTAAAAATCCCATAGAAATGAATAGAAAATGGGTACATTTTTCTAGAGTGAGCTCTAATTTCACACATTGATAAATCTGCCCCTAAATGAATCACTGTTACCTGACCTTCCCATAATCAAATTTAAAAGTAAAGAGATTAAGAAATGCTTTGAAACCAAAAGGTTCTTAGACACCTCACTGGTCATTAAATGAGATGCCCACATAGCATTATTATTAAAATTTCTTCTGTCAAGAAAAACAAAAGGAGGCTGAAAATCCAAAAGTAGGTGCAACAACTATATTTTTTTAGCTACAATACATACTTAAAAAAGGTTTTAGATGCTTGTTCACCGTTGCTAACTAAATAGAGTATGCCTTGCTTCTTTTGCAAGACAGAAAAGTATAAATTATCTAGGATTTCTGTTTATAAGCTTATATATGTTTATTACTATGTTTCACCACTTCTCAGTACCATAGAATTTGTTTCTGGATATATGGCTTGTTGCATGTTATCATGTTACAAGGAACAGCAACAATAAAGAGCCCTTGCAGACTAGGGGGGTTATTTATTAAACTCTGAATGCCAAAAACCCAAAAAATGTGTGTTTTTTTTTACTATGGAATCCAAATTTTTAGTGGAAAAAAGACTGAATTTTTCAGGATTACCCCAAGGAAGGAAAAAGTCTGAATCTGAAAATCTGGCATTTCAGACCTTCCGGGTTGCATAAAAGTCAATGGGAGAAGTCCCAAAGATATCTTGATCTGCGCTGGGTTTCATACAATAATCTGAAGATTTTCTGGTTTTCGGGTGGAAAATCCGTAAAATTCGCATAATTTGTTTTTTCGCGATTTTTTCGGGAAAATGTATTGATAAATCAGGGGGAAAAAACCCATGTGGATTTGGACGCAGTATTTTTCCGAAAATTAGATAAAGTCAGACTTTGATAAATGGTCCACTTAGAGTTAAATCATCTATAATAAGCCTGCTAGTATTGTTATTAAAGCTGAAACATATTCTGAAATATTTTAAGTTTGTGGGTTAGGGGTTTGCATTTGTATTGTATCTAAAACATTTAGTTGTTGAGCCAGCTTCTAGATTTTTTCATTCCCGTCCATTTTCTTGTAGAAGAATATTTAATTAATATGTCTCTGTTTACTGCCTCGTGAGCATCCCACCTACTGGTAAATGAGGCATCTGTGGGATTTTTGTTTTTTTTTATCTCTTTACTTATGACTTCCTTTATGTGAGGGTCTTAGAGCAGTGATTAATGTAGTCTAAAGATAGTACAAAATGTGGGAAGGTACCTAATGCTCTTAGCCAGAGCTCTTCAGCAGTGCCTGTGCATTGATTCCAAAAGTAGATATATTGAAGATTTAGAATGATTGATGCAAAGTAGTATAATGCCTTCAAACAACTTTATTGTGAAAGTCACAGCACATTTCAGGATTAGTGTTGTCAGCTTTGCCAGTTGTTAAACCTTGGCAAAGAAAGTGGTTCAATTACATTAGGATGTGGAACAGCAAAATGGGGATTTATCAATGACATTGGGGGCTGCTGCAATGGCATTTAGGGTGAAGTGGTGTCATTGGGGCCATGGTTATTGCATCACTCAAATGCAACTGGCAAAACTTCTGTTTACACAATTTTAAAAACTTGGCAGAAATGCTGTCCAGTTCAAAGCTGAAGGGTGGCAACCTTATTCAGGGTACCTCCCTCCTTATGAAGAACATTCAGTGTAATGCATACCATTTAGTACCTGCAATTCCTTTTAAGCTTCACTCTCTTGTGTGTGCGCCTAGATATTCAAATGCCCTTATAAAACAGAACAATGCCATATGATATAGTCTTTTGAGTCCATTATAGTTCATATTGTCATACATGATGCTTGAAAATTGATGTTTCTTATGCATACCAGACTTGAAACTGCAATACATACAGTAAGCCTATCAAATGAAGTATAACAAGAACATAATGTGAACTACTTACTGTTCTTCTGAATTGTTATCTGTATGTTCTATAGACTTTCATTCAAACAGTATTGAATACATGTTACTGTATATCTGAGGATACAACAATAAGATGGATCTCCTGCCATTTGAATTAAGTATATAGAACACACAGACAATTATACAGGAGAACAGTAAGTAGTTCACAATTATGTTATTGTTATACTTCATTTGATAGGTTTATATATTACAGTTTCAGGTTTGGTGTGGATAAGCAACAGAATCATTTTTGAGAATATAGAATATAATTTATCATAAAAGAATTTGGTGTTTGAGCTGGTTTTATGTTCATACATTCTGTTTGTACAGGCTGTAACGTTTGGTCTCCCAAACCCAGAGCAACCCCCAATGTCCCGGTTACGGCTCACTCTTTGGCCAAATCAGCCGCCTTTCACTTCGGGAAGAGCCCTCCGCTAATCGGATGCCGCCAGGTCTTAATGTGAGAGGACCAAGGGAAGAACTCTGGGCGAGCACTGGAACCATACGTAGTACTTGAACAGAGAATAGGAGAGTAGTCCAAGAACAGGCCGAGTCGAAAACAAGCAGGCAATGTGGTACACAATCGTAAGGAAGAAGCGTAGTCGGGGTCACAGGCCAGGTTAGAATACATAAGCAGTGGTACAAAATCAGAATCCAGGAGAATAGTCAGAATACTAGCAGATGGTCAGGACAGGCAGCAATGAGGAGCACAGTCAAGGAAAAGCTAGGTCAAACACATGGAAACACTAGAAAAACGCACCCAGGAACTATGAAAGTAAACCTACATTGGGCAATGATCCCTAGCGTGTGAGCCCTTTAAATATTTGAATTTTCGCGCTGGTGCGATATGACTTCACATGCTGCGACGCAAACCCGGAAGCGACGAAAACACGCGTCATGGCTAGGACGCACGGGCGCGCAATGAAGAAGAGGAGCGCGGCGGGTGTCCCCGCCTTGGGTGCAATGGTCGTCCCCGTTGCACCCCCACTAGACCACCAGGTAATCTCCTTACATTACCCCCCTCCAGAGGGGGCCACTGGACCCCTAGGCTTGTTTGGGAACCTAGTATGAAATTGTTTTACCAGCCGATTAGCCCTAACATCAGAGGCAGGAACCCAAGACCTTTCCTCAGGACCATGACCTTTCCAATGAACAGGATATTGGAGTTCACTTCTGGAAAGGCGAGAGTCCACCAACCTCTGAATCAAATTCTCAGGCTGACCTTCCACAAAGATGGGAGGAGGCGAATTCTGACGACCCACTCTAGCAGGCTTCAAAAGAGAAACGTGAAATGAATTAGATATTTTGAGTTCAGGAGGAAGATTTAACCTGACAGTACTAGAATTGATTACCTCAGACACAGAAAAAGGGCCAATAAATTTGGGACCTAACTTGGCTGAAGGGATTTTCAGAGAAATGTTCATGGAGGACAACCATACCCTGTGACCAACTTTATAATCAGGTGAAACTCTCCGATGTCTGTCAGAGGCTTTCCTTTGAGCAGCAACTGTTGAAGACAAAGAGTCACGTACCCCTTGCCAAATTTTAGAAAAATCATTAATTAACTTGTTAACAGCAGGAACATCAGAAATATAAGAAAACAAGAAGGCCCTAGGATGATGGCCAAATACTGTGAAAAATTGAGATCTTCCTGTGGACGAGTGAGTGCCATTATTATAGGCAAACTCAGCCCATGGAAGAAAATCTGCCCAGAGTGACTGATTATTAGATACATAGCATCTAAGATACTGCTCCAAAGATTGATTTGTCCTTTCCGTCTGACCATTAGTCTGAGGATGGTATGCTGAAAAGAAGGACAAATCAGTACCCATAAGGGAACAAAAAGCAGGCCAAAATTTTGACACAAATTGAACCCCTCTATCCGAAACAATATTCAGTGGAACCCCATGAAACTTAAAAATGTTATCAACAAAGAGTTCAGCCAAAGGTTTGGCAGAGGGGAGGGTGGGAAGGGGAATAAAATGAGACATTTTGCTAAAGTGATCCACTACCCCCCAGATGACAGTATACCCTCTAGAGGAAGGTAACTTCACAATAAAATCCATGGAAACATGTGTCCAAGGCCTCCCATGAATGGGAAGCAACTGCAGCAGCCTTTGAGGTAAAGATCTGGAAGGTTTTGAACCTTGACAAACTGAACAAGACTCAATATACTTGCTCCCATCTTGTCTTAATGTTGGCCACCAGAGTGTACAAGACAGCAGAGCACAAGTCTTCGTACGACCTGGATGCCCAGCAACCCTTGAATCATGGGTCTCATGAAAAACTGCATCACGTAGATTAATAGGAACAAATAATTTGCCGACCGGAGCATTAGCAGATAAATCCACTTGGGCGTTAGCTAAAGAGGTTGAGAGATCTGGGCTCAAGGCTGCTACAATAACCTCCTTGGGAACAATAGAAGCAGGTTTAAGGTCTTCCCTAGGCCTGGAAACAAAACTTCTAGAAAGAGCATCTGCCTTCACATTTCTTTCACCAGGCCTGTAAGTAATGACAAAATTAAAGCGGGTAAAAAACAAAGACCACCTGGCCTGTCGGGGATTTAAGCGCCTGGCAGATACAATGTACAAAAGATTCTTATGATCTGTGAAAACAGAGACCGTATGCTTAGCACCCTCTAGAAGATGTCTCCACTCCTTGAATGCCAATTTAATGGCTAATAATTCCCTGTTACCAATATCATAATTGATTTCTGCGGAGGAGAATTTCTTGGGGAAAAAAGCACACTTACCAGTAACAGAGTGTCGATGAGACAACACTGCTCCGGCTCCAATCTCAGAGGCATCCACTTCGACTATAAAAGACAAAGATGAAATAAAAGCTTTTTTTAAAAGACTAAAAGCCTCTACAGCCTCAACAGACCACATACTAGGATCTACCCCTTTCTTAGTTAGAGCAGTAATTGGGGCCACCAGTTTAGAGAAATTCGAAATAAATTGTCGATAATAATTGGCAAACCCCAAAAACCTTTGAATAGCACGTAAAGAAAGAGGTTGGGCCCAATATTGAATAGCTTGAACCTTAGTTGGTTCCATCTCCAGGCCCACTTGGTAAATAATATATCTAAGAAAGGGCACAGAGGAAACCTTAAACAGACATTTTTCAAGTTTGGCAAAAAATCAGAATCCAGGAGAATAGTCAGAATACTAGCAGATGGTCAGGACAGGCTGCAATCAGGAGCATAGTCAAGGAAAAGCAAAGTCAAACGCAGGGAAACACTAGAAAAACGCACCCAGGAACTATGAAAGTAAACCTACGTTGGGCAATGAGCACTAGTATGTGAGCCCTTTAAATATTGCATCCCCACTAGACCACCAGATAATCTCTTTACACAGGCTTTGAATATCTAGGCACACAAGAGGGTAGGGCTTCAAAGTACTTGTAGGTACTAAAAGGTAGTGCAAATTTCAAGACATTTGTTAAAAGTTGCAGTAGGAGGTATTTAAGGTCATTAAAAATTGTTTTGGTGCTAGAAGCCAAATTAGCTTCTAAAGAAGTATGCAGCAACTTCCAGTGGAACTGATCTTTTCTGTAAATTCAGTATTTCCTTTCCTAAAAACAACTTAATAAATTAAATTCCACTTCTTGTATGGGCTTTTTAGTGACATATTATAATGTTTAGCCTTTAATATATATATTTTACTGTAGGCCTAGTTTGTAGGTAAAGATATACTGCTAAAACCTCTGCCATGCTTTAGAATATGGCATGCGCATTTCACCTAGGAAGTCTAGATGGCATGTCTACGAGAGAATATCTACAATTATTGGCTGGTTGTGCTTCAGTCATCTCAAGTATATAAAGGGTGTTGCTGTCTTGAGGAGCTCCAGATAACTGATACAGTTCTGGTGTACTGTGTTCAGGTGAGTAAGAGGACACAGTAAGCTTAGGCATGGCCTACAAATCAGTTGTTCCACCTGTGGAAGGGATCTGGTTTCAGCTATTGTAAGCTTCCCAAAGTAGTTTTTTTAGGTTTAATTGGATCTAGGGTACTATTGTAAATTTTTAATTCCTTTGTTGATGGGGCCTCATAGTTGAGACAGCCATCTTTCAGCAAAGCGAGACCACACACTTTAACGTCCTTTAATTTTAGAAGCAACTATTTGGAATGTGAAATCAAGGGGGTATGGTGTTAATGGTGGCAGAAGTGAGATATTATAATCTGGGTAACCAAACAAAATAGAAAAATAACACATATGGACTGCATGGAATTTAGACTTCCTGCCCTTACATTGTCACGCCTTTTTATTCTAAATGACGCCAGCCAATTTTTGCAGCCGTTTTGCGAATTTATTCGCCGGCGGCAAATCACGCAAATTAAATAAATTCGCCCATAACTACATCTAACTACATTTTTTAGCAAGTAAAAAAAGCTTGGTGGGCAAAAGTCCAAAGATTGCTCCATGGGTTAAGCAGAAATCAAAGTAGTGCAGATGAATGGGGACCTGTCACACAGACAAAAAAAGCTGTATAATAAAAGTCCTTTTTAAATTAAACATGAAACCCAAATTCTTTTTTTATCAACACATTCATACCTGTTCTAAAAGGATTTAATAATCTCACCTGCTAATCATATATTATCTGCCCTGACTCTATGGGGCCGATTCACTAAACTCGAGTGAAGGATTCGAATGAAAAAAATTCGAATTTCTAAGTATTTTTTTGGTACTTCGACCATCGAATTGGTTAAATTCGTTCGAATACGAACGAAATCGAACGAATCGAACGAAAAATCGTTCGACTATTCGACCATTCGATAGTCGAAGTACTTTCCCTTTAAAAAAACTTCGACCCCCTACTTCGGCAGGTAAAACCTACCGAAGTCAATGTTAGCCTATGGGGAAGGTCCCCATAGGTTTGCTAACCTTTTTTTGATCGAAGGATTTTCCTTCGATCGTTGGATTAAAATCCTTCGAATCGTTCGATTCGAAGGATTTAATCGTTCGATCGAACGAAAAATCGTTTGATCGAACGAACGTTTAGCGCTAAATCCTTCGACTTCGATATTCGAAGTCGAAGGATTTCAATTCGAGGGTCGAATTTCGAAGTATTTTTTACTTCGAAATTCGACCCTTAGTGAATCTGCCCCTATGCTTCAGGCATAGCAATTACTTTCACTTCCTATTTCTAACTTCCTAGATGTTACTGCACTCCTCACATTCCCCCTCCCTCTTCACAATCTTTAATTGTGTATAAAGTGCATGGACATGGGCATCAGGCCTCCTATTCTGGCACATAAACAAGATTTTTGAATGATGCAAACTTGCCTTTATAGCATTCCCAAATGGTGCTTGCAAACGTGTTCTACTTGTGGATTCCAAAAGAATAAATTAAACAATATTTACATAATTTTATAGTGTAAGTAAAGTTTATTTTGTTTGACAAACACAATAGAAAATAATTTGAAATTATTTCTTAGAGTGACAGATCCCCTTAAAGTTTCTTAGAGGGGCATAGACTTCTAGTTCCAGCTCTAAAGTCCATATTCCCCTCTAAGCAGGCCCGGATAGAGAGGCCACAAAGGCCCGGGCTTAGGGCTGCAGAATTTATGGAGTGGCCTTGCCTCTAAGTATATTATTGAAAAATCATTACTTTGCTTCTTGAAGACTTGAGTAGGAATGCCTTGGTTTAGCAGAAAACGTATATTCTTTTAAATATTATGGTAATGAAGATTTTCCTTATTTATTATTTCATTCAAGGTAATAAAGGTCACTTGGTAAATAAGGGTTTCCTATTAAGAAGAGGCACATCCATTATCAAAGCAATATTAGGATTGGATTCTGAATACTGTGTATCCTCTATCTGAATACATTTTCAGTGAGTGTTATCTCTCTCTGGCTTTATTCTTTGTGTTTACTATTTAAACATGGTAGAGCACAGATTATCAACTGTAACGTATACAATATTCATAAAATGATTCCCTCTAATGGGACTAAAATGTGTATCAGCAACCAAAGTGACTTACTGGCTTACATAATAAATGGTGCAAGCTGTTCATAGTGGCCTAACCTACAGCAACCATTTGCTTTCTTGATCTGAGACTGGTAATGGTGATTGTTTGCTGGGGGAAATTCTAATCACGTTACTGCATAAGCCTTTGAGTACCGTATGTAAGACCTCCAGGAATTTAAATATTGTCCAAGGGCACAATAAGCTGACCAGGGCATTTAAACCCGTGTCTCTACTTCTTTAAAGCAGTCGATAAATGTATTTCTCTGTTGTTTGTGATGCATGCAATGTTTTTGGTGTTTGTTTTCACAGCTTATAACAAGTATTCTCTCTATACATAATAATAAAGATAATCCAATACATTTTTAGTCAGAGGAGACTCCAGAGGTGACTAGAGCTTTTTAGAGGTCACGGTTTGCTGTATCACTAAATATATTCCAAACTGCAGCTATGAATGCATTTTAAGAAAATTAATCAAACACATCCAAGAACATTTTTATTTCCTCTTAGTTTATTTGTGAACAAATAATAATTGAACTGTACTTTACCACCATCATTTCATTTTAAGATGAGTGTACAGGGAAAATAATCAAAAATGCAGAATAGATTAAAGTGAAGTGAAGCAATAAAATGCATGTCATGGCCATCCCTGAATATAAAATGAGGAAAAAATGGCATGAAAATGGTAACTGGTTTTCAAGAACAGTAACAGTATAATATAGTAAAGGTTACTTAATTTCAAACTTTTAAGTAAAGGGTTGGATTAAGGCATTCTCCCCCAGCACACCACAAAATGAAGGAACACAAAACATGTCCACATACACAAGCAATACCACCTCATTAGAAAAGGTAAACATTAATAATATTATAATTTTTTTTATTAGAATATTAATACTCTAAATGCCTCATTGTAGAATTTGCCTCTGGATCCAGTGCCACTTCTGACCCCCTCGTCTAATATACAAATATACTTTTTTTTTTTTACTGTAAAATATATTACTGATATATGTCTATAATTTTGGTATTTACAGTCCTATATATGGTTACAGAGATGGAATTACTTAAAGATCTAGGCACATTTAGATTTAGTTTAAGTTGTCCTTAAAAAATAGCCTGCTCTGAGGTTAAAATATATAAGGTAAGGAAAGGTTTTTTTTCTGCACATAGTTTGAAGTTAATCCTGGTTAGTATGACTGTTTGCATACAATTATTTTATATTATTCATTTAACTACTGTTCTTTCTGTAAAGAGTTTTTTTTTGTTGGACCATTAGTCCGTTCCCTTCCACTCAGCAATTTTTAAGTTGCCTTTATCTGAACCATGAGATGTGATAGTATGCAGGAGGCTCCCCATATGGTTATAACAACTGCAATAATTTGATTAAATGCATGCAAATGCCCAGCATCTTAATCCCACTGGATGAGCAAAAGCATTTAGAAATTTCTGCTGGCTCCCTACCATTGCCATTTCCTCTCAGGGGATATCTTGTCATATTCGGCAAACCTTTCATGGTGTCATACATGTTTTAGTCTCAGAACAGACCTTTTTTGTATTACACATTCAAGCAGAGACTTTCATGCTGTATATTGTAAAATCTTTTTTACATCTTTGGGTTACAGGTTAATCGATGTGGGATTGCATGGGACAGGATGTTTCCTTGTGTAGAGGAAAGACTAGAAAACTCTTCCCTGTTTAATATCACATCGAATGAGATGTGTGTGCCCACAGTGAAATAAAGGTGAAACAATGAATACAGTTATTCTTTGAAAACATCAAGACACAAGTGTTGCACTGTGCAGTTAAAAAAGAATAGATCTTCAAATGACAGAAAACACAGAGGAGCAACCAATGTGTGTTCATACACAGCAAGGGCAATTAATGAGGGGATGAAAATGTACTGTAGTAGCAAAATAGTATAAAACACAAACTGAATACACACATAAATATGTTAATTGCTCAATCATCCTCAAAGTTCCAACTCCACCAGCAGTATTTAATCATAAATTGGGTATAGCTAAAGAACAATATTAATACTGTACTGAATAAAGGACAGGGAAAACCAAAATATTCTTATTTTCAATTGCTTATCTTTCTTTCCATGCCTTCTCTTCCATTTTGACTTTTGAACTGTTGTTTGGTTGTAAGAGTAATTAAGCCATAGTAACCAGATACAGTTGAAATTCCAAGCCTGAGAGTTGCATAGCAAGAAATTTAAAGCCATAGAAACCCTGCAAATTAGTCTAAACTAATTAACTAAAGTTTATTGTAAGTTTAACAACCTGTTTATTCTGGGGCACAAAAGGTGTACTCTGTTAAAAGGACTTCCTGATGAGGAAAAAATAAAGCCTATGGTGTACAGTAGTTGAGCTGTATGACCTAAGTCAACCTGTGAAAATGTGAGAGAACAAACCAGTGGATGGGTGTCCACACTGATTATCCAGTGATGAATATATTAAAGATTAATGTATCACATACATATGATATAAATAGTAGGCCACATTTACCAGATGTGAAAAGACCTCCCCCGACTGAATAGCCCTGGTCTTTAGCTGTGCGGAACATTAAAATATTATTAAACATACAAGTTGATTTTCTATCCTTTACTAGATTTATCTTGTAATCAGCATTGGACCATTTCCCGTGTATGTATATGTGGATCTCTGCCAGTGTCTGTGACCTGTCATATTTTGGCACAATAATTCAGTCTTAACAAACTTAATTAATATGTCAAGTACCTAATTTGGGCTTGATTTTGTACTAAGAGTTTAATTGCTTCATTTCTATGAGATTCAATTTTAAGAGTAGAGCTTTACACATCAGAAAGTGTAAGAAGACTTGATTTGAACTATATTTGTTATTTTATTACCATAATTCTTAAATGCCCTCTGAGTTATTTGTTTAGAGACCCATTTATTAAAGGTAACATTTTAGTGGTATTAGTGCTTTTTAAAAACCAGAAATTCCATGAAATTATTAAAAGATCCGTATATAAAAAGCATGAATGAAAAAAAAAAACAGTAAACAATCTGAAAAAATATATAAATATCTCTAAAACCTCTAAAAATTACAAATTTTTGAACAATTACAATCAAAAAAATATCCAAAACAACATTAAAAGTGTGAATGGGTTAAAAAAAAAAGTCCAATATGGTCAGCACAGCACCCATTGACTTCTATGGTACCTCATAAGCTTTTACTTGGCTCCATTTTGTATTAGAGTTTTTCGTGAAATTAACACTAAATAAATGAATTTTTTTTTGGAAAAATACAAAAAATGGAAATTATAACTTTGTACATGCACTAGGTTCTGTGTATAAAATTATACTTTATATGTGCTCTAACTATTAATGATCTGCTTTTAAACGTCTCTCCTCCCCTTGATTACTAAAGTCTTTCTGCTGGCTCCCTGTCAAGTGATGTATAAAGTACAACATTCTTATCCTGTTCTTCAAAGCCCTGCATTCCTTTGCTCTTTTTTCTCCATAGTCTATACCAGTGATCCCCAACCAGTAGCTCGTGAGCAACATGTTGCTCTCCAACCCCTTTGGATGTTGCTCCCAGTGGCCTCAAAGCAGGTGATTATTAATGAATTCCAGGCTTGGAGACACGTTTAGGTTGCATAAAAACCAGTTGTACTGCCAAACAGAGCCTCAATGTAGGTTGACAATCCACATAGGGGCTACTAAATGGCCAATCACAGCACTTATTTGGCACCCCAGTAACATTTTTCATGCTAGTGTTGCTCCCCAACTCCTTTTACTTCTGAATGTTGCTCATGGGTTGTAAAGGTTGGGGATCCCTGGTCTATACTGTACATATCTGTCCTCTTCTCCCCATACACTTTGGAAAATCTATTGTCCATACAGCTTACCTCAAGAAACTCTTTAAACCAAATTTCTAGAGGAAGCATTTCAATTGTCTTCCTCAACAATTACACTTCACTATGCACTTTTTCCCTTCCCTAATTTATTTCTGTTGACTCCATTCCAGGATATGCCATCATTGCGCTTGATTACAGATTTAGGGAGGAACTCCACAGTGCGCTCGAGCCGACATTTTGCAATGCGAAGAATCGCATGCGACGTGTCAGGTGTTCTGAAGATACAGGAAGTGAAGGAGAAATTGCAGGTAAGAACTACATTTATCCGACTGTTGGATGAAAATGCTGCAATTTCTCCTTCACTTCCTGTATCTTCAGAACATCCGACACATCGCTTACGTTTTGTCACACGGCGACGTGTCGGCTCGAGCAGCAGCGTGGAGTTCCTCCCTAATTGGTGATCTGGGTGGCTAAGTGGCAGATGACACTGTTGATAAATGTAATGGATTTAGGATTTAAAATATGTAGACTAAAACAAGACCAAGAAATGCCAATCCTAGATGGAGAAGAACCTAGAAGCACTTGTGGATAATAATAAATATAAGTTTTATCAATCAATGCCAATGAAAGATAGCAGCTGGCCACTTTGAGATTGCTTACATTGGATAAGAGACTCTAAAGGGCACAGGGGCATATCATCATATAATCACTACTTGTAATTTTATAGGGGGATCATAACAATTGCATATTTAGGGACAGATTTATCAAAATGTGAGATTAGAGTTTACCATAGAAAATCTCACCCACTTTCTATTCAATCCCATGGAATTTCTAGAATTGTATTTATCAATGGGTGAAATTTAGAATTCACCATTTGATAAATACAATTCTAAGCATCCTTTGGGAATGAATAGAAATTATATTTTTCTGTGGTGAGCTCTTATCTCACATTTTGATAAATCTGCCCCTTACTGTTACTCATATATGGTCTTGTAATCTCATATTAGAATGAACCTAAACCAGGATGCTGTTCAATATGGGAATGATAATGAAATATGCTTCAGCTTCAGGAAAAAAGGTAATTTTTACGTGTCCATAACTGACAGTTGTCAGTTTAAAGTGTAGCATGTAGAGTAGTTTCATTGTTGGCAAAGAAATATATCTTCCCACTTAAAGTATTCTACATCAGTTCCTACCTAAAATGTCTTTACATGTGGCTCTTCACAGTCCTCATACTTGTCAACACTTCTTACATACTAGTTAACATTCCGTATGTTTCACAATTTAGCATCAACCCCCTCTCACACCTTTCAAAATGCTGCTGCTTGTGCTGAGCAAAAAAGCAAAGTTCATCTTAGTTATAGACACATTTACAATTTTCTGTTATTTTTCATTAAGTACACATATAACCGCATAGACCCAGCTGCACAACATATAAGCAAAACCATGGCTTTTAGGTTAGATTTAAATGTTTGATTAACATACGGTTAGACAGATGAATATATGCTGCCAAAAATACAGTATCAGAGTGAGTTTTTATGTCTGTTACAGAAAGGAATTGGTAAAATAATATCTTAAAATGCCTTTGTATACAACCTTTTGATCTGGATAAGCAAAAGGGGATGCTCAATCACTGCATGTGTTTTATGGCAAAAGGAACTACATTTTTATTGCTTTAAATAAATGAATACACTTTATATAAATTAAAAATATATTTTGTTTTAAAGCTCAACTTTAAGGGGCCTTTTTAATAATGATTTATTAATGATTTTTTTCTGGTTGAGTTTTTAAAGGGGAAAACCTTGAATTTTTAACGATCTAGTTTACCCTGAAGCTGCTAAAAATCAGAATCCGAAAATACTCCAGCTAAACCCTGTCAAGGTCATTAAGAAGTCAAGGGCAGATGTCCTTTTAAACATTTTAAGATGTTTCTTGACATTGTGATCTACGCTGGTTTTCGTACAATAATCCAAAAAAGTCTAGGTTTTCGGGCAAGAACTCGATAAAGTTGTACGATTCAAGTGTCAATTTCCAAAAAGTAGTACGATTCAAATTATCGTACGATTTTGTCAAGACTTTCTTAACCTGATTGTTTTGATAAATGAGGTAAAATTGGGGATGGGAGTTTGGTCGACTTTGTTTAAATAATAACCCCCTAAATGTATGATGATAAAGACAGATGTGAAGACAAAAAAGCTATTGTAGGAGTGTTAAGTGTACTTAATATTTCTCTAACTATCCCCCTTTCAGCATCTGTCTCTATTCACTCTTGTCATGCAGAAGTTGGGTTAGATTTTGATTGACAGGTAATACATCTTTTGGGGGGCTCCATTTCTTAGCAGATATATTAGAGCTAACTCATATACTTGACTCCAGCACAAACAAAATCTAACAAAATAACTGACTCTGGCGCACATCCTGCTTGTAGAGAAATAGGATTTCCATCAGAGCTGGTTATTTTGAGCTCTAATACATCTTCTAGGCAAAAGATTCAACCTCTCCCCCAAAATATGTATTAGACCTAACTGTCTAAGACCTAATCAAAGTCTGAGAGAGAATGAAGAGAGACAGGTTACTGAGAAGAGGGTACAGATTTTTTAACTGACTATGTTTTAAAAAGGTCATATTTCAGTGAGATGAAGCTTTATTAAACATCAATTTTCCTGATATTTCCCCTTGAATTGATATCTATGATGTTATTCTCTTATTATTTTCTTTTATTACCTATGATTTACATAGGTCAGCACAAGAAGTTTACATTGTAACCTCAAGCTGCTAGCTGGAATATCAGGCACTTGTGATGGGACCCAGATCATGTTCCCTGGTTGCCCATAGCTAGTTATGCCACTAAAAAATACCATAGCTATTTATAGATCTGGTGGAATTTGCCAGACGACCTCAGCACACCATTTGCGGGTTGTGGGCAGTTTCAGGTTGTGCTCTTCAGCCTGCTCTCCGTGCCCGCAAGTGTCCTGCATCTGGCTTCTGCCAAAAGGGGCATCTGCCTGCCCCTTTTGGGATGTCATTGGGGGGCAGGGAGGGTCTATATATAGAAGGGAGAAAGCTGGTTCAGATTGGCTGCAGGCAGGTTCGGGTGCTGATAGAGCTTTTCTTGACCCGCACATCACTAAGGAAAACCACAGGTCCCGAGCATTCTGTAAGAAGTCCTAATACCTTTATACAGTATATGCAACGAATACTTTTTAAATATAGAAATATGTGTTTATTCATCTTTTATATCAAAAGATATGTATTCATCAACTACATACAGAACATTATTTAATAGGGGAGTTAGTCTGTCTACCTGACAATCTAAGTAGCCACCTCGTTCTTCCCCTTTGCACACATTACATATAATATGATATTAAAAATTATGAGGCAGCAGCCTGTCTCCTAAATGTACAGCATATAACATACTTAAGTAAGGCAGCTTCACTGGAGCTTACAGCACTAAATATCTAGCAAGGATATACATTATGGAAGATCAGCTGTCAACCTCTGTGCTGCAGAGGGGACAGGGCCACCTACTTTGCATTTGTAAACTGATAGTAGGCATGACTTTTGCACACACACCCTCTCCTTTTGTGAAAAAATGAATAATTGGATCCTCCAAATCTCATCATCTTAGTTATTATATTACAGTAAGAAAGTCCTAACAATCATTTCTGATTAGGTATTGAATGAATTAACATTTATAGTCTTGTTGTATATGCATGTGGGTGGAATGTATTGGTTTTTAATATCAAGACAGCTCAGAAATCAGATTTGTTGTTTTTATCTTGAGCTTATATATATATATATATATATATATATATATATATATATATATATATATATATATATATATATATATATAATTAGGGAATCAAGTATACACGCATTATTATTTTCAAGGAGCATGGTAAGCACTTTCTCTACAATCCTGAGTGTCTGAATTAACATTAAGACAAATCTAATAATAGGAACTAGTAATTTTACACAAGTGATATTAAAACATTAATGGGGGAATGTAATAAAAATCTCTAACGGAAAAACTATTCGCAATGCGAAAAGTTATGCCTTTGCGCGAACAAATTTTGCTTTGTGCGAATTTAATATAACTTTTGCGAGCCCGGAAACTGTTTAGCGACCACTTCCGACAGTGAAAGAACGTTTGCGAATGTTATAGTTTGCGCCAATGCGCAGTCAATGTAATAAAACTTCTTACTGAAAAAGTCGTTATGTTTGCTCCAAAAGATTACGACACCTTCAAGCAATTCTTATGAGTGCGCAATTAAAATTCGCAATGCGCAATTAAAATTCGCAATGCAATAACAGTTTAAGGAACAATATTACATTGCGAGATGTGGATTTTTAGTCTTATTGGTGCGAATTGTTTTGCTCTTTGCGACTTTTATTACATTCCCCTGTTAGAGCTGAAAAAATTAATTTTAACGTAAAAAAATGGTTAGTGGTCTGGTGGTCATTTAGGTGCTCAAACCATCTCCTGAGTTGGGAAAAAGGGATAGGTTAGGGATTGGAGAGGAGATAGGGAAATAGGTATATGTAAGGGCAGAGATAGTGGTAGGAATAGCAAGGAAGGCAGAGTTAATGTATAGAACTGGAGGGAAGAAGAGCAAGGAGGGTGAGCAGGGGCTAGGCATAAGAAAGGCAGATGCGGGGACCAGAGGTTTCGTCCATCTTCTTACACATCTATGACCATCAATGCTGAGGATAGCCCAGGAGAAGGAGGAGCTCAACGGAGAACAGGATCCCTTGATTCATGTATGAAAAGAAAGTGACATTGGTCCAGGCTAAACTACAGAAATGGGATAGTTTATTTGGGCTTCAGTGCCATTGCGCCACACTTGCTTGCAGAGCCAGGTTGTTGAAAAAGTAACAGAGAGGGTGATTTATTGATGACATTTCAAAAAAAATTCAAGCAAAGCCTTTCTTTTATTCCTGTTTGGAATGCATATGTATGCAATGTATTACTAAGTTATTTAGTGTCATATCAGTTAGATGCAGTATTCAGCTAAAGATTTTGTGAGTTTGGGGGTATCACCATGGTATTTTGCTGAATGTTGCTGACTCTTGCTAAAGAAACACAATGTGAAATGTAGGAAAGTTATATTGCCCATGAGTGCAAAAGTGCAAGTGACTTAAACATGCGCGATAATTTCTATGTCAGTCTCCAATACAGGTCCTGGCAAATAAACAAGTGCAGTTCCTTGGTGGTGGCATGGTTCAAATGGAACACCCTACTGACTCCATTATCAAACAGCTGCTCCAAACAGCAAATACACTCCCTAAACAAACACTGGCGCTTTATCTTAACAAGAGGGACAGACTATATTAATTATTGTGCTGGCTTTACATTCTTGCATCAACAAAATCATTAAGGAAATAATAAGAAATGCAGCTACTTCATGGCATACCATCATAAATGGTTGTTGTTGTTTCTCATGTTAAAAGTGAAAGGAAATGGTGTTTGTTCCAATTCTAATGAGATAGTTAACACAATCTTTTGTTATGTCTCCACTCATTTAACAATCTATTTCAGTAATTATGCATCTATGTTTTTCTGTAACTCAATAGGAAAATATTTCAATTTATGAGATAAAACTTTTCCATTGACTTCTATGAATATTCAGGGTATAGGAGCTGATACAAATTCACTTGGACTAGACAACACTTGGTTTCTAGTCCTAAAAACTAGATAATGAGAAAGTAAACAAATGAATTAAAAACATAATACTTTTTAACGTAATCAATTAGGGAAATTATCTAATGTTTTATATTTGTTTGGCAAAAGTATGGGTATTTTAAGTACTATATGGTTTTGGACCCCAATGCTTGGGGCTCACCTGTTGACAGTACAGATCCATTCTCGTAGTTGTTCAAAAGTATGGGTACCTTTGCTTTAATAACTGGTATGACCCCAGTGGTCAGTAATAACTACAACCAAACATTTCTGGTAACTGATGATCTGTAATGGACATCAGCTAAGAGGAATATTAGTGCATTCCACCTTGCAGAACAGCTTCAGCTCAGGGATGTTGATGGGCATGAACTGCCCATTTCAGGTCCGTTCAGTACATTTCTATAGGATTACAGTTGGGAATTTGACTGGACTATTCAAAACCTTTTCTTTCTTGCGATTTAACATAGTAACATAGTAAGTAACATAGTAAGTAAGGTTGAAAAAAGACACATGTCCATCGAGTTCAACCTTTTTTTTTATATATATTAACTACCTATCTGCCAGTTGATCCAGAGGAAGGCAAAAAACCCATCTGAAGCCTCTCCAATTTGCCTTAGAGGGGGGAAAATTCCTTCCTGACTCCAAAATGGCAATCAGACTAGTCCCTGGATCAACTTGGACTATGAGCTATTACCCATAACCCTGTATTCCCTTACTTGCTAAAAAGCTATCCAACCCCTTCTTAAAGCTATCTAATGTATCAGCCTGTACAACTGATTCAGGGAGAGAATTCCACATCTTCACGGCTCTCCCTGTAAAAAACCCCTTCCGAATATTTAGGTGGAACCCCTTTTCTTCTAATCGGAATGGTGACCTCGTGTCAGCTGGAAGACCTACTGGTAAATAAAGCATTATAACCATTATTTGGTTTATTGACTTGTCTGTTTTGGATTGTTGTCTTGCTGCATGACCCACTTGATCTTCAGTTCACAGATAGATACCCTGCATGCCAACTTGAGCTTCAGTTCACAGGTGGGTACCCTGACATTTTCCTACAATATTTTCAGCTACATTGAGAATTCATAGTTCCATCAATGATAGCAAGCTGTCCTGACCAGAGGTGGGCAAAAGACCTAAACCATGATACTGCAACCACCACGTATCACAGACAGGATAATGTCCTTCTTCTGGAATGCAGTGTTTGCCTTTTGCCAAACATAAAGTTTGTCATTCAACCCAAAAATTTCTATTTTGGTCACATCGGTCTACAGAGCATACAGCCTTTTGACTTAGTCATGGTGTCTTTAGCATATTTTAGATGGGCAGCAATGTTCATTTGTTAGTAGTTTTTTTCTCCTTGCAACCCTGCCCTGCACACCATTGCTGTTCAGAATTCTCCTGATGGTGGATTCATGAACACTGACATTTGCCAATGCAAGAGAGGCTTTTAGTTACTTATTCTGGGGTTAAGTATCCCACAATACCTCTCATCTTGCTCTTGGTGTGATTTTTGTTGGCTGACCACTCCATAAACCTATGTTAAGATCATATTTTGATTAAAAAAATCCAGATTACTTTTCAGGGCCTTACGTGATTATCATCCCACTGATTAAAACACCTGACTCTAATTTCCCATTAAAATTAACTGATAATCCCAGATGTTCACATACTTTTGCCCTAAATTAATTTTATTTTGTTCAATAAATAATTGAATAAGCGATATGTTTTTGACTCATACTCTATGTATAATTGGATTCTTATTATCTACTATTTGAACTTGCAAGAAAAACAGATCATGTTTAGGTCATATTTATGCAAACATATTAAAAATCCCAATGGGTTTCAGGCACCACTGTCAATATTAACGGGAAAAGTTAAGTTAACTCTGCCCCATATACAGTACCTTATTGTTTGATTTTAATACAATGAAACGCCACATTATAAAAATTCTTGTCCCCACCCCCACCTATTGGGATTACAAGTTAGCTGAAACAGGGCAAACCTCTTTCAACAGCTAATATATTCTGAAGAAGTAATAGCAAACCACTCCATGTTAAAAAGATGATTACTAATTAGTTTAGATGAATACTGAACGCTGCATTGCATACCTAGCCGCCACAAAGTGTACAAATGAACTAATTACTAATCAGCCCTGCAGCATGGGGATTTCATAGTTGTTTGGTTTTTGGACACCTCTACAATGCGCATGTTGTATAGCTGATTAGTATACAGGTACACACCGTCAAAGCCAACACAGTCTGCTGCATGCATATTACCTGTTCATTAATCAGCTAATCCATCATAAGTATTTTAAATTAAGATTACTAGAGCTCCTTTTTAATTGTGGCTACAAAATTAATCTTATTACAGACCAGCATGACAATAACAGATTCTATCAGCAACTGTTCTCTGCGCGGTGACTTTTTTTTTTAAGGAAATTATTCGGCAATCCAACAGAAGCCATACGCCACTAGTAGAATAAAAACCACCATCTTACTGCAGATAATTTACTGCAGATAACAGTAGTTAGAACTGGCAACATGGGGGGAAAAGGATAAGAAGAAAGAACAAATTCATGCATAAAGGCATAAAAATACAGAACAGAATATAATTAAGGTGAAGTAACAAGAAACAACAAATACCTGTGAATATCTAATACGTTATATATGTAAAAAGTCGCTACTATGTGGAGGCAATACCACCCCATCAGTTCCTTAAACCATTAATTATAAGCAGTATTACCTAATCCCAATGGCGTGCATCAATAAATAGGAAATTAAGAAATTGTTCCTGAAATCCCAGGTAATCTAAGAACCTTACTTCTCGACAACCCCTTACATTAAAATAACATTTGTGGAAGCACATTATAATTTACAATGAAAAGAACTGTTGTGCTTCAGAATGTACTATTCAGCAAAACAGAATTGTTCTAGTCTTTATTTACAAATGAGCTCCTAATTGACTCTGGCACGAGGTTGAAAACTGTTACTTTTATGCTTTGTGCTTGTGCAAAGTGATCAGTTTTTACAGGATGTATATAAAAATCTGGAATATCTACCAATACCCATAGCAGGTCTTTAAAAGAAATTAAAATACTGCACTGTTCATTCAATGCTTGTATGATCTACATATATTTGGTATCCCCTGTTCATATTATATGTACTAAAGAGAAGCTCCTGCTATAAACTATTTTTGTTATACATTTGTTTTAACAAGAATCATACAGTAGATAAAATATATGCCTTTTCCTGCATACCATGTAGTGTGATCAGTTTCAGTTTCTCAGGAAACCCTGCTGATCACAAACCACAGAATTATTGTCCATCATTACTTGCTATGATAAAATGGAGGCTGCCTTTTTTTGTTTATTCTCCACTCTGTGTGTAAAAAAATTGGAGTAATACAAGTTTAAAGTGACAGCTGTGAATATTTTTGGACAGATCATGTCTATATTTTAGTTAGCTTGGTCAATCCCCTAGAGCTTAAATGCCGTTCTTACGTTCATACATCTATGTATTAATTACTTAATTTATATAGCATTGTTGTTGTGCTTTGTCTGTTTGAGATGCATTAATATTTCAGACAGCAACAAAAATTATTATATTCTGTAATTTTTTTTTTTTGGTTATGGGCGGGGTTTTGCTTTTGGGTCATAGCATGAAAAATTTGGAAATGTGGCTCCTCCTGACCCTCCAGACTCATATTCTACAATCATAACCATACCACTATCACGCATTGACCACTATTACACATCTTTTGTTGCTTTTTGAATATGTGAGGATGATTTGATCATTTGATAAACTGACTGCTGTAAATTGGACTCATGGCAAATATCTCCCATGAGTGTTGTTTTTTTAACCTACTATAGACAGAAAACAACATTAATCCCTAAAGCATATATGCACAGCACAGATGACTACAGCCACTTTTGTATCATTCACCGCTTAGAGCAGCCCATTTAGTTTTTTTTTTATATTTTACAGAATAGTCACTACAAATGCAGTGGCTCTATGTGCAGAAAGGCTATATGCAAATTTCGACATGTTATCATTAATCTCAGCTGCTGTTCTCCTTCACATAACTCCTTCCCTATCTCTTTCTCTCCATTTCTCTGTCTCCTACAGCATACCACTCCCCCCATTCTTTCTTCCACTCTGAGCTTCACATCTCAGCAGCTTCCCTCCCCCTCTCACTTTCTCAATGCCCTTCTCTCGCTCTCTCCTTTTTTCAACTCCCTTTTTCCCTCTTGCACTCATTTAAAATCAATTTATGGTCAGCCATTTGTAGGGAAATCTTGGCTAGTCTTTGATTCTTTAAGGTCTGCAAAGCCCGCATCACTTCTTCACACTTCACATCAGGTAAAAGTATATGTTCCTTCTTATGCGGAAAAATTACTGAATCATAATTAAATCAGAGTCAAAACACGCCAGTTATTAAAACAGAATGTATTAATTCTCATATCTCCTTATGAGCCATGCATAATCGTATTATCTCAGTTTTTTGTGTGTTTAATAAAACTGTATTTTTTCACATGGAGGGTTAAAATAGAGATGAATTTAAATAATGCAGAGGCAAAAAGGATCATTGTTTACATGTTTATACTATTATTTGCTCTGTAAATGCCTCACAATGATTTGATTTAAGCATGAGCTATGTTTGCTCCCCAGACATAGGCTCCAAAGTGACTTCATCAAGGTCATAAGGAGCTAACATGGAAAATCAACCCAGGCTTCCTTCCTCTGCAGTAAAGATGATAGACATTTGTGCACCAAAAAGACAAGCAACAATTTACCTCCAATGATGTGCAGTTAGTTATCGAAAAAAAACATTATAATAAATAACCACATGAATAGACATAAGTGCATATAGCCATTAAACTAGACATTAAACTAGAGTTTTAGACAAACATTAAATTAAAAAAGAAACAACACTACTATATTAGTCTTTTAATTTGTGAACCCTCCAGCTGAAGCCTTACTCTTGGAATATAAATTGATGGACAAGTTATCTGCAAACATGATTGCTACTATACTGCAGACAGGTTGCTGGTATAGTCTAGATGTGTCTACACTAGAATGATCATCTTAATGTAACTTCAAGCCATTTATGAAGAACAGGATCACAAGCTTCTATATTGATTTATAAACGTTCTAAAAAATAGTGGTGGTATAATTGAAAGTTGGATGACACCAAGAGTTTAGTGAGCCACCCAATATAACTCAAAATACTGTGTAGAAAATAGTTAAACTGCAGAAAAAAGTAAGAACACTAGGCCATATGTGACCATAATGCATTCTAGCAGGGTATTGTCATTTACTAGAAGTTTACACTACCTCAAACATGGGAATGCCACAATTTCCTTTTTCATGCACTACTAACCTAAACTTTGCATATAAAGAAAGAACTAATTGACCCATAAATTGGACATGCAAATATGCATTGATACTGTATATTTTGCAAAACTAGATATGCATAAGAATAGAAACTTACACATCTGTAAGCAGCCTTGTGGTTAGATGTGACCTGTAACATGCAGCCTGAAACTAAACTTGAACCCAGAGCCTGAGCTTAGCTGGTCCTGTGCTGCAGAAAAATGCTGCACGTTCTGGCTTTCCCATAATATAAACATGCCAAAACACTACGTAAGAGACCTCCTGGTCTCATCTTTAAAAACCACAATTTTCTAATTCTCCTGTGATAGTTCTTAGTTCTTAGTTGCTGGTTAATTCTGCTACAATTTAATGGTTTTGCTTCTTCCTAACTCCTTGGCTCCTGCTTCTGGTCTGTACCTGCTTTCCATCTAGTCCTGTGTATGTTAAGTTGGAACTTTCCACTGCTTATCTTCTATTATATCTGCCTCATCCGTGTATGTACCAGGCCTCTGGTCAGCAAACTTCAGCTTCATCCTATTCCCAGTTTCTAAATTAACACTATTGCCCGTCTTTATGGGTATTATGGAAACCTGGTGGCAACTGAATAGATCATCGTTCAGTTATATAATAAATCATAATAAATATATTATGTTATATAATAAAAATAATAAATCATAGATCTGGTTTGTAGATCCACATGAAGGTATATTATATATAGCACATCCCTAACAAATTAATTTCTGTTTGTGCTTAAGATGGTGGATGCTTCTATGGAAATAACAAACATAAATATATTATAACCATTCCAATTAGAGAGATACTAACTATTTATTGATTCTGCTTCTTTAAATTTGCTGGGTTCTGAAGGGAAAATACCCACAAAACATAAGGCTTGTTGTTCTGTTACTGAAGCACTCAGTCATCTCTGATTGTGTACTCTTTTAATCACTTTAGAGAACTCTTGTGCTTAATCAAATACAGCACCCGATAAAAAGGAAATCATTTCTAATTATACAAATGCATACTTTAAAAGTAACCTTGATATAGCTACCCAGCCCATGATGTACATTGACTGAAAGTTTAGTCATGCTAGCATAGGTGCATTAAGTATAGGACAAAAACATTTATAAGTAATCAAGAGGAAAGTGCATATCTGAATTCATGGGGATCTAAAACCAAAAAATTAATTTATGAAAATTTACCTGAAGTTTACATAAATTCATTTTTTTGGATTTAGAGTGGCCCATTGAGCAATTTATCTATATTCTGCTTTTATTGATTTCTGGGATGTTAGACATTTTCAATTGCTAATGCTAACGTTTTGGCTCAATGGGTGTCTCTGAAAGTCTGAGAGTCAGCAACCTTAGGGTTAATTGATTGCAAAGGAAGTTCACAGACACTACTCTGCCTTAACTCATCCCTTTGTATACATTGGAACCCCATTTTTCAAGGAACCATAATTGTGTAAAATCCAGAAAGATAATTATGTGTTACTTAACATAAATTTAATGTACTCAAAGGAAATAATAACAATAAATTGTTTTCCATGGAAATACAATACTTTCCAAAGTAAATTAAAAGACTTCAGTAGTACAGCAGTAATATTTACAATATGACCAGAATCAGATTTCCATCCAACATTGCCCTAGGCACATTTCTAATCCCATTTCCTATTCGGTTGGTGTGTGCTCATAGACTTTTACATATACACCAATCAGATAAGAAAGGGCTACCTCATTTTGCATAGCCGTATTTTGAAACATAGAATCCTAAGACTGGCTGTAGTGATGAGTGGGTCAGGTCAAATGTAACCCTAAACTGACCCTCACCTGGTCTTGGACAACCGGTACCCACCTGAGTCTAACTGACTTCACCATGGGGTTGCAGGTGCTTAAAACTAAGAGACAGGTAAAGGGGTCAAGACGCAAGTGCATAAGAACAAGCATCAGACCCACCACCCACCTTAGCATGCAGACACATCTGGTAGCCTCACTAGCAGGTTAAGTGTTTAGAAATGTTTCTGTATAGGCACTTATTCCCTTTTGATGGAAACAGGGATTCACCTCTAACCCTAGGAATCTAAATGTATCTGGCAGCTCTATACCATAATTCAAAGAACAATTATGATAACATATGGCTTCACCAGAACCCTTTAAATGCACCAACTAGATACAATCCTTTTTATACCCACTCTCCCAAACAAAGGCTCTGACAGAGACAACCCAGAACATACTTTTCACCCTGAAACATTCTCATTTTGCATTTATTGAAATAAGAAAGCGTGTGAACCTACCCACACACCAGACAAATAATTCAACATGTTTTTGTTCATATTTCCTTTATTTGAATGCTTCGTGTAAGTTATGCTTATTAAAATAAAAATAAAGAGTTCAAAAATATTGTATATTTAAGACAGCTTTTATTTATGTGTTTTGTAAACTTCCATTCTTCTCTGTTTATTCACAAAGCTTGTTATCTCAGCCATCACCCACACTCATCAGGGATTGGTGTTGTGAAATACCATACTTTGAGAACTTTGCTATAGTAGTTGAGCTTCAAAATGCATGATGCTTTCATGAGTTCAGTCCTATATGAAGACACATATAATTTGCTATATGCAGAAAGTACTTTCTATTAGACTCTTTCCAACACATATCAGCATTATCCATCATAACAACATTTAGGTGCAATCTTCAGCTACTGCAAAAACGTCGTCTGCTGACTCTGCTCCAACCCCCCCTTAACTATGGAATTCCATAACATTACATTTGTGGGTGACCTGTATACTGTAGTGTGGAATCCTAGACTCTTTTCATCAGCTAAGGAAAAATATGGTCTCCAATACAGAATGCTCTTCAGATACTTATAAATTACACATGAAATGAGAATAATATTAGAGATAGTTAGATAGATGGACATTTTACATGGAAATGCCAAGATGTGTACCCAAACGCTAAATAAATCACAGGCCACAAGCTGGAATAACTTTATCAGGCACAAGCATTTGCTCCGCTTTTTGGGAAACAATAAAACAAATAAAATAATTGTGAATCCAAAGATCAGTACTCACACTTAAAGGAGAAGGAAAGGTTAAAACTAAGTAAGCCTTATCAGAAAGGTCCATCTAAATATACCAATAAACCCCCAAAGTAGTGCTGCTCTGAGTCCCCTGTCAAAAGAAACACAGCATTTCTTTCCTTCTATTGTGTACACATGGGCTTCGGTATCAGAATTCCTGCCTTCAGCTTAAACCTCATTGCCCTGGGCAAGAGCATGCTCAGTTTGCTCCTCTTCCCCCCCCCCCTCCCTTCTCTACTGTAATCTGAGCCCAGAGCAGGTAGAGACTCAGGGAGGATGTGATGTCACACCACGTTAATACTGCAGCTCCTATACTAAACAAACTGAGAGTTTCTAGAGCTTTTTACTCAGGTATGGTAAAACATTCTACAGAATAAATATAGCATTCTAGCTTGCACTGTTGCAGCTAATCTATTGGCAATAAAATGCCTCCGTAGCTTTCCTTCTCCTTTAATATTTACACTCTCCTCTCAATTAGTAAAAATGCCCATATATGTTAAATTCAAATTATTTTGAGGTAAGACTTCATTATTTTCAGTAGAAAATGACATTTCATTGATTGAGTGCAGCCTAATGGCTTAAGACAAATAATGCAGGACATGGTGTGCAAAATGTTGGTTGATGCCTTTTTTTGTACTTTACACACTGTCTTCTACATTGTGAATTACTCCTTAAGTCTACTAAACTACATGAAAACATTAAATAAACCCAATAAGATTCTACTGCCAACAATATAGATTTATGCAGTTTAGTTAGAATCAAGTAAAAGGTCATGTTTTATAATTACAGGAAAACCTGAATTATTTATTTAAAGAAGTTGGCCAGATAAGAGATGGGTGAATGTTAGAGTTCATGACTTCAATAATATACTTCAAAAAATCCCATAAGAATGAATAAAAAGTGGGTATGTATTTCTGTGGTCAGCTCTAATTTAACACTTTGATTAATATGCCCCTTACAGTTTCACTGAATACAACTGACTTGGTGATACTGCAGACAATAGCACAATATTTAAATACATTGCAATAAAAACCAGGACTGCTGATGCAAAGCAAATTTTTAAAGATTCATTATGTGTATTTATGTCAGTGTAGATGTTTCCCTTTAAATTTTAAAAAAATGTAGGAAATTATTCTTTTCTGTTCTGAATGCATTTGTTGTTCCCTATAATACATACAAATTGGCAATTTTATAGTTAGTATATTACTAGCCTTAAATCAATCTTCACTTTTCCCAACAGACTGTCCAGGAATGGAATCGACCTTACATGTTGGGGTTTACTTCAACATTCACTTGTCACAAGAATAATAAGAATCTGGTTTTATATATCAGGATGCAGAGGATATGCATAAAGGATGTTCAAAAGTAATATAGTGGTTGCGCAAAGTCATTATAAAGCTTGGATACCATTTCATTAAATTGGGAAAAACGTAACAGTGACATAAGTCGTATGATCTCTACTATGAACAATGGTTCATCTGAAAGACATTTTATGAACTGGAAATTTAATCTATTGTGCTATTTAACCATATGCCTAGATGTCCAAATAGCATTCATCCTCTTTGTTGGCTCTGCATTCACTGGTTTATGCCATTTATTAATAACCCTTTTAGAAGCTTTTTTTAAAAAAAAAAACTTTGGCATAAATGTACTGGCATTTCATTTAAATTATTTTAGTATAGTAACATAGTAAGTTAGGTTGAAAAAAGACACATCACCATCAAGTTGAAACTTATGTCTGTTTATATAAGCTGCCTAGATGCTAGCTATTACAGAGAAAAAAATCTAGCCCCTCTAATTTGCCGCAGAGGGGGAGAAAATCCTTCCTGACTCCAAGATGGCAAATCGCACCAGTCCCTGGATCAACGTGTACTATGTGCTATTCATAACACTGTATTTCATTACTTGCTAAAGCCATCCAACCCCTTCTTGAAGCTATCTACTATAGCAAGTATGACTGATTCAGGGAGATAATTCCATAACTTCACAGCTCTCACTGTAAAAAGACCCTTTCTAAATATTTAGACAGAACAACCTTTCTTCTAATCGGAATGGGTGCCCTCATGTCTGCTGGAAGGACTTACTGGTAAATAAAGCATTAGAGATTTTATTATATGAACCCCTTATATACAGTATTTATACATTTTGTTCTTAAATGTTTCTATACATTTCAGGTAAGTTTTGTTAAATGTAATGTTTTAGGTGTGATTGGGGGGGGGGGTGATGATCTCTGCAGTCTTGGCTAAACTACCTGACCATAATGATTTATATATGTATGGTCACCTCATGCAAAAAGTGAAATTCAACAATATAAAATATAGTAAAACTGGCTTTATAAAATGATTTTGTAGCAAAAGTCTACAGTACTATTGTCTATACCAATACATAATTAGTATTTATTCCTGTGGGTAAAGGTGCAAGCTATGTACCACTGTATGCTAATACAGACACAGAGTACAGTTGAGTAGGTTTTGCAACTTTGTGTACTAATATAGACCTAAGCAGCACATTTTATATATTTCATACAGATATGGATGATTTTGATAAATAACCGCCAAAGTGTGAGTTTATGTACTATGGTATTTTACATGCTATTGTAAACTGACTTTAAAGTTTACCACAGAGTGGGTAGTAATCCATTTCTACCAACACTGTGTGCAACTATCTTTTTCTGGCAGCATCACTTTTTTTTGCAAATAATACCAATACAAAAGCACATCTGCTGGCCTCCATTAGAAAGCTAGATTAAGTTCAAACAATGCATTTTGCATAGTGCTCTATACAGTATAATTTTAAAAACATCGTACCTTTACTACACAAATGCCAACAGCACAACCATGGCTGGGATATTTTTTGTAATGTAATGGTCTTGTATGAGCAAAAACTTCAGTTGTGGTGCCTTTTTTTCTACTAGTACGGTTTCCTAGCCTCATCAGGCCTCATGGCTTTTCTTTGAAGATTGTGTGTCTACAGAGAGTAAGTCTGGCAAGCTGGGGAGAGGTGAGCTGCACTTCTGATTCAACACTGAGAAAGAGAGGCTGAACTTAATATCTGTAGGGAACAATGAACAATTCAAGTTCAACAGTTTATTATGAAGCCTACTCATTCTTTCCAATAACTAGGACCCAGGATAGGTTCTGGTAATCATTAAAGACTGCATCCCAAGAATTTAAGACCTATTTTACTAAATGTTTTCAAGTGTTATTTGTCATAACTATCTTCTTTTCCTTCATATTCCATTGTATATCTGTTACTTGAACTGTGTAAATGTTGCTTTTATATAAAGAAAATGTTCTTGTATAATTGAGGGGTAAAATAAACATGTAAATGTTTCCGCATTGTAAGTCAGTGGTTTTCAGTCCCCATTTGCAGGGCAATTCTCATAACAAGGTTACAAATATTTAAAAAGATTGCTGTTTCAGTCAAACTTCCATAGCTCCAGTTGTATAAAGCAGAACAGATAAGCATTTATGTCAAATGTCTCTTATTGGCTTTCAGGCTAAATCCTTCCATCGACTAATTTAAGCCCCCTCGGGATACAGACCTATCATTTGGTAGGCTATAAACCATAAAACTGCTTTTCTTCACATGGCATTAAGATGCATAGGCCAGTCAACAGCACCTTATCACTTTCTATTAAACATTTCCATAGTAGATAACATCCCTTCGGCCTTTCAGCTCCTGGTGGGCCCTCATACTGTATATTGACTGCTCCTTGAAATGCAGTACTTCATTTTATATTTCACAGATTCTACCTTTTACTGTCTCTATACTAACTTTCACTTAACTTTTTTACTTTGTAATTAGCATATTCATCTAAACATTTTTCCAGGAACCACAACAGTACCAAAATACAGTATCTGTAAGCTGTTAACACCACCATTTACTCAAGAATAAGAAACTACAACTACAGAGGCTTATATCGGAGTTTACCTATACAAATTCTTTCTGCTTTGAAGAAATAGAGCATTTGCATGGTTAGGTAGGCATAAGGCATCCTAAATGTGAATTTGCTTTATTTCTTGGCAATTGCAATTACCCACTTTTCCCTAACTTCAGCAGTATATATGTAGTTATTTCAAGTAAAAAAAAAATGGCCGAAAAGTACACTGCTCTACAATAAAACTACAGCTTTTATACTTTGTTTTTCTGACACCAATGTAATACTACATGTGATTTATCTTCATCATATATCTCTTTGTCAAACAGTATCAGATATTGGCAGTTAGTTTGTCCCATTGCTCTATCCAGCATATTTCCTTATCTTACATATCTATTGAGAAAGGTGTCACTTAGCATTGTGTGAGGTACAACCTAATTTAAAATGGTGTTTTCCTGATGTGATGTGTAAATTACTGAGGGTTTCAACAAGACCCAGGTTATTCAATATGAAGCAAATTTACCAGTGTTTGCCTCGACTAGCATATACTGGCAGAGCAAGTGGTTACAGTGGACTCCAGGTTCTTATCAATCAATGGAATCATAAACAACAAACTGTTCAGCTACTCTAGAGTACCCTAAGAGGTGAAGGAACTTCGTAGTATTACATCTAATGCCCTAAATTGAGGAAGGGCAACACTGCCATCCTTTTTTTTTCATGAAAACTACTGTATCTGGCAAAGAACTTGGCAGCACTTTGGCAGAACTTCATGTTTGATGCATCACTCAATAGTGAACATTATAGGGGGCAATTTACTCAAACTAGGGGCAGAAGTGCAAGAGCACTTAGGAGCATAATTGTGCATCCCTTAATGCTCATATTGAGAATACTTCTACCTCATATTTGGCTGCACTCTGCACCTGCCGCTGCTCACTAACTAAAACATTTGAATAACTTCATGTCACCAGCCCCTCATGAATACAGCAGTGCTGAATGCTGGCAGTGCTGTATTCATGGTGGCAGTTGCTGGTCTCTGTGCCATCAAACATAGCACACAGACCTGCAGCAGCAAAAGTGTTGTCTGATGCAAAAATATGGCTTCAGACTGTGGCTGGATCAACTAGAGGTTAGGCAATGTTTATATGGCACACATGAACTGTTGTTGGATGTTGGGAGATGAAGTTTGCAACGACTGTAGAGTAATAAATTGTCACTCTGTATTTGAAGGGCAGATACAAACTTGTATTGCTTTTTTGTGCATAGTTTAAACAAACATTTTTGGTCAGAAACTCCAGTTGTCATGACAAACTGGACACAGGATGTGACGAGGGTAGAATTTAATTGGTATGTATGGGTGATATTTAGTTTTACTTGAGCAGCACAATTAGTATGACACTTCCCTTACTAAAACATATATAAGAACTAATGCTCATGTATTGAACGAAGTCCACACATTAACAGCTCTTCTCTTGGTCAAAATGCAAAGTCAATATTTACGCTGTTAGGCCAGCTTTTCTCTGGTTCAACAAACATAGGCACAGTACTGCAATTTTTTGTTTCAAGTTCTCAAAAGATATATTACTAAAACAGAGACAGCCAAAAGGATAGTATGTTAGCTGTTGAAGGGTATAAAAGTTATGAGAAAAAGCGACCAAGCAAAGATTGTCTACAATGGAGAATATGTGCTTGAGGAGGGATAAGATCAATATTTACAAATATGTAAGGGGAATTAATAACAATAGAAAGCCAACACATTGCTGACTTTATACTGTTTTTAATTTGATTGTGATGTGGATGGACCTTTAAACTAAGCAGTGAGTGTATTACAAAGAAGAGATGGTGGGTGTGCTGGTGAGTTTGTCTTCATTTATAAATATATAAGGGGACCATACAATAAACACTCTCATGCTTCATTTGTTATCAGATGGTCCTTTCAGTAGGCAAGACAGCATCAATTCAGACTAGAAGAAAGAAGGTTCCATCTTGAGATGAAAACAAGGTTTTGTGAAATTGTGGAATTCTCTCCCTGAAGTGGTTTTACTGCAGATACATTAGCAAGCTTCAAGAAGGGGTTGGATGGCTTTTTAGCAAGAGAGAAAATACAGGGTTATTGAAAATAGCTTTTAGTACAACATTGGTCCAGGGAATAGTCCGATTGTCATCTTGAAATCTAACAAAGTGGAGAAGCTTTAGACGGGGGTTTCACCCTCCTTTGGATGAACAAGCCATTTTCAGGTTTCTTTTGGACAAAAAGGCTGAACTTAATAAATGTGCATGATTTTTCCATCTAAATTACTATGTTACATTAATTATTTGAAACAAAAAACAGAGGAAAGCACAGGCATACATAAATTGTGGGGGGGGGAGGGGTTACATTCAAGACTCAGCAATCTATTACAGAATGGTGTACTGTATATTCTAATAATTTATCAATTTTCTTCCTCACATACACGGACTGGTAGGTCACCTTGCCTGAGTGTGTTTTGCCTTATACTTGTACTTGACTAATAGCGCCTTATTATAAAAATAATGCTGTTTTGGCAGCTCTCCCTGAAAGGTTAGATATTTATGCCAGAAAGATCTTATATACAAGTCATTCTGAATTCTTGAGAAAACAAGTTGGATGACTGGTGAAACTTCTTCCAGTTTATTTGACTTATTTCTACAGACATACCATGACCTGGATGAATGAGAATCTTCACAATCAATGGAAATTATGGTTCTTTAAAAAGCACAAGCAAAGTTGTTAGGAGCTAATTTCACAAGAGCTTATTTTTAAACATAGTTGCTATTATGCACAAGTGTTGTTGCTCACAGAAACCAGACTAGACTGACATTGCTACTGTCAACTGCACTAATTCAATTTAGCAGCTATGTGTGTAAATCAGCTTTGCAGTTTACCATGTTTTCTAACCAGAATGCATGAATCAGCTCTGTAGAACTCTGGAGTAATTGTGACATCCACAAGTGGTGTGTAACTTATAGTTGCACACTATTTGTGGATGCCACAATTATATAGTTGCATAGTTAATTTGGGTTGAAAAGTCAATCAAGTTCAACTAGATTTTTACATGTATTGTAAATGAGAGCTATGACCTCTTATTTACAATACATGAGGCACTATGGGACATGCCTCTAGAGTCTAGACCATAAAGACACGTACCCTCCCATCCAGCAAACCAGTTCAGATGGTAAGTTTCAATCAATGATTTCACAATGACTAATACAATTATCTTTTAATTTAAAAATATATAATATTCATACAGCGCACTGCCCAGTCATCAATACAAATAGTGCCAACAGACTCACTGCATGTCAACCTTCCATGTAGTGCAGGACATCAGCCTTAAAAATCAACTTTTAAAAACCGCATATGGTGGATAGTGAGCTTGTTTCAATTTATGCTTACATTAATTAGCCATTTCAGAAGGTCTATGAGTCAGAACATACACTAGTATATGCTTCCTTTTCCCAAGTTCCCGTATATTCAAATTCTACTTGTCTAATTTGGGATCAGGTAGGAGCTAATCACCTCACCGTTTACCTATGCTGCCCTATGGTTTCGGCGTGTCCATGGCTTCCTCACGGACATAGGACCTATGCCCCTGAGGAAGCCGTGGACATGACAAAATGCGTTGAGGGTGGGGGCAGTTTTCGCTTATACTTGTGTATGGTCTGACTCAGACCTTTTGAAATTGTTAATTAGTGTAAGCATAAACTGAAACAAGCTCATTATCCACCATATGCGGTTTTTAAAAGTTGTTTTATAAAGGGGAACTATCGAGAAAATGAAAATGTAATATTAGCTTCAGCATACTTAAACTTTTTAAATACAATTAATTAAAAATCTGTACCATCTCTGAAATAATCAAGTTTATCTTCACTATTCCTCTCTCAGCATCTGTTTCTCTTCATTCTGTCTTCATGCAGCAGTTTAGTGTCAGATATTTATTGACGGTTAGATCCAATGTATGTTATAGGGGGGCTTCCTTTCCTAGCAGATGAATTAGAGCTCACTCAAATAACTGATTCTAGTACAAACAAAATCTAACAAAATAACTGCCTTTTGCAGAAATTCACAATGCAGAATTTTTAATTGATTGTATTTAGAAAGTTTCTTCAGTATGAACAAGCTTATATTAAATTTTCATTTTCACGATAGTTCCCCTTTAAAGGAACAGTAACGTCAAAAATAAAAGTGTTTTAAAGTAATGAAAATATAATGCAGTGTTGCCCTGCACTGGTAAACCTGCTGTGTTTGCTTCAGAAACACCACTATATTTTATATAAATAAGCTGCTGTGTAGCAATGGGGGCAGCCATTCAAAGGAGAAAAAGCTCAAGTTACACAGCAGATAGCAAATAAGCTCTGTCTGTCTAATGGTGTTATCTGTTATCCATTAGTTAACCTGTGCCATATAGCCGTTTTTCAATTTCCGCCATTGCTCCACAGCAGCTTGTTTATATGAACTAAATTAGTGTTTCTGAAGCAAACAGATCAGTTTTACCAGTGCAGGGCAACACTACATGATATTTTCATTACTTTAAAACACTTACATTTTTTGGTGTTACTGTTCCTTTAAGGCTAATGTCCTGCCCTGCATGGAAGGTTGACATGCAGTGAGTCTGTTGGTACTATTTGTATTGGTGACTGGGCAGTGCACTGTATGAATTTTATATATTTTTCAATTAAAAGTTTTATCAGTCAGTGTGAAATTATTAATTGATACTTACCATCTAAATTGGTTTGCTAGAGGGGGAGGGTGCATGTCTTTATGGTCTAGACTAGAGGCATGTCCCTTAGCGCCTCGTATTGTAAATTAGATATTATGCTTTTCCAAGAAGATGCCCAAGCCATAAACATCACCCAGTATAGTATTCCATAACTTCACTGCCCTTTCTGTGAAGAAATATTTTTCCTGCTTTTAATTAAAATTAATTTCCCAATTCTAAACGGATGGCCTCTGATTGTTCGATCTTTTATGTGAAAAAGACCCCCCTACTATTTGTCTATAATGTTTTGTAATGTATAGTAAAGAGTTATCATATTGCCTCTCAACCACATTTTCAACAACCATAACCTTGACAGTTTTTCATTATAGTGTAATTGTTCCATTCCTTTCACCAGTTTAGTTGCACATCTCTGGACTCTTTACATCTCATTAATAGCCTTCTTAAAGGAGAACTAAAGCTTAACTAAAGAAGTAGGCTAGAATTGTTGTACATTATGTTTTGGGCTTCTGTACCAGCCCAAGGCAACCACAAGCCTTTAGCAGTAAAGATCTGTGCCTCTGAAGATGCCCCGGTAACTCGCCATTTTCTTTTCTGCTGATTCACTGCACATGCTCTGTGCTGCTGTCAGTTACTGAGCTTAGGAACCAACTCGAAATATACAGTACGCATAGAAAAAATGTCACAATATAAGGCTGATTTGTAATTAACACAGATAATCACTACATGGCAGCACAGGAACAGCAGCACAGGAACCAGTGCAACTAGCATCAGAATTTAATAATCAGCTCTGTAGCATAAGCGTATATGACAGGCCAACCTCATTTTCTGCATGATAATTTCCAACTAACACTAATCTTAGCTTATCAACAGCTGCTCAGAGCCCACTGAGCATGTAAGTGTTGTAGACACTTTCCAAGATGGTAACCTCCAAACTGACACATTTGAAATCCTGGATCATTGTTACTATTGACATGCTGAAACTTAAAGCTGGTGCAATAGGTTCAGTATGTAAAATTTGGCATTTCTAGCCATATTTATTTTTAGGGTTTAGTTCTCCTTTAAGGACTGGGAACCAAAGATGCATTGCACACTTAAGGTGTGGTCTTGCCAGGGATTTATAAAGAAAATTATGCATTTATTCCTCAAGTTAATGCCTGTATTTGCAAGACAGCACTTTATTAAAGTAGCCACTGAATGACACTGCCTAGAGTTACACTGTTTGTTATCCACAAAAATCCAAAAAGCTTCTCAATTAAGGAGGCCCTTATATAGGAATTGTTCAGTATAAAAATAAAAACTGCGTAAATAGATAGGCTGTGCAAAATAAACTATGTTTTCAACATAGTTAGTTGGCCAAAAATATAATCTGTAGAGGCTAGAGTGATCTAATATCTAATATAATAGCCAGAACACTGCTTCCTGCTTTGCATATCTCTTGGTTTCAATTGGTTACCTGTCAGTAACCAATCATTGACTTGAGAGTGAGCCATATGAGACATAACCATATGTTTTTGAATCTTACCTGCATGCTGAGGATTAAAAGCCCCTTTAAAGTCGCTGACTGAGTTTGAGAGGAGGAAGTTGGGTCCAGGCTTTTATGTTAGACATCCTCTCACTCCAGTCTTTATAGATTACATTACTAACTAGGGATGGGCAAATTTAAACCGTTTTGCTTTGTCAAAAAGTAGCCGAAATGTATTAAACGCTATGGGTGACAATTTTTTTTTGACACACACCGAATTTTTTTTGACAAGCAACATTTTTTTTCTCACATTGAAGTTTATGGGCATCATTTCCGCGGCGAAAAAATTTGCTCATCCATATTACTAACTATATTAGAAATATTTTTCATTTTGCACATACTATATGTCCCAGTTTTTATTTTTACACTGAACTGTTCCTATAACATTCTGCACTAAACTCATAGTTCTGAACAATTTAGGTTCACCAGCAGAAATAGACAGTAATTACAATAACAACTTCAAGGTCATAAATAAACAACCTAAAGAGTAGAGATGTCGCGAACTGTTCGCCGGCGAACTTGTTCGCGCGAACATCGGGTGTTCGCGCTCGCCGGAAGTTCGCGAACGTCGCGCGACGTTCGCCATTTTGGGTTCGCCATTGTTGGCGCTTTTTTTTGCCCTCTCACCCCAGACCAGCAGGTACATGGCAGCCAATCAGGAAGCTCTCCCCTGGACCACTCCCCTTCCCTATAAAAACCGAAGCCCTGCAGCGTTTTTTCACTCTGCCTGTGTGTGCTGAAGAGATAGTGTAGGGAGAGAGCTGCTGCCTGTTAGTGATTTCAGGGACAGTTGAAAGTTTGCTGGCTAGTAATCGTTTTGATACTGCTCTGTTATTGGAGGGACAGAAGTCTGCAGGGGTTTGAGGGACATTTAAGCTTAGGTAGCTTTGCTGGCTAGTAATCTA
Source organism: Xenopus laevis (assembly GCF_017654675.1). NCBI lineage: Eukaryota > Metazoa > Chordata > Amphibia > Anura > Pipidae > Xenopus > Xenopus laevis. Next base: position 31,939,994 of record NC_054377.1, on the reverse strand, counting down.
CCTTCTACTGCAGTGCTCTGTATGTAGCTGCAGTGGGCAGCTGTCCTGCTTCTGATCTCATCTGCTGACTGCTGCAATAACAGTAGTCCTTGTAAGGACTGCTTTTATTTATTTTTTTGTTGTTTTACTACTACTACTACTACTACTACTATAAGAGCCCAGTGCTATTAGTCTAGCAGTGTTGGGGAGTGGGACTGGTGTGCTAATCTGCTGCTCCTAGTAGTTCAGCAGCACCAACTTTAATTTTTTTTTTTAATATTCATTTTTTTTTATTTTACTTTTTTTTATTTTACTACCGCTGTAGTAGTGTATAAGTTGACCTTTTAGGCATTATTTGCCCTGTAGGCATTATTTGCACACTGTTTTCTTCAACCCGCCATCGAGCTGTGTGACCTTGTTCACATTCTGTCTAAATATCCATAATATTACCGTCTCCAGAAAAAACACCGGAGTCACTTTTTTCAAGCAGCCATAATATATTTTACGTAATCCGTATCCACCGCTGTAGTAGTGTATACGTTGGCCTTGTAGGCATTATTTGCACACTGTTTTCTTCAACCCGCCATCGAGCTGTGTGACCTTGTTCACATTCTGTCTAAATATCCATAATATTACCGTCTCCAGAAAAAACACCAAACAATGCCTACAAGGTCAACGTATGGCAGTTGTTTAAAGAGAACAGTAGATTACTAGCCAGCAAAGCTACCTAAGCTAAAATGTCCCTCAAATCCCTGCAGACTTCTGTCCCTCCAATACAGAGCAGTATCAAGCAGATTACTAGCCAGCAAACTTACTATCATCTGTCCCTGAAATCACTAACAGCTCTCCCCCTACACTATCTCTTCCAAGCACACACAGGCAGATTTTTCAGATACATTTTTGCCCTTGATCCCCCTCTGGCATGCCACTGTCCAGGTCGTTGCACCCTTTAAACAACTTTAAAATCATTTTTCTGGCCAGAAATGTATTTTCTAGATGTTAAAGTTCGCCTTCCCATTGAAGTCTATGGGGTTCGCGAACCGTTCGCGAACCGCTCGCATTTTTGCGCAAGTTCGCGAATATGTTCGCGAACTTTTTTTCCGACGTTCGCTACATCCCTACTAAAGAGCAAGGGACCAAGGACTGACCCCTGTAGTACTCTACTAACAACACTGGTTCAATTAGAGAATTCCCCTGAGAAAGGCTATAGTCCCAAATGTTGGGGTATTCTCATCTCATCTTTGGCAAGTGTATCCGTCTCTTGTGGTGGTTTCCTTTTTTGCCTTGAAACATATTGCTAGGTGGTATCTATATCTCTGCTTATACTGCTGTATATGTATTATACTGAACATCTATGTTCTGATGTATGTTTTATTATTTGAAATGAAAAGAAATATTTTTTCATACCTCCTTTTGTTTGCAAAAATTTTTTTTGAGTATATATTCAATTATAAAGCATTCCATTTATCAGCACTCTTTGTAACCTATACTTCCACCAGATTTCTATACAAGTACAATATTATTATCTGGACCAATTTTCCTTCATTTAATTAATAACGTTCTGTGTGGTACTGTATCAAATGCTTTAGCACAATATAAGTAGATCACATCCACCACCAATTGCATTTAGTTGGGTAATAAATTATTTCTTTCTTTCTCATGGTGCATGAAACAGCAGTAGTGTAGGACTAGCAACGTGCAAGTCAGTTGCATGTGTAAGTATTAACACACAAAAGAAGCCCTGGAATTAAAAAACTCCTCAAGTTAGGTCTACCTTGAGCAGGCCAACCTTGCATTCTTGTTGCCTGTACATTATCCTACTTAGCAAAGTGGACACAACTAGCAGTTTGATATTGCTAGTACAGGGGAGATTCTTTGATATACTTTGATTACTATTGCAAATAGGATATGGAAGGGCACAATTGAAGCTTTATGCTGCTTGCAATATGCAATACTTGCATTACTTGTAGACTTTTTGTTCTGTAAGATCCTTGGACAATGAAGGTTAGCAAGCATATTACCTTTTTCTGTGAATTTATGTGGTTAGATTCTAGGGGTCCTTTACAAGAAGGAAATTAGTGTTGTAATTCCTTGAAAGCGCTACATTGTTTCCACTGCAACTTGTGCAGGATACACTGATAAAGACACAAACCCACTAAGCATAACCTGCAATTTCCAGCATGTCCAGGCCGATGATACATCCAGGGTTCCCTTAAATCAGTGTGGACACCTGCTACATTATCTAGAATGAGGAGGTACAGCATATTAGGGCATATTTAAAAAGGGTGAAAGTTAAAATTTGAAGCATTTTCACTAAAATTCTTCACTGCCAATTTACTAAAAGGAGAGCATGCCAAGCATGCCAAGTTTTGGAATTTAGGTGAAAATTCGAAGCACTGGTGAACATTCAAATCTTTTTCCAGGCAAAATTTCTCCAGTGAATATTTGTCAATATTCGTCAAATGCACAATAATAATTAATTTTCACCAGGTTCAGGCTGGCAAACTGCCATTAAAAAGACAGAGCAGGCACTTTTGCATCTCATTATCTACTTCATCTCTTTCATGCTAATATAGCAGATACGTCACTTCTTTATGGCGTAAAATCTTTAGAGCATTTTCTGCACTTCAATAGTATGAGGAAAAAAACACTGAAGAATTTACGCAAAGAGAAAATTTAGCACATTTCTCTGAAAACAGTGTATTTTTTTATGACCAGATTATTCTTTTGTGAACCAGCCTTACCTTATTCCTTGTATACACATTCAACACGCCTGCATGCCCTTGTGGACAGTATGAGGACCTTGTGCAGTACAATCTGGTGATAATCAAGTAGCCAAAAGTCCTTGCTTGGTGAAAGGGAGCTGTTATTAGCAGAAGAGCAACAAGGTAAGGTTACTCCACTTCACGGCCTGGCAGCAATTGTCCAATTGAGTTTGTACCTGCCATGTAAATGGCTTCACATGGGCAGAGCCAAATTATTTCTATCCAACTTTTATGGGAAACATAGAACTAATATAAAGATGCAGCCACTTTGGTTTGTCTGTTTGACACAGAATAACTAAACACAGATATCCCATTTATCTCATTTAACACAGAAAACTGTGACATAACATCCCATCTAATTAAAGCATTCACCATTGTGAACAATGGTGCTTTGGTATGCTAATGAAAAGGTTAAATGCATTAAATGAGTTAAGATAACTTTAGATAACACAGTTTCTTCAATTAACTCTGAGTCATGACGCATTTAACTCACAAATCCAAGTGGCTTCATCTGTATTTATATTTACAGAGTCTGACTGAATATATGTACAGACATTGCGAATCTATTTGATCTAAGTATAATAAGTCAACTTTTTAATGTGGAAAAGCAAGAAATCTTATCAGAATAAACTATTTCACTGTTCTCTTGTCTTGTGTATGTAAAGGTAAAACCAGTGCTCATATCAAATACATACATATGGTAGAAGTGTCTCAGGATTATGTTTCTAGAAAATGATAAGGGCCATATTAATGAAAAGATTATATCCTTTCATGAATTAAAGAATTCATTCCTAAAATAAAATGCCCCTAAAAAGTTCATAGTGAATAGAGAATAGAGAGTTCATGGCAAACTCTGTGTTTGCCCTTTGATAAACCTGCCCTTATGGATGAATATACAAAAATGTATAAAAGGGAACACTTGTGCTCACCATGAAACAATTTTAAATTAATAAATTGGGAGTCAATGAGGGTGTGACCACAAAATTAATGCAACCACAAAAAATTCAGAACATTAAGACATTTTGTGTATATAGCTACCAGTAATGCACTTCTCTTAAATTTGGCAGGATTTATTTGTCCATATATTGCAATATATTCAAACTGGCAAACTGTGTCAAAGTCATGCAGTCCACAGAATTCATACAGACAAAGATGAGATATACTTATATGGATGAGAGCAGAGACTTTCTCGTCTTTGTATGATTTTTGTGGTCACTCCCCCATTGCACAATGCTTAATGTTAGAGGTGAGCACACCTTTCCCTTGTGCTTTAGTCTATATTGAGGCAGGGCTGCTTCTGCTTTGAGGCAAAGTCAGAGTATTGCCTCAGGCATCAGTTAGTGGTCAGTTACCAGGGGTGGCCAAAACTCTCCTCTGGTAAGTGACATTGAGGCTTCTGTATAGGAACAATGGCATTTGGGCTTCTGTATAGGAACGATGGCCAGTTACATATCCTAACCTTGGAAAGTAAGTTGTAGATAAAACATGATACCTAAAAAAATACTATATTTCTTAATGAATCACATGAACATGAGTGTAGTACTGGCCAGATGAGGGATGATTTTGATGCAGTTGGCCAGGTTGAATATAAATGCATTATATATTCAAAATAGAAAAGGGTCCTCTGAATAAATATGATATATGACATCTCCATATAAAACAATCAACACTTTATTCTCGCAAAGGGTAGATAATGCACATATCAGAGTGATGTACCATATACACATAAAAAGATAATGTATACACATTTTTATAAAACGCACAAAGCTCATATTTGATCATTTAACTATTTTCTCTCATATAAACAAATACATGTACATTTCTTTGCCAAATAAAAGGCAAGCAGTAGCAGATGGCGTAAAGGCAGCTGAATCTCTACATCCATTAAGAACATTTTTCAGGGTTATGAGAAAGTTGGAATTATTAGGTCAACTTCAACCTGTCTGAGATAATCCGCATACCTATGTACAGCCACATTGTAAACTGTACAAAAAACACACACACACCAGAACCCAAAAGGGAAGATAGGAATACTGGCTGCAGCATGCCAGCACTAAAACAGCAACACACAATAGTTAATAAGCTAGGTAATATGTGTCTGTCTATCTGTCTGCTTGCTTCCTTGTGGGGAGAATAACTAGGAGTGTTTGTCTGAATCCTTCTAAATATGTGTCTGCTTGCGTGCCTGTCTTTTTGGGTATCTGGGCATGTTTCTATCTGCATCTCTGCTCTTGTTTCACTTGCATACTGGTAGATTATGAAATGGTGTAGTATACCGGATTCTGGTCTTTCTTTGTCTATATGTATGTGAGCTAGAGTGTCTATATCATTATCAGGTAATTGAAAGTATAATGCATCTTTGATTAATCTGTAAACGATTTCTAACTGCTCATATTCTTTCACTGCAGTTTTTTTCATGTGGAAGAAGATGCAGAACTGTATAATTAGTTGAGAACACGAAATGTTATATACTGATATATAAATATAAAGCAGTGGTGGGGGTTATAGAATATCTATAATATAATCATGTGTACATGGGGTGCACATGAAAGGCATGTGTGCATAAGTATGAGTATAATATTATAAATTCTGCTTATCCTTTACTGCTGCCCAACTCTCCCTCTTTTTTAGCTTGTATGTCACTCTCTCTTTATCTCCTTGTGTTAGGTTTATACTGTATTTCTACTTCCAGTCCCTGTCCCTATATTCCTTTTTCCTGCTGTTCTCCTTCTACGTTTATACTGTCTGTGTGTCTGTCTCCCCCTCCTTCCCTGTCTCTCTCTCTCTCCTTTTCCGTATGTTTCTTCCTCTGTTGGTCTCTTCCGATGCCGCCTCCCCCTATAAACTGCACCAAAGGCTGTCAAACATCACAGCTGCAACATTTCCATGCCCTGGTGTCACTGCAAATTTATTAAATAAATCCATTTATCTGAAGCATCTTAGCAAGAAACATGTAATGGATTCTTGCAGAATCACTGCTACTTTATACTATGATGATACACAATTCTATTTTTATCATGAAACATTTTTAGGAATGTACACAATAAATGCCTTTTGCTCCAGCTTTTCTCTCAAACACAATTTTCTCTCAAACACAATGCAATGTCAATTTCACAACACCCATTTTTTTCTTGTTTTAGCAACATATGAACATTTTATGTTAGACAAAGCCAAGCTCTCACTGATTTACCATGTAATATCCCCATTAAAAATAAGATTTGAACAGAACAGCTGGGATGATTAAGCTTTATCTTTCTTCATTGTCCTTACACACAATGCACTAAATATATAAATCAAATTAAACCTAAGCTGTGTCTTTGTTGAAAAATCTAAGTGTCATATAAAATATATTGTATATGTGTTAGATGTTGTGTTCCAAAACTACATTTGATTTTTCTTTTAAAGCTTTCTAATAATAATAAAGATGTGTACTAGATGAATGTACACACAAAAAGAAAACAATACACAGGACGCTTTATCTACGTGTAATTTTAGTTGTATATTTACTTTTTTTAAAAATGCAACAGTTGCAGTACAAAAAATTATGTACTACTATACTATTGTAAAAATGTTCCTCTTGCTAAATAAGTGAGGTTGTTAGGTGAATAGCAATGCACTAGCCATTTAACCCCTTTCGAATTCCCATGGATAAAAATAATCACTTTTGCATGTGCCTCGACTAACAGCGAAAACCACTGACTACTGAGGTAAAAGGCATTCAAGATCACTCATATCACTCGTATAAACTACAATAACATGCAGAAAACTCTAATCATTTATTTGTATAGAGGAGAAATGTGTAACTCCACGTGTATCTTCTGTAATGCTACATGAAATGCATTTTAAATTTTCATAGTAGCCTTTTATACTATGAATTGTTGCTGAAACAGCTCCTTGTTAATTAAGTATATGCAGGCATTCCTAGAATGTTTATATTGTCCAAAGGCAATGTACAAACAATCTACAGCATTATTAACCCATAATCTTGATACTGATTAACATGGTGGTGTATATATATATATATGATATATATATATATATATATATATATATATATATATATATATATATATATATATATATATATATATATATATATATATATATATCGCAGTGAACATCTATAAATCTACTGAAATACTATGCATATCTACAAGACAAATATTGAAAAATAAATATTGCTCTTACCTGGCCTGCTGTAAACATACTACCCATTCGAATGAATGTTTCCCCTAAATGTCCCTTTTTCAAGCAGAGTCAAAAAGAGAGCCTGTATAAATAGGACTAACCTGGTTTAACACAAGTTACTCAAAAATCATACAACTGCATTGTCTGCCCTTTTGCCTTATCTAAGTGGATCTCACACCTTGCAATTGCAGTGATACAATGAGCAATGCATTCATGCATACCAGCATCAATATTTTTTTCACATGAGATCGCATTTCCATAAAAAACACAAAGAAAAAAAATACATGAAAAACCATATTGCATTAAATTGATAAGATATTTTGCATGACTGCAGCATTTGTTGGTGGATCTGCCCTTTCCTTCCTCCCTCTGATATCCTTTCCTTACACTGACAGAGAATTATGCATATTTTTTATCTTGCGATAGGGAATGTGTTAATTTTAGCACAAGACTGTCGGTATACGTTTAAAAGCTTTTCACAATATGGGGAGGTTAATTTATCTTCAGCTGTCCCTAGAGTAACTCATGCAAGGCAAGACTGCAGAAAATTATGGATGCCTAATCATTTGCAAAGGGGAAATGCCAAATTTCATTCTTATTTACAGTATATTCAATATTGTGTTTTTTTGTTCTTTTTTATACATAATTTCATGAATGACACACTCCCTCATTAGAATACCTGATCCGTAGCAGATCCGCAAGCAGTCAGAAATGGATCCTTCCGAAGCGGCACACACAGGCCCATATATTGCTCACAGAAGATGCTGCTGCTACCTCTTCTGTCACAGCAATGGAGTCTATGCCAGCATCAGGACCAGAACAGGACACGCCCACGTAAGGCCTTCTGTTAGTCCTAGCTGATCTGCGATTGGTCGGCAGTGTCAGGCTGCTCATTTCAGCACCAGAGACAGAGGCAGCAGAGTTATTAGGTGGGGGGAGGAAACTTGATTGCCAGGCACATTGACAAATAAAATGGCAGAAGGGTGTTAAAGCATTTGTGAGAAAATAAGGGAGAGAGGGCTGCAGCTAGAAATGAGAGTCGGACTGAGAAATTGGGCAGTAGATATGTGTATATATATATATATATATATATATATATATATATATATATATATATATATATATATATATATATATATATATATTTATATATATATTTATATATACATGGCTAATGAGAAACACATTCAGCTTTCATTTGTAACCCTGCCCTTTATCAATGAGACACTCTCTGTATGTGAAGCTTCTTTTCATCCATAACCCTTTTTTTAGCATGCATTATTTTCTGTCCGTCCGTCTTCCACGATTCAGTATGTGCACTGTCCTCTCCTCTTGTTTATCTCGGCTTTTCCCCTTTCTTCTTGCCTTCCATTGAAGCCCGTCCCACCTAACACTCACACACGCACACATATATATATATATATATATTTATTCCAAAAAAGACCAGCAACACCGGGATATTTGTGCATCAAAGTTAAGGTGTATTCACATTTGCATGAATAGCCGACGTGACGTTTCGGTCCCCACAGGGACCTTCCTCGTGGCAAATATATATATTTATATTTTGTCCCCTCTGCAACTGCAAGCAATCCTCTCCCTGGCTTTCCTTCTCACTGTGTGTCGCCCTCGCTCTCTCTCCTTCGCTAAATCTGTTCAGTGTTCTCTCTGCCTGGGCCCTTCTCATCCCCCAAACACTTAGCAATCTGTTCTTCCCTCACACAGAAGGCCTCCCATATTGTCACTGTCACAATTACACAGTACATTGAATTCTCACACTGTTACCACGGCAGCCATAGCCCTCCCTGTCCTCTGAGACCCCCGAGCCCATCCCACGAGAGAGGCAGAGACACCTGCCATAATAGTATAGCAGATATGAGGGCACACGTCTGCTATAATACCTACTGCAGTCTACCTGTATTGGTGATGTAGATTTGTGGATAGGTATATATAGGTGGATATATATCGATCACTTAGGGCTGTTGTGTGACACTAAATACCCTTTCCTATATATATATATATATATGTGTGTGTGTGTGTGTGTGTGTGTGTGTGTGTGTGTGTGTGTGTGTGTGTGTGTGTGTGTGTGTGTGTGTGTGTGTGTGTGTGTGTGTGTTTGTGTGTGTCTATAGTGTTACACAGAAATACAGGAATATAGGCAGCTAGCGATAAAGACAAAATGAGGAAAAACATTATTTAGATTGTCTCAATCCATCAAAGCCAGAAAGGGGCCGCGTGGAAATGAAATATTGATCATTAAATGACAATAATTCCCTTATCAGTGCTAAACAGTAACAAGTTCAGTGGCAGCACAGATATCTCCCCGTTTGAGGTCTGAAGGGTGCGGCAGGCGCCAGTTGTATTCAATACTCGGTGCATATTCTGGGTATGAATGTTGGAGAATGACGGGGATAAATGGAGAAACGAGGGGAGGAGAACTTGGGGGAAAGAGGGGGAAGGAGAAGTGTCAGCTGCAGCTCATGATAAGCGCGGGCTTGTGACTCAGAGTGACAGAGCGGGGAGCCTGGGTATTGATCCATGAGAGGAAGTCTGTCAGGGAGTGAGGCGAGAGGGAGGGAGACTAACTGAAAGTGGAATTAAGTAGAGGAGGAAGAGAAGAGCAACCGAAGAACAGGGAAGATAAATGAGAGGAGGGTGAGGGGAAGGAAACGGGGAGATAGTTAAACAAATAACCTTTGCAGGCTGCAATTGCACGCCATCACAATTAAGTTGATACTGCCCCCACCCGGATGTAATGTGTAGTTGCTGTAGAACTAGTAGTAAGACATGGGCTACACGCCATGAGATTATCAGCAGAAGGCTAGTGAGTCAGTGGTCTCATGGAAGCAGCAATTGTAGCGTGCAGTGATTCCATTGCTCTCATTTATTGGCACATTCTAATGTGTAAGGGTGATTTGGACACACCATTAAGCACTGTGCTCATTAAAGGGAAACTATTGTGAATTAAAAAAATAGTGAAATGTATCATTGCATCAAATGATTCCGTTCTCTGAATATAATGTATTCAACATTTTATATAGTTTTAAAAACATTTTAGTTATCTTTGCTTTTCCCTACCTCAGGGTCCCCAACCAACGGGCCCTGGCCCGGACAGTCCTGAACCTGGGCTGTCGAGCCTAGTCCACAACTAATGCAGTAGTTGCAACTGACCCCCTGACCCCTTACGACCCCCCTCCCGACCCCCCTCTTGATTCTCCCAACCCCAATTTCATAAAGTGACACAAATACCACCAGAGGTTTGTAGAAAGGTAGAGAATAAACCACTGGGTCTATGAGACCTGTTGGCCACTCTTGTTCCTAGCTGGAAGCAGTGGCTTTAGGGTTTGTTGTTAATTCTGGATTAATTGCTGCTACCTGATTGTGGGCCAAGTGAGCAGAGTAGCTGAAATGGTGGTATTTACTCACAATTTTATCTGCTGGCGGGCCAAATGAACCAACCTTATTCGAATCAGATGGAGATGCGGTGCAATATCTGCCAAAGTCCCCAGCATGCATTGATGGAAACAAATGAGGATTGATTTTTCTGTCATCAGAAAACCTGCAGTCTGATGGGATTGCAGATCCCAAAGGGACAATATGTGTGGTAATTGTTAGGCATTGAGGCTGGAAATAGACAGTTTACCAGTTCATATTTCTTTGTGTATGGGGAAGTAAAGAGGGAGGCTACACTTACAAGATACTTCTCAGATGAGAGGCTGCACTATAAGGACAATTAGACATCCCAATACAAAGGGAGGTATTTATTGAGAGACCCGCACTGCAGACTACAGGAAAGGGTACAAATCATTTATAATGGGGACATGCCTAAAGATTAGTCTGCGCTGTTGATGTCTGTAGGTCTCTGAGGCACTAAGCATATTGTCTTCCATAGTACTTCAGTATAACATCTTTGATCAAATTGAAATTCTCTGGCTGCAGCTGCTTTTCATTTATCAAGCACCTCCATCCAGGAGCAAGGTGCAGGACTCACTGAGGGTGCTCTCTAACGTGTATGTGTGAACACATGGTGGGAAGGGGGTGGAAGTGGAGATGCCTATGTGCTGCCCCGTGCCCACTTCTTACAATACAGTGCTCCCAAACACAGATATTGCTGTAATTATCAGGGTAGTGCAGGTCCTTGTGCTCCTTTTTGGGGGCTTTCTGTGATACAAGGTGGAAAGTACAAAAAAACAGGAGCTTTGAGCCTGTTTCTTGCACTTTAACCCTTTCCTCACAGCTAGAATATGATCCATAGGATCTCTTAACACTGTGGTCCGTATATATCCACTGAGTGTTAATGCAGCTTGCACCATTTTTCGACAAAACTGACTCAAATTGAGTTCTGTATAGCTGAATTGCTCTCAAGTTTTGGCATGCAATCCTTATTGGGTCCCTGTAATTTTGCAGGTAAAAAACATTGAGCTGTGTATAAAAACTGTACTTTGCACTTTGGAATGTGTTAATAAAGTAAATTTTATTTTTATTGGATGCATTCAATAAATATAACAGATCCTTCAAATAAATAAATTGGTGTAGATTTATGGTATCTCTTTTTAAAGGTTATGAGTAAACCTATGATGGTGTTATGGCAAGTCTCATTTATGGCCCTATTAAGTTGATCATGCCACTTTCTGGCTATTTACAATAGGTTTATAAATGAATAGAAATCCTATTGGAGGTGATAAGGAACCAGTGTTTTTTTTCTGTTTTCTTTTATAGTGGGAAAATAGCTTTGTACTTAATCAAGACTAAGGCCAATAGAACATGGAGTGGTTACAGTTATTTTACCTTTATCATTTTATTTTATTCTCTCTTTAACTGTGGCATCAGGATGCCCATTGTCTCTCTGAATCAAATGAAACACAAGAACAGGAATTTTACAGAATTCTCATCCAAAATTGTACAAAGGAGTTTTCACCTGAGAATCATGTAAAATTGCAGGTAATGCAATGGGTGAAAGAATGTGGTTTGAGGTGTTTTAGCAAACAAAATGCCTGGAACTGCTTATGTGCCTAAAATTACACACAGAGCCAATAATACCTTCAAAGGAAAAATATTTCTAGTAGGCAAATCCTTGGGGGGTATAAGAAATTGCAGTTATAGTGGCCCTTTAGAAGCCAGTTATAAAAATAACTTCGATCTTAGTCATAAAACAGGGCAAAATTCTTATTGAGAGACAAAAATGATACAATTTCTCCATACAATAACAAAAGTAACTATAAAAAATGTTTTGCTTTGTAATTTCTTTCTTTACTTCAGTGTTAAGTGTGTGTCTGAACTTGCAATCCTAAGGCTGAGGGCACATGGGGTGTTTGGCTATGCGGATCCAGTCCCTTCTGCAGCCTTCTGCGAAAAAAGCATTTTCTGGCCTATCTCTACTCTGCTCTGCGTGTCCTCTAGAGTGAAATTACATCACTCTCCATTCATTTCTATGGGATTTTTAAAAGAGTATTTATCAATAGGTGAAAGTCAAAGTTCAGGCTTTGTTAAATATGCCTTTCAAAATCCCATAGAAATTAATAGAGAGTGGCAGAATTTCACTCTAGAGGACTGTGGCGATCTCTAACTTCACTCTTTGATAAATATACCCCCTAAAGTATTCATATCCAAATTACAGAAAGATTCTTTATCTGGAAAACCCCAGGTCTTGAGCATTCTGCATAACAGGTCCCATACAGTACCTGTACTACTGCAGCCCTGTCCCTTACTTTGTTTTATTGTAATGTGATGAAGGGGATGAAAAAAGCATTTTCTGGCCGATCTCCACTCTGCTCTGCATGTCTACACTTAAAGGGAAAGTCAACCCAAAAATATTTTTTTTTATAATAAAAGAAAACATAATTCTAAGCAATTTTACAATATACATTCGTTACAAATTTTCTATCTGTATTGCTATGGAAAACAGTGTTTGGCCCTGATGACAGGATATTGTCCCGTAATTAAAAAATATACAACCCATTTTTTACATGAGCTCATTCAGTTGGGCTTATGTAGAAATGGTACAATAACATTATCTGAACTTACAGATATAAATGTACTTTTTTCTACAGCTTCTACAGATTAAAACCATGATAACTCCAATGAGCTGTTTCCCAAGATCCATTATACCAACAGTGCTAACTGCTAAAACAGTTATAGTATCCATTTTCTGGAAACTCAACATTCAGAAAGGCCATCTTCCATAGAGTCCGTTTTAATCAAATAATCCAAATTTTAAAAAATTAAATTTTTTTTTTTTTGTAATAATAATTAGAGTGCCTTGTGCTTCATCCTAAGTAAAATATAATGAATCCTTATTGGAAACAACAATTTTATTGGTTTTTTTTAATGTTCAAATGATTTTTAGAAGACTGACACCTATATTTATGAAAAAGTTTGGTTAGATGTCGCCGCAGTCCTCTAGAGTGACATTACACCACTCTCCATTCATTTCTATGGGATTTTTAAAAGAGTATTTATCAATAGGTGAAAGTGAAAGTTAAGGCTTTGATAAATATGCCTTTCAAAATCCCATAGAAATTAATAGAGTGGCAGAATTTCACTCACAGGACTGTGGCGATCTCTAACTTCACTCTTTGATAAATATACCCCCTAAAGTATTCATATCCAAATTACAGAAAGATTCTTTATCTGGAAAACCCCAGGTCTTGAGCATTCTGCATAACAGGTCCCATACCTGTACTACTGTAGCCCTGTCCCTTACTTTGTTTTATTGTAAAGTGATGAATTCTGGCACATGAACTCTTTCTTACCACAGTGGGTGGTGCACAGATTCTCTGGGACTTTATGTCCCAGAATTCATCACTTTACAATTGAACAAGGTGAGGGGTTGCATTACAGTGAGAGTTGGAGGTGAGGAACTGGAAAATGCACAGACAACAAGCAGACAGAATAGCATGGTTTCCATTTAGGAAATAAAACATATTTATATTTATTTATAGTCGGATACTATTTATTCTCCTTTTCTACATAAGTATAGCTAAAGACAGCTCATATCAAAATGGGGGTATATTATACTTTTAATGGGATAATAAAGAAGTAACTAAGCCATGTTGTAAGCATAGGATTCCTGCAAAGCCTGCCCTCCAAGCCAAACTAATTAGACTCCCCACAATGGTTCTACTATTCCTTATCTAACCTTAGAAGGCAGAGCTGCATAGAGGGGATGATACCCCTATCAATGGAAGTGACATGGCAAGACATGCATTCTCAACCCCATTACAAATCTTAAAGGGGATGTTCATCTTTATATTAACTTTTAGTATGATGTGGAGAGTGATATTCTGAGACAATTTCAACTGGTCTAATTTTTTTTATTGGTGGTTTTTTGGTTATTTAGCTTTTTATTTGGCAGCTCTCCAGTTTTCAGTTTCAGCAATCTGGTTTCTAGGATCCAATTTACCTCAGTAACCATGCACTGATATGAATAAGAGACTGGAATATGAATAGGAAAGGACCATGCAAAGATGAGTAATGAAAAGTAGCAAAAACAATACATTTGTAGTCTTAAAGAACATTTGATTTTAAGATGGGGTCAGTTACTTTGTAAAACTCACCCATTTTAGCAAAGATTTGGGGTCCGACTGGGCCGGTAGGGAAAAAACCTGGTGGGCACCCGCCAACCCAGACATTCTCCCCCAATCAACTGCACCCAAAAAAAACCACGTGTGCTGCTGCTGCGTTCACACATGCGCACTCTTGTGTGTTGGGCAATTTTGTTTCGCTGTAATTGGGAATTATTTTAACCTGTTACTAGCCATTGTGGGGTGTTCCCAGTTTTATTGAAGGTGCATTAACAAACACATGTGACTCACAAGTTTCAGGACTAGTTCAGCCCTTCCTCTAGTGATAAATGCCATAGAGGTGTACAAAGAATTTATACAACTTGTGATTCTGCCATCTAGTGACCAACTAGGGTCAAAATACATACATGAAATGTCCTGTGTTTAAAAATGCATAGTCCAAGTGTGTGGGATCGACACACTTGATGATGTGCAGACATTTCTTTGGACTGCACTGAGGACATTACGGGGCCGATTCACTAAGGGTCAAATATCGAGGGTTAATTAACCCTCGATATTTGACTAGGAATTAAAATCCTTCAACTTCGAATATCGAAGTCGAAGGATTTAGCGCAGATAGTTCAATCGAACGATCGAAGGATTATTCCTTCGATCGAACGATAAAATCCTTTGAATCGAACGATTCGAAGGATTTTAATCCAATGATCGAAGGAATAACCTTCGATCAAAAAAAGTTATCCAAGCCTATGGGGACCTTCCCCATAGGCTAACATTGACTTCGGTAGCTTTTAGATGGCGAACTAGGGGGTCGAAGTTTTTTTTAAAGAGACAGTACTTCGACTGTCGAATGGTCGAATTTTTACTTCGAATCCTTCGAAGTCGTAGTGGAAGGTCAAAGTAGCCCATTCGATGGTCAAAGTAGCCCAAAAAAAACTTCGAAATTCGAAGTTTTTACCTTCAAATCCTTCACTCGAAGTTAGTGAATTGGCCCCTTCATGTATGTATTTTGACCCTAGTTGGTCACTAGATGGCAGCATCCCAAGTTTTCCCTATTCTGTGTACACTTCTATGGCATTTATCACATAAGGAAGGGTTGAACTAGTCCTGAAACATTTGTGTTTGTAATTGCACCTTCAATAAAACTGGGAACACCCCAAATTGGCATTTTACAGGTACAGACTCCATGCTCTTCTTTTGGGCACATGAGCTCATTGGGTAATCTATAGTTTGCTTATTCTAGTATTCTGGAATGATGCTTTGAAAAATTGTTTCTTTTTATTGCTGCAGGTTTTTGATCTATGCAAGCAAAGAGTCTCCATAGAACAACATACTGCATATTTGGTATCACATGAGTTAAATATGTTTACTCCCAACAATGTTTGCTATTAAATTGCTATGTGAGGTACACTTCTTGGCAGAAAGGTTGGTTTCTATTAGTTATTATATTTTCAAAAACAAAATTCCCGTTCATGTTCAAAAAAGCGTTTTTCAAGTTTGTCAAGTGCTGTGATAAATGTTTTTTGCCAGTAAAAAGCCCATTCCAATCTTTGTGCACAAGCATGATTTCAGTTCCTTAATAGTTAGTAGAAAAGTACCGATGCTATTAGATTTTGTAATTATGGAAACAGTGCTGTGAGTCAAAGTAAAAGATTACATTGTTTGGATTTTTGAAACCTTGTACAGTATTTTCATAGGTATAAGTACATTTTTTTCATATGGGAGCCTGTGTGTAGTTTTGGATACATACAAACTGATTCATATTTAAATGATGGATGGATATATATATATAAATTGCAGCATTAGCCTCTTCTAAGTAATCACTGACACATTCTGATTAGGCACAATGCATTTTATAATGTATAAAGGAACTACAGAAGAATATCACCAACTAAGAGCTACTAAATATTTCCAAAACCAGAACTGAAAATTGATATAAAAGGGCTTAATAAGGAACAGTTCTGTGTAAAAATAAAATTAGCCAAATAGAATGGCTGTGCAAATTAAAAAGCTATAGAGGCTGGAGTGAATAGATGTCTAACATAATAGCCACAACAGGGTTTTATTATTTTTAGCTCTCTTACCTGTTAGACAGTGACTTAATGGAGGACCACATAGGACATGTTCAGTTAGTTTGCTTTTGAATTTGAACACGCAGGTTAAGTGGGCAAAATTTGAGTTTTCCTATCATTTGACCCTTGATCCATGAATAGATGAAATAGGAGCCTTTGCAGCTGTAGAGGGCATGGACCACACTTCTTGGCAGAAAGGTTGGTTTCTATTAGTTATTAGGGATGTAGCGAACGTCAGAAAAAAAGTTCGCGAACATATTCGCGAACTTGCGCAAAAATGCGAGCGGTTCGCGAACGGTTCGCGAACCCCATAGACTTCAATGGGAAGGCGAACTTTAACATCTAGAAAAGACATTTCTGGCCAGAAAAATGATTTTAAAGTTGTTTAAAGGGTGCAACGACCTGGACAGTGGCATGCCAGAGGGGGATCAAGGGCAAAAATGTATCTGAAAAATCTGCCTGTGTGTGCTTGGAAGAGATAGTGTAGGGGGAGAGCTGTTAGTGATTTCAGGGACAGATGATAGTAAGTTTGCTGGCTAGTAATCTGCTTGATACTGCTCTGTATTGGAGGGACAGAAGTCTGCAGGGATTTGAGGGACATTTTAGCTTAGGTAGCTTTGCTGGCTAGTAATCTACTGTTCTCTTTAAACAACTGCCATACGTTGACCTTGTAGGCATTGTTTGCCCAGTTTTTTTGGACGCAGCCACTGAAGCACAGTTGCCATAAAAAATATGCCATATAAATGCTGAAAATAGTAATTTTTCGCCATACGTTGACCTTGTAGACATTGTTTGCCCAGTTTTTTTGGTTGCAGCCACTGAAGCACAGTTGCCAGAAAAAATATGCCATATAAATGCTGAAAATAGTCATTTTTTGCCATACGTTGACCTTGTAGGCATTGTTTGCCCAGTTTTTTTGGTCGCAGCCACTGAAGCACAGTTGCCAGAAAAAATATGCCATATAAATGCTGAAAATAGTAATTTTTTGCCATATACGTTGAGTCAACGTATGGCAAAAAATGACTATTTTCAGCATTTATATGGCATATTTTTTCTGGCCTCTGTGCTTCAGTGGCTGCGGCCAAAAAAACTGGGCAAAAAATGCCTACAGGGCAAATAATGCCTAAAAGGTCAACTTATACACTACTACAGCGATGGATACGGATTACGTAAAATATATTATGGCTGCTTGAAAAAAGTCACTCCGGTGTTTTTTCTGGAGACGGTAATATTATGGATATTTAGACAGAATGTGAACAAGGTCACACAGCTAGATGGCGGGTTGAAGAAAACAGTGTGCAAATAATGCCTACAGGGCAAATAATGCCTAAAAGGTCAACTTATACACTACTACAGCGGTAGTAAAATAAAAAAAAGTAAAATAAAAAAAAAATGAATATTAAAAAAAAAAAATTAAAGTTGGTGCTGCTGAACTACTAGGAGCAGCAGATTAGCACACCAGTCCCACTCCCCAACACTGCTAGACTAATAGCACTGGGCTCTTATAGTAGTAGTAGTAGTAGTAGTAGTAAAACAACAAAAAAATAAATAAAAGCAGTCCTTACAAGGACTACTGTTATTGCAGCAGTCAGCAGATGAGATCAGAAGCAGAACAGCTGCCCACTGCAGCTACATACAGAGCACTGCAGTAGAAGGTAGATTACTAGCCAGCAAAGCTACCTAAGCTTAAATGTCCCTCAAACCCCTGCAGACTTCTGTCCCTCCAATAACAGAGCAGTATCAAAACGATTACTAGCCAGCAAACTTTCAACTGTCCCTGAAATCACTAACAGGCAGCAGCTCTCTCCCTACACTATCTCTTCAGCACACACAGGCAGAGTGAAAAAACGCTGCAGGGCTTCGGGTTTTTATAGGGAAGGGGAGTGGTCCAGGGGAGAGCTTCCTGATTGGCTGCCATGTACCTGCTGGTCTGGGGTGAGAGGGCAAAAAAAAGCGCCAACAATGGCAAACCCAAAATGGCGAACGTCGCGCGACGTTCGCGAACTTCCGGCGAGCGCGAACACCCGATGTTCGCGCGAACAAGTTCGCCGGCGAACAGTTCGCGACATCTCTATTAGTTATTATATTTTCAAAAACAAAATTCCCGTTCATGTTCAAAAAAGCGTTTTTCAAGTTTGTCAAGTGCTGTGATAAATGTTTTTTTCCAGTAAAAAGCCCATTCCAATCTTTGTGCACAAGCATGATTTCAGTTCCTTAATAGTTAGTAGAAAAGTACCGATGCTATTAGATTTTGTAATTATGGAAACAGTGCTGTGAGTCAAAGTAAAATATTACATTGTTTGGATTTTTGAAACCTTGTACAGTATTTTCATAGGTATAAGTACATTTTTTTTCATATGGGAGCCTGTGTGTAGTTTTGGATACATACAAACTGATTCATATTTAAATGATGGATGGATATATATATATATATATATATATATATATATATATATATATATATATATATATATATATATATATATATATATATATAAATTGCAGCATTAGCCTCTTCTAAGTAATCACTGACACATTCTGATTAGGCACAATGCATTTTATAATGTAAAAAGGAACGACAGCAGAATATCACCAAATAAGAGCTACTAAATCTTTCCAAAACCAAAACTGAAAATTGATATAAAAGGGCTTAATAAGGAACAGTTCTGTGTAAAAATAAAATTAGCCAAATAGATTGGCTGTGCAAATTAAAAAGCTATAGAGGCTGGAGTGAATAGATGTCTAACATAATAGCCAGAACAGGGCTTTATTATTTTTAGCTCTCTTACCTGTTAGTCAGCGACTTGATGGAGGGCCACATAGGATATGTTCAGTTAGTTTGCTTTTGAATTTGAGCATGCAGGTTAAGTGGGCAAAATTGGCGTTTTCCTATTATTTGACCCGTGGTCCATGAATAGATGAAATAGGAGCCGTTGCAGCTGCAGAGGGCATGGACCACATATGCAGTCCAATCTTATTGTCTTGTTTTCTACCAGATTCAATCAATACGATCAGATATTAATTGGGGTTATGTGGATTATGTGCAGGACTTGCAAGCCTTTCACTGATTAATGTGTGCTTTATCAACTTTGACAACTTTATTGACAACTTGTCAAATTCTGAGGGCAACTCATGTAAAAAAGTAAAGATAAATACTGAGTAGAATGTGAAGAAGCTGGCAGCCATGGTTTATGCAGTTTTTATTAATGGTACCAGTTTAGTAATGCAGACAATATTCTAATGATAATTTATAGAAATGGTAAAGTGCATGAGGGGTGTCAGCATTACGAAGGCTACCTTCAGAGACTGTACTGAGAGAAGACTTGTTTGCATTGCGTACATTTCTTCTGCTAACGCGTTTACTACATGGGGGGAAATGAGGAGCACAGAGTGAAGGAATACAAAGGCAAGTGAGGAACTGATACTACAGATGTGCTGTAAAAAAACAAAAGAAATGACTAGATTTAACACAAAGACATACCTTTGCCTAGTAAAATAAATGTTAATTTAAATTAAAATTTAAAAATCCAAGTGATTTCTGATAATGTTGTGCTTGCCATATCTAAAGCCTAAAAAAATCAGAGCTATTTTATTGGAAATCTCTGGCTTTACTATAATGTTAGTTAAATCAATACCATTCCCTCGAAAGTACCCAAAAATCTATATGAAGCAATACATAGCAATTAAATTGGACCAAATGTGCAATTACCTATCTAGGGTTAAGATCACCCATTACCCATAAACATTTATGCTGCCAATATAACTCACAAGATAGATAACATAATGAGAAAATCCACTCATGGAGCAACTATATGGACTCCTTTATGGGAAGGGTAAATTTAATAAAAAAATTATCTTTTTCTGAGACCTTATAGCTGTTACAAATGTCAAACTTACTTATTACACCAACACGCCTGTGAAAACTCAGATTTTATCATGAACATCTAGAAACCGGTTTAAGTCTTATTAAGCTACAGCTATGCTCAAACAACTCTAGGGTTACCTTTCCTTGTGTTAATTCACATTGATGGGGTAATTATTTACAGCAGTGTGGTACACCATGCGGACCACGACCCCCTCCTTGTGTGGCCCGACACTTGAACGTCTGCCTGCTGTGTCTGCTTACCATGTATAAACTTTAAGAAGCATCAATACAGAGATTAACTGGTCCCTGTATTGTTTACACCTTACATTCAGGCAGGTCCGGACTGAGAATTAAAATAGGTCCTGCCATTTCAGGTAAAAGAGGCCCAATCAGCCCACACAGAGGCCCAAACAGCCCCCACCAGCCCACTAAATACTGACTTTCTATGGGACCTTATAGCAGCCTCTCTGGCATTTGCCAGAACCCACAGATTGCCAGTCCGGGCCTGCATTCAGACTACAAAATATTGCATTGTTCACACATGTAATCCCCCCTGCATTATTCACACATCTATTGTTTACACCCTAAAAAACTTTTTACCACCACTTAGACCCAGACTGAAACTTATCCACTTTGTTCACACTTAGAATGGCCCAGCTCTGTTCTGCATTCCCTATGTTCCCTGTGTGTGCCATACTTTGCCTGCCCTATGCTCCCTGTGTGTGCTATACTTTGTCTACTCTATAGTCCCTGTATTTGCCATTCTCTGCCTGTCTCATGCTCCCTGTGTTTGCCTTACACTGCCTGCCCTATGCTACCTGTATGTGCCATACTCTGCCTGCCATACGATCGCTGTGTGTGCCATACTCTGCCTGCCTTATGATCCCTGTTTGTGCCATACTCTGCCCGTCCTATGCTCCCTGTGTGCCATATTACTGCATTGTTCATACATGTAATCCCCACACCTCTATTGTTCACACCCTAAAACACTTTTTACCACCACTCAGATCCAGACTGAAACTAACCCACATTGTTCACACTCATACAAACTGCTGAAAGGTCACCAGCACTGTGTCACTGTATGTAGGTTTCCCTGTCTCCTGCTCTTTCCTGCCTTCCCTATGTTCCCTGTGTGTGCCATACTTTGCCTGTCCTACTCTGCCTGTGTATGTGCCATACTCTGCCTGCCCTATGATCCCTGTGTGTATGCTATACTCTGCCTGCCCTTTGATTCCTGTGTGTGCCATACTCTGTCTGCCCTATGATCCCTGTGTGTGCCATACTATGCCTGCCATACGATCCATGTGCGTGCCATACTCTGACCATCCTATGCTCCCTCTGTGCCATACTCTGCCTGTATGTGCCCATGTGGAACACAGGCCTGATATTTATTCTGGGGGTTTGTTAGCATAAGAAAACTGTTAGTGGCCCCTAAGCTGTTTAATCATGTGCTGGGGGGTGCTGTGTTATTCTTAATATGACAACTTTTTTTCACATATGAGTGATAAGTGATATCCCTGCAGTGAGCACCAACCATTTGGTTTTTTTGGTGTGCTACCACAATAAATGTGGACATGGTCTTGTGGTAACTTGGGTGTGTTTTAAAATGGGTGTGGTTTAAAAACAGGGAGTGGTCAATACTGGCTTCCATTTTTCGGCCCTTCATCATGTAGGCCACTAAAATTCCTTCCCTCTGTACCAAAGAAGTTGAACAGCACTGATGTACAGTATTTGCTTATTAGTACATCTAGCCAGATTTAACTAGCTAGATGCTTACAATTCATTCCAGATATTGTGGGATGTAGAGAACTTTTAGATGTGCATTTCTGTAACTTTAACTGTTATAGCTGAAAAAAAGCTGAAAATTGCTACTAAGGGCTACAAAGTTATATGTGCAAACTCGAGGCAATATTATTTGGACCGGTACCCTAACAGTCTGCCCATACACCCCCCCCCCACGCTTGGCCGCATTTCAAGCACCGCCACCCCTGTCACTCTGTCTGTGCTCCCCTCCCCCAGCACTGCTCAATTGGTACACAACACCCCCAACACTCTTCCCCTCCCCCACAGATGAGAACTCTGCACCAGTTGTTTGCTGTCAAACAACTGGTGCAGACATTTAAAATGGATTATTGATCCCATACATTTACTATAAAAAATTAATTAATAGGGAAGAAAGATAACAAAGAAAATAAGTCCAGTATAGTCTTTTAGAAAAGGTTTCAACTCTATGGAAAATGTGTGGTCAGGGCCTCCATTATCTTATAGGAAAGTTAATGTAAGGCTCTGCTCGAATTCGAGCCCGGGACCTTTCTGGCTTTATGCCCTAACCGTTAGGCTAGGAAAACAGCTAGCAGGCTTGCTCATTATCTCTCACCTGGCCCATGCAATGTATTTTCAGCAGCAGCCTAATTGGTGGGTTGGAGTCAGCCAATTAGAACTGACCCTGCCTAGTCCTCCTCACCACAAGTGCTTGAACAGCTCCTGCCTGATGGACTTGCGCGTCCCAGCTCTGCCTCCACAGAGCCCCCTACCAATCCTTGACAGTTACATTGTGATGTCAGCCACCGTGCTATAGTTCCTGGAATGTATTAACTGGCCATCAAGCTGAATTCCTACAATTTCTAGGGCAGTAAATAAGCATCCACACAAAACAAACCAGAATTGCTCTTCAGTCTTTCCCCTTCTACTGTCTACCCTTTCAAACCTCTCCTCCACATGTGCACCCCACACTCTTTTGAAGCCCATGCTCTAAACTGAACCAACAAGAACATGAAAATATTTCTAAAAATAAAGTTCATTTAAGCTGTGGCTTCATGGTAGTTGCTATTGAAATACACTGCATCATATGCTTTACAGTTTTTTCTTTGGTAAATTAACTTTTTTTTTTAAATTTCGCATGTAGCCCTGTCCTCATTTTTTATATGCTTTGGAATCTGACTTTTGTAAAATTCCCTAGATGGGCCATTGAATGTTTAACAGCTACAGTTGGCAATTGTGTTTGGAATAATAGACTTCTATTGGGTATCACTGTAAAATATTTCCATTATCCGAGCATATTTTAAGTGTAACCAAGGGTTGCTTGACAAGCAGGACTAGTATGAGAGCAAATTTTAATCCCAAGTATGCAAATATGTTTAGGAATAGCAATAGTAATCCCTCATGTATAGGAGATAAGAACCCACATTTTTCACAATATGGTAGTTATTAGGGATGGGCGAATTTGACCGGTGCCGGCGAAATGTCGCAGACGAAATGTCGCCGACGCCCATTAAGTCTATGGGCGTCAAAAAATATTTGCCGCGCAGCAAAAATTTTTTGACGCACATCTTTTTATTTTGACGCACAACGTCATACAAGTCTATGGGTGTCATTTTTTCAGCGAAACAAGGCAAAAAAATTCGCCCATCCCTAGTAGTTATTTCTTTTGTTTTGCAAATCTGGAGACCTGAGTTTTGTTCCTCAAGGACAATATCTGCAAGATGTTTTTATGGTCTCCTCATGTGATATAATTTACCCTAGTGCATGTGAAAGTTATAACAAAAGTTGTGACATCAATTGTGCCTTTTATTTAGTAACATAGTTGTTTGATGCAATGCATGAGTCATACCTCTATGCCACTTAAAGGACAAGGAAACCCTGTTTTTACTGATTTGAGTATTCGAATTGCCACTGCACCCCCATCCTAGATCACTCATTTATTTTTTTAAATACATTCTTTAAAGTGTATAATCCTTGCGTGAAGTATATCCCTCTATTTGAATATCGCACAACCATTTTGAACTGGATCCAGTCACTAACCTTATCCTTCCTGTAATTCTGCGTATGTGTGAAGATTGCCTTTCACTTAGCATATCAGCCCCCTCTAAAATTATCAATCTTCTTCAGCTCTGTTCCTACTCTCCCTCTGGATGCTGCAGTGCAATCCTTTCAAGGCCCATTCAAAACTAGTGAAGAACAATCAAAGGTACTCTGTATTCCGAAGGGTAAGAAAGTAGTGTGGGGGCTGTTTCAACAGCAATTCCTATCTAATGCGAATGCGTTTCAGTCTTGGTCTTGAGAGGAGCGCGCTGACTTCTGGGGAGATCGCGTTCTGTACTTCTGTAAAAGATTTTTGGAAATCATCAGCTATGGATCTTTATAACAAAGTCACGCTTCAGAGAAATCTCTACAGTGATAGCCTGTAAAGAGGTAAACCTTTCCCTGAACTCCATTTTATATTTTAAGCCTTCCCTTGTCCTTTAAAGAGAGAGTCTAAAAGCATTTGGTTATGCAACATGCATGCAATATGCAAAATGGGCAGATAGATCAACCAACCCCATGTCATGAGGGAGATAATGATACAGTCTTGGTTTTTTTAGATGCTACATTTAGCTGCTTAGAAATAGGTTTAATTGTTTCCTATTGGCCATAATAGACTGCTTGCCTCAGTGACCTAATTAAATCTATTTCTAGCCAGTTACAAATAAACATTTTCTAGTCTCCTTGTGTGACATAAGCCTTTGTGACATAAATGTTGCCCAATGATGTGACGTTTTCTTCAAGGGTTATTGTATTCATGTATAAGTCTTACTAATTTACCACATGAATCACTGAAAGTTTGGTATTGCCCATCTTTAATTTTCATCTTTGCATTAGATTAAGACTCATGGCTCATTTACTAATCGAGGGCTAAGCCAAAAGTGTAAAAATAGCACTATATACTAACCTTTCATCTCCTAGAATGGTACTAGCTGTAGTTGTGTCATTATGAATGTCAAACAGTGACAGTTCTCCTACTGATCTCCAATTGTACCCAAAAAGAGCCCAGGGACAGAGCACAAAGGAGTCATTTGCTTTATGGCAGGGTTCTCTTACTCCTAATACACACTCCTAATACATTGGTATTGGAATTAGGTGCTACATGGATACACAAGATATATGGTGTTACCAATGTTCCTAATGCACTAGATAAAAAACAAGTTTGTCAATACTTCAATAAAAAACAATAAACCAAAAACAGCTGTAGTAACAAGGTTGAAATCATAAACCTTTCTTAATACTGAAAGAGACACTGACACAATCTAGCAGCCTAATGTTGTAGACCCTCAGTGTCAACTGGACTTCATCTGAAACACTTTTGTCCATGTCTTGTATGTAAATGATGTTCACATGTACTGTATATATGCCATATATTACTTGACTTTTTACAAAAGAGCAATACAGTGGTTGGACATTAGCATCATTAATGAAGAGGACTAAAGCTTAACAAAAGTAGGCTAGAAGTGCTGTATATTATATTTTGGGGTCCTATAACAGCCCAATGCAGCCACAGTCCTTTAACAGTGAAGATCTGTGCATTTGTATATGGTCCTAGTATTTTTATTTCTTTTTTTATAGTTTTTGAATTATTTGCATTTTTCGTCTGACTCTTTCTAAAAATAAATGCTCTGTAAGTCTATAAATGTATTGTTATTGATACTTTCTATTACTCATCTTTTAATGCAGATCCTCTCTTATTCATATTCCAATCTATCTTTCAAATCAATCCATGGCTGCTAGGGTAATTTGGACCCTAGCAACTAGATTGATACAAAATGGAAAGCTACTAAATAAAAGGTTAAATAACTCAAAAAACACAAATAAATAAAATGAAAACCAGATATAAAATGTCTTATCACTCTGTAAATCATACTAAAAGCTCAGATTATAACTAAGGACATCACTAAGCACCGTTTATAAGTATATCATTTACAGGATATTCAAGGCTCTTGTGTATTATACTTTAATTACTTTCAGTTTTTGGTGTTACTGTCCCTTTAATAATCAGCTGCAACCCTTAAATGTGGGAAAACCTTTAGATTTGGTTCCGATCTACCAAGAGCAAACTGAGTATGCGCAATATAAGTGATATTCCTATACAAAATCCAAGATTGTGCACACGTTTGGAGGCCTGGATCATTATTATAGTAGAAGATCCAGTTGGATGGTGCAGTAAGTTTAGTATTTAATGTACACATAATTGTGTTTAGGTTTTAGTTCTTGTTTAACTTTACTGTTGTTTTTATCAGTGTCCTTACACTGTAAGTAAGCCATGGACGTGCGCTGGCATATTTTCCTGAGAGAAAGCTTTACTTCTCTTTAGAATTAATTTTTGTGCACATCCATAAAAGACGTAAGTGGCTAAATTCTCTTTCCCATATACCGTGGCCCAAAGGGGCACTCAACCATTAAAATAGTTTTTTTAGTAGTAGTAGCAGCATTTCTACATTAATGAACTGGTACAATACACAGGCTTTCCAGATGGATGGTTTCTTTATAGTCTCTGCCATGCTGGGGATTTGTGGGATTTTCAGCTTCATTCCATATGATTTGATCTTTTTTCCTTTTGTAAATGATATCAAAGATATGACACAAAACTGGTTGCAGATGTATATTTTAACATTGCCATGTTTTTAATTTGCAATTACGTTTTTTAAATGAATTTGCGGGTTTTATAAAATGCCCAGAAAATTGCTGAATGAACCTACATTACTTTTTATAAATGTATATTCAGTTTTATTCTGTAATTTATGTCATGTGAGTGATGGTTTGCAATGTGGGGAAGACTGCACAGGGTATATTGTGTTCCCTCTTCATTGCGTGCATAAAACATATACAGTATTTTGTAGGGTTTTTTTCAAAAAGTGTGCAAAGAGTAATGAATTATTTATATGTGTACTCATATGCAATATGTTGCAGTCACAATATAAGCCTTCCGATGAGCTCAAAGCGTAAAAAAAATATTGATTGCTACCCTTGGATAAAAACACACTTAAACACACAGGAAATGCCATGAATGATTGGAGCAAGTGTAGTTGCGTATGACATGAACGTGGAACAAAGAAAACACAGAATGGAAAGGCAATAATGGAAATTGTAAAATGATTGATTCATCTTTAAGCTCCATATTTTAGTTTTCATTTTCCACATCATGCATGCCAACGCAGAGGTAAGGACCATCAGATCATCAATGACAAATGTGACATAAGATCCGCTCTTTAATTTCAGAATGATCAAATCAATGGAGTATATACAAGAAGGCCTGATGTGTCAAATTCTCCAACGACTAACTGATGCAATGGGGAAATTGCTACTTTTGGTACCTTTGGTATACACACACATATATATATATAATATATATATATATATATATATATATATATATATATATATATATATATATATATATATATATATATATATATACACATCACAAGGCCACTGCACACGCTTGCCGATAGGTTGCACACCCTGGTGGCCCAGAAATTCGAATATAGGTAAGTAGATGCTGGTGCACACAAGGAATTTTTTAAATAAATCCTTCTTTATTTTATCGACGTTTCGGTCCTCTGCTGGGACCTTTTGGGACCTCTGCTGGGATCTTGAGAAAGGTATATATAAATAAAATCACATGAATATCCTGTAAATGATATCCTTATTAACCGTGCTTAGTGATGTCATCAGTTATAATTAGAGCTTAGTGATGTCATTTCTGTCACATAACTCACTGAAACGTGTGTATTATAAAAATTAAAGTACCCCCTATTGTAAAATATGAGGATATTAGAAGTCACCTCAGAGTTCCATGACCTGTATAAAAGCACTCTGCCTTAAGCCTCGTGTTTTAATATGGTCGTGGAACTCCTTGGTAACTTATAATATCCTTATATTTTACAAGAGGGGTTATTTTATTCACTATATAAATCACAAGCCATGAATATCCTGTATATTTCCAAATGTTATTTAGCAAAATCGCTTTGGTGGTGCTTCCAAGTATCAACAAGTTGTTCAGGTATGGAATCTATTATCAGGAATGAATGGGGCCTGGGGTTTCATTGATTTGGATCACCATACCTTAAATTTGCTTAAAATCAATTAAAACATTAAAAAACCCAATTGGATTATTTTGACACCAACATGGATTCATTCTGCTTAGTTACTATCAAGTGCACTGTACTACTTACTAGGGATGTCGCGGACTGTTCGCCGGCGAACTTGTTCGCGCGAACATCGGCTGTTCGCGTCCGCCGCAAGTTCGCGAACGTCGCGCGACGTTCGCCATTTTGGGTTCGCCTTACCTGGCGCTTTTTTTTGACCTCTCACCCCAGACCAGCAGATACATGGCAGCCAATCAGGAAGCTCTCCCTCCTGGACCACCCCCACACCCCCTGGACCACTCCCCTTCCATATATAAACTGAAGCCCTGCAGCGTTTTTTCATTCTGCCTGTGTGTGCTTGGAAGAGCTAGTGTAGGGAGAGAGCTGCTAGTGATTTCACTGATTTGAGGGACAGTTGATAGTAAGTTTGCTGGCTAGTAATCTACTTGATACTGCTCTGTATTGGAGGGACAGAAGTCTGCAGGGATTTGAGGGACATTTTAGGGTAGCTTTGCTGGCTAGTAATCTACCTTCTACTGCAGTGCTCTGTATGTAGCTGCCTGCTGTGGGCACTGATCTCTTCTGATCTCATCTGCTGACTGCTGTAATAACCCAATAGTCCTTGTAAGGACTGCTTTTATTTTCTTTTTTGTTGTTTTACTTTGCTACTTTAACAGCCAAGTGCTATTAGTCTAGCAGTGTTGGGGAGTGGGACTGGTGTGCTACTGTGCTGCTCCTAGTAGTTCAGCAGCACCAACCCGAGAATATTTTTTTTTTTTAATATACATATAATTTTTTTTTTATTTTACTTATCTTACTGTTCTTTAAGGTGTCCAGTGCTGTTTGCTGTTCTTCATAGTAGTGCACCAATAGTAGTGCACTTGCAGGCATTATTTGCCCAGTGGCCATCTAGCTCTGTGAGCTTGTTCACATTCTGTCTAAATATCAATAATAATACCGTCTCCAGAAACACCACCCGAGTGACGTTTTTCAAGCAGCAATAATATATTCCGTATCCACCACTGCTGTAGTGTATACGTTGACGTTGTAGGCATTATTTGCCCAGTGTGTTCTTCATTTTCAAACCACTGCCACTTAGCTGTGTGAGCTTTTTCACATTCTGTCTAAATATCAATAATAATACCGTCTCCAGAAACACCACCTGAGTGACGTTTTTCAAGCAGCAATAATATATTCCGTATCCACCACTGCTGTAGTGTATACGTTGACCTTGTAGGCATTATTTGCCCAGTGTGTTCTTCATTTTCAAACCACTGCCACTTAGCTGTGTGAGCTTGTTCACATTCTGTCTAAATATCAATAATAATACCGTCTCCAGAAACACCACCTGAGTGACGTTTTTCAAGCAGCAATAATATATTCCGTATCCACCACTGCTGTAGTGTATACGTTGACCTTGTAGGCATTATTTGCCCAGTGTGTTCTTCATTTTCAAACCACTGCCACTTAGCTGTGTGAGCTTTTTCACATTCTGTCTAAATATCAATAATAATACCGTCTCCAGAAACACCACCTGAGTGACGTTTTTCAAGCAGCAATAATATATTCCGTATCCACCACTGCTGTAGTGTATACGTTGACCTTGTAGGCATTATTTGCCCAGTGTGTTCTTCATTTTCAAACCACTGCCACTTAGCTGTGTGAGCTTTTTCACATTCTGTCTAAATATCAATAATAATACCGTCTCCAGAAACACCACCTGAGTGACGTTTTTCAAGCAGCAATAATATATTCCGTATCCACCACTGCTGTAGTGTATACGTTGACCTTGTAGGCATTATTTGCCCAGTGTGTTCTTCATTTTCAAACCACTCCCATCTAGCTCTGTGAGCTTGTTCACATTCTGTCTAAATATCAATAATAATACCGTCTCCAGAAACACCACCTGAGTTGTTGTTGTTTTTGTTTTAAAAATAATGCCAGGCAAAGGCAGGCCGCCACGCAGAGGCACTAGGGGCCGTGCTGCTATGCTATCCTGTGTCCCTAGGAAATTGCCCAGTTTTAAAAAGGCAATGACCCTGAACTCCCAAAATGCTGAAGAGGTAGTTGACTGGCTTACACAGCACACCCCATCCTCTACCGTTTCTAACTTTACCACAACATCCTCATCCTCCACTGCTATGGGCACCCCACGTAACACTTCCTCCACCACCGGCGCCCCTTCTTCACTGGAGTCAGAGGAGTTATTTTCACATGAGTTTCTTGAACTGAGTGATGCGCAACCATTATTGGCAGAAGAAGATGAAGGAGATGAGGACGTTACACCAGATTTAATTCTGGCAGAGAACACAACAGAGATGGACATAATGAGTGATGACGAGGAGGTCCCCGCTGCTGCTTCCTTCTGTGAGCTGTTAGAAGAAATTGATGCATCTGAGGAGAATGATGATGAGGAGATTGATGTTTTGTGGGTGCCCAGTAGAAGAGAGCAAGAGGAGGATAGTTCAGATGGAGAGACGGAGAGTCAGAGAGGCAGGAGGAGAATAAGACTTAGAAGAAGCAGGGAGGACAGCTCGCAGGGAACAGTAGGGCAACAACATGTATCGGCACCTGTGGTCAGCCGGCCAACGCACCCGCCATTGCCGCCAACGCCGCCGACTTCTACTTTTACCCCCAGATTGCCAGCCTCAAAAAGGTCAGCAGTGTGGGATTTTTTTAATGTGTGTGCCTCTGACAAAAGCGTTGTAATTTGCAATGAGTGCAGTCAGAAACTGAGTCTTGGGAAGCCCAACAGCCACATAGGTACAACTTCTATGCGAAGGCACATGAACGGCAAGCACAAAGCACTTTGGGAGCAACACCTCAAAGGCAACAGGCAAACTAAAAGCCACCCTCCTTCTGGTCCAGCATCTTACTGCTCTACCTCTGCTGTCCTTGACCCGTCTGAACCACCCTCCACTCCGCCTTCCACCTTGACCACCAGTTCCCATTCCCAGTCATCTGCCCCCAGCCAAGTTTCTGTGAGGGCCATGTTTGAGCGTAAGAAGCCAATGTCTGCGAGTCACCCCCTTGCCCGGCGTCTGACAGCTGGCTTGTCTGCACTCTTAGCCCGCCAGCTTTTACCATACCAGCTGGTGGACTCTGAGGCCTTCCGCAAATTTGTAGCAATTGGGACACCGCAGTGGAAGGTACCCAGCCGCAATTTTTTTTCAAAAAAGGGAATACCACACCTGTACCACCATGTGCAGAGCCAAGTCACCGCATCTCTGTCACTTAGTGTTGGGCCAAAGGTCCATATGACTACTGACGCATGGTCCTCCAAGCATGGTCAGGGCAGGTATGTCACCTACACTGCCCACTGGGTGAACTTGGTCATGGCTGGGAAGCAGGAAATGTGTGGCTCAACAACGACAGTGGAGTTGGTGTCACCGCCACGGATTGCACGCGGTTCTGCCACCACCTCTACTCCTCCTTCGCTCTCTACCTCGTCTTCTTCCTCTTCTTCGTCCTCTGCTGCTGGGTCCTCCTCCTCCTCCACACCTGTGCACCCCCAGCTCCCCCTAGGCTATTCGACGTGCCAGGTACGCCGTTGTCATGCTGTCTTGGGGATGACGTGCCTGGAAAGCAAAAACCATACCGGATCTGTACTCCTGTCATCTCTGCAATCACAGGCCGATCGGTGGCTGACCCCACACCAACTGAAGATCGGAAAAGTGGTGTGTGACAATGGAAGCAATCTGTTGGCAGCACTGAGACTGGGCAATTTAACACATGTGCCCTGCATGGCACATGTTCTGAATTTAATAGTACAACGTTTTGTCTCAAAGTACCCAGGATTCCAGGACGTTCTCAGGCAGTCCAGGAAGGTGTCGGCCCATTTCAGACGTTCCTATACAGCCATGGCACGCCTTGCTGACATTCAGCAGCGGTACAACATGCCAGTCAGGCGTTTGATTTGCGACAGCCAGACTCGCTGGAATTCAACGCTCCTCATGTTGGAACGTCTGCTGCAACAACAAAGAGCCGTCAACGAATACCTGTTTGAACTGGGTGGTAGGACTGGATCTGCAGAGCTGGGGATTTTTTTCCCCCGTTACTGGGTGCTTATGCGCGATGCCTGCAGGCTCATGCGCCCTTTTGAAGAGGTTACAAATATGGTCAGTCGCACCGAAGGCACCATCAGCGACCTAATACCCTTTGCTTTCTTCCTGGAGCGTGCCGTGCGACGAGTGACAGATGAGGCTGTAGACCAGCGTGACGAGGAGCAGGAAGCGCACGATTTCTGGTCGGAATCACCAGAACGAACCCAGGCACCTGCTGCAACGCAGGGAGAGGTGTCAGAAGTGGAGTCAGAGGAGGAAGGTGGCTTTGTGGAGGAGGAGGACCAACAGGAGCAGGCTTCCCAGGGGGCTGGTGGTGACCTTTTGGGGACCCCTGGTCTTGTACGTGGCTGGGGGGAGGAGACCGTGGATGATGCAGTCCTTGATAACGAGGAAGCGGAGATGGATACCTCTGCATCCAACCTTGTGAGAATGGGGTCTTTCATGCTGTCATGCCTGTTGAAGGACCCCCGTATCAAGAGGCTTAAGGAGAAGGACCTGTACTGGGTCGCGACTCTACTAGACCCTCGGTACAAGCATAAAGTGGCAGAAATGTTACCAACATACCACAAGTCTGAAAGGATGCTGCATTTACAAACCAGCCTGCAAAACATGTTGTACAATGCTTTTAAGGGTGATGTCACTTCAGGAACTCATCAACATTCCAGGGGCAGAGGTGCCAGTAATCCTGCCACGAGCGCACCTGCAAGGACAAAGCACTTTGGCCACTCTGTAACGTCAGACATGCAAATGTTTTTCAGCCCAAGGCAGCGGCAGAACCCTTCGGGATCCACCCTCAAAGAACGCCTCGACCGGCAGGTAGCGGACTACCTGGCATTAACTGCAGATATCGACACTCTGAGGAGCGATGAACCCCTGGACTACTGGGTGCGCAGGCTTGATCTGTGGCCAGAGCTGTCACAATTTGCCATGAACCTCTTGTCTTGCCCCGCCTCAAGTGTCCTCTCAGAAAGGACCTTCAGTGCAGCAGGAGGGATTGTAACTGAGAAGAGAACTCGCCTAGGTCACAAAAGTGTGGATTACCTGACCTTTATTAAAATGAATGAGGGGTGGATCTCGGAGGGTTACTGCACGCCGGAAGACTTGTTCTGAGTTTCTGATTCTGACTCCCCATGCAGCTGTCCTTCTCTGCATGCCTCATGACTCCACATACAGCTGTCCTTTAGCGTCCTCCTCCCTCCACCACCGTTACAAACTAGGGTGCAAACCCTACTGGTTTAATTTGAATCCAGGTAAATCCTGAGTTTTTCTGGCCTCTGTGCTTCAGTGGCTGCGACCAAAAAAAACTGAATATTTTCAGCATTTATATGGCATATTTTTTCTGGCCTCTGTGCTTCAGTGGCTGCGACCAAAAAAACAGAATATTTTCAGCATTTATATGGCATATTTTTCCTGGCCTCTGTGCTTCAGTGGCTGCGACCAAAAAAATTGAATATTTTCAGCATTTATATGGCATATTTTTTCTGGCCTCTGTGCTTCAGTGGCTGCGACTAAAAAAAACTGAATATTTTCAGCATTTATATGGCATATTTTTTCTGGCCTCTGTGCTTCAGTGGCTGTGACAAAAAAATGAATATTTTCAGCATTTATATGGCATATTTTTTCTGGCCTCTGTGCTTCAGTGGCTGCGACTAAAAAAAACAGAATATTTTCAGCATTTATATGGCATATTTTTCCTGGCCTCTGTGCTTCAGTGGCTGCGACCAAAAAAACAGAATATTTTCAGCATTTATATGGCATATTTTTCCTGGCCTCTGTGCTTCAGTGGCTGCGACCAAAAAAATTTATATTGTTAGCATTTATATGGCATATTTTTCCTGGCCTCTGTGCTGCAGTGGCTGCGACAAAAATTTTTTTTATATTATTTGCATTTATATGGCATATTTTTTCTGGCCTCTGTGCTGCAGTGGCTGCGACCAAAAAAAACCAGAATATTTTCAGCATTTATATGGCATATTTTTTTCTGGCCTCTGTGCTTCAGTGTCTGCGACAAAAAAAAATTATATTGTTAGCATTTATATGGCATATTTTTCCTGGCCTCTGTGCTGCAGTGGCTGCGACAAAAAAAAATTAATATTGTTTGCATTTATATGGCATATTTTTTCTGGCCTCTGTGCTGCAGTGGCTGCCACAAAAAAAAATTAATATTTTCAGCATTTATATGGCATAATGTTTCTGGACTTCTGGTTCAGTGGCTGCGACAAAAAAAACATAATTTTTCAGGAAAGTACACATGCCTAATTTTTCAGGGTTCTGCAACAGTGGCAAAATCGCATCTTTTATGGTCACCGCAGGTGATCAATAAAGTAGACCAAAACTGGGCCCACACTGCAGAATCAGTGTTTTTTGGTTCGCTTCACTGTACATTGAATTACCTCTGCCTGACCGTGCACGTGCGCACAAGCACGGTGACTGCTAAACACACCACTACAGAAATATTGCCACCAACAGGACGAACATCCTGGAGGTGACAAGCAACTAGTAATTAAAAACTATTATTTGCTCACTTGACGGTATCATTCATTAAAGCTCTTTGCGTCTTTTTGCGTTGCAGTAAGCACCGCGTTTCGTCTTTGCGTGTGAACAGGCTGTAACTTTTACACGACTTGATTGGCATGTAGACGCCGGACGTTTTAAAGCATTTTATTACACAGGTTTAGAAATGTAGTGTGATTTCTGCCCTTTACAGCACAAAACGCAGCGCTGTGTCAACAATGGATTTTTTAGAAACATTTTTGCCCTTGATCCCCCTCTGGCATGGCACTGTCCAGGTCGTTGCACCCTTTAAACAACTTTAAAATCATTTTTCTGGCCAGAAATGTCTTTTCTAGCTTTTAAAATTCGCCTTCCCATTGAAGTCTATGGGGTTCGCGACGTTCGCGAACCGTTCACATTTTTGACGCAAGTTCGCGAATATGTTCGCGAACTTTTTTTCCGACGTTCGCTACATCCCTACTACTTACAGAGAAAATGGATATCATTTTTGAGAGATGACCTTCTCCATAATTTTTATCATGAACAATCATCATTTATTTCCAGCTGGATTATTTTTTTTTATAAAAGGGATTCATTGCCGTAAAAAGTCATTAAAGGAGAAACCCCTGTAAAGAAAAAAGCCCCCATGCACTTCATGCATGAGTTCTTTCCCCCTCCCCCCGCTTCCTCCCTGCAGAGTCTGTAACTTGAAAAAGTGTCCCTGGATGTAACACTGACCTATCGATGCACAGTAGCACAGCGGAGCTCATGGGAACCATCTTCTTTCTCTTTGGTGATTTACAGAGCATTCAGGCATTCATGCGTAGTTGCCGCTAATACCACCTGAATACAACTGCACGCGTGCTAAAAACTCTGTGTTGGTAATCCCTTAGCAGAAAAATTCAACGATACAGAAGAACTCAACTATACTACTCTACATCAATAAGTCAAAGTTACATCGGCTCCAATTCAAGTAGACAAAAGGCAACATTTCAGGCCTCAGAGGGCCCTTTAGCAAGAGGCTTGATAAAGGGCCCTGTGAGGCCCGAAACGCTACCTTTTGTCTACTTGAATTGGAGCCAAATAAATTTTACAAAACATAACAAATTCACTTTATCAGTGTGCTGCAGTGCTGTGGACTTTGTATGTGATTTTCCTAAGTGCCCCTAAACATTTACTGGCCTATAAGTGCAGAGTAAGCGCAGCGGAGCTTGTGGATGCATGGCTATTTGGACTTCTATGGGAAGTGAGAGCCGTGTTGTCGCATGCCCAGTTGGAGCAGTCTTCCTGTTCGTAGCAACCGCGCATGCTCCAAAAGTGACGGAAATTGCAAAATGGAAGGAAGAGGACCCGAAGAATACCAAAGAGACGAAAAATGGTGCCCATGTACTCCACTGCACTTATTCTGCATGGGCAAGTATAGGATTAAGGGCACTTTAAGAGGTTATCACCTATGCGGGGGGAGAGAATGGAGGGGGACTATGTAGGGTACTGGGTAGTGGTTTTTATTTGAGGGGGGTTAAGTTCTCCTTTAAGAAGTTAAATAATAAGAGCAGCAGGCACAGCTGTTGCATGAGGGGAAAATTATGTTCAATGGGGTAGGCAAGATCATTTTCCTGAAGGTTTAGGGACAACATCAGCTCTTTTACCACTTTACCATCTTAATCTTAACATCTGTTCCTTTACTCATTGCAGTAAGTCGTTGCTAATACATAGGCATACAGTGTTTGTATTTCCAACACTACCCCCTGTAATACAGGGTTTTTTTTAACTCCCAACCCACACCCAACCTGACACAGTAAGCCATCCATATTTATAGACCTGACCAACACTGATATCACCAAGAGGGCTTTGTACTTTCTGCCTACCGTATGATAGAACAGGACTGGCCTGCACCCACTGCTCTCCACCTTTCATTTAAGGAAAAATGAATGAGCATTAAGGGGCACTCTCTTGCTCCCCTAGTCCTTTTGCACTTCTTCCCAAGGTCTAACAAAATTATCCGTTACATGTTCTTAAAAACCAGTTCAGTTTTTTTTTTAATTTACTTAAAAGAAAAGTTATTTTATAAAGTTGGTCTCATAAAATCATGTTAACTACAACTTGTCTTTTTCTCAAAAATATATTCTTGAGCATGATCTCTCAACCAACTTTCAAATATCCTTCCAAGTACAAACACCAAACTGTGCTTGTGACTACAAATATTGGATTTCACAGCTGTGAGGATTAAAAATAAAGGCTTTGCTCACACTGGGGTAAGACCTTTAAGGGTCTTGAATTTGGCCTAGGCGCTTTGTTCACGTTGATTTTAGGTGGATTTTATTTTACAGAACATTCTGCGACTGAATGAAAGAGTTCTACTTTTCACTGCAAAAACAATCTGCATTCTGCATTCACATATGTTGTTTATTGTTTCCACAGACTGTAGGGCTCATATATGAGCGCAAGTGAGTTTCTTTATGCGTAAGTATGCTGCACTGTGGGAACTGTACTATGGGAGGTGGCAGTAGCTCCAATGATCCCCAGCATCAACAGGCACACACATTTTTTGCCAGGACCAACCCATTGGAATAATTCTTCTCCCACCTCACTAGTCAGGAGAGAGGTGACAGCAGTGTTACTATGAGGGCTCAGACAAATTTTTTCCCTGGTCTCCCCTGCTGAATTCCCAGAAAAAAAGTGCAGATATTAATCATCCGGTGGCCACAAGGCTGTTTCTTTCATAGTTATGCCACAGCTTGAAAACCCACAGCCTCTAAGGGTTCCAGAAAACTACTTCTCTATGGCAATAAAAGTGAGAAATTTGAAAGTATCCATCCATATTTTTAATAGATATATAATGTTTATTCTTTGAGGAAACCTGACAGAGCAAACAACCTTAACTAGACAAAATAGAGTAAAAACAATACATGCAAAATTATTTACATGGCTTTTTGGAAATTAAAGGTGTCAAAAAAAGTAATTAGTCGAATCAAATGCCTCACAGTCTACACCTTTAGGCACACCTCATGGTACGACATGGAAGCCTTGAAGGACCACCCTTTGATCATGGAATCATCCCAATATCTAGCAACGCTACAACAGGAACAATTGCAGCCTGAAATTGCGCCTCCCAGAAGTCATAAGACTAACAGATTGCTAACCTCTTATTTAAACTAATCTTCGTTGGACCCACCCCCCATGCTATTCACCATAATTGAGCTGACTGTTTGAAAAGTTTTTTTTGAAATGTTTTGAACTATATATCATAATCACTATAATGCCTGCTTCATAGAAATATGTGCAATTACTTCATGTGATTATACTTTGTTATCATATAATAAAAACAAGTTATAAAAAAAAAGTAATTAGTGATGTCCTAATATCACGTTCAGACCTTAAAATATGCCCTTAAATGTACCATTTTCTCCCAGAATTAAATCCATATTTTTATAGATATGCAATGTTTATTCTTTGAGGAAACCTGACACAGCAAACGTCCTTAACTAGGCAAAATAGAGTAAAAACAATGCATGTAAAATCATTTCCAGGGCTTTTTTGAAATTAAAGGTGTCAAAGTTTTTAATTAATAATGTCTATAGTATCAAATTCAGATCATAAAATATGCCCCATAATGTACCATTTTGTCCCAAAATAAAATCCTTTTAAAACTGCCTCAGGTGCCTTGGGTAACGTTTTTTAATGGGAGTAAATACAATTCTGTGCTCAGTCCATAATGCTATCTAGAAGAAATTATGTATATTTATATATATATATATATATATTTATATATATTTGATGTTATTTTACCACAAATCTGTCTGATAAACAACTGAAAGTTTAGCAAAATGTAATATTTCTGCAGGACAATGTCCCCAAATACAAGGCCAGAATAAAGCAAAGTAATATTGGAGTGACTCATGAACTAAAAGGTGAATGGCTAATTAGCTCAGTCAAATCCAATTGGAAATTTCAGTGCACAAAGACATCTAATGACCCTTAAAAACCTGGAGCAAATCTGGCTGAAATAATTAGCTGCATAACTCCCAAATAGTGCTCAAAGCAGATGCATATTTACCCTAATACACTTAAATTGCAAAAGGTGAAGGAAGTACTTAAGCAAACAGCATCTGATTTTTTTATTTTGAAGATAATTTTTGAAATAGATTTTACTTAAAAAAAATCTAATTCTGAGTTCCAGTGCTTTTAAAGATATCACAGACAAATTTTGTCAGATTTATTATTCAGTAAAATGAGAAATCTGGGCAGGGGTCTGAATACTTTTGCAAATCTCTAAACCCATTTTTAACCTTTACGAAGATCTAGCAATTGTATAAAAATGTGCTGCATTGAAAAGCTTGTGAGAATAACTTTTATGGGATACATAAAATATGTCCAGAAGTCCAGGTAGGTCAGACACTATAGATATGTTCCATAATGCCAGTCATTCCGGCTCAGTGCTAGTCAAGGCAAGTCTTTTACAATGGATGGCAATCTCTCCATGAATCAGGACATCAACATGTAGGCAGGCACAGATTGCTTTCTCCTGAAACATGTATACAAGTCTTCAACTAATACATAGTAACGTAGTAAGTTAGATTGAAAAAAGACCCACATCCATCAGAAACGGAACTAGAGGGGGGCGGGCCCTGGCGCAGGACGCACAGCCGGGCCCCCGCCCGACTCCGTACACCCGGAACTGGCCCGCGCAGACTGCAGGGGGGCCCTGAGGGGTGCGGGCCCTGCTCCCCCGGTAGTTCCGCCCCTGACATCCATCAAGTTTAACCTTTGAACTCTATTTTAACCTGCCTAACTGCTAGTCTAATATAAGAGGTAAATCAACTTGAAGTTTTCAATGTGGCCCACGAGTTGTAGCATATGTCTGTGTCATGAAGGAGCACTAGCATAAAGCATCATTGATTATCCTGCTTCCTTTACATTTTTGGCTGTTGTAAATAATAACAAAACAGGTGTATAAAATAAAATTATTGCTTTCTATCCGTGCCCTAGGTTCTCTCAAAGTCCGCATCCGTATTATTCATCCGTATGTCTGTTATTTGTTTTTTGGTACTTAGATACAGTAATTCAATGTCTGGTTTGTCACTGTCTTCCCCATTCCTTAGGTTTCTTTGGTCTCCTATGTAGGAAACAAAAAATTGTATACAAATAGTTTAAAGAACATTCAATTCTCAGTAACGCTTTGCATTTATTCAACTCCTAAAAATGCAGCTAAGCTATTTCTAAAACTGTGTATTATTCAGTATATGCCTTTGCAACTGCTTCTGGGAAAGAATTTGACAACTTCAAAGGGGACATAAACCTTTCTTAAAACTGCCCTTTTACACTCTTTAAAGTTTGTATCCAAAACTTGATGATAATTTTGGTTCATCTGTTGTGGACTTGTGTGCTTGTATTGCTCTGCAACACCCTTTCATTTCTGATTAACTGATACACT
This sequence comes from Xenopus laevis, assembly GCF_017654675.1. Lineage (NCBI taxonomy): Eukaryota > Metazoa > Chordata > Amphibia > Anura > Pipidae > Xenopus > Xenopus laevis. The sequence continues at coordinate 31,899,719 of NC_054377.1, read as the reverse complement.
CTGTATGGTAGAATTACCTTTGGTTTTTAAGTATTTTTTTCTTGTAACACATTTTCTACCTTTTTGTTGTTACTTTTTATCATTTCAGTTATACTTTTCACCCAAGCAGATAATGTCCTGATGATCTAATATTTTTATTACTCACAAGTTACTACAAATGGTCATCAAAAACACCATTGTCCTCCATATGTGGTTCTTCCTCTCTCAAGTCTGCAATAGAAATAATGGACAATTATTTGAAGATTGGTTTATAAGAGCACTGCATAAACTTATTTTCTAGAATGACCACAGGCATTATGTTATTTGAAATCAAGTCTAACACATCCAACAAGCTAATATGTAAACTATCTCCAGTGTAGAAAAAGTGAAAGTATATGTAACTGGTAAAACCATACCCCTAAATACTGCAGGTCTCTATAAAAATATCACATAAAACATACTTTTCCCTAAAAAGTAAGCAGTTTAATGACAAAATATGTTCAATAGTAAATTAACTACTTGTTAAGTTCTTAAATCCATGTTACATATAATAAATCAGGTGAACACTGAACACACAATAATTAAATATAAACAATTATATTGATGAACAGTTTCCATGTGGTGCAACAAGTCAACCGTGGATATTGATTCTCCTTGCTTGTGGAACCCTGGAATTGCCACCATGTTCAGGCTGGCAGTAATTTCCATGTTCCAAGGCTCAATGTGTTTATTTGCAGAATGAATGAATGGATGAAAGTACCTTTAAAGGGCAAGTCAACCTCAAAATACAAATTTGTGCAATAAGAAAAACAATTATAAGCAACTTTCCAATACACATGTAATAAAAATGTTCAGTGCTTTTTAAAGTTATTTGTAAAAACATTTGCTATTGAAAGCAACACTTTCTCAACTCCTGGTTGTTACGTTTTAAGCAATGTTGCAAAACTCTTAGTTCCACAGCAAAGACTTGTCAGTTAATCAGCTGGCTTGTCTTACATTGTTCAACAGTCTGAGCCATCAGGACAGAGAATAGAAACAGACAGACAGACAAACACTACTTTTAATAGCATAACATATACAAATATGAAAAATGTAAAAACCATAGGAAATGTGTAATGAATGTATATTGCAAAGTTGCTTAGAATTATGTTTTTTTATTAGGCAATTTTTTTTCTGCTTGACATTCCCTTTAATGATGGAATCAATGCGCACAATCCATTTTGCATCAATTGTAACATTTCTCATTTGAGGCTGTGTTTGTCAATTATATATATCTATCTATATATATATATATATATATATATATATATATATATATATATATAATCTTCAATTGACTTTTTTCTCTTGCTGCTTCTTACCTCTGGAATTTCATCTCTAAATCCCCCTTGATCCCTGAAATTTGGAAACCTTATATTTTCTTAAGTTGTTATTATGTACATCAAAAAAAAAATCTTGTACTTTGTGTTGTCAAACAAAAGTGTTTGGGAAATCTACCAATGTTTTAATGTCTATACCGGCATGAAACCTGTTATCAGAAACCCCATTATCCAGAAAACTCAGAATTACAGAAAGACCATCTCCTATGGACTCCATTCTATCGAAATAGAAGAGAATAATTCCCCTTTTTCTCTGTTATAAAACAGTGCTTTTACTTGATCTAAACTAAGATATAATAAATCCTTGTTGGAAGCAAATCAGACTAGTGGGTTTATTTAATGCTTACAAGATATTCTAGTAGACTAAGGTATGAAGATCCAAATTACAGAAAGATCGATTATCCAGAAAATCTCAGGTCCCGAGCATTCTGGACTACAGGTCCTATACCTGTACTGCCTCTGGTTGTTTACTGACCCCTGTATGGATTTATGTATGTATAATTTATAGAGTGCTATAAGTTATAGAGTGCTACTAGTATTTACAGTGCTGTACAGTTATGCAGAATATTTTATATTCAGTGAGATTTACTTTACCAAACCAGCCTCAAAGTTTTCTCCTTGCAATAGGCAATGGCATCATGTAAAAGCATTGCTGACATTACACCTACTACTACAGTCCCATTACAGGTTAAACATTTCTGTATTTTAAAAGTACAGTATGTTGGTATTTTATAGAACAGAGTTATATTATCTTAAATGTAATAACTAAAGCACTGACTGTTAAATAAAACATTACAAAACAGTGGGACTGTGCTGCATGGAACAGGACACAGAAAATAATTCAGTTTTCTGTAGTAAAAATAATACTAATAATAGTAATACAAAAAAATACAAGTAAATAAGGTACAGTTGGAAATATTTACAGTATATTATGTAAATGACACAAAAAATGTGAAATTGTGACTTTTAATCTCATAATTACAGAAGAGCACTGGGGCCAGCAAAAAAAAAAAAAATTATGGTGAATTATGACTTTTAAAAGTCATAATTATGAGATTTAAAGTCATAATTATGAGATTTAAAAGTCATAATTATGAGATTAAAAATCATAATTTCGACTTTTTAAAGTCATAATTATGAGAATAAAAATCATAATTATGAGATTAAAAATCATAATTTCGGTTTTTTAAAGTCATAATTATGAGATTTAAAAGTCATAATTATGAGATTAAAAATCATAATTATGAGATTAAAAATCATAATTTCGACTTTTTAAAGTCAAAATTATGAGAATAAAAATCATAATTATGAGATTAAAAGTCATAATTTCGACTTTTTAAAGTCAAAATTATGAGAATAAAAGTCATAATTATGAGATTAAAAGTCATAATTTCGACTTTTTAAAGTCATAATTATGAGTTTAAGTCATAATTATGAGATTAAAAGTCATATTTCGACTTTTTAAAGTCATAATTATGAGATTAAAAATCATAATTATGAGATTAAAAGTCATAATTTCGACTTTTTAAAGTCAAAATTATGAGAATAAAAGTCATAATTATGAGATTAAAAGTCATAATTTCGACTTTTTAAAGTCATAATTATGAGTTTAAATCATAATTATGAGATTAAAAGTCATATTTCGACTTTTTAAAGTCATAATTATGAGATTTAAAGTCATAATTATGAGATTTAAAAGTCATAATTTTGAGATTAAAAGTCATAATTTCGACTTTTTAAAGTCAATTATGAGAATAAAAGTCATAATTATAAAATTAAAAGTCATAATTTAGACTTTTTAAAGCCATACTTATGAGTTTAAAAGTCATAATTTCGACTTTTTAAAGTCATAATTATGAGTTTAAAATTCATAATTATGAGATTTAAAGTCATAATTATGACTTTTAAAAGTCATAATTCACCATAATTTTTTTTTTTGCTGGCCCCAGTGCTCTTCCGTAGTCTACAAGACATGCAATAAGAGCTGACAATATAGCTAGTTAAAACAGAAAACAAATTAAATATAGCTTCTTTAAAGTGAATGGCAAATATAATATATAGTACTGTCAAGCTTGCATATTAAAATACGCCACTTCTACTGTTTATACAAGAATCAGCAATTAAAAGAAGATTTATGCACATAAAATGCAGACAGGCAACCCTTAAATAATAGTTTGAGGTGCACAAAAGCAACTTAATTATTAAGCTAGCCCATTTGGCATTCACCCTAGTGTTCTTATAATATAAGAACGTAATATTACATAATATTTATGGACTACATAGGTTTAATACTATGCATATGACTTAAGTCTTGTCTCAGGGATATGGATTAAAATGGCAAAATATTTAACCAAAAATGTGTTATTTGTTGTTTATTTGTTGTTATTTGTTGTTTCCTCTAACCTCTTCTATTCAGGACTGGATGGAAATGAAAAGAACTTACTGCCTAAATACTTTTCATAGAGTTTTGACAAAGACTGCTGAGCACTTGAGTCCATGTTTCTGTTTTCCTAACTATACCTCATAATGGATTTAGGGCCTTATAATGGACTTACGGCCTTATATACAGAGAAGCTGCCACGTCGATAACACAATGCTACCTTATTTCCTGGTTTGGCACTTTGATTCTATGGAGGGGCTCTTGGTGGAAATGTATGTTAATCAGTAAAAGAGAGACACTATATTTGTCCTTTGTTTAAGGAAACAAATGGTCCCCAACAAACTGAAACACTTAACTGTGATTTAGATGTAAAGAACACAAATGCCTATATGTATTTTAAATATACCTAGTGTTTTTATTTGTTATGGTTAAAGATTTTGTTTTTATTCAATATCACCTTTCCTGACTTAGGGTGTTTTAAATTGTACAAGTGGTATTATACCACCTAGTCACAGGGACAGCTAAAATATTGTTGCAGCTTTTCTTTGTATGTGAATCATATCAGTGACCTGTCTGCACCTGGGCTTGATAAGATCCCGATGAGATGGTTCAGTGGTATGTGGTGGTGAATTTGGACTGTCTATTACTGTTTTCGTTCATCCAGGTTCCTGTTTTAGTAAGCAGTCAATTGATCTCCCCAATGTATATGTAGATCTGTGCACTCGTTACAATGGGTGGAATTTGCACACTATTTGTGTTTAGGTCTTGGGTTTTTTTGTATCAGTTTCTCTCTCTGTTTGTTGTTATGTTTGAAAACATAAGTGCAATATTTGATGAAAATTCTTCTAAACATTTCCAATATTCCAGCTACATGTCCGATGACTATGTTATTTTGCCTGCAATGTATTTCCCTTCCTGTTCATTGGTCTGGTGCTGCTGCTTGACCTTGATGCTGTTTTGAGAAATGACCAGATGGGTATCAACACGTTTTCAAAGTTCTTTTGATATGCATATATTGCTTCTCTTTAGATTGACATATGATCCATTGTCACAGTTTCGGTCCGGTGGTGTGGCCTTCTGATAACTTACAGTTTATGTTCCATTGGGTGGTGGAAATCAAACAGCTAATACTGATCAGTGGGACTGGGTTTCCTGTACACTTCAATATTCAGGTTTCACCCCTCTTTGATGTATATCTTACAGTCCAGAAATGCTAGTTTGTTACCTTTTTTTTTTTATTCAGCTCTCCAGTTTGCAATTTCAGCAATCTGGTTGCTATGGTCCAAATTACCCTAGCAACCATGCACTGATTTGATGAGTAAGTAAGTAATAAAAAGTAGAAATAACAATTAGGGGCAGATTTATCAAAGGTCGAATTTTGAATTTGAAAATCTTCAAAATTCAAATTCAAAAAGAACAACCAAAATTAAATCAAAGGTTTTTTTTTGGTCGAATAGGTTTATTTTTGATCAAGTAAGTCAGTTTTCAGTTGAATTCGAATTGTACGAATTTAAGTAATAGCGCATTCGGTCGAATTTGATTCAAAGTTTTTCCAAAAAAAAAAAACTTTTCAAAGGCCACCAATTGACTCCATATAGGTTCTAGGAAGTCCCCGATAGGCTAAAACAGAAATTCGGCAGGTTTTAGATTGCGAATGGTCGAAGTTGAATTTTTAAAGAGACAGTACATGATAAATTTTGAAATTCTTTTCAAATTCAAATCGAATTTGGACTATTCCCTAGTTAAAGTACACAAAAATTCTAATTTTCACTTCGACCTTTGATAAATATGCCCCTAAATGTGTAGTCTTAGAGTTTTTTTAAAAAAAATATATAAAAAAAAGAAAAAATTAAGGGCAATTAAAAAATTGCTTAGAATTATCCATTCTATAACATACTAAAAATTAACTTAAAGGTGAATCACCTCTTGAAGGTGATGTTTCCAGCCTTGTCCTTTGGTATTTTATTGTTGTGGATAGAAAATTGTAAGTTGCTGTGATGAGGTTCAGATAACACCTATCTGCATAAGCTCAATGGAACCCTTGTGATTCAATGTTGATGACTGTATTACAATTAAGGGATTAACATGCTATGGAATTGACTAAAAAAATTTGAAACATAACTTAATACGTAATTCATGTTCATTATATGTAAAGTCACAAGAGATTTTTCATAGAATCAGCAGGAACATATTCATTAATATGTTCCTGCTGATTAGTACAACAAAAAGGTGTAGCAAATTGCTCTTCTCAGCTGAAATGTGAAGTATCCAGGAGGTCTTTTTCTTATAAAACATACTTCTTAATATATTCTCTGAATAAGTAGTTCTATGAATTATGGAAATATTTTAATAAAAGTCATTAACAGGACAGTTACCTGGATACAATGTTGATCTTCTAAAGGACCTTGGAAGAGTGAAAGAGAAGTGGCGGCCCTTCTCCATTGACTCACCCCTCTCACTAACACTTTTGGATCTCTTCTTGCACTCTATAGAAAGATGGTCTCTGCAATGCTTGTGGCAAGTGATTCCACAGGCTGTGTTTAAGGAGAGACACGTTATTATAAAAGAATCATGACAGACCCAGATTCACAATTAGTAATAATATAAATTGATTCCAAAAGACTATCTATAACTTAAATACACATCCCTACACACATATATAATAAATGAACAATACCGATCCAACATTACCTGTGCACATAAAACTCCCAATGTTCCATACACAAACACCCATCTTTCCAAATCAACAAATACATTGAAATTTCCATGTATATAATTTATCTCATAATTATCTACATAGATTATGTACCACTATTTACCAGATAACAATTACGTCTCACCTTTGCATTTAAGTCCTTTCTTATAGATTCCAAGTATCTTAAAGAGAGAAGAAACACATCAAATAAAGTAGAAAGTATTTTATTAAGAGAAAAGTGCAAAGGTAGGTTGCAAGTTGTGATGATGCTAAATTAGGGCTTGTTTACTAGCATAAGTGCTTAATCGCACAAGTGCAGTTGCCAATAGCAACCAATAAATAAATAAATCAAAAATCCGATTAGATGCTCTTTGTAACTGCAATGGTGCCATTTAGCACCAATATTTGTGAATCAGCCCCATTATGTATTACATGTGCGCAAATAAATGAGGAAAAATTTGACATTTATTATTTAAGTTTACTGTAGGGATAGATAAGGGCTTACTGCTGGGACACTGACATTCACAGTTTGTACTCTTGGGGAGGTGCTCTGTATTTGCCCTTGTGGCAAATAGTGTCCCTGCATTTTAATTTCTGGGTTTTATAGGCTCTACGCACTACAAATTTATACTGCTAAGGGGACTGTGTGCTTAGGCATTTTTACTTACAGGACACTATTCTGTATTTGTGCTGGGAGACACTGTGGCCTCTGCGCTTATGTTTGTGAAAAAATTATTTTCTCTTTTTTACAGCCCAGCCATTCTTGGCTCAACATCTGTACTATAGAGAGATTCTGTGGGCACAGCATTTGCACTGTTGAGGCACTGAAGGCTCTTTTTATTACTTCAAAAACAGATTTGCATCCTATTTAATTCTACTAATTCCACTAATATTTGCAGCCAGTACCATGCCATGTTATATACACTGTATATGTTGAAGTAATTCAGCAGTTTAAACATTGTAACCTATATTTATGTAATTTGGATGCCTATCTTGAATTAAAGTACCACTATTTTACAATTTTTCCACCTTAGCTTCTATAAAGCTGTCACTAATTTTGTCTTGCATCAGCTGCCATTTTCTCTCTGATTGGCTGGCATGCTTTCTTTTCACCTCTCCATAGCCTTCCTATGGAGGTCACCTAGTACAACGGGGGGGGGGGAGTAGTCCAGGGGTATGACACTAGTAGGTTTGGGTGTTCAGAATAATTGCCCACAAAAGGAATTCTTCTGAGCAGGAACAACTCCGATAAAATGTAGGTTTAAGTATCCATCTATATTACAAATATTCTGCGGTAATAATGAAAAAAAAAAACAGACAGAATAACAGACAGACATTTTATGTTCAGGTTGAAGAGGGCTAAATATTTTAAAAATAACAAAAAAGACCACTGACATGGATTATGCTAAAAGTTCATCTGAAGGTGATAATCAAAAGGGGTGGTTCACCTTTAAGTTTAACTTTTATTATGTAATTGAATGGCCAATTCTAAGCAACTTTCATTATATATTTTTTATATTTTTTTAATTATTTGCCTTGTTCCTTTGACTCTTTTCGGTTTTTAAATGGGGGCCACTGACACCATCTTAAAAAAGTAAACGCTCTGTAAGGCTACAAATTTGTTATTGTTACTTTTTATTAATCATCTTTCTATTGAGGCCCTCTTCTATTCTTTTTCCAGTTTCTTATTCAAATCATTGCATGGTTGCTAAGGTCATTTGGACCCTAGCAACCATATAGCTGAAATTGAAAACTGGAGAGCTGCTGAATGAAAAGCGAAATAACACAAATAATAAAACATGAGAAAAAATTGCAATTTTTCAGGTTATCACTCTCTTCATAATACTAAGGGGAATATTTACTAAGGGTCGAATTTCGAAGTGGTAAAACTTTGAAAATCGACCATCGATCGTAGAAATCAATTTAATCAATAGATTTTCAAAAAAAAACCATTGACTTCTACAAACTTAGCCAAATACTGGCTATAGGTTCTAGGAGGTCCCCATAGGCTAACATAGCAATTCGGCACGTTTAAGGTGGCTAAGTGTCGAAGTCGAAGTTGTTTAAAGAGACAGTACTTAGATTTTTGAATGGTCAAATATTCAAAGTTTTTTCAATTCGATGGTCAAAGTAACCAAAAATTACTTCGAAATTCGAAGTTTTTGAATTTGAAAATTCACTTCGAATTCACTTCGACCCTTAGTAAATGGGCCCCTAAACGTTAACTCAAAGTTAAACAACCCCTTTAACAAATAATAAGATCACTTTCAATACCAGCAAACTGAAAGATCATTCATGCAAATCATACTTCATCAAAATAAAAACTATTGTTTGTAGGGAGGCTATATTAATATATATTATGGCAAAACTGTATGGGGCAAATTTATCAAAATGTGAGATTAAAAATCACCACAGAAAAATTCATGCACTCTCTTTTCATGCCTTTGGGATTTTAAGAATTGTATTTATCAATGGGGGAAGTTAGAGGTCATCATTTGATAAATACACATCCCATAGGAAAGAATAGAAGGTGGGTGAGTTTTTTTTGTGGTAAACTTGAAACTCACATTTTCATGCAAGTGTTGAACAAGGCAAGGAATAATAGATTTTGTTTCTTTCTCTCGCTCAGCTAACATATTGTGCTAATGGACCAGGATAAAAACATACACATCCATGTCATTTATATGTGCTAAAGAAAAAAAAACCTGTGGGCATAAGGACATACCAGATTTCTGCAATGCTGACATGACACAGGTCGCAGGAATGTCCTCTCTGCAAAATTGTGGATAAATCCCATTTTGCAATCCAGCACTGAGCTAGCTCGCAGAAAATATGAAGTCATCTCCTGTTTACTGATCTTCCCATCCCTACACAAGATGCAAAAATAACCTTGTAAGATGAATAAATTCAACCACAGAAGGCTCTTATTTTTAGTAGTTTTAGGCTTTTGAAATTACAGTAACCCACTATTAAGTAGTCTGATATTGTACATACAATAAGATCTTGGCTTTTAAAGTCCGTTAACATAATTATCATACAAATTAACCACAGGAAAAACTGAAAGCTGCCATATGTTTAATTCATGATCTTCACATTGCCTTGTTTGTGCTTTAAAAATTGTAAAGCAGAAATACAAGAAGTGGCGCTTGACAGTGAAAACTAATTTTAGTGAAGCAGTTATTTGTGTAGCATTTCTATGTTCTGCTTTGCAGTGTTATTTTTTTTTTACAAGCACCGTCTCACACAGTTGATTGTATCTGTAATGGGGCCACTGCTGGGAAGAAATGCATATATTGTGTTTGGTGAACAGAGGATGGAATGGGAGGGCTGTGGTATTTAGGCTTGCAAGTTAGCAACCAAAACTTTTTGCAGTGGTGCTTAATTTATTACTCTCTAGGGTTGAACTGTTCTGCCAGCACTTAAAATGACTGCACATCCAATACAGAGCAATATAACATCATTACTTGATGTACAATATTCTCTTTTCTCTAGGTTTGTATCATACAAGTAATGTATGTAGGTACAGTTTAACAGCTACAATAACTAATGCATGTGTACCAAAACAGTGGCCCTCGAGCTATGTGGAATTCCTAACAATTTCTGATAAAGAAAATCAAACAAAATTCCTTGTCCTCCATAGGCTCTAACTGAACACAGTGGTGTGTCCCTCTTTAGTTCCGCCCCCCCCTTACAGGTATTTCTGTCAGACAGGCCCGGGACTGGCAATGTGCGTGTTCGGGCAATTGCCCGATGGGCCGCTCATCTCATAGTTAAAATGGGCCGGCTTGCTCACAATATTGGCTCCGCCTCCACTCCGATCGTGACTTCAGCTCCTGCTTGTGTCTTCCGTCTCCACGCTACTTTGGGGAGAGCAAGCAGGGGGCAGGAAGTTCATCATTTCATTTAATTTAGTGGCAAGTGCTGGAAGCACAGAGAGCCTTGCAGTGGGGATTTTTTTCTCTGTGCTCGCTCCACCCCCTCCATTGTATAATTATTCTCCTTCCCGGCCAGGCACTGGCTTAATCACGCAGCCTGACAGACATATGGAGCTGCTGCTACATTAGGGGAGGGGCATTCCTGATACATTACACTGCAGGTGCAAGTGCATGGAGTAAGTTTTTCTCTAAGAGAGGTCTGTGTGTGTCTGTCTGTGAATGTCTCTGTCTGTATGTCTGTCTCTTTGTGTGTCTGTCTGTGAGTGTCTCTGTATGTCTGTCTCTTTGTGTGTCTGTCTGTGAGTGTCTCTGTCTGTGTGTCTGTCTCTTTGTGTGTCTGTCTGTGAGTGTCTCTGTCTGTATGTCTGTCTCTTTGTGTGTCTGTCTGTGAGTGTCTCTGTCTGTGTGTGTCTGTCTGTGAGTGTCTCTGTGTCTGTCTGTGTGTCTGTCCTGGTATGTATGTCTGTGTGTCTGTGTGTGTGTGTGTGTCCCCATACAAACTTCTTGTGCCTGAGATAACTGGTGGGCATGCTGACTGGCACAGTCCCTGGGCTGGGCTGTGTGTTTTAGACTTTTTTTTGTGGAGCTATCACATGATATTGCTGGAGTTCTTATTATTATCATTGTTGTTATTTTTTTGGGCTGTTGGGGTCCCATGAAGAGAATGCATCTGTCTTCTTGCTTGATCAGGTGGAGGGGGGGGGGTGGTGGTGGTGTAGGGGGATGCAGGAAGTGAGAGCAACAGCAGGACAAGTAGATTTTATGTGCCTGCTGCCTTACGGCCCATTGTGATCATACCTCCGCTCCCCCATCCAGAAGTGCATCAGATTGTAAAATCTACAATCTGTGGCACTTGAGTCCCTTTATCCACAGATCGTAGTTGCTACGATCTGTGATACTTAAAGCGTTAACCCAATACATAGGCGCGGCTATCATCGCGTTTCCATGTGGGCTGCTTTGATTTTTTTTTGCCCGGGCTGCTTTTTACTCCCAGTCCGGCGCTGCTGTCAGAAACCAAAATATAAGTCCAAAGGTTCACTACCTTTGCTAGACCCAAGTATCAACTTTGCTGAGTACTTTTCTGGCAACCAGCAGTACTCCAGACTTCTGCTCTTTTCCACCCATATATAACCTTTGTTCACCCCCACAAGACATTATTTGAGGAGTCATAGCCTGCAAGGCAGAGAATATAAAAAGCCAGCAAGTTACTGCTTTTAATATCAATTACACCTATATATTACTTTGACAAGTATCAAAATATAAGGGGATTCAGAGAGACTAGATGGATGTACTCTATATGTATTCAGGATGATTCTTCCACAACAATTTATCCCTGATAGATGTCAGAGAGTCAGATATGATACACTTCTGATGGAAGAGAACAAGAGTGGGACCAGATTTTGGAACAGGTCACATAAGCCTGTAGGTACATTACTAACTTCACATAAGACTATTTGATTTCTGAAAATTTGATAAATGGAACATATTCAACGAATGGGCCCACCATATTCAAATAAAATGTGATTTCTTTAATCTCACTTACTGATTCTGGTCTATTTCGTTAAAGGCACACAGATAAGGAAAATTGCTACGGACACTTTGGAACTCTTCCTGAGAAATGTGACCATCACCATCTTCATCAAACAATCTGAAAACGGACTGTGAAGAGAGTCATATTTAAAGAGTTTGGTACAAGTTAGTCATCAAGTAGAAACATCCAAAAACTGGTTTTAAAATAGGTGTTTTGTAATAATTATCATCACTAAACTTGTCTTCAACAGGGGTTACTAGTAGAAGACATTTGAGCTATGTAGTAACAATGGCAAAACATTTGCCCTTTCTTAGCAACCTAAAGAACCAGATTATTTTTACATAATTTTTTTAATAATTGGTGAAAGTGGCGTAACTAAATGAGACTGGGCCCCACAGCAAATTAATTTTATGGCCCCCAACATATCTAGAGTTTGTCCTGTTTTACCAATATATGTTGAAATTTCTCATTAATTAGGGCCTCATAGGCCCCCCTGTACCTCCAGGTCCCCTTGCAGCCACAGGGCCTGCTTCCTCTGTAGTTACACCCTTGATTGGTGAGGAAAAGATAACTATTGATTGACTTGTATGGATTATGGGACATGTTAAAAATTCTATTTGTTACTACATAAAATCACAGTCTATTCTTATGGTATTTTCTTGTTTAAATGTTTCACTTAATATGGCCCTTAATTTTTACACTCTTATGGATATATACTTATTTTTGTTTTTTCCTAAAGTCTTCTACCCACAGACTAAGATTGCAATGGCACACGGTTGCTTGTATGTCTGTGATCTCAGAACTGCTAAATGGGAAAAAATATCTCTGTACATGCTGCTTTTGCATTAGGTAAGTATAAAGTTATATTAGTCTAGTGTGAATGCAGTGTACCATACAGCATGGGAAATAGCTGCTGATGGAGAATATATTTATTTGATTTTCATGGTTCCTGTGGAGAGGACAATAGTCAACTATGCAATTGAACCTAAGGGCCCTGAATGGCCCTTTTATGATTCATAAAAAAATTGTACTAGCTATTTTATCTATATTAGAATGTAGTTAAAACACTCCTTATATTTGATAAATTGGACTAGATCATAGTTGTTTCTAATTACAGCAACAATAATCTCCTTACAGTAGGTCAATATATATCAGAAAGTCTTTTGTATTCAAATGAATTTAGAACAGTAAAATGGGGGTTATGTAATATAACATGAATAATTTGCTACTGTTCTTATCACCTATGTAGAAAAACAAGTATTAGGCAGTCACACACATGAAACATTTATTTGGTGTACAAAACTATTTTGCATTTATCCAAAATTTAAAAAGAAAATATTATTAACCACACCAAAAGGACAGCGGTATCATAGTGCTACATGGTTAGTGCTCCAAGGAGGAAGGAACTCAGGGACCATGAATCACTAAGATACCTCTACCCTTTTGGTTAATTTGTTTTTAATTTTGAATACATTTATGATTGTGTTGTGCACCAGATAAAAATGTCACGTGTGAGACTGTCTACTACTTTGCACTTTGCATTTTATGACATATGAGGGGAACACAATTAAGGAGTAGGTTTAAAAGTGCAATGCAGTATTGCCTCTGTCCATCTAAGACCCACATACCTCCACCATTTTCTCGATGTGTTGGCACAGCAGAGCTTGATCTGGTTTGGCTTTGAGGGATGCCCATTCTTCTAAAGGAGGTGAAGGAGATGGTGGAGACTTGGCATGTGTTTGCTGTGCAGATAGGAGAAAATGTTAAATAACATAAATTGAAAGGGATTTTTAAAAGGAAATATAATTTAATTCTTACTAGCTGCATTTTTCTGTAAGTACAAAACTTCTACTTTAAAATGTATCAATTTTTATTGCATTGAATTCTATGTATGTAACCTCCTGCCACTCTTGCCATTATTTCATGCCCCTCTATATTTTTCTATCTATATCTATTTTAATCTGATTATATCTGTGGTTGCTCTCTTACTGTAGATCGGGCCCGAGGTTCTCTTTGAAGAGACAGCTGATAGATTTCTTCCTCTGAGCGATACTGGTCAAGAGAAACCTAACAAATAAGAGATGAAAGACAACAACGCTAAAACAAAGGGATAATACATTCACAAAAGTCTAACTTCTCTTTTGTTAACTTTTAGATTAACAGATGTCCAGCATTTTCTTTTTGCACATTGCACACCATGCACACCATGTTGGAGGTTTTAGAAAAATGAAAAAGAAAAAGAAAATAAAGTATGCTGCTTGCTAGCAAGCAGTCCACAATTTAATATATAGACAACTTTTGCAGTGATAACAGCCCTAACTAATTTATTAATTAATAATCTTTTACCAGGACAATGATCCTAAACACAGTTCAAAAATAAACACTGAAGTGGCTCAAGAACAAAAGGCTAAACAGCCATACAATGGCATCATTTGAATATTAAAATGCACAAGTGTGACCAAGCTAACCTGATCAACATAGAGCAACTCTGCCCCAAAATAACATAGAAACTGTGCAAAATAATGTGTATGTGTATAAAGTGAGAAGATCAAAATACTTTTGCAAACTGCATATTCCATTTTTTTTCTTCAATTAAAAACTAATTTTGAGTTTCAGTGCTTTCAAATGAAAAAATCAGTGAGACCAACAGATCAGTGTAGGATTTCTTATTAATTAAAATATCTGGGTCTGATGTTTGTAAGTTTGAAAAGCACTGTATCTTCTTCCCATCATTATACATGTTATTTAAGTTGCTTTGTGATATTTGCCTACCCTTTCAACACATTCTCTTTACTCTTATTTATTCATTGTTCTCACCGTCAACAAGTTTAGCAAATCAGGGTTGGCTTTAACTGGAGGCTCCAATCTCTGTGCTTCAGTGAGCTCATGAACAACTTTGTAGACTTGACGCATCTTGGAGATGTTAATGATGGTTTTTGCTTTGTCTGCCCAATCAGGCAAAGCCACATGGAGTGCCATGAGGTCTTTCAGGTGTACTCCCAATGCAGGGAAACGGAAACCTTCACATGTTGCAAATCTGCGCCTGTATCTTGCATAGTTATCTGAAGAGGTCAGGAGCTCCAAGAGGGAATCATACACCTTGCAGGAAAACAATTAAAATAATTCTGATAATGTCTAAACCCATAAGCTCTGAAAAGCATTCTTGGATGCACTTTGGCTGTAGGAAGGGCTGTAGGAAGTGTAGTAATACATTGGTAAAAGAAAGCGTTTTCCTACTAACACCCATAACTACTGACAAAGAAAATGGCTGAAATCATTACGGAGAAATTTAATATTGCAAAAAAACTATGAAATATGAAAATAATATATATATATATATATATATATATATATATATTATATATATATATATAATATTTGTAAATAAAAATTTTTATGCAACCCATACTTTTTCTACTCAATGGCAGCTCACCATCAATCTTAATAGTAAATCATTCTTTTCACCTACTATAATTTTGTTGTCACAGCCCTATCCTCAGCCAAGGTGCCTCTGGATACACCAAAATTACGCAAAATTCCCCTTCCTATAGCACTTTTATTTCTCTAGCAGGAAGTAAGTGTAATATTTGTAGCGGAGTTCCTTCCAGTATTATTTCTAGTATTATTTCAGCACTATCCATGCCTTTATTAAATGTGTACTGCCCATCCACTATAGCAATTTGTGCAATAACCCTACTTACTGCATTCTAGAATAGTTTGACAAGACTTAAGCTGGCCATAGATGCAAAGATCCGATCGAACGAATCATTGTACGATCGGACTTTCCCATCTCCCGACCCGCCACTAACCATTCAGATCAAAGTCTTACCAGTCAGATTAGTTAAAGAACAGATCAGCAATGTTCTGCCCCTGACAGCAATCGTACGATATCTATGTCCAACCAAAGCTAGTGACACTGAAAATTGTACGATCGGCAATACACGCAGAGATATTATCGGCAGCCGACAGAAATTTTCTAACCTGTCCGATCGACCAAACGACCGATCTCCGCCAGACGAAAAATGTCGGGACTCTCCACACACGGTTCGAAAATCATACGAATCCTCGATTCGTACGATCAGATCTTTGCGTCTATGGCCAGCTTAAGTGAAACTATAGAGTCTGTCTGGTTCCATCAGTGATATTAACATATTTACCCTGGAAATGTTTTAGAACTAATTTATTTAAATGGTAGGACTAATGTAAACAACTACCTCTGATGAATATTTGGATAGGGGATGTTCCATATTTCACACAAGAGATAAAATATAAATATATACAGATTCTTTAGAGAGTGAGACCAAAATTAGAGTTTCTTACCTTGGTAGTTTCTGGACTGATGTGAGATTGAGTGTCCTTAAGCCGGGAAATGGAACTGTGGCTTAGACCCCCCACCACAGACATTAGAGTGTTAAAATTCTGCAGCTGTAGCAGCCTCTACAAGAGATATACTAACCATGAAAAAGAACATTTTATACAACCCTTATAATGGCACTAGCCTAGTGTACCGGGTTCTGCTTTTAAATTTAATCAGCTCTCTTTGTATGCAAGAGCATATAATGTTGAATTTATAATACTAAAAAAAACAAAAACCTACCTCTGCCACCTGTACAAACTGTTTAATCACAGCTGCTCTTTGTTGAGGGGTATGTTTACTAAGCACCATCAGCTGGATCCACTGAGACACCCCATTGAAAAGGGCTATGAACCTTTCCAAAACAGGGTTTCCAACTGTACAACCATGAAGAACAAAGCTGTGGTAGTCTTGAAACTAAGGATAGAAAAATATTTGATATGCAATAGTTTAGTTAGGTAACACATCCATGCCTGTCAATCAAACGTTATGTTGAATTTCTGATGTAATAATCAAGAAATACTACAGTACAACCCCACTTTTACATCCTCAGAAATTACCAAAAATAAGTTTTCCTTTATAAAATGTATAATGAAGCAATAGGATTCTTAATAAATCAGATGCAAGTTGAGTGTAGGAACATTCCGGGGATGACTTTGACGTAGTTGGCTATCTTAAATATATTGCAATATATGGGCAAACAATCCCTGTTTTGGTTAAAGGGTAAGGCATTTCTAGTAGCTTAAAGCACAAAATGTTTCAATGTCCTTATATATTGATATATTGATAATGGGTTGAGTGCAGAGGACCTCATGTATTTGTATATATATATATATTTTGTTTAAAGGGTAAGGCATTTTTTAGTAGCAGTATGCACAAAATGTCGCTGTCTTAAATATATTGATAATGGGTTGAGTGCAGAGGACTCTTGTATTTGACTATATGTATTTTGTGGTCACAGCCTCATTGCACCCCCGCCTAATGGTTTTAAAAAATAGTGGTGAGCACAACTTTCCCTTGTTTGTTATAGTTTATACAGGAGCAGTGACCAGCTCCATGTTGTAGCTCCCACCCTTCCCAGCTATAGACAGGTGATCCCACTGGTGTCTAATAAAAGGGCAGCCAAGTATGGAGGTTTACTTTGAAAGCAGCAAGTTAAGTTGCAGGTAATACCTAGTCCCTTTGTGGAATGTATAGTGAAGCAATGGAATTCTTAATGAATCAGATAAAATTGAGCATAGGACTGGCCAGATATGGGATGACTTTGACGTAGTTGGCCAGCTTAGATATATTGCAATATATGGACAAACAATCCCTGTTTTGTTTAAAGGGTAAGGCATTTTTTAGTAGCAGTATGCACAAAATGTCGCTGTCTTAAATATATTGATAATGGGTTGAGTGCAGAGGACTCTTGTATTTGACTATATATATATATATATATATATATATATATATATATATATATATATATATATATAGATATATATGTATATATATGTGTATATATATATATATATATATATATATGTGTATATATATGTGTATATATATATGTATATATATATGTATATATATATATATATATATATATATATATATATATATATATATATAAATGTCTTTCCAAGCAGCACACCCATATAAAAAAACTTCGTCTTTTTATTGCATAGTGTCAAAGTCCAACGTTTCAGCCCTCATGGGCTCTAATGACCCTTGATAAAGGCACTAATGAGGGCTGAAACATTGGACGTTGATACGTGCAATAAAAAGACAAAGATTGTTTTATAAGGGTGTGCCGGTTGGAAGATATTTTTTGTATACATTTTATAACTGAGCACAACTATCTTTAAAGTTATACTGGGCCTTGGAGTGCGTATACTCACCTGGTTGTTCATCATCATCAGAAATTAATAATTGGCCCTGTAGCATCAGCTTATATGACAGGCAAACCTAATTTTCTGTTTGATGATTTGAGGTGACCTAGAAGCTTAGCTTCTCAACAGCTGCTCAAGGCTCACTGAGCATTATTCATTAAGTTCAGTATAAAAAAAAAATTCTAGCCATATTCATTTCTAGTTTTTTGTTTTTCTTGAAAACAAGCAAAAAACATAGACCTGTGGCAAGCCCCAAGGATACAGAACTGTCTGAGCATAGCAGCTGTGATGCAGGGTGCACTGGCCTCTGCCTGGCTACATTACACATTGCATTTCACATCAGATTTTTTTTATCTGGCATGAGGTGGACAGTGCAGCCAGACCCTGAGCAGAAGTGTGCTCTTCATAAGCACTGAAGTGCAACTCTTGTGTCCCTTAGCTTTTGCACTTCTGCCCAGGGTCTACATAACTTGTTGTAGATAGTCCTCTGTCTGTAATTGGATTTAGGACCACAATGCTGCAGAGCAGCAATGCTATTCACATTGCCACCAAGCTAACCCATCATCCACAGATTGTAGCCATTGGTGAAATTAGACACAGCAACTTAGTGTAATTTAACATAAAGTTAAAAGTAAATGCTGTTAGAAATCACTTCTTATTCATATTTTATAAAGCAGTTACTCACCTAACTAGGGTATATAATTTTATCTGTAAGGCAAATGTTTCAGTTATGATATTTAATTTATTCCTTTGATGTGTGTGCATGAATTGTCCCTGCATTAATGGAACTTCTCCTGGGGGAAAAAAATGTAATTCGGTGCATCATTGTGTCAGTGTAGATTTTGATATTGAACCTAGCATTAAATCAGTAAAATAAAAGGCAACCCTTAAGTTTCAATTACCAGGATCTTTGAGAATGAGTGAAATTCCAAGTGTGTTAAATGTTCTGCTAGTTCAGCTGGATCTAAGTGGTCAAACAACAAGGATGTCTTCCGAACTCTGCCGCCACCGGGGCCACGTTGTGTCACCTGCCGCTTCCATCCATAGGACGGGCTGTAACAATAGTAGCAATTAATGACACAATACACAATTACTGGTTTCTATGAGAATTAGTAAAATATGTAGGGGCCCATCCATTAAGTTCGAGTGAAGGAATAGAAGAAAAAAAACTTCGAATTTCGAAGTGTTTTTTTTGGCTACTTCGACCATCGAATGGGCTACTTAGACCTTCGACTATGACTTCGAATCGAACGATTCGAACTAAAAATTGTTCAAATATTCGACCATTCGATAGTTGAAGTACTGTCTCTTTAAGAAAAAACTTCGACCCCCTAGTTCGCCACCTAAAAGCTACCGAACTCAATGTTAGCCTATGGGGAAGGTCCCCATAGGCTTGCCTAACTTTTTTTGGTCGAAGGATAATCCTTCGATCGTTGGATTAAAATCCTTCGAATCGTTCGATTCGAAGGATTTTCATTCCCCAGTCAAATTAACCCTCGATATTCGACCCTTGATGCATCTGCCCCGTAGTGTTTATGCATCTGTACATTTGTTATCCCTTTTAATTTGACCCCCACCCCAGTAACATATAACAAAGCCTTGTCATGGAAGCCTTCCAGACTGCATATGAATAAAACTGAATATATATGAAACTGAATACCATGGTTTTGAAAGTAGGTCATAGGGAAAATATGCATGTGTCCATAAATCAACAAGCAGGCTCTGTTTAGTTTATTGAGGTTTTAGAAATACAAAAGTTACCACTTACCAGTGGTGTAACTAGATATTTCTGGACCCCTCAGCAAGTTATTTTTCAGGCCCCCAAAATGTCTAGCGGTTGACCTGTTTTACCAATATTTATTGAAATTGTATATGAATTAGGTCTTCATGGGGCCCCTATACCTCCTGGGCTGCATCCTCTGTAGTTACGCACCTCATGGTTACATTTTCAATGTTTATTTTGTTCTTTTCTTTCATTAGAGTAGTAATAGCAGTACATATTAGTAGTAATGATGTGGTTCCACATACTGCTCACTTTTTTTTTGCATGTTTTTTTTTTTTTTTTTTTTATAAAACACCCCTTTGGGAGAAGTTTAATAAGCATTTAAAGATGCAATTTTGGTGATAGGCTTCGCTGGATTCAGTGTGACGACATAATAATGTTTGTTTTATTATACATTCCACAGTCATGAACATTCATTTTCTTTGGCCTTCTAGGTGTTTCTTATATTTAGCTTAGCTACTAAGCTAGAATAATAAAAGATTTTTCAATATGGTGCAAGAATTTACAGTGCTTAAATATGGTAAACAAGGTGTAATTATACTATATAATCCACATAATAATTTAGCTGTGTCTTATTTCACAGTAGAGCAAAATATAAGGAAGGTCAAAGAATTTTGCTGGAAAACTGTACTAAATTAAATATATGAGTGAGAAAGAAGAATAAGGACCGCACTAGCTCACCGTTTTCCCACGATTCAGGTGCTCAGTCTCACAGTGTCCCCACTGTGGAAGCAGCAAAGATACGAAGAAGCAGACGGCAGACGGCACTTCTGAAATGGGGTTTATTGGAGTAACTGCTGATGACACCTTACGCGTTTCGGGAGTTATCCCTTAATCATAGGTAAGCAGTACACTTGTTACAACTAGGTTATTTATACACAAGGTATTAGTGCCCTCTAGTGGGCGTACATAAAAATTACATCTTTATTTAAATAGTAAAAACCTGAAACAAGTGAAACATGAAGACATTTAAAAGATTGTTGCGTTTCCTAAAAATTGTATACATTGTTTAAAAACCAAACAAACTATCAAGGAAGTCTATGGGGCAAGGGAAGTATTGTTATCTTGTACCTCTACTCAAAACTTACTAGAAGAGTTGGACTGGGGAGGGATCCCTCCCCAGTCCAACTCTTCTAGTAAGTTTTGAGTAGAGGTACAAGATAACAATACTTCCCTTGCCCCATAGACTTCCTTGATAGTTTGTTTGGTTTTTAAACAATGTATACAATTTTTAGGAAACGCAACAATCTTTTAAATGTCTTCATGTTTCACTTGTTTCAGGTTTTTACTATTTAAATAAAGATGTAATTTTTATGTACGCCCACTAGAGGGCACTAATACCTTGTGTATAAATAACCTAGTTGTAACAAGTGTACTGCTTACCTATGATTAAGGGATAACTCCCGAAACGCGTAAGGTGTCATCAGCAGTTACTCCAATAAACCCCATTTCAGAAGTGCCGTCTGCCGTCTGCTTCTTCGTATCTTTGCTAAATTAAATATACATTCATGTTTAAATGAACTGTACACACATATACTGTGCCTGCTTTAAAACATTTATTTCTTGGTGCATTAGGTAAGGTAAGTAATCTCATGGAAAGCTAAATTGATTTCCATTACTCAGAATACCATGCACTCCTGTTAAGTTAATAACATAGTTCCAACAATCATAACATCAGCGACCATGAACATACACACTCTCGATGTCTATTAGGCTACTTTCTCTTCTGTTTCCTTTGTTCTCCAGAGCTCTCTTCAGGTCTCGGATTTGCTCCCCAAGTTCTGGGTTAAGATCAAACTCTGCAGGAAACTCGGATATCCAGAATCTGCAAAAAGTATAACCAGGCTATAGTTGGTTGTAACTGATAACACAAGAAGAGACAATTAGGGGCCTATTTACTAACATTCAAATTTCTATTTTTTAGGAATCCAACTTTTTTTCTAAAAAAATCAAGATATATTAAGTGTAAAACTCGAATACAAATGTAGAAGCTGTTGAGGTCCTATACAAGTCAATGGGAGCTGTGCATATCCCATTTCAATCAGTTTAGAATTTTTCGCTAGTAATTGGCCCAAAAACTGGAATAATTAGAGGTTTTTGTATTTTTATTCGGATCAATGTACAATAAATTACATGGCATTCATGGTTTTAGAGAAAAAGAGTTTATTCGTGGGTCTCCCCGGGTTCAAATGTGCATATAAAAATATAGTACTATGTTAGCAAATATCATTTAGCAGATACCTCACAAATTGACAAATCCTCTCACGTTCCACATTATCACCAGATTCAGATGTGAAAATAGTTAAGGAAGCGTTAAGCTTACTGGCAAGAAAAAGACTACTACAACAGATACAAAAAATACCCATTAAATTCTAAGAAGCTACATAATATACAGCAGAAAACATTGGCTTAATCTTCATGTTTAGATTGATTTTATTATTTATAGTTCTGTTTTACACTGTAAACTACTGCTTATCCAGTTTCCCTTTACGTGTTAGTTTTAATCTTCTATACGTTTTATAATAGTTTGCAATATTTTCTAAATAAAATAAAGTAATGATTTATAATCATATGTAAAGGATATAGAGCAAAGAGTTTCTTGGCAAGATCACCAGATGGTATATACCAAGGATGCATCATCAAAAACATCTGGACAAGTTTGGGATCTGATAGCTTTCCATCTTTATCTAGAAAGAACAGTGAGGGGGCACAGTGAAATATCCCAAAAAATTCGTTCAATTTACAGCTTCAATTTACTCAGATACATGAAATTATCTGAATCTAGTACTTGTTTCATTTTGCTTTCCCGACAGTATGGCAAGTTTACCTAAAAGTGTTTTGGTAAGTGTATTTTCTGTGATTTTGTCCATTAAGCCTTCTTAGATATTCCTGCTAGTGACAAATTCAGAAATATTGGAATATCATCTATCTTGGATGACATAGCTGTTCTGTTTAATGGGCTATGGATGCCTGTCTAGCAAGCAAAGGCATTTACAGGGTTATGCAGTAAAAGGTGCCAGGTTTGTCATGTCTTGGAACCCAAAACAACCAATTAAATGTGTTTTAGGTCAAAAAGCTGACCAGTCAATATAGAACATTTTTAACCTTTTATTAAATCACTGTTCATGAATGAATGAATCCAGGGTGTTATTCAATTGCCTTTTGTTTCCTCCTGAGAGAATTACTTAAAAAACAAAAACACATAAAATGTGAGTTGTATAAGCCAACACAGTATAATGCAAAAATAATATAGATAAACCATATACAACAATATATCATATTATGCATCCCACACATAACAAGTATAATATATGATACCGTTTGATCACAGGCTTGGGAAAACTAAGATCTAAAAGGCTCAAACCACGTAATGTGTAAGTCATCTTAAGGATTAGTAATATGTAGTGCATTAATAAAAAAAAACTTTTAGACAGAATATGAATCATCTGATATGAGATGCTTTGAATAATTGCCACTCCAGATTATGAAAAAAATATCCCAGTAACATAGAGAATATTTAGTTCATAAGCATATTACTAAAACAGTTGGAAAACCCTTTTTATACCAAGTCTATTGTGCAGTCATAGGGGTGCACTGTCATTTTAATAAATAGGCAAAAGGAGTATTTGCCCAAGACCCACTAGGACAGGGAAGACCTCCATCAGGTTTTTTGTCTGTTATACATTTTGCATGGAGCACCCCACCCAGATGTCATACCCCTTGTTTATTCTTATGAAGGTGCTGTCTTTTTTTATTTAGATTAACTGTCTACTTTGAATATATTTTACTTAGACATGTTTCATTTAAAAAAAATATGGTATTTTTAGTTCATTTGTTTTTAGGGATGCACCAAAAGGGTTCAGCTTTAGTACAGGATTTGGCCAGATCCTGTGTGAAGATTTGTGATTCAGACAAATCCTGGAAAGTAGGATTCAGTGCATTCCTAATGTTTTCTATTCTGATGTTCAATGTTGAAGTGTTCCTTTCTTATACCAATTCACATTCAATGTTTTATTTTTATTTATTTATTCTAGTAAAGATGAAGAATCAACGATACGAAAGAGTCATAGACATAACTCAAATATTTTTCCTCATCCTACTCTACTGTCCTGCAGCTTCAAGGTGTCATTTGCCAACAGTGTTGAACTGGGGGACCAGGGCCTCCACTGCAGTCATAGGGCCCCTGCACAACCAGTGCTGCAACCTCTCTCCACCTCCCCCCCGTATACCATGGGGAGGTAAGGGAGAGCGGCAATAGTGTGAGGTGGGGATCGGTTCTGGATCAGCTGTGACCATGAGGGTTGGGATCCACCAGGTTTTTTCCCAGTAACCTGCTGGCCCAGTCCAACACTGCTTGCCAAAGCACCAAGAAAGCCCTATATTTTTCACATTCTATTTATCTCTTCCTATGCATCTTGATTACAGAGCCACATGTTAGATTAGATTCTGAATAATTTATTCATATAATAGTTAATGTATGGGGCTTCATTGAACGGTATGTTAACTTGGCAATTATGATCATAAACTTATAACTAAAAAAAAATCCTAATTTTTTAAATTTTTTGCACAGAATAAATGACTACCAAAACATGGGGCTAAGGAATGTACATTGGCCAATCCCCTCTTTTTGTATTTGAAGAAAATTTGGCCACATCAGTTACACATTCATTATACAATGCTTTACTTTCTCACAACCCCCTTTGTATTATTGTTACAACAAATAGAATTACATATTTTTAAAAATTAGAAATTTAGAACCCATACCGAAGCTCTGGATGCATTTTGCTATTATTTCATCAATGGTAAGACCCTTATCAAGATCAGATGAATCCATCTTCGTTTCTTCATTGGCTATTCTGAAGATCCAGTTGGCTGAATTTCTCAGAAGCAAAGCAGCAAATAAAACCAGCTAAAAAGAGAATGTGTAGTGGATTAGATTCATGTGTGCCAGAAGGAGTTGTTCGGTAACTAAAATTGCTTAAAACATTAATTTAGTAATGAAACCGAGAAGGGGTTATTTTATAAGTGGAGTATTTACTCACCACATATAGGAAGTGGCTCAGGTGCACCGGCCTGAGCCCACAGCTTGGGGAGCGGACAACCGTAAATGAATCTGGTAGCAGGCACTCAAATAAAGGCAATCTTCCAACAAATTGTAGAAATCAAGTAGAAAATATTTATTGTATCCTCTGCCTTACGCGTTTCGTGTTACAAACACTTAGGGGCCCATTTACTTAGTTCGAGTGAAGGAATAGAATAAAAAAACTTCGAATTTCGAATGTTTGGCTACTATGACCATCGAATTGGCTACTTCGACCTTCGACTTCGAATCGAATGATTCTAACTAAAAATCGTTCAACTATTTGACCATTCGATTTCTACAATTTGTTGGAAGATTGGCTTTATTTGAGTGCCTGCCACCAGATTCAAGAGCCAGAAACTGGTAAACAAGCTGTGTTCTCCTGCACCTCCATATATGTGAGTAATATATTTCTGAATGTTCTGGCAGTCTTCTCACATACTCACCTTCCTCCTTCCTGTTTTGAAATCTCACTTCCCTTGCCTTGTAAAACTTAGGTTTATTTTTTCAATGGGTTTCACATAACCCAAGAGTGTTTTACAAAATTTAAAATGTTTTTTTTTTAGGTGAGGAATTCAGCAAGCTGTGATGTAGATATTTATAACAGTGTAATAAAAATAGCAACATGAAACTATTGCTAACCATATTAACCTGACATAACTGTTTGTCAGTCCCGTATTGTATGATGTAGACAGCTTTCTGTTAGAGATTGGTTTCTCAGCCGAAGATACTCATTGTTGCACAATTCACAGTGTTTCTTTGTTTTGCTCACAAGTACATACTGACAATTGGATCCCAGTATTTACACATGTGGCCTGGCAAGGCTGGGCCTAACCTAGACTCTTGTAAATGTCTTAAAAGTTATGGTATTGACGTCTTTATTGCCAGCTGCCGTATACTGTATAGGTATAGGACCTATTAACTGGAAACCATTATCCAGAAAGCTCTGAATTACTGGATGGCAGTCTCCCAAATAATCCAAATTTTTAAAAATGATTTTCTTTTTTATCTGTAATAATAAAACTGTATCTTGGAATTTATCCAAATTATGATATAATTAATCCTTAATAGAAGCATACCCCGCCTTAATGTTTAAATGATTTTTAGTAGACTTAAGGTCTGAAGATCCAAATTACAGAGAGATTCCTTAGCCAGAAAACCCCAGGTCTCGGCATTCTGTAAAACAGGTCCCATACCTGTATCTACAAACCTGGAATGTTGTGGGCACAGTAGCTGTGCTTTCTAATGTCTTTTCAAGCATAAGGAGTTTGATAATCTTGCTTTATGGTATTGCATAGAGATTTTATCACAATTAATGTACGTAAGCAAGGCAGTTGTGGTTTTATTGGTCAGTTAAGATATAAAAGCAACAAATAAACATATTAGTGGTTCTACTTCCCTAGCTAAGGAAAACCTAAAGTGTATTGCTATAGCACTGCATATGTCACTGCACAGACATGTTGCTTATGCTGATTTTTTAAGACAAACATTTTTGAGGGCCCAACTATGTTTGCAGTTTAATTCTTAAATAATAGTTTGTGGATGCTTCATTTACCAACTCATCACACATAAGATGAACTGGTCTTTCATAAACACTGTCCTTGCTACATTGCACCAAACAAAATGATGCAATATTTTGCATATACAAAACTAATGGCATTTACAAGGTAGACATTGCGCACAACGGACAAAGCAACTGTGCCTCTTTTTAGAAAGGGGTGGTTCACCTTCAGGTTAACTTTTAGTATGTCACAGAATTGCCAGTTCTAAACAACTTTTCAATTGGTCTTTATTATTAATTTGTTATAGTTTATGAAATATTTGCCTTTTTTCTCCTGACTCTTTCTAGCTTTCAAAAGGGGTCACTGTTTCGACCCTCCAGTATTCATATTACATATTCTTATTCAAATCAATGCATGGTTGCTAGGGTTAATTAGGACCCTATCAACCCGATTGCTGAAATTGCAAACTGGAGAACTGCTGAATAAAAAGCAAAATAACTCAAAAACCACAAATAATAAAAAATTAAAACCAATTACAAATTGTCTTAGAATATCACTCCCTACATCATACTAAAACATAAAGGGGGCCTGTCACTAAAAAAAAATATTCCAACTCATATTTTATCATGTTTGTCAAGCAAAATAAAATTTAATTACACTAAATAAATTACTTGAATCTTGATTCCTTCGGTCTGGGAGTTCATAATTAAAGCAATAAATATACCAAAACCTGAATGGTACTTTTTTGTAATGTTATTTTGCTACTTTTCTGCCATACAGGGGTGCAATAGAGATTGCCTATTTCTTCCCCAATTTATAACACTTACAGCCCTCATCATGTCTCAGGTGTCTTAGTATCCTTCCTGTCCATTAAATGGCTTGTCAGCAACTCAGCTATTGGTCTACTACAATCTCAGTAGACTAACGTTTTTTACAATTTTAAATGTTGGGAATTATGCCGATTTGCTCAAATAAATCCTAATTAAATTCTTAGCTATGTTTTATTGTAACTGTTTTAATTGTGCAATATAATAATATAAGCAGTAGTGCCCATTATCTCCACCTAGAAACCACACACTGCTGGGACAGAGATACACACTAACTACAAGTAAAAGTATATGTGGTATATATCCCTCTGTATTTTCAATTATTATTAGTACTCACTTAAATATGATACTTCCCATCTTACTCACAAGTAGAATGTCTTTGACCAGAGAGACTTTTATGCTATAAAGCCTGCTAGTGCAAAACTATATGGCAGAGATCATGAAGCCATCAAATACTCAAATGTTTATGTTTATAAAATCTTCCTCCCATTGTAATGGAACTTCAATATCATATTTAATCCGTGAATACACTTCAAATAAATCAGATCAGCTTTCCATAAAAATGACAAACAGAGACCCATTTTGCTTTTGTGTTATAAATCACACAAATAAATAAAGTATCTTTTTCCAGCATTGTATTAGTGCAAATTCCATTAATATGAACATGTGTGAAGTTCAAAAGAACTTTAATCTCAGGAATCAACCCTGGTATAGCATGGCAGTTTACGTTTGATTTACAGGTAAGCTCAAAATCCAGATGTCTAAGGTACCAAGATACTTCTACCAAGATAAAATCACTGTTGAGCAGTATACCTGCCTCATAGGCTATTCATTGCTACTACTGCTATTTTGCTTTCAGTTTGAACCTGTACCTATTGGCGGGGTACAATACAAGGAAGAAGCCTACTAATCATTTAAAGAACACAAGGTAACAGTCACCCTTGTTTATTAATATTATTAATACTTGCCCCACACTTTAAGCCTTTTGAATTTGCAACAAGAGTTGAATGTCTTCCAATTCATCTTCATAAAGGGTATGCAGCATGTTCCTAAAATGAATTTGCCGATTGCCACTCTGTGATCCATTATCACTTAAGGTGCAGTCCATCCTTAAAGGGATCCTGTCATTGGAAAACAGTTTTTTTTCAAAACGCATCAGTTAATAGTGCTACACCAGCAGAATTCTGCACTGAAATCCATTTTTCAAAAGAGCAAACAGATTTTTTTATATTCAATTATGAAATCTGACATGGGGCTAGACATTTTGTCAATTTCCCAGCTGTCCCTGGTCAAGTGACTTGTGCCTGCACTTTAGGAGAGAAATGCTTTCTCGCTGGCTGCTGTTTTTCCTTCTCAATGTAACTGAAGGAGTCAGTGAGACATGGGTTTTTACTATTGAGTGTTGTTCTTAGATCTATCTTAGATCTTGTGTTAGGGAGCTGTTATCTGGTTACCTTCCCATTGTTCTTTTGTTTGGCTGCTGGGGGGGGGGGGTGATATCACTCCAACTTGCAGTACAACAGTAAAGAGTGATTGAAGTTTATCAGAGCACAAGTCACATGACTTGGGGCAGCTGGGAAATTGACAATATGTCAATACTGTTCCCATGACAGTATCCCTTTAAGAGTCCATAGCCAACAGGATAGTCAGCTTAGTTCACAAAAAATGCAAAACCTTCAACCCTACACCAATTTTCAAACTAAGAAGTAACTATTTATAAATAAATTGAGTAAGTAAGTTGTAAGGGCTTAACATAAAAACTCAAGTGAAGCTCTGATGTATGTTGTTTTGAGTCTTCTAAAATGTCATAAAGCATCTTTTTCAGGAATGCAAACCCTTCCATAATAAGCAACATTATTTAGAAGCATGGGGACTAGAAATAGGATGGTTGGTGCAACAAAGAATAGAATGACTACCAGAGACAGCTTTGGCCCTCAGTCTGATGTTTTTTTCTAGATTGCAAACTCTTTCACAATAAGCAACATTAATTAATTAGAAGCACTATATCACTCCAACTTGCAGTGCAGCAATAAAGAGTGACTGAAGCACAAGAGCATAAGTCACATGACTTAGGGCATCTTGGAAACTAATGATATGTCCAGCCCCATGTTTGATATAAAATATAAAAATATTTGTTTTCTCTTTTAAAAAACAGTGAAGGATTCTGCTAGAGCAGCACTGTTAACTGATGTGCTTTGAAAGAAACATGTTTTCCTGTGACTCATTCCCTTTTAGTTGTAGTTCAGTGAATTCAGGTAATGTTTACTTCTGTACAGTATGATCCAGCACCAAGAACTGTGCTTATTTAATCATATATAAAGCTTTTTATGCAAGGAATATTTTCCTATTTTTTTTTGCTATTTACTGTATTTAATGACTGTCAAAATGTTTGCAATTGATTCTAAAGTTCTTGCAGAATATAAGACCCATATCATTCCAGTACTCTTTCAGAGCATCCCAGAGAAAGGCAAGCTTCTGTAAAACATATCTTTGATAAATGTGTAGATAATTTAACTGCAAAACAGGTGAAACATTCTCACACTTGCATGTATACAGCACTATGTTTGACTGTAAGGTTTATGCTTTGCTGTTTTTAGCTCATGGAGCCATCTCCTTAAATAAGCTCTCCAACCGCAACAGTGAACCTCATATTTTGAAAAAATAGATTTCCTTCCAGTGTTCAACAGGGAACTTCAGTATTCTCTGACCTGTCAAAAACCTTTTAAACTTCTTTTGTTGTAAATAATTGACTTGGAAACTGATACTTTCACATAAAGGCTGCAGTTTGTCACACTGTATGTCTTTCAACTCTACCTTTAGTAACAAGGGTGTTCTCCTTTCAGCTGGCTATGAATTTTGCATGCAACTGTTTTTCTGAAATGAAGAAATAACGTTGGGTCTGATTGGTGTTGCTATTTATGCAAATGCCTTGATTTGGGAATATCTCTCTAGTGTTAGTTGTACTAGAAATATAGATTTTAGTTACAGGTACTGAGATTTTCAGCACCCAGGAGCACAATTTCACCTTCAACTGCTTTGCTAACCTCTTTTGACATTGTTGCAGATTGAAAATATTTTTCAATATTTTCTTTTTTTTTCTAGCAGTAGCGATACTAACACTAACTCTAGGAGGACCATATTAGTTCAGTAACTTGCCATTTGATACTGTTTATTCAGAGCTATACATTTTGATGTCTTTCATTTTCAAGTTATGTATTCTTTTAAAATAAGTAGTAGATGATACTGATATATAGTTTATAATAAATTATTATTAAATAAGCACAGTTTTGATTGATGGTATTTTAGATCCTACTGTATGCCTCTATGACAAAATATTGGTAAAAATAAAGATGTATGTCAATATGTTTTATATTAATGGTGTAGAGAGAGAGACACTTTTATACTATATATATAATGGCTTCAGAACTGTGGGCCACATTCAATTTGATGAAAAAAACCTAATTCATTTACAAATTTTCCTATAGCGTCAGATGCATTTCATTGAGAAAAACTTATCTCACTTTATCACATGAAAATTCTATTGTAAGTCTATGGGAAAAATTAGAATTGATTCAGGAGAAATTTCTTCTCCTCCAATTGAATTTCATCCATATGTTTTTGTTTACTTGATAAACCATAAAATAAAATTTTTCATGGAATTGAATCTGACCCGTTCTCTACTCCGGAACTTCTTTTCACACCTTGGGCCAGATCCAATTTGATGAGAAAAAGTCTAAACTGCTTAACTCGTGACAACTCAATAGTAGGGATGTAGCGAACGTCGGAAAAAAAGTTCGCGAACATATTCGCGAACTTGCGCAAAAACGCGAGCGGTTCGCGAACCCCATAGACTTCAATGGGAAGGCGAACTTTAACATCTAAAAAAAAAATTTCTGGCCAGAAAAATGATTTTAAAGTTGTTTAAAGGGTGCAACGACCTGGACAGTGGCATGCCAGAGGGGGATCAAGGGCAAAAATGTATCTGAAAAATCTGCCTGTGTGTGCTTGGAAGAGATAGTGTAGGGGGAGAGCTGTTAGTGATTTCAGGGACAGATGATAGTAAGTTTGCTGGCTAGTAATCTGCTTGATACTGCTCTGTATTGGAGGGACAGAAGTCTGCAGGGATTTGAGGGACATTTTAGCTTAGGTAGCTTTGCTGGCTAGTAATCTACTGTTCTCTTTAAACAACTGCCATACGTTGACCTTGTAGGCATTGTTTGCCCAGTTTTTTTGGACGCAGCCACTGAAGCACAGTTGCCAGAATGATATTTAGACAGAATGTGAACAAGGTCACACAGCTAGATGGCGGGTTGAAGAAAACACTGTGCAAATAATGCCTACAAGGTCAACGTATACACTACTACAGCGGTGGATACGGATTACGTAAAATATATTATGGCTGCTTGAAAAAAGTCACTCCGGTGTTTTTTCTGGAGACGGTAATATTATGGATATTTAGACAGAATGTGAACAAGGTCACACAGCTAGATGGCGGGTTGAAGAAAACACTGTGCAAATAATGCCTACAAGGTCAACGTATACACTACTACAGCGGTGGATACGGATTACGTAAAATATATTATGGCTGCTTGAAAAAAGTCACTCCGGTGTTTTTTCTGGAGACGGTAATATTATGGATATTTAGACAGAATGTGAACAAGGTCACACAGCTAGATGGCGGGTTGAAGAAAACAGTGTGCAAATAATGCCTACAAGGTCAACGTATACACTACTACAGCGGTGGATACGGATTACGTAAAATATATTATGGCTGCTTGAAAAAAGTCACTCCGGTGTTTTTTCTGGAGACGGTAATATTATGGATATTTAGACAGAATGTGAACAAGGTCACACAGCTAGATGGCGGGTTGAAGAAAACAGTGTGCAAATAATGCCTACAGGGCAAATAATGCCTAAAAGGTCAACTTATACACTACTACAGCGGTAGTAAAATAAAAAAAAGTAAAATAAAAAAAAAATGAATATTAAAAAAAAAAATTAAAGTTGGTGCTGCTGAACTACTAGGAGCAGCAGATTAGCACACCAGTCCCACTCCCCAACACTGCTAGACTAATAGCACTGGGCTCTTATAGTAGTAGTAGTAGTAGTAGTAAAACAACAAAAAAATAAATAAAAGCAGTCCTTACAAGGACTACTGTTATTGCAGCAGTCAGCAGATGAGATCAGAAGCAGGACAGCTGCCCACTGCAGCTACATACAGAGCACTGCAGTAGAAGGTAGATTACTAGCCAGCAAAGCTACCTAAGCTAAAATGTCCCTCAAACCCCTGCAGACTTCTGTCCCTCCAATAACAGAGCAGTATCAAAACGATTACTAGCCAGCAAACTTTCAACTGTCCCTGAAATCACTAACAGGCAGCAGCTCTCTCCCTACACTATCTCTTCAGCACACACAGGCAGAGTGAAAAAACGCTGCAGGGCTTCGGTTTTTATAGGGAAGGGGAGTGGTCCAGGGGAGAGCTTCCTGATTGGCTGCCATGTACCTGCTGGTCTGGGGTGAGAGGGCAAAAAAAAGCGCCAACAATGGCGAACCCAAAATGGCGAACGTCGCGCGACGTTCGCGAACTTCCGGCGAGCGCGAACACCCGATGTTCGCGCGAACAAGTTCGCCGGCGAACAGTTCGCGACATCTCTACTCAATAGGTGTGTGAGGAGAAATATTGAATAGAATGTGTTTCTAATGGAATTCAATCTGGTTCTTTGTCTGAACTGTCACATACTAAGTTTGTTTTTTTCATACTGGAGGCATGGAGTGGATCCTTAACAAAAGGCACACTGTGAACATATATTTTTGAAATTATTTATAACAAGTTTATCATGATACTTCCTAAAAGCTTTATGTTCAAAGAACTTTTTTTTGCAAATTAAAGAGTGCGTCAATAAATTATCATGACTATTAAAATGTAATTAAAAAATCTTTGCAAATTTCTAGCACAAAAAAAACATTTTCAAAGGGGATTGTATAGGATCATAACTGCTATTAAAGAATCATAATAACCTATGGATATGTTTTCAAGTTGGTATTGTACATGAACATTACACTGTAAAAAAAATCTGAATAACATAGATATATTTTTAGGTGGGAATTGTATGTGAGCATTACCGCTTTGAATAAAATCAGAATGACCAATAGATTTAAATGAATCAACAGATAAGGAGAAAGTAACACCCTACCTCCTGGTGTGACAATTTTAAAACCATGTGCATAAAAGTGATCAAGAGGGCATGCTGCAATAATATACAGCAAAACCCCACGTTTACCTTTTCCCAGGGACCACGGAAAAATCAACTTAATTTCCGAAAAATGTAAAATAAATGTTCTGAAATAAATGGTGCTTTAGAATAATCAATGTAGTTTCTGGGAAATCATCATTTCCAAGTACGTAAAAGTGGGGTCCTACTGTATATAAAGCATTGTACAATTACATTATATATCATTATATATGAGAAGTGTACACTTTATAGCTACATTATTGGAAGGTACATCATTCTAAGCCTGTAACAGTTTCTTTTCTTATCTGTAATCTTCCTCCTGTTTAGTTTTGTAAGCATATTTATATGTATTTATATGTATCAGTGTTAATTTCCATGGCTGTAACCTGTGGAGATCTTAATATATGGAGTTAAAGAAAGCCTTAAAGAGTTATTTCTTGATGCATTTTGTGCCATACAGGGCATGAAGAGGATGTCAATAATTTCACCATAAAGATTAAAACAAACATATCCTTGCACTAGTCATTTAAGGGTGTGTCAGAAGTGTAATTAATTGGGTCTTAACACTGCTGAGGCTGTTTAGAATTCCAATTAATATTACCACTAGGGATGTAGCGAACGTCGGAAAAAAAGTTCGCGAACATATTCGCGAACTTGCGCAAAAATGCGAGCGGTTCGCGAACGGTTCGCGAACCCCATAGACTTCAATGGGAAGGCGAACTTTAACATCTAGAAAAGACATTTCTGGCCAGAAAAATGATTTTAAAGTTGTTTAAAGGGTGCAACGACCTGGACAGTGGCATGCCAGAGGGGGATCAAGGGCAAAAATGTATCTGAAAAATCTGCCTGTGTGTGCTTGGAAGAGATAGTGTAGGGGGAGAGCTGTTAGTGATTTCAGGGACAGATGATAGTAAGCTTGCTGGCTAGTAATCTGCTTGATACTGCTCTGTATTGGAGGGACAGAAGTCTGCAGGGATTTGAGGGACATTTTAGCTTAGGTAGCTTTGCTGGCTAGTAATCTACTGTTCTCTTTAAACAACTGCCATACGTTGACCTTGTAGGCATTGTTTGCCCAGTTTTTTTGGACGCAGCCACTGAAGCACAGTTGCCAGAAAAAATATGCCATATAAATGCTGAAAATAGTAATTTTTCGCCATACGTTGACCTTGTAGACATTGTTTGCCCAGTTTTTTTGGACGCAGCCACTGAAGCACAGTTGCCAGAAAAATTATGCCATATAAATGCTGAAAATATAAATTTTTTTGGTTGCAGCCACTGAAGCACAGAGGCCAGAAAAATTATGCCATATAAATGCAGAAAATATGCATTTTTTGGTCGCAGCCACTGAAGCACAGTTGCCAGAATAATTATGCCATATAAATGCTGAAAATATAAATTTTTTTGGTTGCAGCCACTGAAGCACAGAGGCCAGAAAAATTATGCCATATAAATGCAGAAAATATGCATTTTTTTGGTCGCAGCCACTGAAGCACAGTTGCCAGAAAAAATATGCCATATAAATGCTGAAAATAGTCATTTTTTGCCATATACGTTGAGTCAACGTATGGCAAAAAATTACTATTTTCAGCATTTATATGGCATATTTTTTCTGGCCTCTGTGCTTCAGTGGCTGCGGCCAAAAAAACTGGGCAAACAATGCCTACAAGGTCAACGTCGTTGACCTTGTAGGCATTGTTTGCCCAGTTTTTTTGGCCGCAGCCACTGAAGCACAGAGGCCAGAAAAAATATGCCATATAAATGCTGAAAATAGTAATTTTTTTGGTCGCAGCCACTGAAGCACAGTTGCCAGAAAAATTATGCCATATAAATGCTGAAAATATAAATTTTTTTGGTTGCAGCCACTGAAGCACAGAGGCCAGAAAAATTATGCCATATAAATGCTGAAAATATAAATTTTTTTGGTTGCAGCCACTGAAGCACAGAGGCCAGAAAAATTATGCCATATAAATGCAGAAAATATGCATTTTTTTGGTCGCAGCCACTGAAGCACAGTTGCCAGAAAAATTATGCCATATAAATGCAGAAAATATGCATTTTTTTGGACGCAGCCACTGAAGCACAGTTGCCAGAAAAAATATGCCATATAAATGCTGAAAATAGTCATTTTTTGCCATACGTTGACCTTGTAGACATTGTTTGCCCAGTTTTTTTGGTTGCAGCCACTGAAGCACAGAGGCCAGAAAAAATTAAACCAGTAGGGTTTGCACCCTAGTTTGTAACGGTGGCGGAGGGAGGAGGAGGACGCTAAAGGACAGCTGTGTGTGGAGTCATGAGGCTTGAAGAGAAGGACAGCTGCATAGAAGTCAGAACAAGTCTTCCGGCGTGCAGTAACCCTCCGAGATCCACCCCTCATTCATTTTAATAAAGGTCAGGTAATCGACACTTTTGTGACCTAGGCGAGTTCTCTTCTCAGTTACAATCCCTCCTGCTGCACTGAAGGTCCTTTCTGAGAGCACACTTGAGGCTGGGCAAGACAAGAGGTTCATGGCAAATTGTGACAGCTCTGGCCACAGATCAAGCCTGCGCACCCAGTAGTCCAGGGGTTCATCGCTCCTCAGAGTGTCGATATCTGCAGTTAATGCCAGGTAGTCCGCTACCTGCCGGTCGAGGCGTTCTTTGAGGGTGGATCCAGAAGGGTTGTGGCGCTGCCTTGGACAGAAAAACATTTGCATGTCTGACGTTACAGACTGGCCAAAGGGCTTTGTCCTTGCAGGTGTGCTCGTGGCAGGATTACTGGCACCTCTGCCCCTGGAATGTTGATGAGTTCCTGAAGTGACATCACCCTTAAAAGCATTGTACAACATGTTTTGCAGGCTGGTTTGTAAATGCCGCATCTTTTCGGACTTGTGGTATGTTGGTAACATTTCTGACACTTTATGCTTGTACCGAGGGTCTAGTAGCGTTGCGACCCAGTACAGGTCCTTCTCCTTAAGCCTCTTGATACGGGGGTCCTTCAACAGGCATGACAGCATGAAAGACCCCATTCTCACAAGGTTGGATGCAGAGCTATCCATCTCCGCTTCCTCATTATCAAGGACTGCATCATCCACGGTCTCCTCCCCCCAGCCACGTACAAGACCAGGGGTCCCCAAAAGGTCACCACTAGCCCCCTGGGAAGCCTGCTCCTGTTGGTCCTCCTCCTCCTCCTCCACAAAGCCACCTTCCTCCTCTGACTCCACTTCTGGCACCTCTCCCTGCGTTGCAGCAGGTGCCTGGGTTCGTTCTGGTGATTCCGACCAGAAATCGTGCGCTTCCAGCTCCTCGTCACGCTGGTCTACAGCCTCATCTGTCACTCGTCGCACGGCACGCTCCAGGAAGAAAGCGAAGGGTATTAGGTCGCTGATGGTGCCTTCGGTGCGACTGACCATATTTGTCACCTCTTCAAAAGGTCGCATGAGCCTGCAGGCATCGCGCATAAGCACCCAGTAACGGGGGAAAAAAATCCCCAGCTGTGCAGATCCAGTCCTACCACCCAGTTCAAAAAGGTACTCGTTGACGGCCCTTTGTTGTTGCAGCAGACGTTCCAACATAAGGAGCGTTGAATTCCAGCGAGTCTGGCTGTCAGAAATCAAACGCCTGACTGGCATGTTGTAGCGCTGCTGAATGTCAGCAAGGCGTGCCATGGCTGTGTAGGAACGTCTGAAATGGGCCGACACCTTTCTGGACTGGGTGAGAACGTCCTGGAATCCTGGGTACTTGGAGACAAAACGTTGGACTATTAAATTTAACACATGTGCCATGCAGGGCACATGTGTTAAATTGCCTAGTCTCAACGCTGCCAACAGATTGCTTCCATTGTCACACACCACTTTTCCGATCTGCAGTTGGTGTGGGGTCAGCCACCGATCGGCCTGTGACTGCAGAGATGACAGGAGTACAGATCCGGTATGGTTTTTGCTTTCCAGGCACGTCATCCCCAAGACAGCGTGACAACGGCGTACCTGGCACGTCGAATAGCCTAGGGGGAGCTGGGGGTGCACAGGTGTGGAGGAGGAGAAGGAGGACCCAGCAGCAGAGTAAGAAGAAGAAGAAGACGAGGTAGAGAGCGATGGAGGAGTAGAGGTGGTGGCAGAACCGCGTGCAATCCGTGGCGGTGACACCAACTCCACTGTTGTTGTTGAGCTACCCATTCCCTGCTTCCCAGCCATTACCAAGTTCACCCAGTGGGCAGTGTAGGTGACATACCTGCCCTGACCATGCTTGGAGGACCATGCGTCAGTAGTCATATGGACCTTTGGCCCAACACTAAGTGACAGAGATGCGGTAACTTGGCTCTGCACATGTTGGTACAGGTGTGGTATTCCCTTTTTAGAAAAAAAAATTGCGGCTGGGTACCTTCCACTGCGGTGTCCCAATTGCTACAAATTTGCGGAAGGCCTCAGAGTCCACCAGCTGGTATGGTAAAAGCTGGCGGGCTAAGAGTGCAGACAAGCCAGCTGTCAGACGCCGGGCAAGGGGGTGACAGTCAGACATTGGCTTCTTACGCTCAAACATGGCCTTCACAGAAACTTGGCTGGTGGCAGATGACTGGGAATGGGAACAGGTGGTCAAGGTGGAAGGCGGAGTGGAGGGTGGTTCAGACGGGTCAAGGAGAGCAGAGGTAGAGCAGTAAGATGCTGGACCAGAAGGAGTGTGGCTTTTAGTTTGCCTGTTGCCTTTGAGGTGTTGCTCCCAAAGTGCTTTGTGCTTGCCGCTCATGTGCCTTCGCATAGAAGTTGTACCTATGTGGCTGTTGGGCTTACCAAGGCTCAGTTTCTGACTGCACTCATTGCAAATTACAATGCTTTTGTCAGAGGCACACACATTAAAAAAATCCCACACTGCTGACTTTTTGGAAGTGTGCGATCTGGCGGTAACAGTAGAAGTTGGCGGAGTTGGCGGCAATGGCGGGTGCGTTGGCCGGCTGAACACAGGTGCCGATACATGTTGTTGCCCTGCTGATCCCTGCGGGCTGTCCTCCCTGCTTCTTCTAAGTCTTATTCTCCTACTGCCTCTCTGACTCTCCGTCTCTCCATCTGAACTACCCTCCTCTTGCTCTCTTCTACTAGGCACCCACAAAACATCAATCTCCTCATCATCATTCTCCTCAGATGCATCAATTTCTTCTGACACATCACAGAAGGAAGCAGCAGCGGGGACCTCCTCCTCATCACTCATTATGTCCATCTCTATCGTGTTCTCTGCCAGAATTAAATCTGGTGTAAGGTCCTCATCTCCTTCATCTTCTTCTGGCAATAATGGTTGCGCATTACTCAGTTCAAGAAACTCATTGGAAAATAACTCCTCTGACCCCAGTGAAGAAGGGGCACCGGTGGTGGAGGAAGTGTTACGTGGGGTGGCCATAGCAGTGGAGGATGAGGAGGATGTTGTGGTAAAGTTAGAAACGGTAGAGGATGGGGTGTGCTGTGTAAGCCAGTCAACTACCTCTTCAGCATTTTGGGAGTTCAGGGTCATTGGCTTTTTAAAACTGGGAAATTTGCTAGGGCCACAGGATTGCATAGCAGCACGGCCCCTAGCACGGCCTCTGCGTGGCGGCCTGCCTTTGCCTGGCATTATTTTTAAAAAAACAACAACAACAACAAAAACTCAGTTGGTTTTTCTGGAAACGATAATACACACAGCTAGATGGCGGGTTGAAGAAAACACTGTGCAAATAATGCCTACAAAGTCAACGTATACACTACTACAGCGGTGGATACGGATTACGTAAAATATATGAATGCTGCTTGAAAAAAAGTAACTCAAGTGGTTTTTCTAGAGACGATAATATTATCAATATTTAGACAAAATGTGAACAAGGTCACACAGCTCGATGGCGGGTTGAAGAAAACAGTGTGCAAATAATGCCTACAAGGTCAACGTATACACTACTACAGCGGTGGATACGGATTACGTAAAATATATGAATGCTGCTTGAAAAAAAGTAACTCAAGTGGTTTTTCTAGAGACGATAATATTATCAATATTTAGACAAAATGTGAACAAGCTCACACAGCTCGATGGCGGGTTGAAGAAAACAGTGTGTAAATAATGCCTACAAGGTCAACGTATACACTACTACAGCGGTGGATACGGATTACGTAAAATATATGAATGCTGCTTGAAAAAAAGTAACTCAAGTGGTTTTTCTAGAGACGATAATATTATCAATATTTAGACAAAATGTGAACAAGCTCACACAGCTCGATGGCGGGTTGAAGAAAACACTGTGCAAATAATGCCTACAAGGTCAACGTATACACTACTACAGCGGTGGATACGGATTACGTAAAATATATGAATGCTGCTTGAAAAAAAGTAACTCAAGTGGTTTTTCTAGAGACGATAATATTATCAATATTTAGACAAAATGTGAACAAGGTCACACAGCTCGATGGCGGGTTGAAGAAAACAGTGTGCAAATAATGCCTACAAGGTCAACGTATACACTACTACAGCGGTGGATACGGATTACGTAAAATATATGAATGCTGCTTGAAAAAAAGTAACTCAAGTGGTTTTTCTAGAGACGATAATATTATCAATATTTAGACAAAATGTGAACAAGCTCACACAGCTCGATGGCGGGTTGAAGAAAACAGTGTGCAAATAATGCCTACAAGGTCAACGTATACACTACTACAGCGGTGGATACGGATTACGTAAAATATATGAATGCTGCTTGAAAAAAAGTAACTCAAGTGGTTTTTCTAGAGACGATAATATTATCAATATTTAGACAAAATGTGAACAAGCTCACACAGCTCGATGGCGGGTTGAAGAAAACAGTGTGTAAATAATGCCTACAAGGTCAACGTATACACTACTACAGCGGTGGATACGGATTACGTAAAATATATGAATGCTGCTTGAAAAAAAGTAACTCAAGTGGTTTTTCTAGAGACGATAATATTATCAATATTTAGACAAAATGTGAACAAGCTCACACAGCTCGATGGCGGGTTGAAGAAAACACTGTGCAAATAATGCCTACAAGGTCAACGTATACACTACTACAGCGGTGGATACGGATTACGTAAAATATATGAATGCTGCTTGAAAAAAAGTAACTCAAGTGGTTTTTCTAGAGACGATAATATTATCAATATTTAGACAAAATGTGAACAAGCTCACACAGCTCGATGGCGGGTTGAAGAAAACAGTGTGCAAATAATGCCTACAAGGTCAACGTATACACTACTACAGCGGTGGATACGGATTACATAAAATATATGAATGCTGCTTGAAAAAAGTAACTCAAGTGGTTTTTCTAGAGACGATAATATTATCAATATTTAGACAAAATGTGAACAAGCTCACACAGCTCGATGGCGGGTTGAAGAAAACAGTGTGCAAATAATGCCTACAAGGTCAACGTATACACTACTACAGCGGTGGATACGGATTACGTAAAATATATGAATGCTGCTTGAAAAAAAGTAACTCAAGTGGTTTTTTCTAGAGACGATAATATTATCAATATTTAGACAAAATGTGAACAAGCTCACACAGCTCGATGGCGGGTTGAAGAAAACAGTGTGCAAATAATGCCTACAAGGTCAACGTATACACTACTACAGCGGTGGATACGGATTACGTAAAATATATGAATGCTGCTTGAAAAAAAGTAACTCAAGTGGTTTTTCTAGAGACGATAATATTATCAATATTTAGACAAAATGTGAACAAGCTCACACAGCTCGATGGCGGGTTGAAGAAAACACTGTGCAAATAATGCCTACAAGGCCAACGTATACACTACTACAGCGGTGGATACGGATTACGTAAAATATATGAATGCTGCTTGAAAAAAGTGACTCCGGTGTTTTTTCTGGAGACGGTAATATTATGGATATTTAGACAGAATGGGAACAAGGTCACACAGCTCGATGGCGGGTTGAAGAAAACAGTGTGCAAATAATGCCTACAAGGCCAACGTATACACTACTACAGCGGTGGATACGGATTACGTAAAATATATTATGGCTGCTTGAAAAAAGTGACTCCGGTGTTTTTTCTGGAGACGGTAATATTATGGATATTTAGACAGAATGTGAACAAGGTCACACAGCTCGATGGCGGGTTGAAGAAAACAGTGTGCAAATAATGCCTACAGGGCAAATAATGCCTAAAAGGTCAACTTATACACTACTACAGCGGTAGTAAAATAAAAAAAAGTAAAATAAAAAAAAAATGAATATTAAAAAAAAAAAATTAAAGTTGGTGCTGCTGAACTACTAGGAGCAGCAGATTAGCACACCAGTCCCACTCCCCAACACTGCTAGACTAATAGCACTGGGCTCTTATAGTAGTAGTAGTAGTAGTAGTAGTAAAACAACAAAAAAATAAATAAAAG
The DNA here is from genome assembly GCF_017654675.1 of Xenopus laevis. Classification (NCBI taxonomy): domain Eukaryota; kingdom Metazoa; phylum Chordata; class Amphibia; order Anura; family Pipidae; genus Xenopus; species Xenopus laevis. The sequence continues at coordinate 31,857,811 of NC_054377.1, read as the reverse complement.
CAGTCCTTACAAGGACTACTGTTATTGCAGCAGTCAGCAGATGAGATCAGAAGCAGGACAGCTGCCCACTGCAGCTACATACAGAGCACTGCAGTAGAAGGTAGATTACTAGCCAGCAAAGCTACCTAAGCTTAAATGTCCCTCAAACCCCTGCAGACTTCTGTCCCTCCAATAACAGAGCAGTATCAAAACGATTACTAGCCAGCAAACTTTCAACTGTCCCTGAAATCACTAACAGGCAGCAGCTCTCTCCCTACACTATCTCTTCAGCACACACAGGCAGAGTGAAAAAACGCTGCAGGGCTTCGGTTTTTATAGGGAAGGGGAGTGGTCCAGGGGAGAGCTTCCTGATTGGCTGCCATGTACCTGCTGGTCTGGGGTGAGAGGGCAAAAAAAAGCGCCAACAATGGCGAACCCAAAATGGCGAACGTCGCGCGACGTTCGCGAACTTCCGGCGAGCGCGAACACCCGATGTTCGCGCGAACAAGTTCGCCGGCGAACAGTTCGCGACATCTCTAATTACCACAGACCTTTCACACTTCTTGCTAAAAGACAGAACAAAACACCTTCCCTAATCCTACAAAATAAATATCTAAATAAATATGGAAGCTCTAATGCACTCCTGAGCATGCAATAGCAATAGAGTTACACAATGATGGATGCAATTATTGTATGTATTGACACAATTTACTAACAGTACTTGCACTTAAACACAATACTTGCACTTGCATGTAAAACACCATTGTACCCACCCAGACTGCTCTGATGAACAACACTCCAACAATTTTTTAGTGCAAGTGAGTCCAATTTGCAAAGTTGTTCGTTAGCACATTGGAAGCAACAGCACTAAGCTCAGATATGAGGGTGGCTGCAATTACACCAGAATTGTTGGGGAAAATGCTGCATTATGGGTAAAAAACATGGCAATCTAAAATTGCACACTGCAGTTGTGGTCTTAAGGGAGCCCTAGGATTTGTGTGCATATACCCTTCCCATTGTACACCAATGTGGAAGGTTTAGGTCTTTATAAATGTGTGTTGTTGTTGTAATAATAATAATAATAAAAATAATAATAATAATAATAATGTATTTCAGCTTTATTCTGTAAGAACCAGTCATAAAAGCTTATTTGGCATATCTATATATCTATACTGTATACAGCTAGTCATTCAGATATATAATTTATGCCACTCTTGTTTTCTTTTGTTCAAACTAAACCTCAAAATGTTTTTTTCTCACCACAAAATGTAAATAGAGTCTTTCAGCTTGTGAGCAGTAGGCAGTTGGATACCACATGCTAGTCCCACCCAGGCTACAGAGTTGCAACACATGGCCTAACATCGTTGCTGAATTAGACCAGTGCAATTACCCATAGCAACAACTTTGCTTTGCTCATATACAGTGCTGTTCAACGTTTACATTTAGTTGCCAATTATATCTCATATTTGAGGGTCAGATGCACCAAATCCAGGATTCGGCTGAATCCTTCTGCCCGGCCGAACCGCATCCGAATCCTAATTTGCATATGTAAATTAGGGGTGGGGAGGGAAATCACGTGACTTTTTGTCACAAAACAAGGAAGTACATTTTTCCCCTTCCCACCCCTAATTTGCATATGCAATCCTTGTTCGGATTCAGTAAATGACCTTTACAAGTTATGGTAATTGTTAAACTATCCTTAAATGAGGAGCTTCACATTTCTCAGGTCTGGCAACATGTATACATTGGTAAAGGCTCCTTAAATGTAAATGAAGGATGGTGTTACTAGATTAGATGGTACAATAATTATCAACTACAGTATAACAGATATGCTCTTATGGCAGTGGTTTCTTAACCAGATATTAGCTATTTATAAATTGAAGAGGAAGACCACACAGTATGCACTGTATTAATCAGTATAGTAAGGATCAATACTCCAAGCATACATGTACTCTCTGTCTGTTACTCTCAAGGGACTTATGTGACACTACTACTACTATTCCTATTTCTGTCTTCCCTGTATTTGTGATACTACCAATGGATGACCCAACAATCCTTGTTGGAGCAAAAGCTATCTAGTTCAACATGTTGCTCACCAATCCCTTGAATGTTGCTTCCAGTGGGCCTCTAAGCAGGTGCTTATTTATGAATTCCTGGCTTGGAAGCAAGTTTTGAATAAAAAACAGGTGTACTGCAAAACAGAGCCACCTGTAGACCTCCTGTAGGCATGCTTGTGTTGCTTTCTGGCTCTCTTTACATATTTTACATAGCAAGCCAAGTTTCAGCTCCATGTGACATTAGCCTTAGATTCAGACCCAGAGAATAGAAGCAGATAAACAAACAGTGATTTCAATAGCAGTTACATTTAAAACTTTAAAAACATCTAAAATCTGTAATAATATAGTAACAGTAATTAAGGTTTAAAAAAGATCAGTCCATTGAGTTCAACATTTTTAACAAAAATGAAACCTGCCTAACTGCTAGCTAAATGTGTATTAAAAAGCTGCTTACATCTATATTTCCTTCTACTGTGCAAAAAGCAGTTTTTGGGTAGTAGACCATTATATCTGTAATTAGTGCCAATATGTACAACACGGCCATGTATCGACTTGATCAACCATGTAATCCGTATGTCCATAATTATTGGGTATTTCATTGTGGCAGTCATGACAACATAATACCCCAGCTGTATTTCTAATGAGTAGGTCCCCTATAAGCACATGCTAGCCCTGGTCTGTTCTTGCTTACACAGATAAACAGTTACATATCTAAACCTACATTTACCAAAATAATTACACACCAATGAGAATGCTCAGAGAAACACAGTCCTATACACAATCATGCTTACAGACTTACATTCTTGTGGATTTCACAGGCATCTGCATCGCCCTATATCAACGTTCACACAAGATACACTTACGATAAAATCAAACACATCAGCATAAAAATATATAATTGCACAATCACTTCCACCAATACAGACAAAAAGTCTCTCCTGAACATATTGCTTCTTCAGCTCCGATGACCATGTGACCATTTTTTCCTACCAAACGTGTTTTCACAGGCAGTTGTAATGCAATATCATCAGCAATTCCAGCAAAGGAAATAACATATATCTTATTCAGTTCCCTTGCTCTAACTGTAAACTGAAAATATTCCTAACAAATCAAAAGAGGTTATAGTGAGTTATTTAGCTCAGATATCATCATAGGGCAAGGTTTATACATTATGGACCGCAAAATGTTATCAGTTTACAATGCTCTGTTTTATTCAACCAATGTATTTATATATGCAGCACACCTTCTGGTACAGCATTATGAAAGATGAGGGCATCCCCTAACTTATCATTCAGGACATGCAAGACAGGATTGCTGACAGATACTAGGCACCTAAAGGCCATGCGCTTACTGTCTATCATAAGCAACAATTATGTGTAGGCCCCCTTGTGCTGGTAAGATTTTTAATCTGGCACAAAGGGCAGCTTGCACCTGTCATTGCTACAGGCTGTGTGTAATTGATTTTGCTAATTTATTGCTCCAGCACTTGCACCTCCACCAGTGGAAAATGAACCCTTATGGTTTTAATATTATATAGTAACACTGTTATATAGTAACAAATTTCTCAGATGACTCTTCAAAGCACTTGCACATTCATTGACATTCATTTTCACAGATTTCAAGATATTAATAGTTTTTAAACTACTACTATGAGGAATATAAACCAACATTTTGGCTACAGTTTGGAAAATAATTATTCCCTAATAAAAGTAAGGTGTTGCGATGTAGCTCTGCTTAAAACTGACCAGGGGAGGGTCAGATGGCACTTCTTTTCTTACTAGCTTCATTTTCTAAACAGAACAATTTCACAAGAAACCAACAATAACATATTTTCAACTATCAACCTTTTCTGGATTGCATGCAAATCTTGAACAGTTTCCAAAATATATTCTGCACTGTACTTGTACTAATATACAGAAATAAAGAACTTTACTCAGCAGAATGAAATATTTGCTGACTAATCCCTGAGGGCCAAAATTCAGTTCTCCTTTAGATTTTACAGAAGAGTGATTTATTCACAGCACTTTATTTGTGTAGACTAAGTGACTCAGTGGGTCGAGACACTGGGCTGGGACAATAACTCATTCAGATAATTAAACTATACACATTTTGGCTCCATATGAATTCAATGAATCCACTATTTTGTATTGACCAAATAATGAAAGATTTGGCCAAATACAGAACCGAATCTGACCCCTAATTTACATATACAAATCAGGGAGGCAGAGGCAAAAAGAGAGAACATTTTTAGTACTTCCTTGTTCTGTGACAAAGTCACATGGTTTTAAGAATTCAGATTTGTCCGAATCCTGCTGAAAAAGGCCAAATCTTGTCAAATACCGAACAGAATCCTGGATTCGGTGCATCCCCCATCTGCAACACTGTTCCGATAAATTCAAACACCAATACAAATACAATATACAAATGGTTTGATATGGTTATTATATTTTGGAAACTGATAAATAAACAGAATAGCATTTCAAGCCTTGTGTCTTTTTCAAGTAAAGCAGCAGTAATGACCTTGAGATCCAAAAAACTGCAACCAGGAAGTATGTCAATATAAAATGTTATCCTTAAATGGAAATATTGCTCTATAACCCTATAAACACAATACAGGGAGTCCTCGAGTTACATTCACACAACTTACATACGACACTTGCAAACAGAGGTTATTACAGTAACATACTTTGGTTAGCATGACTTTTATTAACATTTAGCTTTAATAAACCACCTGCCCCAATTCCCTCTGGTGTGTTTGTCTACTTCAGAGCACAGAAAGGTAAAATAAATATGTATCGAAAGGTAAAAATAAATACTATGTTAAGACAAACATCTGTTTCAGTTGCATTTGATAAGTAAACGTATATGTTTCAACTTACATACAAATTCAACTTAAGAACAAACCTACAGACCCTATTTCGTACGTAACCCAGGGACTGCCTGTAACAATAATTGATTATGTTAATATACAAAAAAACTCACTAAAACTAAAATGAAACTCAACAGCCCTATTTGGCTGCATCACATACAATCCCAGGCTTGATGACTCAGATTATCAACCAGTAGCATGAAAGCTGGAAGCCAGGTCCAGTTAGACTCAGTGCTGCTTAAAGATCAACACTAGTGGCCTGGGACCAGAAGTGACTTTGCAAAATATGAAAACCTCCAACTTCAATGCATAGCTCTACACTTGGACATCAGGTGTGGTGGAAAATATTGAGTTTCACAGCAGGGTTTATGCAGATGGGGAGGGGGCAATAGAATAATTTCCAAATATTCTTTATTGTTTTCCAAAAAGAAAAATAAAGCAGGTTGGGTATACAGAATACTTTCATTCAGCATACATATTTCTTCTACGTCCCTCCATGTCAGTACACATGGGCATTGCCCCTCCCAGACCTGGAGGTAGGACCTATAACATAGCCAATCAAAATGAATCATGACCTATAAGACCACATGACTTCCTCCTCACCACAGTTATTTTTTGTCCTACTGGACAGGGAGGTAGGATCTCCCTCCTCACTTTTTATTTTTGGGTGAATTTTGAGAGAAATCAAACACAGTTTTTGTTTTTTCTTTTTGTTTATTTATTTATTTATTTATTTTTTTTTCCTCTGTGTGGACACAGAGGGATGATTCCCATGTAATGGAGAAGATTTTACCTGATGCCTCAAGACGCATAATCTGTAAATTATGGCTTATTGGGAAAAAGTGCAGGTGTGGGCAAATCCATGGTCCTAGCCCTGTGCTAAAATAAGGCCCCCTGCTATTTGTCCAGCGATGCACAAGATTCAATCTAGTGCTTTTTGGGAAGAGACACAGTTGTGGGCTTCCCACATTATTACCTGTGAGCCTTTTGTTTTGTTTTTTTTTTTTTTTGTTTTTGTTTTGTTTATTTTTTACCTCGGTGTGGACACAGAGGAATGATTCCCAGGTAATGGAGAAGAATTTACCTGATGCCTCAAGACGCATAATCTGTAAATTATCGCTTATTGGGAAGAAGTGCAGGTGTGGGTTTACCCATGGTCCTAGACCTGTGCTAAAACAGCCCCCCTGCTATATGCCCAGCGAGGCACAAGATTCAATCTAGTGCTTTTTTGGGAACAGACACAGGTGTGGGCTTCCCACGTTGTTACCTGTGAGCTTTTTGGACTCCCCTTTTCTTTTGAGTTATGTGAGGCTTTACAGAACTCTACAGAACTTCTGAAAAAGGGCCATGGGTATGCATATGGGCTAGTTCTAACAGCCTGAACTGGTGAGTATGATTCTTCATTATTAGGTTTTGGTCCATGGCTTTTTACCATGGTCCTCGGCTCCTGGGTCTGCTGGCCTTTTACAAGGGCCCTTGTTCTGCTGGCCTGTTGCATGAGCCTTTGGCTCATGTGGTCTTTTACCCTTGGCACATTTGTTTGGTTGTCCTTTCACCTGGGTTATTATGGCTGTGGGCCTGTTTTCATGGCCCTTAACTTACGTGCTTGCTTGCCTTTTTCCAGGGTTCTTGGGCTGTTGGCCTTTTCTGTGGCCCTTGGCTAAGGTGGCCGCTAGTTTTTATTATAGTCCTTGGGGGCTTGTGGCTGCCAGTCTTGGCTGTGACCTATGGTACATAGGCTACCAGCCAGGCTGTGGCGGCTGATAGGCATGGTTACTATTCTTGCTGTGGCCCTTGGTGGGCATGTCTGTTTGCCTTGCGGCAATCCTTGGCAGGACAACAGCCATTGGTTTGGTCTTGTCTACAATCCTTGCAGGCATGGTGCTGGTTACACCAGCAGTAGGCATGATTGACTATTTGGTTGGATCTAGCATGGGTTGTACCATCAGCTGGTGTTTGCTCTGAGTTTCACAGCCCATAGCTAATTTTGTTGCTGATTGGTATTCAGCAGCTGATGTTGGTCATATGTTGTCGGCTTACAGATAATCTTTGCTTCTGCCTTACATGCATTGTTTTTGGTCTTGTATGCCACTGCTTATTATCAATAAGGCTGGCTTGTGGACCAGGGTTTTGCAAGTTCAACAACTGGCTTGTGCTCTGTTGTTGCATGTATGGAAATTGACTTTTGTGTCAGGTGCCAGTGCAGTTGGTGACCTTGTCCCCAAGGGTGGCATTCACAATAGTTGGCTTATGTACTTTTGCTTGTGTATTAGAATTCCACTCTGGTGTTTTGCATACACTTCAGATGACGGGCATCTTGGCCTGCTAGTGTGACAATGGCCTTGCACATCTATGTTGGAATACATAAAAGCTGGCTGGTCCACCACTGGTTGCATGTATGGTGGCTGGCTCTCTGCCAGTGGATTGTGCATCATTGCTGGTTGGTACCAGTGTTTGTAGGCTAAAAGCTTCTGGCATGCCTGATTTTGGATTGTGACCCCAGCTGTTGGCTGGTTCAGTAGCTTCTATGTATGGTCACAGGTTTGGTTCAGTTTTTGCATAAACTGTAGCATTGTGCAGCTTGAGCTGTAGTGGCCTCAGCTTTTGTGGGTGTTTTCTAGAACTGTAATTGGCTTGGGTCCCATTGCTTGCTTGTGTAGCAGTTGGCTGGGGCAACAGCATATCTTAGTGGTAGAGGGCTTTAAGTCACATTGGTTGGTTCAGCAGTTTATCCTTGTGCTGCTGTATGCCCAGTTTAGATTTGGTGGTTGGTGGAGCTACTGGGCTGTACCAGCATGGCTCTACAATGGTTACAATGATATGCTGATTTAGGATAACCCAGAGTTGGTGTTCATTTAGTTAAGTCTTCATTAGGTATTATTAGCATGGAGTTGGTGGATCTTGTACTGATCTCTGGTGTGGAGTTGACTTCGGTCAGCACTGGTTTGAGCTGCTTCCATTAAACTGCAGGACTAGGCTAATGTGGGCCAAGTCTTTTTAGGGCCACTCGCTATTGCTGAGGATCGTGTATTTCTCCAGCACTGGTGATAGATGCATCAAGTTATGTTTAGTTTCTGATCTGATTGGTTTCCTGGTGGTTTCTAGGGTGTTTTGGTTCTGAGATGGCTATTGCCATCATTCTGATTGTGTCCTAGGGCACCTTTTTGTTTTAACAGTTGCAGGATTTTTGCAGGTATCCCTCCAGTCACTGAGGGAACCTTTTTAAGCAGAATATGTTTATTCTTAATCTGCAATGCTTGATCCTCAAGTGCCGGTCTCTGTAATTTAGTGGTTGGTTTTGTAGCTCTTGTTGCCAATCGTTTACCATGTCCTAGGACATGTTGTTGTTGTGCCTTTTATCTACCCTTTTCAGGAGATATACATTTTATCAGCTCCCCTGTTGGATGAATGTGATGCTGGCCTCTTCTCAGGGCCTCCTTAGCATCAGTTTGGTTTTTTGCATTATGTTGGTTATTCCCACCCCTTGTTTTTGGGGCATGGCTTGGTAGATCCCATGTGTACTGACATGGAGGGACATAGAAGAAATAGAGAATTTTACTTACCTACTTGACGTAAATTCCTTTTCTTCTAGTCCCGACATGTCAGTACAGGGTTTCCCATCCCAATTATTATTTTGGTTACTGTACTGCTATGACAAAAGTATAACTGTGGTGAGGAGGAAGTCATGTGGTCTTATAGGTCATGATTCATTTTGATTGGCTATGTTATAGGTCCTACCTCCAGGTCTGGGAGGGGCAATGCCCATGTGTACTGACATGTCGGGACTAGAAGAAAAGGAATTTACGTCAAGTAGGTAAGTAAAATTCTCTATTTCTCTACGCATTACCAGGTATACTGGGGAGGGGAAAGGGAGGGTTGTTAGTAAGGATAAGGATATGGGTAGAGGGGTATAGAGAAAAAGGGGATGAAATAGGCACTTCCTGTATTTAAACCAAAATCCTATTGCTCAAAAAACAGTGTATTATATAGTCCAATCAGATCAGGTTGATGAGACCGTTGACCCTTGAGGAGATAATGTTTGCCTGCACAAATCAAGTAGTTGTGTGCATCTCAACACTCTCCATATGGCTGTATTTTGGGTTGCCCGTTTAATATCACAGTCCATTAATTCCTCCATTGACATGCTATATTGTGCATCTTTAAGTATTTGATGCATTGTTGGTGCTGTATTTGCCTTCCACATTCTGGCTATGAAAGTCCTTGCCACAAACATCATATGATGTAGTATAAATTCTTCTCCACGTTCAAGGATTGTTGGGAGAATATGTAGAAGAGCTATAGCTGGTGTGAGGGGGCAATAGACTAAGAAGGGAAAGAACACTGGAGTGTTTTAGATTCTAGAACACAGTCATCCATGCCACAATACTAGCTCCCCAAAAACAAAGGGTTGGTGGCTGCTATGTTTGGTCGTGTCACTACCAGTCTTGGGTTCTGTGGCTGTGATCGGCAAGCAGGAGCATGCAAACTGGCCTTAAACAGGGGTTGGCTTCCACTGCACATACCCCTGGTTGCCAATCACTGCTGAAGAACTGGGATGTGGATAAACATCAAAGTTGTTCAAATACAGTATAATGTACTGTTGCTCTGCACTGGTAAAAACTGTGTGTTTGCTTCAGAAGACTAGCATAGTTTATACAAATAAGCTGCTGTGTAGCCATGCAGGCAGCCATTCAAGCTGCTGGAAAAAAGAAGAAAAAGCACAGGTTACTTAGCAGATAACAGATAAAACATCATTGGACAGGGCTTATCTGTTATGTGCTATGCAACATGCGTCTTTTCTCCTTTTTTCCAGCAGCTTGAATGACTGCCCCCATGGATATGCAGCATCTTGTTTATATTAACTATACTATTCTTTCTGACACACAGCTTTTATCAGTGCATGCTCATAGTATATTATGGGGTTATACTAAAACTTAATTCATCTCAGTTGTTTTATAAAAAACAAAGTTGACCAAACTCACTTCCACGAATTGAACTCATTTATAAATAATTTTTCTTGAAAAAGTCAGAGCAACAAAACGTCAAAAATCACAAAATCAAATGTCAATTGGTATCGTATGATTGACACTCCGAAAACTTGACTTTATCGAATTTCACTGCAAAACCTTGACTTTTTCGGATTATCGGAAGAAAACCTGGACTTTATCGGATTATCCAGTGCAGATCACGTCAAGAAACAACTTCTGGGATTCTGCCATTTACTTCTACTTGACCTGATTTGAGGTATTTTTGAGTTTGGAGTTTTTGAAGCTTTGGTGTATAACAAATCTTTAAAAATTTGAGTTTTTCCCTTAATAAATGGGCTCTAAATATTAATTACTTATATTAAACACTTACATTTTTTAGTGTTACTATTCCTAATGTATTTTCCATGTTGATTGAAAGAAGTTAAGTACAAAACATACAAGGCATTTTATCACTGCCAAACCTGAAAAATTCTAAATCAAAGATAAACTACATAAACCAAAAACAATTGAGACACCTTAAACAACTTATATATTAATTGAACCTGGCATATACTGTAGCTCTAGAATAGCTGTTAAATACAATTCAAAATTAACAAAGTGTTCTTAGAAACAGAATTGCTTCTGCCATATCCTCCTCCACAGAAGCTCTTAAATCTGATTTGATTATTTTCAGTGTTTGCATTTAAAGTTAATAGGAGTCGAAGTCTGTATATTTTTTGGCGACTTCGACTTCAGATACCCAAAAATTGCTTCCAATTCCAGTACTCCACAGCTCTGAAATAAACCGATATAGATCATAATCCTAGTGACTGTAGTGTACTGTATATATCCATAATGCTTCATATTTTTACAGAGTCTACAGCCATTTTTGCAGGGCAAAGGTATGCAATCATTTACAGGTTTTCAAGATAACGGATCTTTCTGTATTTTGGATCACCATACCTTAAACAATAGGACTGTTTTGCCGCCAGTATGGATTCATGCAGCTTAGTAACCATTAAGTACAAGCTACTCTTTCATTATTATAGAGAAGTTAAATCAGTTTTAAAAATTTGAATTATTTGCTTAAAATGGGCTTTATGAGAGATTGTATTCCCTCTGTGCTTTTTTGGATAATGGACTTCAATAACTAAATATTATTGTGCAAAAGTGTGCCCTTCCTGTGAAAATGGTACAGTCAAGGCAGCTTAGTAAGAACAGTCCTAATAGCAGTGTGATGGTTTGGAGTATGACCTCTTAAGGTGGCCATACACGGATAGATCCGCTCGTTTGGCGATGTCGCCAAACGAGCGGATCTCCCTCCGATATGCCCACCTTGAGGTGGGCAATATCGGGCTGATCCGATCGTGGGCCCTAGGGCCCAACGATCGGATCCTAGCGTTCGCCAAACGGGCGGTCGGATCGCGGGACCGCATCAACGAACAGATGCGGCCGCGATCCAACGGGATTTTTAACCCCATCCGATCGAGATCTGGCCGACTTTCGGCCAGATCTCGATCGGGGAAGCCCGTCGGGGGCCCCCATACACGGGCCAATAAGCTGCCGACTTGGTCTGTCGTCAGCTTTTATCGGCCCGTGTATGGCCACCTTTAGAGGTTGTATTGGCTCTCCAATTTAGATAACCTCATGGGCATTAAAGAAGATACACAAGTTAGTATATGTCTCATAACCATTAACAGTACCAACCCGTGTAAGGATGTTGAAAAATGTCTGGCTCTTAATCATATTGCCACACTGGGAGCAAATTAAACAGGGATATGTATCATGCTTTATGGGAGCCAGAATAACCTGTCTTTCTCTGAAGCATCTCTTATATTACATGAATGCCTGTGTACTGCCATAGGAGGCTGCAAGAAGCCTGGTACATCTGGATAAGCATTTTTAAAAACTTTAAAATCCTCGTGGAATGGTAAAGTGTTGTTTCATAAATGGTACAATACACTTGAAGCACCTACTGACTTTTCTTTTTTAGATAAAAATAACTGTATAAATTTGAGTCAAATCATGTTTGTGCTACTGGCTCTGAACAACTCATACATAACACAAGGTACAGTATAGGACTAGTATTATTATATTATAATAAACATATCTTCCAAAGTAATATGGAATGTAAACCAAAGCACATTACATAATTAAATATTTTTCCTATTTTCTGTGGACTTAGCTATTTCAATCCATCCATAGGGGCATTTAAAAGGTCGAAATAGAACTCACTATTGTTCTTTATTTACCTAAATAGGATGTTTCGGTACATATATGATTTTAGAGGCATATTTATCAGTGAGTTAATAGAGAAAACTCCTGTTGCTACACAAATGAACTGAGATCTGAGAAGTTCCTCTCAAGTCAACTGTGGCAAACTCTGCTTTCGCTCTCATAAATATGCCCCGTAATGTTAGGGTAGTTAAAGTACTTACTACATTTACATGAACTATTACACTTACCTTTGACTGTAATCTACCCAGTATTATTCTTTCATTAATCATCATCGTCATCATTTATTTATATAGCACCAGCAAGTTATGCATTTTAATAAACAGGGGTCTTACAATAAATGAACAAATAAAGTTTACAAGTACATAAACTGGCACATGACACAGAGCTACATATCAAACAGATTCCCAAATTATTAGTCAATAAAAGTACCTATACTGCATTATGACAGTGAGAGACCAACATGGAACAGTGTTTGTCATACCTCGGTCTTGTAGTTGTGACAAAACACTGCTCCTCCCTACAACTTTTCCGCCGTGACTGCAACCCCCCCACACCCTACACACACATTCTGTTACACTTCCTCACTATACATCTGGGCAGGAAACTGAGCAACTGATAACATGCATGTTGCTTTAACCCTAGCACAACAACAATATCCTCTGTTATGCATGTACCATCCTCTGCACACAATGTGCTATCATTCCAAATTCTCTGTTGTCGATTTACTAATACTGCACAATGTTCCTCTTTACAGGGCCAATATATTACTGTCACTGACCATCTATCTTAAGCATCCATCTCTTTAGCTTTATTTTAACTAACCTCACCAACACATCTTGAGCTAAGAGGCTGTAACCTGTAAGGCCATTCCATGGCTGCATTCTAGTAACTATTTACCAAGAAAGGTATGACTCCGCTCAGTTTGTATCACTGATCACACTAACTTGTAGACCTTAGGAGGGAGTCCCCAACCTTTTTGTACCTGTGAGATGCCTTTATATGTAGATGAGATGCCTTTATATGTAGATGGAGAGCAACGCAAGCATACCAAAAATGTTCATGGGTGGCACAGAATAAGTGCTGTGATTGGCCATTTGGTAGTCCCTATGTGGATTGGCAACCTACAAGAGGCTCTGTTTGGCAGTACACCTGGCTTTTATACAACAAAAACTTGCCTCCAAACTAGGAATTTTAAAATAAGCACCTGCTTTGAGGCCATTGGGAGAAACATCCAAGGGGTTGGTGAGCAAAATATTGCTAATGAGCCACTTTTTGGGGATCACTGTCCTTTGGCAATCATTCTACCCTGCAGCAAGCAATTTATAAAACACCAATGTGATCAATATAAACTTTATTGATGAACCTGGTACATAGAGTGTACATGGCAAAATGGGGCATTGTATGCCTCCTTTACAATAAATTGCTTGTTGCACATTATCCTGCTCACAGCACCCTGTTATGCTGTTAAATTGCAAAGTGTATGTAAGCAAAAACAAATGATGCATTGCAAAATATTCGATAGAGCATGGAGCATTTCTTGAGAGTAAACACAATTTGCATTCCCTCTAGTCATGCCACATGACATCATAGCTAGTACCTTGAAAGAACAACATTCTTTGAAAGCATATAGTAATAGAAATAAAGGGATTGAAATCGTTCTATGTGCTTTGTCAAAATCTTATTTACTGTATGTTGCCATCATGCCCCAATCTGAACTACTGTTATTGCAGCGAATATCTGTGTCTTTCGACGCAAGCAAATTAATATGCAAAACTGCGGTGACTATTTGCCGGGTGAAAAAATTGACAGATGTGTGAAAATTTGATGCCCAATGACTTCAATTCATTTTGTGACACGGCACAGATTCGCCAATCACTATATTTTAGTTTTCATTGTGATAGTGTTCTACTGTTGAAATTATATATAATACTCACATATACATGATTTAACTCACCATCAACATCATTGGAATATATATATATATATATATATATATATACTTTTTTCAAGTTATTTTTGGGTTATTCATAAACCTGATCATAACGTGGCTATGTGGATGTTTTTTATTTATAGAAATAGCAGTCTGCCTGCTGTTTCTGCAAATCGCTGTACCATGTGGCCAGCGGGGCATGGAAGACCTCTCCACATGGCAATGTATTAGAAGGCCTTTTCTTATCTCTTAATACAAAATTCACTTTTATAATTACAACTCTACCTGCCAGTACTGGACAACTGAGGTTAAGCCACTTTTCTCTGGAGCAGTTGTAGCCTATAGGGTATTCAGGAAACTCAAAAGTGATTCCTGCTGTGTGGCATATGCTGGTTAATGCTTTAACTTATTATTGTTCCACTGCCAACAGAACTTCAGTTGCAATCCCATCAGTGCCTGCAGCAGTCCATGTTGATAGTGACCTCAATATATTACATCATCCAAGATAATTTAAATTTTTTTTTTGTTTTATAAAGTCATCTTTTAAAATTCGCTGAGGCCCTGTGGCTGTTTTAAGTATGTAAATATGAACATACCTCCATTTCCCTAAGAATTAATTCAGTGGTGAGGTTGGTATATTAATTGGAAAAGATGGAAAATATTAATAGAAGAATAGCCTAGCCTGCAGGGTGGAAGGATATGTTACAAAGTCTCTGTAGTACAATATATATTACAACTAACTATAAAGTACTTATTACACTTTGGTATTTTCTTATAAATCTTTCCTATTCATTATTGATGAAAATATGAATGTGCAAAGAATGCATTTGTAAGGTTTTTTATACTATACTTCTTATAAAACAAGGCTTTATAATATCAAGGGCAGAGGTTACAGGACCCACAGCTTGTACGTTTTCAAAGGCCTATTCCTGTGGTGCTGCTCCAGCCTTGAGTATAACAAAAATACTTACAGTTAGGTTTGTAAACAGGCAATGATTGGTACATTATGGCCAAAAGTATCCAGATATTCTATATGTAAAATGATATCATTTAAAACACTCACTTGTACCATTTGCAGTGTCATTCATCAGTTGGAAGGGTGTAAAGTTCACTGCCATTGGTCAAAACTTTCTCTGGAATGATAAATGGCATTTCACTGGAAGTCTGACTCTGGAAGTCTGAGGGGAAAGTCTGGATTTTGCAGATGTTATGAAAACAATTCTTGCCAACTGTAAAATTTGGGGTAGTAAGAACTGGAAATGGTCTGGGATGTTTTTCATGGACTAGGGCCTCTTGTCCCGCTGAATGAAAACCTTAAATAGCCTTAAAAATCAAATATTTAATTCATATAAGAATAGTCTGCAGGGTGGAAGGATATGTTACATAGCCATTCTTTGAAATGAGTACAAATACACTTCTGTGCTTCAAGAATGTGCTTCATACATTGTGGTGGTAAGGTTTGATGTGGGAATGAAAATAAAATGTAACCTTTAATAGTGTAGTTAAAACCACAATGACTCCAGTAGAAACAAGATGTGGCCCATACACTAAACACAAGGTTAGTGTATGGGCCACATAATCCCACTCCTCAGTGCCTGATGGCCAATTTGCCCTTTACATTGGGCTGTGTCAAAGGCCAGTAGCCAATATGTTTGACCAAGCTGTGGTGGTGTGCAATACTCCCTCTAAGGCGTGTGGTCATGAATGTGCACACACATTTTGAGGCCAGAGTGCAACCCATACATTTTGAGACCAGCACACACACATTTTAAGGCTAGCGCACACAACAATTTGTGGTGTGCACAAAGAATTTTGTGTGAAAACACAAAATGTTGTATTAATTCTGACCTGAGCACACAGTATTTAAAAACTGTGCACACAAGTTTAAAATGTGTGCACAAAATATTTTTTTGCACACATAGTCGAGAAGGAATTAAATGGAATATTGGATGGGGGTCCTACTGAGTAAAAGGCACAATTAGCACAGTCAGGGACATTCAGCTGAAACAGGAACAATAATTGGCATGTGCTGAAATTTACCCTGGTATGAATATGATAGGGCCCTTATAAATAAATAAATAATAACTAAATCCCCTAAAGATTGCAAACTGATTTATTAGGAAATATGTAAACATGTGTATTATATATGTTTTGTTTACCCTGCATTGGTTGAAAACCGTGCTTGCTTTCAAAGCATCATGTAAATAAATTGCTGCATAGCCATGAGAGATTGACATTCACGTTCCAATTGGGCTGTAGGGCCACAGAACATAAACATAGGCCATTTGAACATAACAAACAAGCTAGAATTAAACGATATTAGTAATGAACTCGAGATAAACAGGGTTCAAATGTAATGCTGTTTTTCTTAACCTGTGCCCTGTGGCCAGCTGTATGTACACGTATTATAAAAGAAAGGCTCCAAGTAAACGAGTTAAAACATCTACTGTATGTCCTGTTGTGTTGCATTTCCAAAAACACTTTGTTGCTTGATTAAGAACACAGATCCAGCTTTGCAACAAACATTCTACAAAACTACACTATATGGCCATAAATGTTGCCCAACATCTTATTCCAAAAGCAGTAGGATGCTTGTGTCCTCCCTTTGCTGCTTTAATAGTCACTACACTTCCGGGAAGGATTTTCACTAGAATTTAGAATATTGTTGGTGATATTTGCTTTCATTTATCCACAAGCAAAGAGAAAGTCATTACACATCCGAACAGCATTGTTTTGCAATTCCCTCATGTTCGCCAGACAGTGATAAACGATGAGATCTGCACCAGGTCTTGAGAGCAAGTCTGATTCCCTGTAGTGAAGAAAGCTACACAGAGGTAACACGTGTACACAGAAGATTTATTGATAAAGACTAGAACTTCAACAAATTTGATGGCACGCAAACAGTGAACATACCTGCAGCAATTCCAGAAATACAGTTCCGCCAGCATTTTTCTTGTCTTGTGCAGGTACCACATCCATCCTGTGCTGTATTCATTTACCTATTCATTCTTTGTTATTGTGCCTAATATACTGTATAGCTATAATGTATTCAAGTGTCAAAAAACTGAAAATCAGTTTACTCCTACATACAGCTTTTGATTGATATATTATCATTTCACCTAATAAAAATTTTGAAATATTGAACGGAAACACATTTCTACACATTGTATGACTAAATATCATTTGCAGGGTATATGCTGTACAAATGTATACAGACGTATACTTTAGATGTAATATTTACTACTTAAAATGCATAGCCAAACAGACCATTGAATTGTATAATCAAATCCCAACATTAGACAAATTCTCACATTGCACCATGGGGTGACCATAAATGCTGGAAAGTTCCAGTGGGATCACACCCCTTATCTATAACAATATAACTGAATCAAGCAAAAGAATATAAATTAGAATAAACAAATAATAATCCACTCATCAGTGCCTTCTTTTACTAATGCATGATTTTGGATAAGAAATGCCAATATCGGATCATATCACTGCTTCTGATGAAATGTCCCCACCTGCAGACTAAGGATGTATAATCTCCCACGGTGGTGCTATCTTTATAGCAATCCACGTAGAACAAAACACACACAGAGAATGGAAAAACTTCACGCGTTATGCATTTTGTGGTCTCATGCCACTTCATTAGAATAAGGTTGCCAAAAAAAAAGAGCATTACATTGCATGAGCTTTGCGTTTTAGTACGATGTACAGTTGTATGTATCCCCACCCTGTACTGTTAGGACAACATCCAAAACTTTGTTGTATGTGTCTTATATGTAAATGTTATACCTTCTGTAGTTGCATTGCAATGTTCCACAAAAGACAAAGGGGATTGTTCATCACCATCCCAAATTCCTATACTGTACTCGATGGGGCACATTTATTTAAGAGCAAATTGTGTTTTTTTTTAAAGATGAGTAACACACTTCGCTAACGAACTACCTTAGCGCTGAAGAACTTTCACTGCGTTTTGCCAGGTGATTTTCACACAGGCGAACAATCGTAAATCCACTAATTTATCAAAGTGTGAAAATTTAAATTTGTTACCGTTTTCAACAAAATCTATTTCGTACAGGTTCTGACTGGCGAAATAATACAATGAAGCTGTATCCTCAACATTATTATATAAGTGACATCATATCCTGTATTCCAAAATAACCATAAGCAAAAGTCAAAAGGCTGGGTTTTTTCATATTTAAAGTAGAATTATGTTTACAAGTTGTACCTGTTAAACATATCTTATTTACATTTTTTTCTAACATTTGAGTGGGCTCATGTCTAGGACAATAGAAGATCTCTGTCTTCATTTTGCTTCCTTGGACATTTTTAATGGCCACTTCCAGCAATTCACCAACATCACTAATAAATACTGTACAGGCATATTATTATTATTTTTAACATGTATACAGAGCGCCAGCATGTGGAGCAGCGCTGTGCATATGACCTTTATATTACAAAGTATACCAATGGTCTTTTGCTGAGACGTAATGGCGCATTTTGATGAATACATGTATTTGTCACAAAATAACGTCTGACGTAATATATTTTCTAGGGTCATTCACTGATGTAGAGCTGTTATTCGGAATACGTATATATCTTCCTTTGGCTGTCAGAACCAAATCCAGGCTGGTGATGGCTGGATCTACTTCTATCCACTAACCCGTTTCTCTCTAATATTTCATGTGAACAGATTACTTTCTCATGTGTCCTAAATACCTTGAAATGAGTCTAAAGTCAAGAATAGTAAAATCTTGGATTTGTCCAGGGGTGCCAAACTACGGAGACTGAGGGACACTCCATCCAAGAGATGCAATCAGGCATTTCCAGGTACTCCCGTGACCTATGCTTATTTAGTGACTTCAAGCACAGGGTCAGATTGGGCTAATCTGAATGCTGGCCCAGGACAGAAGTGTTTCTCATCCAACATGATTTTAAAATCTTTCTGATTGATTTATGGGGTCCCCATAAATGGTCCACTAACCTGCCAACTTTCTAAGTCTACTCTACTGCTCATGCTGAATATCAGTCTGGGATGCCTGGGAAACCTAAGTGAAATAGCAATGTGGCACTCTTAGTAATTCAATTTGCGAATCTGTGTTTCCTCGTACTTTCACCCTACTAATTATTGGGAAAAACTGGGCTTTCTGGTGACACTTAGCCTGTTTCACTGACTTTATGCTAAAGTCTGCCTGGAAGATGCATCTACCTCAGAGATATTGCAGCAAAGCAAGTCCCATTTCTTGGCACAGTAGAGAGCAGAAAGCCACATGTGTGTAGCAAAAAGTAGGGGTACTTAAGTGTGTTTCACATACAAAGAGGAACCTTCACTGGGCACATGGGATTACATAATTTAGCCATAGTGTGGTACTAACACATCATTTTTGTTTTATAAAGGCCTTCTGTTATTTTAGAAGTATCAGTATCAACATAATTTCATTTGTACAAGGTGAAAACAGGATAGCAATTCTGATTGATGCTTAGTTTTAATATATGCATGTGAGACAGATCATCTTTACCCCTTAAACTATTTTGCAAATGCTTTCATGTGTCTTAGATGCTCACTTTAAAATGCCAGAAAAGGTATGTGTCCCACTGGCCTGATGCCACAAGTCCCATGGTAAATACTGTTAAAAAGGGGAACAACTGTACCAGTTCTAGTTATCCAGAAACCCGTTATCCAGAAAGCTCCGAATCACAGGATGGTCGTCTCCCATAGACTCCATTATAATGAAATAATCCAATTTTTTAAATATGATTTCCTTTTTCTCTGTAATAATAAAACAGTTGCTTGTATTTGATCCCAACTAAGATATAATTAATCCTTATTGGAAGCAAAACCACTCTGTTGGGTTTATTTAATGTTTACATGATTTTCAAGTAGACATAAGGTATGAAGATCTAAATTACGGAAAGAAACATTATCCAAAATACCCCAGGTCCCAAGCATTCTGGATAACAGGTCTCATACCTGTAGAATACGAGTAAAGAAAAGAGCTGCCATGTGTATTTCCTGCTACTCTTGAAAACATGTGCCTTGGGAGAGAGACATTCAATCAAAATTCTGCACACAAATCCAGAACTTGTATATTCAATAAATTCACACATACTATGTATAGCATATAAGAATTAAACCTATTTAAATGCAGTGCTGTCCTATATAAAGCACACATCAGGTATATTAGAAATGCAACTTTAAAGGGATACATTTCTATAAATAAAACTACCCTATATACATTTACATGTCATTTTCATTTAGTCTGCACAGTCCTGCACGTGTTGTGTCGTTTTAGAAAGCATCATCATTTTATGTATATATACTGTAGTTTTCCTTTTGAAGGACACATTCAGAGTTCTGAATATGTTATTATAATAAGTTCCACTAAATAAATGTGTAGATGGAAAGCATTTTACAGGGCACAAATATTCAGTGGTGTGATTACGGGTTACATGCCACTGTTAGAGAAGTTGTTTCCTAATCTTGTACCCCACTGGGTTCTTTATCTCCACCCCCTGGAGCTGCTGCAACTCCCCCCGCATTAATTGAATGTCAATTAAGATACATCATTTTTATTTTTTGTGGTGTTTCTAGTGCTTTAAATATATTAAGACAAACAATTCTCAGAATCCTTAGCCAGAAACAATAGTAAATATCCCCACTTTCTCAAGAGCAGGGCCATATCTGCAGTAGTTTGTAACCGGAAGCCATTGTAAATATATTTAGCCCTTTACAAAATCAAGTATGCTAAATCTGAGATGAGAATTAAGTTGATACAAGTATTTTTACATTTATATGACAAACCCAAACTCACGTGCTGCTGGATTTCTTGCTCTTCTTTCTCTCACTCCTTCTTTGGCTTTGTTATCTACACTCTTCGTCTTAATCTTTCTTTTTCTTTTCTCTCTCTGCCTTCATTATTTACTGATGTTTTCCTTACTTTTTTGGCTCATTCCCTGTTCTCATTTTTCTTCACTCTATATATAGTCTTTCTGACATATACACTGTGCATTTCTGTTTTATCTTTTCAGAACTGCATTTTCAGTTTGTTGTGTGGCATGCTTCCCTGTCTGTCAGTGATTAATGTATCACACTGCTCTATGACTGACACATCTGCATCAGGGGGGTATGTACTACCCTGGAATCAGTTAATTCGTGGAAAAGGGGTATAATACAGGGACATTTAAATGTTCAGCCCTCCTTCCTTCTGTGAGAAGTAAGTATTATTAGTTCCTGGGAAAGGTCAGGGTAGGAATCTGCTTCTCTGCTCTTAACTTCCTCTGTGCAGAGCTGCTCATAAAGTCAGTCTAGGGTTTTGGTAGATGAAGAGTTAAACATAACTAAGCACTTTAGTGGTTAAATAATGCTATGGCAAACAAACTGACAGCAAGAATCGGATATTCACTTTGGTCCCAAAAGGAAGCAATGAGGAAGCCTGAGGGTGAGAGATAAGAGTGGAAGACACAGAAAAACAAAAATAGCCAGGATACAAATTGAGAGAAAAAAGATAGAGGACAAGTAAGATTAAAAAATATGAAATGAAGCATTGTTATTGGAGGAATAGTTTTCAGGGATATTAATATAAACAGAACTGAAACCGTCACTGACACCAGTTTACTTTATTAAATACCACATTACATAAAGTATTTAAAGGTCAAAATTGCTAATGAATCGTCTATGGCAAAATAATGACATATAGTTCTGATATTTTATCAGTGTGACGACCCATTGTCATATGACAAATATCCAGTCACTTCATGAATATTAGGGATGCACCGAATACACTATTTTGGATTCGGCCGAATCCCCGAATCCTTCGCAAAAGATTCGGCCGAATACCGAACCGAATCCTAATTTGCATATGCAAATTAGGGGTTGGAAGGGGAAAAACATTTTACTTCCTTGTTTTGTGACAAAAAGGCATATGCAAATTAGGATTCGGATTCAGTTCGGCCGGGCAGAAGGATTCGGCCGAATCTGAATCCTGCTGAAAAAGGCCGAATCCTGGCCGAATCCTGAACCAAATCCTGGATTCGGTGCATCCCTAATGAATATAGACCCAAATAAATAATACAAAGATGCAACTGGGTGTTGAGACTGATACTATAAGGCTATGTATGTTCAGCAGTATAGATTACCCAATAGAATGACTGAAGGCACAAGAAAAACTTTTTCTACGTGGTGGCGGGTGTGGGCTTAATTTGAAGGGGTAAAGACAAAGATGTTCTGGTGTTTTAAGGAATGAAACTGGATTGCTTTTAGGATTCCTCCTTGGTGGGGGTACTGGTAGGGCTCCAGCTAGAGGTGAGAAGAGCAGGTGATGGTCACAGGGGCAACAATATGAATGACGACTGGATGCTGCATGTGGCTTCATTCTGGAGCGGCGCCGTGGGGGTGGGATGGGAGGTTGGTTCCGGTGAGCACCAACCAGAGCAGTACAGAGGAGTCACTCACAATGGCCATCAGGTGGAGGGATTTTCATTGTCCCAGGTTCTACTCCCCATATTTCTCGGGCGTACTGAGCAATGGTCCTGTCACTGGAGAACTTCCCAGAGCCAGCAATGTTGTGTATCACTTTGCGAGTCCATTCTTTAGGGTTCTAAGCAATGTATTAAGAAAAAGAAACATGTTGATTACTGGGAAACAAAATGTCTGCAAAGATGAAGAACATTCACATGAAGGGTAGGACAGAGCAACGTTTATAGAATCATGGCTCTATATAATTTTTACCAAGGCCTCACTTGCTTATCATAACTAACAGCCTGGCATCATTCATTTGAAACACCACTAGCATAACTGTATATTTGGGGAAAAGAAATCTAATGTAATTTTTTTGCAAATATCACCCATATTGTACATTACCTGGTACAAAGCGCTAACTTTCTCCTGACACTTGATGTAATCTTCATAATCTGCAAACACTTTAAACCTGAAAAGAAACATACTCATAAGAGAATGGGCACATGATAGACAAGGGTGAATGGTGAACAATGGCGAAGGGGCATGCAGTTTAGAGAAAGGCCAGACAGTGAGGTAAAGGATGGTGGAGAGGTTATAGGAGAACTAAACCCTAAAAATGAATATGCTAAATATGCCATATTTTATACACTGAACTAATTGCACCAGCCTAAAGTTTCAGCTTCTCAATATCAATAGCAGCGATGATCCAGGACCTCAAACTTGTCACAGGGGTCACCATCTTGGAAAGTGTCTGCGACACTCACATGTTCAGTGGGCTATGAGCAGCTGTTGAGAAGCTAAGCTTAGGGGTCGTCACAAATTATCAAGCATAAAATGGTTGGCCTTTAATATAAGCTGATGCTCCAGGGCTGAATATTAAATTCTGATGTTCGCTGCCTTATATTGTGACATTTATATTCTATGTGTGCTGTATATTTTCAGTTGGTCCCTAAACTTAGCAATTGACAGCAACACTGAGAATGTGCAGTGAATCAGCAGAAAAGAAAATGAGGAGCTACTGGGGCATCTTCAGAGACACAGGTCTTTATGGCTAAAGGGCTGTGGTTGCCTTCGGCTGGTGTAGAAGCCGAAAACACAATGTACAACATTTATAGCCTACTTAGTTCTCCTTTAAAAGCATGAGAAACAAAGAGATCCTGACCTGTCATGGTTCATCAGCATATTGACAATATCTTTGAATAAGTCAGGTTGTTTGGGGGAGAAGTATCCTGTATTAAGTTGATCGATCACCTGTCTGAGCTCAGGGATTCTCTCATAATATGCCCGGGCATTGTACCTGTGCAAAATTAAAAACAGGTAAAGACGTCAAGGTGTCATGCCATCATCCACACTTTTCAACATTGCTATGTTAAGGTTTCTTAAAAACACTTCATGGACAATTCATTTAATATATGTATATATCACCTATGCACACCTACAGAACCCAGTTATACACCAGCATGAGATAAAAAATCCAATCCAGCCCTTTTTAAAAAAAGACAATTGTAACTGAAGCCTGTCTCTCCCCAATTATAGTTGATTACAGTGCACAACTGATTTTTTTTTGCTTTTCTCTATGAACCCCAATACAAGAAATAGCTTATCTTAGCTGACTGCAAGAGTCTCAAATCATATTATTAAGATTAAAATGAAAATGCATGAAAATTGCAACTGCTATTGGGGAATATTGGCAGCTGAAACTCACAAAAGCTGAACTGCCACAAAATGTGATATCTGCAGATACCTATCCTTTACACACAATATTACCATGATTCCATTTTTACATTTAGTAAAACCTGCTCATATGTGAAATAACATGAAAATTCAGGTACATGATTCCTTATCTGGAAAACGCTATACAGAATTCTCTGAACTATGGGAAGCCCAACTCAAATAGAGTCCATTTTTAAAAGAGAAGGAAAGCTACGGAGGCATTTTATTGGCAATAGATTAGCTGCAATATTGCAAGCTAGAATGCTATATTTATTCTGTTGAATGTTTTACCATACCTGAGTAAAAAGTTCTAGAAGCTCTCTGTTTGTTTAGGATAGCAGCTGCAGTATTAGCTTGGTGTGACATCACTTCCTGCCTGAGTCTCTCTCTGCTCACTTCTAGCTCTGGGCTCAGATTACAGCAGACAGGGGGGGGAAGAGGAGCAAACTGAGCATTCTCATGCCCGGGGCTAGAAAGGCAGGAAGTCTGACAGAAGCCCATGTGTACACAATAGAAGGAAAGTGTTTCTTTTGATAGAGGACTCAGAGCAGCATTTGAGGGTTTAATGGTATATTTAGGTGGGACTGTCTGATAAGGCTTACTGTATATACTCGAGTATAAGCCGTCCCAAGTATAAGCCGAGGTACCTAATTTTACCTCCAAAAACTGTGAAAGCTTATTGACTCAAGTATAAGCCTAGGGTGAGAAATGCAGCAGCTTCTGGTAAGTTTCAATCAAAAAATTTAGGGTTTCTGCTCCCATTGGAGGTGCCAGCGTCTCGTTTTTGGATGCAGGCGTCCAAGAATGGAGACTATTCTTGGACGCCGGCGACTATTCTTAGGCGCCGGCGACTATTCTTAGACGCCGGCGACAGTTTTTGCACTTGACCCGAGTATAAGCCAAGGTAGAGTTTTTCAGCATATTTTGGGGGCTGAAAAACTCGGCTTATACTCGAGTATATACGGTACTTAGTTTTAACCTTTCCTTCTCCTTTAGGCAAATAATTATAATATTTAAAACTAATTCCTGTTTTCTCTGCAATAATAAACATACTTTTACTTGATACTAACTAGGCTAAATGCATCCATATTGTGGCAACACAGTCCTGTTGGGTTTATCTAATGTTTAAATTATTTTTAGCAGACTTAAGGTATGGACATCCAAATTACAGAAAGATCCCTTACCCAGAAAACACCAAGCTTAAAGCTTTCAAGATAATAAATCTCATACCTGTATGTGAATATATCTTCTCTCAGTTTAGGTTTTAAGAAAATTACATTAATGATCAACACCATATATACAGTATATATTGTCAGTTAAGATTAGAGAACTGGAAAAATAAAGAAATCTGAAAAGAATATAAACTGGAACAGCAGGTTTTAAATGGGTTGTTCACCTTTGAGTTAACATTTAGTATGATGTAGAGAGTGATATTCTGAGACAATTTGCAATTGGTTTTAATTTTTTTTTTTATTTGTGGTTTTTGAGTTTTTAGCTTTTTATTCAGCAGCTCTCCAGTTTGTAATTTTAGCAGTCTTCTTGCTAGGGTTCAAATTACCCTAGCAACCATGCATTTATTTGAATAAGAGACTGGAATATTAATAGGAGAGGCTTCAATAGAAAGATGAGTAATAAAAAGTAGCAATTTGTGGCATTACAGAGCTTTTGTTTTAAATGGGGTCAGTGATCCCCATTTAAAAGCTGGAAAGGGTCAGAAGAAGAAGAAGGCTCTTCATTTAAAAAACTCTAAAAAATAAATAATGAAGACCAGTATTGGCTATGTTATACTATATTAAAAGTTAGCTTACAGGTGAACCCTAGGTTAGGTGGACCTAACCTATATTTGATGCATTTAACTGCCACAGAACAGTTTAGACTTTGGTGTAGGCACACAAACTTCTGGGCAGTGAACCTTTTAGCATCTCAATGGACAGGGATATTTACACTTTGTTTTTAGTATATGTAATTGGTAGAAGACATACAATATAAAAAAAGAAATAAAAAGTAGTGTTTAGTGGATCTGGCGGAATGCACTGAAAAGCTTCCTATAGGAAAAAAGTTTTTAAATTATAGGACATTAAACACAATGCTTGTGGGTGGTTGTCGGAAAGAAGGAACTAGAGTTTCACAAGTGGGATATAATTAGTAAGATGTTTCTTGCATACATTAATCTATACTTTAAGGAGATTTAAATAGATTTTCCTCATTTGAATATAAGGGAATGATGGTGGAAACTGTGCTTAAATGTACTGAAGAAATGTGATACTTTTTAAGTTTAAAGATCGATTTTTGTGAAAGGAATTGCAAGTTGTAGTGGTATGTGTACAAGAGGCAGGGAAGGGCCAGCGCAGAAGGAGGGATAGATAATTCTGTGTACAGCAGATCTAAGATGCCTTTCCATTCTGTTTGACGTGGTGTAGCATGGAGACATTTTTATATTGGGACAGTATTAATTTGTGCACCAGGCTCTTCATTTGTATTGCTGTAACACTGTGAGCCCTTCATTTGGAATGTGCTGAAACATACTGAGGTGTTCACTGTCACTTTAGTAGGTAGCATTTGCGCAGTCTGGGTTCATAGGTCTATAGCTACACCTACATCACTGTTCAATAGTCAATAAATGGGCATCCGAATTTGTACTTAAACTCGAAAAACAAATACATTCTGGGCGTACTGTTGAATAGCAAACAAAAAGCAAATTAAGTAGCGTACAATTTATCTTAGAATGGCCCTGTACCTTTCTCTTCATTTTTCTAAGGATTTCTCTGCGTTTTTTGTTTATTTATTAATCATATTGACAGTACATGCCATAAAATGAAATTGGGTGGTTAAGTTTGACATAGCTAATGTTATGACCATCCTCTTCAGCTCCCTAACATGGAAGAATGTCAAACCATAGTAACGTTTAGTTTGATCAATTTCATTTATAATCTATAGAGAAATATGGCTATGCACAAGACCCAGGAGCAAAGCTCTAATCTTTCTAAAACATTTGTTATATGTCTGATACTTCCTGTTGACCATTGATGAGTGAATTTTGTGGCAAACCAAATTAATCACCCAGCACCCTTGAAATAAAAAGAGAACAGCATGGACAGTATGGTCCTCTTTTATTCACCTACATAGTGTCACACAGGAGCATGACTGGAAGCATGAGACATGCTATTCAGAACAGGTATAGAGTTCTTTATAATACAAATATAAGGTTCACTAATTAACTCTCAGGCACCCACACAAGCAGAGCTCTGTTCATTCTGCTTGTGGGAGGGACAGCAGTAAGAAAGATTGAGAGACCCATGCATTGCAGGCTTACAAATCAGATCCCTGCTGCTGTCATTGACTGAGAAGGGGGTAGAGGGCCAGCTGATGTGTTGCCAGTACTGTAACTGGAAGTGTTTTTTATATATGAAGGTTCCCCTCTAAGCAACGAATCCTTACATGTACAGGAGTATGCGTCCCCAGTGCTCCTTAGGTTGCGGCTGGGCAGCATGCCGCCTCTAAAAACTTGCCACCCTAGGCCAGCCATTTTTGGCCTGGCCACAAATCCGGGACTATGGGTGTTACAGTATATGTGACTTAGCTAGAGTTTAGTGTAGCTCTATCCTATGTATTCCCTATACAAGTAGTTTCTGCATGTATTTCAAGAACTTTGCTCTGTCACTGACTCCCATCCATTTAATAAACAGAGAGCTAATATGTAACTCATATGCATTCCATGGAAAAAGTGGCATGTGAGTGTTTTATCTTTATTGTTATCTTTGTTACAAAATGTGTGCTACAAACATGTGCTATCAAAAAAATGGAAATATTGTACATGCAATAATATGGAAATTAATTTAATGTGAATTATGATCCTGTGAATAAAATACAATTAACAGATCAGTTGCTGTAAAATGGTGGCAGTTGCCCAATAGCAATCACTTTATTTTTTTTTAATACCTAAGTGCACTATTATTAATGGACCTTTATGCCCTTTTGTCGGGGCAATCCTGAGCAGATAAAAAATACAAACTGAACCAATGAAGAGTGGAAGGATTGAGGATTTGAGTTGAATTAGTAGTCTGTGAGGGGGGTGGTCTAAAATTTTCACCATTTAGGAACTCTGTTATGATTGATGCATTTTTTATGGTATTGATTTTACTATTAAATTACACTGTTTACATTGCAAGTAATTCCTTCTACCATTTAAAATGTTATTCTTGAACCAATATATCTATTTTTTATTGGTGTGCATCTCATGGTTATTGTGCCTGGTCATGTGTTTTCAGAAAGAGCCAGTGCTTCACAATGGAACTGCATTTTGCTATTTTTTCTCCTACAATTGTAACTGAAGGAGTCACAAGTTAGTCAGACTTGGATTTTTTCTGTCGAGTGCTGTTCTCATATCTACCACTAGGTGGGTCATGGGAGTATTTTAGTTATGCAACTGTCAGGGAGCTGGTTACCTTCCCATTGTTCTGTTGATCAGCTGCTGGGGAGGAAATGGGAGGGGTAATATCACTCCAAATTGCAGTGCAGCAGTAAAGAGTGATTGAAGTCACATGATTGAGGGCACCTGAGACACTAACAACATGTCTAGCTCCAAATCAGATTTCAAAATTAAATTTTAAAAAATCTGTTTGTTCTTTGGGAAAAATGGATTTCAATGGAGGATGCTGCTGAAAGAGTGCCATTAACTGATGCATTTTGTAAAAAAATATGTTTTTGACAGAATCCCCTTTATAAAGCATCTCTGACTTAATGTTATAAATGAAAATAAGTAGGAAAGGCATTTTATACATGTACAGTAAATTATTCCCCATACTTAAAACATGAAAATGACTTTAAATCCTACTTATAAAGAGAATGCATTGTATCATTCAGTATAGAAAAGGCATCTCCATACCCTTCACGATCCACACGCTCCACATCAGGTACTCTCATTCCAAAAATGAAGAGATTTTCTTCTCCAGCTTCTTCAGCCATTTCCACATTTGCTCCATCCATGGTACCAATTGTAAGGGCACCATTCAACATAAACTTCATATTGCCAGTGCCAGATGCCTCTGTGCCAGCAGTGGATATTTGCTCTGATAGGTCGGCCGCTGGAACCACTGTACATTAGTAATGGATAGAAAGCAAATAAAGATCATTTATTTCCATTGACATTTTCTGCAGAGAAAAACATCTTCTACCAACTTCTTCTGTGTGACCAAATCAGAACAAATTAGCAACCACACCATCACCGACATTGTACTGATATTTTGCCAATTGGTTATATATCATTTCATTAAACTTTCATTCTGTGCTGAGTACAGGAACATGTTTGATGAATTAAATAAGAGGAGCCACTTTGTTTAATAAGGCCTCCTAAAAAAAAGAGATATTTTGAAGGCTTCACCTTTCTCTGCCAGTGACACCCGGTAGTTTTCCAAGAAAATGAATTTGAGACGGTCTCCAATGACTGGGTCATTGTTGATTATATCGCCCACTGATGTGATCAGTTTAATTATCATCTTGGCCATGTGATACCCAGGAGCAGCCTGTCAATAGGAAAATGGTAGAGTGGTCATGAAAGGATTCAAGTGGCTTTATCGTTTCTAAGAAAAAGGGAAAGAACAGAAATGAGAAATAAAAATATGAACAGAATTTAGGCTGGAAAAAGAAAGCTTTCAAAAGACCCAGTTAGAGAATCAATGCAAAATCATTCTGCATTCATTTTTCTCATCCTATTTGTTAAAGAAACAGTAACATCAAAAATTGAAAGTGTTTTAAAGTAATACAAATATCATGTAGTGTTGCCCTGCACTGGTAAAATTGCTGTGTTTGCTTCAGAAGCACTACTATTGTTTATATGAATAAGCTGCTGTGTAGCAATGGGGGCAGCCATTTAAAGGAGAAAAGGCTCAGGTTACACAGCAGATAGCAGATAAACTCTGTCGAACAGAATGGTGTTATCTGTTATCCACTATTTATCCTGTGCCATATAGCCTTTTTTCAATTTCCGCAATTGCTACACAGCAGCTTGTTTATATGAACTATAGTAGTATTTCTGAAGCAAACAGATCAGTGCTGGGCAACAGTACATGATATTTTCATTTCTTTAAAACACTTTGATTTTTGGTGTTACTGTTCCTTTAAAACAAAGAAGGGGTCATTTAATTAAACCCGGGGAGAAGTGCAAGACAATTGGGGCAGTCCCATGTCTCTGAGCTCTGAAATGGAGTGTCGAGACCTGGGGAAATTCAGTAATGCTGTGTGCAAAAAAAAATAAAAGAGGCACATTAATTGCACTTCACACACTGTTTTGTTGGTCATAAATGAATTTATGCTCTCCTTTCCTATAACAACTCATGTTCCATCCCTTTTTCCCCAAAACTCAGTTATCATTCTTCCATTTCTGTTTCTCTATGCATTATGAAGTGTCAGCAGAGAGTGAAAGGAGAATCAGAATTATGCTTCATTAGTCTTACTGCATTTGTGTGAGCAAAGCTAATTGCCAACTGGTTGCTACGGGTTACTACTCCAGTGTAAATTACACCAATTTTGTGAATATCACCTTATGCAGTGTCTAAATGTTATACAGTGAATTAATAGGGATACTAGATTCTTGCTGATACTGTATAAAAAAAACACTTGTATTTATATTGCTATGTATATATTTCCTTTGGTCTGTGTTATATAGCATGTAATTAATTTAATGTTCTGTTATTATTACTACTTTCTGGCAAGTAATACTGTGTAAGGGCACTTAAAAGGGTGTCAATTAAAATGTGTATATACATTTATAATACACAAGAGCCATGAATATCCTGTAAATTATATCCTTGTAAACAGAGCTTAGTGACTTCATTTCTGTCACATGACTCACTGAAACTTGTGTATTATAATATATTAAATATGAGGATATTAGAGGTTATCTCGGAGTTCCATGACCTGTATAAAAACACTCGGCCTTCGGTAACTTATAATGTCTTTATATTTTACAAGTGGGACGTGCTATAAGGTAGTTCGTCCCTTATAGCTCACTTAACAAGCACTTGTGTCCCAGGGAATGCTGTTCTCTGCACTGAATGGCAAATTAAAAATCCAGCACAGTGTCAGGGGGAGCAATAGGGCAGGCGGTAAGGATAGGACTCCATTGTTGCCTGTGTCCTCCTGCCACTCGACTTACATGTCTGAACAATGTGCAAGTTATTAGTATGCCTATACTACCCACTGTCTTACACCTTACCATTAGAGCACTGACTAATACAGTTAGAGCTGTATTCACAAAAGCAGCGTCAGACACCTGCAGCAATTCCTAATTACCATAACGCAGTATGCAAAGTGCAAAAAAAAGCCCCTTGTGGTTTTTTCATAAACTACAATGTAATGTACATGACAGTACATGCCAGTCAGTCCCTGACAATCAGCATGGTAGTTTCTACTTTCTATGTACAAGGACTGTACTTACCTTTCCTCCAATCATCACTGTTCTGGGTACATACTGTTTGCTGGGATCCTTCTTTATACCTAATGCACAGAAAGTAGATTACACAATAATGCTTTCTCAAATGTACAGTCAGTTGCCCTCTTCCATCCCAGAAAGGAGCTAGGATCATTTTATGCAAAAGTTAGCACATAATGAAATGTGTTCAGAGTTCAAGACAGAAAGCATTAGACCTTAAAGGAGACAAAAACACTTTCTACAACCCCAGGCCCCTCCAAAGACCTCCCTCACCTCCTCACTCCTAAACCACACTACATAATGGTCCTATCTGTGCACCTGGCAAAAAAATGCTTGCGCTGCAGGAGCAAGAACAATTGAAACAATCGGAATCAGGCTTCAACAGGACATGCTCTGTATCAGCCATTGGAAAAAAAAGTGAACCCAAAGATGCTTGAGATAACATCTAACAAGCTTGCTCCTCTACTTTGCATTTTTAGGTACATAGATAGTGTCAGTTGTGAGACTAATAGGTGGTGTGAGGAGGGAGACCTTTGAAGGGAATCTGGTGGGTAGGTAAGACTTTGTTCTCCTTTAAGAAAGCAGCTCCAGGTGTAGGGCATGCATCCACAATGCCACAAGCCTGGTTTCCTGGTTTGCAACAAAACACTTAGATAAGTATTGTGAAAGCCGACATCTACAGCAGAGCTACAGCTTCCCAACCATTCATGATAGGAGATAACTCAATGCATTAATTAGGAAATATGGCCACATGAATTATATACCTAGTGACACTCAGTGATTGGAAACATCATATGGTCAGATGAACCATCATTATAAAAGCTCCCAAAAGGTTTGTAGTTTTGGAGAATGCATATAGTCCCACTATCACCCATCACAGAAGAAATAAAGCCCTTGTACAAACAACCTGGTGTGTTTGAGGAACATCAAGACAAAAGGGAAGAACAAGCAGTGCAGAGAATAGAAAGAGCCAGACATATACAGCTTTCAACAACAATAACATTTTAGAAAATCATTAAACATTTTTAATCAGTGTAAACTTGAAACTTGCTTGGACATTTTCTTTTCTCATGCAAAATGTAATTTGTCTTCCAAATGACAGCTGAAACAGGAAAGCTGCAAATGCTGGAAGAGTAAAGCAGTCTGATCTACATTGGCACTATTAGAGAAGAATGACAATGACCGTGGCTGCCAGCATTTATTGTAAGGGCTCAATTAAATGGGAGACTTTGGATGGATAAACATATCTCTCCCTGCATAATCCTATCAAGCACCAGCACAAGTTATTGTGGGATGCTGCAAAATCTGATCATCTGTGCTATAATGTAAAATGTAATCATTTTTCTGTTTTTCTGCAACTTCATCCGACAAGCATTGTGCATGCAGGTGACATGCAGTTTTATGTCATATCAAATTGCAAAACTTTTTGTTTTACAGTAGGGGGGTACCAAATCCAGGGCCAGGTTCAAGATTTGGCTAAATCCTAGAACCTAGGACCACTAGAACTTTGTTGAGCTGAACTGAATCCAAATCCATTTTTTATGTATTGGGCCAAGCAATATGTGGAGAATTTGGCTAAATCTAAAAATTATGAATTTAGTGCATACCTAGTTCAAAGGATGATGATGTATCGGTTTGATGTTATTTGCCAGTGCAAAGACATCCAACAAAACAGTAGTCAGTGTCAGTGAAAATCACGAAATGATAGTGAGAATATATGCATTCATACCTAATAATACACAGCAGCACTCAATTTGCTTTCCTCGGATCTAACTAGTGGCTCACAGATACTGTTTTATTACAGGAATAAAATTTATAGTTGTGCCCCAACCTGACAGGGCAGGGACAGCAACACTGAGAAAAAGATTGGTTTACAAGTTCTTGTTTTTATATCTTGTGAAAAAATACTATACTGTTCATGGTTATTTGGCTTCTTACCAGCCCATGAGATAGTATAGAACAGGTATCTTCTTGTATGCTGTGTTTTGCTTTGGTCAAATGATTGGGCTAACTAGTAGCAGTAGATAACTATTTATAGATATAAGCACAAGTGTCACCTATGCAAATTCATAGAGAGAAAAGGTTGTACAACATTTACATTTTCTAGTGCTAGCCACCTCTCATCACATAATCAAATAATAAAAAGTCATCCAGTTAACTGACTATATCTACATTTTTCACATATATTAAAACAGGGGTGTCCAAACTTTTTGCAACGAGCGCCTGATTTGGTGAGGTGAAAATGTGTGGGGGCCGACCATTCAGCCTGACATTCTTTGAACCATTAACATCATTTAACTCATTTAAAAAAGGAATCGCATAGCCGTAGCAGTAGATCTGCCACTTGGTCTATACTGCTGCCTGTGTGCTGAAGGTGTTAGCAATAGACACGTGATGCACTGCTCTCGCAAACTTCTTTATTTTACAGTACTGGCACGTCAGTACATCTATTGGCATCTTCAGCCCTAAAGAAGTATGTGAAGCGGCGTGACACTATGTGCCAGTACGTGTCTATTGCTAACACCTTCGGCTCACAGGCAGCAGTATAGACCAAGTGGCAGATCATTTTACTAATGTCCCCAAATATTACTGCTACAGCTTGGCGATTCCTGATTGCATTGTGCTGGCGGGCCGCATTATTATTAATTTCATGATGGAGGCTGAGAGCAGGTGTAAATTTGAAAACAGGCCGCATTTGGCCCCCAGGCCTGTATTAAAATCTCAGGCATTTTCTTTTGTCCTACTTACGATTGTATAGAGTGATCACATGAAGACAGTTTAAAAGTTGCCTCTTATACTCGTGAATTCTCTTCACATGAACATCAAACATAGAGTTTGGATTAATTTTCACTTTGTATTGACTCTCCAGATACCTTGAGAACTTCAGCTTGTTTTCCTGTATGTGTAAGAGACATGTTAATAATAATATTCTCAGTGCAAGTACCTGTGAAACATAATATAAAGCCGAAGAAGATTCAGATGAAAGCAGTAAATTACTGCAACTATATCACTTTATTACCACATAAGTGGTAACCCAGTGGCTAAAAATTTCTTAGCACGTGTGTTGAGTGAAGTGTTTATAAGTTTAAACGGTTTGCTTACTCATTATATTTAACAGAGCCACCGAACTGTTGGAGTCTAAACTGTTTGCTGTATTAATAACTATGTTTCACTGTTTTAAGTATGTACTTGTTTCAGACAGCATCGTATATATGCTTTACCTGTTTCACTTTGGCCACATCCCGAATAAACCCTTCATCATTTATGAAGTTAAGGAGTTTCCTAAGATTGTCCAAGTTAGTGATGTAATCTTCACCAATACGCTGTAGGAATAAGAAAATGATAAATGTGTCTTTAAGTAGAATTAGTAGTGCTTCATGTATCAAACAGGTAGTCAGTACTCAAAAAAATACATGGCTTTTAAATGCCCTTAGCCTTCCTCCATCACGCCATTAGCATGTCATGATCCACCCTTATCTTTATCCTCCTTCCACTCTCAGCCCTCCAAAACCTGCCCTCAAATCCACCATCTGGGATGAATGATGGTGGATCCAGAAAGGCTCATGGTGGTGGGCCAAAGTGAAGGAGATGGGCTTAGGGATGATTGCAAAGCCTTAGGGGGGGGTTGAAGGAGAGTGATTGGTGAAAAAAGGAAGGCAAATTAAATAAACGGGAAGGTGTTTGAGGTTAATATATAAAAAGCTGATAAGTGGATTCATGAGACTAGCTAAGGGCTAAGTGCAGATAGTAGAGGGCTGATGGAAAGTTGATAAGGGAAGAGAAGACATTTGGGGGCAGATTCATCAAAGGTCGAATTCTCAAATTCGGGGGAGTTTTTCTAGGGTAGTTTTCAATCAAAAACTCAAATTTTCAGGTTATAAAAAACTTTTTTAAAAAAAAAAAACCAAAAAACTGTTATGTCACTTCTTTATCAGATAGACTAATAATTTAAACTATCTGTACAATGACTCCCTTATGTTTTGCTCCTTACTGTATTCTGATAGTATTCCTGAATATTAGTATATAATTATATCAGAATACAGTAAGGATCAAAACATAAGGGAGTCATTGTACAGATATTTTTAATCGTTAGTAAATTAATTAGATTGTATAGTCTATGGGACAGGGATCTCCTTCATCTTGTCTCTTTGACACCCAATATTAATGTAACTGTATTTTGTCAGTTTCTTTCATTATTATTTCCGAAGAAGAACACACATACATCTATTTATACCCACCTCTGCAATAATTTCTGCCAGACCTGAATTACACAGCACTAGCCAGCGCCGGGGTGTGATCCCATTTGTCTTATTCTGAAATTTGTGTGGGTCCATCTCGTAGAAATCATGAAAACTGAGAAGAAAAGTATGGAACATGAATATTAAGGGCAATGTCACATGACATACAGGCCACTACTGCTCCGTGTGTACAGTAACTAACATGAACGTCACGGTGCACAAGAGGGAGGATTTTGGCAAAATAAGGATAAAAATTAACAGGTGTTAAATTGTGGTTGAGCAAGACAGACTTTACTAATCAACCTCAACATGTATGCTTGCTTCTATGTTACATCAGTGGAAAGAAGCCAGGAGGGAAATATACTTACACTGTATCCTTTATAATGTCAGAGTGAATTTGAGCAACTCCATTAACAGCATGTGAACCCACAATACATAAATGAGCCATATTAATGCGCTTTACTGAGCCCTCTTCAACAATAGACATCCTGCGCATACGATCTACATCTCCAGGGAACATGGATGAAACATGCTAAGAAAGAGAAAGAAAGTGCAAAATTTATAATATAATATAAGAGAAGGCAGCGTAGGACATAGAAGGACAAATGAAAGGAGACAATGTAAGAGACAAGAGAAATGGAGGGAGATTGAGTATGGTACTGTAGATAAAAAAAAAATAAATGCACAGGGGAAAATTCATTAAAGGGCAAATTTCGCCAGGCGCAAATTGGCTACCACTACAATAATTTACTAAAATGTGAAGTTGGGTCTCTGCAGCCAAACGCTGGCGAAGTTTGTTTCTGCCTAGG
Organism: Xenopus laevis; assembly: GCF_017654675.1. NCBI lineage: Eukaryota > Metazoa > Chordata > Amphibia > Anura > Pipidae > Xenopus > Xenopus laevis. Next base: position 31,821,121 of record NC_054377.1, on the reverse strand, counting down.
TCAATTTGAATTGGGCATTTCTTTTATATCTTATATATGACTTTATTAGAGATGTTGGGGAAATTGCTTGAAGTGGCCACTTATTATTAAGAATGTCCAAGAAAGCAAAAAAAGGCAAAATAGATCCTCTAATGCCCTAGACATTAGCCCACCCATTAGCCCACCCTAAAATGTTAAAAAAAATGTAAACATACATAAAAAATGTTTAATAGTTACAACTTTTAAAGACAATCCCACTTTAAAATATGAAAAACGCAAACATTTTTTGACTTTTTTTTTTTTGACTTTTTGAAAGAGGTAACATAATGTAAAATTCTTGCTTTAGTGAATTTTAGTGAACGAAAATTCGCCTGGAGATAGGGTGCAAAACTGCACTAGCAACGGTCTCTTTCGCTAGCTAATTGTCCTCTATGCATGATAGGATTTCTGGTGAATTGTCGTTATTAACAGCCACTTCGCCCTTTAGTAAATCTGCCCCATCTGAAGAAAAATTCAGATGGGGCAGATTACAGAAATGAAGCAGGGAAGATGAAGAGAAGCCAACAAAGTAAACGTAAGTAGTACATTGAGATGTCTTTGGTTAATTTCGTAGATGATTTCCAAGTGCCTTGGAAGCAAATTCTGTAGGAGTTGCACTGGCCAACGCTCTAAAGCTTCTGGTAACACTGTGTGATTGGTGTAAGCACAAGTACGGACAGTCAGATCCCAGGCCTGCAAGAGAGGAATGAAGTTTTTTAAGCCAAGTTAAACGCAATATTTGTATTGATAAATTATATATATATATATATATATATATATTTATTTATTTATATATTTATTTTATTTTTATATTGATAATTCTAGCACACATATTTTTATTTTTATACTTATTTTCTTGTGACTTTTATCTTGACCTTTGTTAAATATAACTGTTACAAAAAAAAGTGTGAAGCAAACATTGTCAGAACTAAAGCTTAGGACCCACCAGAGAATCTAGCATTTGGGGTCCAATGTCAAAGCTATTAGAATTAAAACATACTATATAGTACAACTCTGTATTGGATATAAAAAGTATCCTGGCAGGGCTTTGGCCCACCAAGAGAGAAACCTGGCAGCATTAAGTTAGCTTTCATTATGTTACAGAATGCCCTATTATTAGCAACTTATCAACTAATCGCAATTTTTTATTATTATTTACCTCCTCTTCTAATTCTTTACAGCTTGGCACTACTTTACAGCTTTTCACTGACTCCGGCAGCCACAACACTATGGCTCTGTGAGGCTGTAATTTTAAGCTTATTTTTTACTCTCTATATCTTTTTATACTTATTAACTTTCCTGTCTGACATTGTGTGCGTGGTACCTGGCGATTTGCATTTTTCTCGATGGCGCAACCAAATGAATGACTTGTCGCCGAGACTCACTTTTAAAAAAACGCGGGCGACAAATCTTCCCATGTGTCACTACCCTGAAGCACTGGCTGGCTGCTAGGTTAAACTGGGTCCTAGCAACCAGTTTCTGAAATTCCAAATTGCAAATAGTTTTAAGTTAAGTTAAATGTGAACTGCCTCTTTAATACCATTAAGTGAACCAGTGGCTAATTAATATGCAAATACTAAGAACAGAACACTTATTAAGGAAAACAGATTATGTGTACCTTATCCCAATCCAATTTTTCAATGTCCACAAAAATTCTCATGAGTTCAGGAATAGCCATTGATGGGTGGGTATCATTAAGCTGTATGGCCACCTAAAAGAGACACCAAAAAATGACTATAACACCTGAAATGAGCTAAAGATAGAGAATGAGGATCTGCTTGGTAGAAAATAATGTACCTTGTCAGGGAATGCATCAAATGATGTACGGACTGCATCTCTGCAACCAAACTTAGAGGATTTGAAGCGTCTGATTATATCCTGTAGGGTAGCAGCAACAACAAAGTATTCCTGCTTCAGCCTTAGCTCCTTACCCTCAAAGAACTGGAAATAAAAGAGAGAAGTTTAAGGTGCCTACTAAAGATACTGTAGACTCAACATAAGCAATTGAGAGTGGCAGGCACATACTGTAACAAATCAGGAACTCCAGAGAATAAAGAAAATGAAAACATTAAATGGAAAAAAAAATCAGCATTACATTAGATGGATAACCTCTACACAAGGGCAATTGATGGAATAGACTATAAAAGCAAGTTTCTAAATCTTGTGTTTAGGGCATGAAGAACATACCTTCTGACCTGTACCTATAAAATGGCATACATTTCAAGGGCACCTATCACTTAAAAATGATTTCCCCCAATGGTGGTCATTATTTCTGGATTTTCTAAGAAAAGCTCCTTCTATTATACAGAAGGGAGCGTCGGGTGCAGGCAGCCATATTGGAGCACATGTATAATGAGCGAGTGACCCAGCTCATTCTTTATGCACATGCTTGCTATGTCAATGGGTCAGTGATCCAGATTGGTCACACAAATGTGCTTAAAGATTGAGCTAGGACACTAACTCATGCAGATGCGTGTGTCCAATATGGCTCCCCAAAATGGGAGTTCTCTCTCTCAATAGGGGGGATTTACTGAATAAAATAAATTTTCCCCCTTCTAGAGTGTGGACTTTGTCCAGTGGGGAAAACATTTTTTAGGTGACAGATGCCCCCCTGCGATGCCCTTTAAAAAAATAAGATTTGTATGGCACCGTACCAGAAAACAAGATTTATATGGCAGCATAACTGCATTTTTCCAGGCCAACCAATCAGATGTTTGTGTTAATCTTACTTGCACTTACATTATCGTTGGGATACAGAACTCGAGAAATGTTTTCAGCAAGATTACGGTCCAGAACCGCTTGGATGTAACCACCCACATTAACTGTAAAAAGCAGAAATAGGGCAATTCACTGATTTATTTAGATTGTTTTAATACTTTAACTTCTCCATATCAACCAGCAGTCGCAGGGGGGCTTGGGGAACAAGGGGGCCCAGACTGTGGGGTCTGCTTCCTCTATAGCTAATTAAAAACCTCTCCTCCCCAGCCGCTCTCCTACCTGTGGCGAGGAAGGGGGGATGCAAGTCGGGCGGGACATGGGAGGGACATCGGTGGGAGGAAGGGGATTGGAGTGCGCCAGGCCCCTATGAAGATTTTTTTTCAGGGAAAGCCAGTGCACTCTAGTTACACCACTGCATATTAGTACCTCTAAAAATCAGTACCCCAAAAATTTTGTCTCTGCATATTTGCACTTAAAGGACATCAATCCAGTGCACATCAGCATCTTTTTCACTTTTGCAGCATTTTGTACATCAATTGCCTAGGGCAGTGTAGATGATGCTGGGGCACTGGAGGAGTGTGGTAGCATGGCGCTGATAAGAAAAGTACCCTAGGTTGGCAAATGGGGCTCAAGGAGCTCCGGCCTAAGGTCTGAAGTAAGTTACTAGAATCACTGAGGGGAGGTCAAACAACTTGGCCTTCATTACCTTTCATAAACCATAAACATATGGGAAGGAGCTTTGACTTAATTGGTCTCTTGCTAAGACCTTGTCCATAGAGTGCAGATAACAAAAATCCCATCTAGTTAGGTCAATTAAATAGATTTTTTTTACAATCACATACTTTCAGTTTTTAAAGGGTACAATGAAAAAAAAATTAATGGGTTAGTTCGCCTTAAAGTTAACTTTTAGAATGTTATAGAAGGGCTTATTCTAAGCAACTTTTCAATTGGCTTTCATTTTTTCTATTTGTATAGTTTTTTGAATTATTTGCCTTCTTCTTCTGACTCTTTCCAGCTTTCAAATGGGGGTCACTGACCCTATCTAAAAACTTATGTTCTGTAAATCTACACATTTATTGTTATTCCTACTATGTATTACTCATCTTTATTTTTATTCAGGCCCTCTCCAATTCATATTCCACTCTCTTATTCAAATCAATGCATGGCTGCTAGGGTCATTTGGACCCTAGCAACCAGACTGCTGAACTTGCAAACTGGAGAGCTGGCAGATAAAAAGCTAAATAGCTAAAAAAAAAATCAAATAAAAAATGAAAACCAATTGCAAATTGTCTCGGAATATCACTCTCTACATCATACTAAAAGTTAATTTAAAGGGGCAGACAAATACTGTAAATTTAATTGAATAGCAATTACATTTACACATAACTTTTAAACCACAAAGATTTTCTTAATGTATCTATAATGGAGTTGTTGCTTATAATTTAATTTCTTTGTATTAGTCAAAGTGATACTTTTAAGTTCACATTCATTTCAGCTACATGAAATTCTAGGCATATATTTTTCTCTTTTAAATAAAGAAGCATTAATGAAAAATAAAAAAGCATAAGGTAGTAAGCATCCACTCACAGTCTTTCAAGTTGAACTCATTGGGAGCTTTTGCTGACCAAAGCCTCATGGTGTTCACGGTATTGTTTTTGTATCCTGGAACTGGTGTATCATATGGGAGTGCAAGGACAACCTGGTAAATGTGATAAAAAAAATAAGAAACTGAGACAATAGGGCACATTTACTAAAGTGTGAATTTTATCTTCACCTAACTTCACCAAAATTCGCTAGATGTATTTTCACATCTTCATATTTACTAAAAATCATAAGTTTACTTTTTCAAGTGAAATGTGGTGAATTTTCTCCTGGTGTAAATTTTCAATGAAAATTCTCCAGTTTATTTCCCCACACAATAGTAACGGGGAAAATTCTCTAGAGAATTTTCGCTAGAGAATTTTCACCATGGAGGAAAGTAGCAGGGAAAGGGCAATAGATTGTGATTTAAAAGTAGCTGCTCTATCTTTATAACGGGAGATCACCAGCCTGAACCTGGTGAAGTACACTTTGTACACGCTGTAACGGTCAAAATTGTGTGAAAATTCTCTTGCGCAACACAATATTACCCTTTAGTAAATGTGCCCCAATGACTGCAACCATTCTAGTTCTCTAGTCGTAGTTACCTTTAAATTTCTATATGAACTGCATGAAACAGGATACAGCCAAATACTGAGTCCCCTGGCACATAGGCCCATTATTTATATCATGGCTGATCTTCATTTATTTTGGCCATATGCCGTTGGGGCCGCTTTTATAGAAAGCACGTTTTATCTCCACCTTAAAGGGGATGTAATCCCAAGAAAATGATAAGTGAAAATCTAGCTGAGCCAAAAGCCTGGTATTAACAGTCTAAAAATGCAAATACAGGTATGGTACCTGTTATACAGAATGCTTGGGACCTTGGGTTATCTGGATAAAGGGTCTTTCCATAATTTGAATCTCCATACTCTGCTGAAAATCATTTAAATATTAAATAATGCCAATAAGATAGTTGTGCTTCCAATAAGGATTTATTATATCTTAGTTGGGAACTTGGGATCAAGTACAAGGTACCGTTTCATTACAGAGAAAAGGGAAATAGGTTTCAAAATAATTAATTATTTGATTAAAATGAAATCTATGAGAGATGGCTACCCCATAATTCAGAGCTCTTTGGATAACAGATTTCCATATAATGGATCCCATACCTATATATCAGATATTACTAAAAATAGAACACAAATGTAACTTGCTCAGAGATGTGCCCTAAGCAAGTTTATATCAATTACTTTTTGGGGATTAGATATCCTTTAATTGCAAAACAGAGTTACTCTTAAATCTCCACAGATTAGAATGTATGGTGCACAAATCTAAAGAAATAAGAAAAGTACAGACTGGTGCTGGTTCTATCTTTATTGCATTATTTTGTATTTTCTGATATTAAATTGCCATTTAAAGCATACTCCTTTTGAGTTTATACTACATTAATAATTGCAAACCTCAGCTACAAGGTCAATTTATCAAAGGCTGGGATGAAAATTGTATTCGTTCCTGATGAAAAAAAATTCTCTTTTCTCCTGCAGATTACTTTTTTTTTCCTAATCATGAATTTTTCATACGACTTCTCAGTGGCATATTTGCAATGAAGAAAATTTAGGAGCTCAAACCTGCTAAGGTCCATTCAAACTGATGGGCACATTTTGTCTGTTTAAATGGAAATCTTTCTCTCACTTCATTTGTTAGAGAATTTGCAAGTCTCAAGTTGCTCAAGCAAGGAAAACTTTATTGAGTGCTGTCAAGTGCAAACAATTCTTGCAACAAATTATACAATAATATGATGACAAAATAGTTAAGAGACACTCCATCATGACTTTACTTAGGCATCAGATTTAGCCCAAAAAAACTAAGAATAATTTTGATAAATCTCCTTCTCTAAAGTCTCTAAACAGCGACTTCAGAAAATCTAACCCCCTTTTCCCACAAGAATACCGTACTTTTCTATGTGAAACTTTTAAAACACAACATATACCTTTATACCTGTGTGATACAATGTAGAAAAAATGTTTGCATATATAAGATAAATATATTCATTCTGGTATTAAAGTTCCTTATACAGGTATGAACCTGTTATTCAGAATGCTCGGGACCTGGGGTTTTCCGGATAATGTATCTTTCTGTAATTCGGATCTTCATCAACTAAAAAAGCATGCAAACTTAACACAATAGACTGGTTTTGCTTCCAGTAAGGATTAATTATATCTTAGTTTGGATCAAGTACAAGGTACTGTTTTAAATCAATTTTAAAAATTTGGATTATTTGGATATTTGGAGTCTATGGGCCTTTCTGTAATTTGAATAATGGGTTTCCGGATAACGGATCCCATACCTGTATTGTAATATATTGCACTAACCTGTGTATCCACCAATTCAGCTCCATTTGGTGTGTGTTGAACCCTGCCAAAAAAATGTACAGGGATCATATATTCAGGCCGAGCTTTCTCCCAGGGGTTTCCATATCTAAGCCAATCATCTGCCTCTTCCATCTAGAATGACAAATAAAAAGAGCAATGCTCTAAATGAATAGACAGCAGTAGGAGAAGCAATAAATGGAAACAGGAATGCAAAAGAATGATATTAAAAAAAAACCATGAAAACTTAGTATACAGAAGCAGAAAACTGAATTTTCTTATTTGAAGGGGTGAACAAAGGCGGAGGGTGATTTTTTTGTTTGGGTAGGCTAATGTTACATCAACATTTTCTTCAGCTGTGATTTTCCACTGGTGGGGAAAGAGCTGATTCAAACCAATATTATAAAAGTTAAAAGTTGTAATTCACCTACTGAGCACACAGGTTTTTTTTTGTCTAAAATGCACTACAATCTGAAATCATGGGCTAACTTAAGCGCTTCTAACTGATGGGCCCACATTTACTAGAATAGATCAATGGAACTACCATTGACCATGGTATTTATTTTTGTGCAATGTAAGTATGAAATAATCCCCACATACCAGACAAGCAGGTGGAGAATTAGCAGCTGCTTTGTCTCTTGGCCCTGATCCCTAGCACAAACAATCATCCTGGGTAAAGCTCATTCTCACCTATTCCCTAACTATGATTGACACACACAGATCAGCTCTTAAATTTTCTCATCTGAAATCTCCTGAGCTTTCCAGTGCAAATACTTATGATGACATCACTGGAGTTACAAGGTAGGGATTGTTTTTTAAAGACACTAGTTAGTAGCACACCTTGTCCCTCCCCAAACTCAAATAGACACATTAGTCAGTAAGAGGATTTTTTTTTTCTTTGAATTTTTCTTTAAACTTTTTAGGCAAACAGGTTTGGGGAGGCTTAGCCTTCCCAAGCCTTAATGAAAATCCACCTATGTTGGTGAACATAATGTTTTTGATGTTATGGGGGGATTTCTGTTTTTCTGATTATGCCAAATGTCTTATAAAAGTCACTGAATATTAATTTTTGTGTAAACTATACTGAGGGGTCTTTTATGGGGTGGAAGAGCAGCAGATCAGTTACAGATAAATACCTGCAGAAATTTTAATCTGGGTGTGGGTGAGCAAGTCTAGTAATGTAGGATTACCAGGTATTCTCCTTTAAAACCAGATTCATATACCCTTGTACCCTAAAGTTTACATAAACCTATTCAAGAGATTTTTAAACTAAAACATTTTACTTCTTTTTAACTTGATTTTTATCATGTTTATGCGGTCTTTTCAAAGTAATAGCATAGAGATTGATTAAATTCAACATTTATTTACCATATCTAATTTCCTGTTGGTCAACAGTTTACATACCTCATAGATAAGATCCTGTTTTAGTAAACCACTAACAAATAAAAACAATAGCACAACATATTTGCAGTGAGCTGGATGACAGATGTCAATTCACTTTCCTTGATATTAAGACATGGGACCAGAGATCTTTCAAAACAGTCTAGTTTCACAGCTTTACTTTCTAAAAGGGGATATTTACCTTTAAGTGAACTACTACTATGTTGTAGACAATTACATAGTAAGGCAGATTGCACCTGGTCTTTATCTCCTTTTTCAATATTCATGTTTTGTTCTGCAGCCCTACTGTTTGTAATTTAGGTTATCTGGTTTTAGAGTTTCATTAACACCCAGGGGCAAATTCACTAAGATTCGTAGTTGCGCCAGGTGTAACTTCGCCGCACTTCGCCAGGCGTAGTTTCCCCAGCGCTCCGCAAATTCACTAAAATCCAAAGTTGCGCTCAGGGGTAGCGTAAGGTTGCGAAGTTGCGCTAGCGTTGATTCGCTAAGCGGAGCGAAGTTACGCTAGCGATGGTTAATTTGCATACGCCACCAAATTCAAATTTCAAAGGAGGAATACGTACAATCACTACAAATGCCTGGGAAACCTTCAAAACATCAAATAAAATTAACTGTATAGTTAAGTTGCCATGAGTTAGGAAATGTAGGGGGGAAGGAGGGGAGCCCCAAAAAAATATTTGATCTTTTTCAGCCTATCACCCATAATATAGAAAAAACGCCAACGTTGAACTTTGAACTTTGAACTTGAAGCAATCCCTATCTACTCTATTGCGCTTCGCCTGGTCTGAGGTGGCGAAGGAAGTCTAGCGTAAAAGGTAGCGTTCAGTACAATGCGCGCATTAGTGAATTTGCGTAGTTACATCCGTTGAGAAAATTCGCCTGGCGTAAGGGTGCGAAGTAACACTAGCGAATTTTCGCCAGCGTTCGTTGTGAATTGACGCTTGTTGTGAATTTGCCCCCAAGATGGAAAAATGCCTTAAATGCGCGTGTAACTGGTGCCCTATTAGTCTGCACTTTCAGGATTCTGTATCATTTGTAGTAAACTTTTTTTTTATTAATTAAAGCATCTGTAGTTTTTTATGCAAGGCTTTTGGGGACAGGCTATGAATATGTAGTATGTTTTTCTCCTCTGAACATATAATATATGAGGTCTTTTTTACACAAATAAAATGGCTATACACAGGATAGATTGTTGCAAAAATAGTATAAAACCACAATTTATTTTAAAAAATAAAATTTACAGGTCAAAAACAACTGGTATGTCAATACATAGCATGTCAGGTGAATTTACTGGGGAATATTGTTTGATAAAGAAAACAATAGTATTTTTCAAAGAATTTCACCGTGATGAGTGCTGTTCTCCCAGTGGAGCTCCCAACATGGGTGGCCATGCTGAAGCAAGTGCATAAGCATAAGAAACGGTACCCCAGGGCAATTCTCTTTAAGCTCCTGACCCTATTTAATAGTTGACTTTAAAGATAATTCCTAATTTTTTATGTGTGCATCAGAATGTGAACTCAACAGACCTGCCAGCCATTGGAAATCTTTTGATTGAAGATGCCAAATTCATACCGAATTCCATAACCGTATGCAGCAAGACCAAGAGTTGCCATAGAGTCCAGAAAACAGGCTGAGAAAAAAAATCAGTAGAGTGATCAATGAATGCTACCAGGGAAGCTTGTACTAAAAACAGCACGAGTCTATATTGGTTGAAAACATTGCTATTGGGTTTTATTAATGTTTTTAGCAGATTTAGAGGCCTAATAACTAATTTTCAAGGTCAAGTGGAAAAATATGCAATTAAATAAAAAAACAAACAAAATGTGTGACTTTTTCATCACTTTTTTCACCCAAAAGCTATCTTATTAAGAAAAGAAAGCATCAGAATATTTGCAGTTGTGTCCGCAAGTGAATAAATAACATTGTCCCATTTATTTTCAATGAGTCTGAAAGTTGGAAAAATGCCCATTGACTTCTGCAGAAACTTGCCAGCTTTCACAACTTGCCAAGTTTTTTCTGGCAACTCTTTGTGATTTTTTTTTTTTTAATAAATCCTGATTATTTTAAATTTCAGAAATGACTTGTGCGTATATTCATGCTTTCTCTCCACATTTTTTAAAACAAGAAAAAACTGCACCTCTATTTTTTATAAATCTGCCCCTTAAAATATGGTGATCCAAATTATGAAAACTACCCTTATTTGGAAAACCCAAGGTCCCAAGCATTCTGAATAATAGATTCAATATCTACATCAACTTAGTACCTGGGTACTAATAGCATTGCAGAAAAATTAAATGGGGGGAAGGTGGAAAAAAGATATTGAAGGGCAATTGATTGACTCCACCCAATATAAATAATGCCCCAGTAAGGAACCGTTAGGTGCTAATGAAAATCAACTGTACCAGAAATGTACCAGAAAATTGCATCCCATACATGCCAAGAAAATAATAAATTCATAGGCATGTGCTGCATTCCATATCCTGTATTTATACATCTCTCATTTGCTAGGCATTACATAACCCCAGACACACAGCAATAAAGAGTCTATGAAATGATGCCAAAACACTCTGGTACATGCCATATGGTAGTTAGTTTAAGCAATAAACAGCTAACCCTATGGGGCAGATTTATTAAGGGTCAAATTTTTTTCTAATTTATTTTATGATCAAAACTGTAAAATTAGATTAGGGAATTATTCAAACTCGATTCGCGTTTTTAAAAAAAATGGAATTCGATTTTTGAGATTTATCATACTCGGGCCCTTTAAGAATTCAAACTATTCGCCCCCTAAAATCTGACGAATTACTGTATAAGTCAATGGGAGAAGTCCAGTGACCAATATAAAGATTTTTCTAGCCTTCCTGGTCGATTTTGAATCGAATTCTATTCAAGTTTTTGGGTCAGTAAAATTCGTCTGAGTTTGACATATTCTATTTTTTAAATAAATGACCCCCAATCAAATTTTGAGTAAAATCGAATTATGCGAGTTAAAAAAAAAAAACTCACATGAACTTGAAATTCGACCCTTGATAAATGTGCCTCTATGTTTAATAAAAGACAATAATGTTGCCCAGGTTCAGTAATTCATGGTAAACAATATAAATTAAACAGGTGACCAGCAGAAGTAAAGTAAAGTAGCATATTTTGGACTATTTCTTACATTTCCCCCTTATCCACGAATACTCCCAAACCTTCCCTGTCAATGATTTATATAATTTGCTTCCAAGAAACATGAATTTGGTATGGTTAAAGGTATGGAGGGTTCACAACCTAGCCTACAATCGGAACTAAAATCACGTGTTTTTAATATTTACAAGTTATGCATATTTAAATGTGTAATTTTATGTATTCTATGTTAAATCAAGACACACTCCAAACTATTACACAAGCATATGGTTACCTGCTAATCTCCCAAGACCTCCATTTCCCAATCCAGCATCTTCTTCAATCTCCTCTAAATCTTCCATATCCAGTCCAAGCTGTAAAAAATGGCAACAGCTGACCATCTATTCATGATAACGTCTAGTATTGATAATCTGTAACATTCCCTCTTCACTGATGATTCTTCCACTTTTTATATGTTAAATTGGTTAATAACCTGCATATCGTTATGGTTTTATAGGGACCTCTGTAACTTTATTTTCAACTACTTTTAGATGTCCAGAATTTATTATATATATATATATATATATATATATATATATATATATATATATATATATATATATATATATATATATATATATAAAATTATCTGGCATAACTTCAGAGCCAATACAAGACCCTTAAATAAGAGTAATTAGTTATTGCAATATTGTCAGCAAACCATAGTTGTGATGTTAGAATGGAAGATTCAGTGAAAACTAGAATTATGTTTTGGGTAGTCAATAGTGTCCTGATATACTTTAAGAAGTACCTGGTATGTTGCTTCATCACAAGCATTTTCAAGACCTAAATTCACCATGGTATTCTGTAGTGTCCGACCCATATAGAATTCAAGGGAGAGATAATAAATCCTCTGGTAAAAAAAGAAAAGATTGTTGATTAGGAAAATATAAACACACACACATAAGAGGAGATGGTATAGGTCAGCCCAAGGATAGAAAAGTCAGCTGTGTAGTGACGGCTAACTGAAGGCAGGTGTAGGGCAAAACTCAAAAATGAAGACAGTTGTAAATTGTCTTAGAATTCTGCTACCATCTTATAAAAACTAGATTTTATGGTGAACTACCCTTTTATATTTTGTCTTTTTAGATATTTACATTTTTGTACTAAACTTTTAGGCTTGTAAATTCTTTAGAATTTTTATCTGGCTGCTATGGCTCTGGTACTCTATGCAGAAGTTTGAAAGGCAGAATAAAAAAAAGAGATAAAATATAAAGATAAGCAGTAAGCACTAAAAATGGAAGACTGAAACTATTTATGACCCACAAGTGCAGTTGAGGTTCCACAAAAAATGTATTTTGAAGCTAAGCACCAGAAATTACAACCATGCATGCGAGTCTGTTTTATTTGCTTTGTCGCATCTGAGGCCATCGCACTTAGAGTGGAAATTAAATATTTAAAGGGCCCATGCCCAATTGTTCCTTGCTCAGCGTAGGTCTATATTCTACAAATATTGCAGAAGTACCTTGTTTCCCCAGAGTTCCTGGCTTTTAAGTTCTAAAAGAGTGTAACTTAGGGGCATGCCCTTTAAGTAGAAAAAACAGGGCATGTTGGGCCTGTTTTTTATTTCTTTTTGTTATAGTACTTGTAGATGTATTGCATCTTTTCCAGAATAAGCAAGCGACATGAGCTTTACATTGTCTAATGTTTGTGAAAGTTCGGCATTATAAGGCGTTTCTCCCAGTTTGAGACTAGCATTGGGTAGGGGGCAACCATCATGGACAGGTAAGGGTCAGGAGGTGGCACACCTACAAGTCTCTGTCCCCCCTCATTATTACAAGACAGATGAATGCAGCCAGTGCTCTGGTCATAACAAGAATTCAGAAGGAGGGGTGCATAAGGACACCTAAAATTTAGTGCAGAGGAGTGCACAAAGTGCAAATAATAATAAAAAGTTGAAGTTCACGAATCCATCTGCAATTCTCATCCTTCCCTGCCTGCTGCCATAACCCTGAGTGATATGCACCCAGCACCTAGATACTTAATTTCCTTTAAATACTTTCCTGCCCCTTTCCACCCGCTGATATATATAATACATCTTGGGAAGTGACCTCCAACATACCGTAAGCATGTAAGAAAGCTGAGACATTACATTTGTTTGTGTTCAGTTATGTTCTACAAGTTTGATGCCAAGCATGCTGGTGTGGCTTTCTTGTTAAAATCACTGCTTGCTTTGCACAGAGGATGTTAATTAAGCATGTTCACCTGCTGGTGCCAGCCACTATTCAAGCTCAGTCCTTAGTGCAGATAATAATTACACAATTACATACATAATTATGTTTTTGCATGTGGTGTGAAGATATTTGGAGTAAGAGGTACAAATAAAAAAAATAAAAGAGCATTTATTCGGGGGGAATAATATGGGGGGAGGAGCAACATGTTAGGTTAGTAGAACAGTAGAAAGAAAAATAAGGCGACCTGGAAAGTGATATAGGAAACAGAATGGGGTAAAGAAATGGAATGCATAGATTATTATGGAAATCAGCATAAAATGAAGAGGAACAAGGAAGGAGGGTAACAGGGGAGAGCAGAATAGGATCACAATCAAGAAAAGATGCAAGCGTCCGGGCTGCAGCTGCAGCTGCTGCTGTCGATCTGCAGTACACATGGTCTCCCTGAAGCAAAAAGGGTACCATTGTGTGCATGAAATGCATTACAGTTACCAGTGCCCTTACAACATTGTGACAGTGTTTGCCTCTATCCAAGTGTCAAATCTACCTCCCCTGTGCATTAAACAATGTCTGTTATTGTGTATAATGTGCCTGGAGTGTTAGTACCGACCGCTTTTCACTGTTTATTATGTACTTGTGATGCCTTAACCCACTGTCTCTCACTATATGATGTTCTTTTTTAGGATGTCAGTGCCAAGCCCCTAACGTACCTCACATTATCAAGTAATTGGGATGCTAAAGCCTTTACCTATTGCCCTTAGTGTACACTGTATCCCATCTGAACTCGGCTACTTTCAGGGTTAATCCTGCACACCCAAACTGGTGTTGAACTACACCAGTAGTGCATAATTAGACCCTCCTCCCTTTCCCCTTTGTGGTCACTGTTTTGAAATCAGCAGTTAGTTATGAAAGGGGAATAAACACTACAATTTGGCTACTTGTCAAAGAAATTCCTTGGCATTTCGTTTATATATTACTGGGGTACTAACAAAAGGTCATCATAAAAACTAGAACAGTTTCATTTACCCTCCTACCTGCCACACATAATCAATTCTATAGTGTTAGCTATCAGGGGTCTGACTGCCAGCACAAAAGAATTGCTCTTTGCTGCTGCTCTTAAGACTTATGCAGAGAGGTAAAAGCAAAACGCCATGGCATGGAAAGGGTTAAGTAGCCTCCCCAAACACAAAAAATCACCCTCTGCCAATGAAAATTTCTAATAACCCTTTCCATTTGAGTTATTAATCCTACTGTTGACGATTCCAGGATTTTTCATTGACTCGTCGTATTTTGAATATTATATTCTCACATATTATAAATAGATGAAGCTCATCAGATGAATACACATTGCACTCAGCCTTTCCAGCATCACTGCCTTGGGGGCACAGCTCACCTTGGGATCATGCTCATAGTAATGCTGCTGAGTTCGGATCCAGCGTCCTACCAGGTGATCCCGTACTGTATGCGCAAGGGCAAAGTAATAATCGCGGGGCAGAGCCACATTTCTGTCCTTGACCAGGGTAAAGTGGAGGTGCCGGTTAAAGTTCTTCTTAAGGTCAGAGATATTTTCTGCGCCAGCCAATCCACGCACACTGATCTGTTTGCGCTTCTCTTGGTCAGTGAGAGGACGAGACATGATGAAAGCACAAGGTGGGCACCAGCAGCTGATGGGAGAATAAAGGCTACAGAAGCTATTACTTGAGGGGTACAGATAATATAGCTTGGGATGTCTCGCTGTGTCAGAGAGCCCACCCTTGTAATGCCCCTCCCCTTCTTACTGAAAAAGCCAAGAGGCAGGGTTAGAGAGGGCAGCTCGAGCGAAAGGGTACGAGTGACAGTTTACAGCAAGAGAACCTCAACAATGTCCAGTAGGCATGTAGAATGTTCAGCATGTTTCTTTGTCTGGTGGTGTTACTTTAAATAACATAAATACGTGCCCTGCTCACGTTTTACAAGTCTCTCTGCCATTAGAAAGGGAAAGGTGGGATGGCCTCAGCAAGGCAAAGGTTAATTCAGCTGTATTGGGGACCTGGAGGGGACGGGGTGATTGCAGTGCTGCAGATCAGATTTTAGTCTGCCCCTCTACTGTTTATATATAACTCTGACCTTCCGCCGGCAGATATATATATTACGGGCACGGGTGGTGGGGGATTTTTGTGTTTGGGGAGGCTAACCCCTTCCTTGCCAGGACACTTTGATCTAAACCTCTCTGCCTATGTCCTGTGAACACAGGGTATGCCATTGGTCTAATAGCAATAGGAATGAGCAATTCTATGGTGCAGGCAGTCAGATCCCTGACAGCTAGTAAGTCAACATAAATACAAATAATGCCTCAGCTGTTGCATTTGAAAGGAGGGAGATCTAATACATTCCTCATGCAGAAGCGGCTCTCTATTCACTGCTTAGGTTGTGAAAAGAGACAATTTTATATACTGGACTTGTTGGCAAAGGGGCAGGAAGAAATTGAAATAAAGTCCAATAATAAAGACAAATATGCACCTGGGTGCTGGCCCTAGCTCACATCACCAAGGGTCTTTAACAATTAATGGCAGCAGGCAGGGATGGAAGGGAAATGAAGACATATTCAGAGGATTTAGCTTTTGTTCCCTTCAAAGTGTTAAGGTGGCCATACACGAGCCAATGAAAGCTGTCGACAGATCAAGTGGCCAATGTATGGGGC
Source organism: Xenopus laevis (assembly GCF_017654675.1). Taxonomy (NCBI): domain Eukaryota; kingdom Metazoa; phylum Chordata; class Amphibia; order Anura; family Pipidae; genus Xenopus; species Xenopus laevis. The sequence continues at coordinate 31,805,018 of NC_054377.1, read as the reverse complement.
CCTCCAACGGGTTTCTCTGACTGATATCTGGCCAAAATTCGGACAGATGTCAATCAGGCAGGTTTAAAAGTCCAGTTGGATCTAGGACTGCAAGGGTTTGTTGATGCAGTCCTTGTTCTGACCATCTACATTGCTGGTGTTGTGATAAATGTGTTGGGCCCTAGTGCCCACAATCAGATCACTCAGATATAACCCACCTCAAGGTGGGCATATTTGGGAGAGATCTGCTCATTTAGCTATCTCACCAAACAAGCGGATCTTTGCATGTATAGACACCTTTAGTCCCAGTCCCACCACTAGGGGATTGGTTAAGATGGAGGATTGTCCTTCCTCCAGCCTATTCAAATCCTTTGTGACTGTACAGGGACAGTCTGAGGGAAAAGGAAGAAAAAAAACATCAGATTGCAATACAGACACAATTAGATCACACAGTTTTCTTCTCTTTATATTTTTTTTGCAGTCAGGTTTGGGGGACGCAGGTAGGTTTGAAAATCTGCCTATGATTACAGGTCGGAAAGACATTGGTAAAGTTAACATGGATGGGAACACAAGATAAATATCCAAAATTATTGTTACTATTATTAGACTCCTTAAAGAACAAATGGGGCACTCGCTTTTAAACAGCTGAACTCACCAATTATGTTTTGGTGTGGTGACAAACTACAGTCCAAGACCTGCAAGAGACATTTACAAACTCAGTGCAAAGTGCGAAATTTGGATGCAAGCTGCACAGAATTCTATTGTAATTGCAGGCCCTTTTAAGTTGTGTCCAACTCAACTTGCATGTGATGCATCAATATGGGCACAAATAAGCTGCCATTTTGAAAAAACTGTACAAAAGTTACTGCATGTTTTCTCCTGCATTTGTGTTTCAATGGCATCCCTGACAGCATTCTAACAGCCCTATTTGCTTGGCATGGATAAGTTGTGGTTACTATTCATGAGGTACATGACAGGTGGAGTAAATCAAATTTTGGTGCCATCTTGGGTGATAAACGATCATATTTTGAAAATATTCCTTAGGTGAAAGTGACATGAGTTAATAAGTGACTGGAAGACAGGGCGACAATCAAGTATCACCCCAAGGCACCAGGTAGCATAATGGAGTTGTTAACTTTGATAAGCACTTCTGGAACGTTATGGGTGTTGGATGGAGGGAAAAATAACATTTCTGTTTTGGAGATGTTTAATTTAACAGAGACATATACGATAACAAAGAAAATCCCCAATCATGTAGGCAGTTATGAATAATATTTGGTGCTGGTCTCACATTGGACTAACTGAATGTTTTCTTTAAAACCAGCCCTTTAGTTGAAGCTCCCTGTAGATCTGCTACAGTCCCTTTCAGCATTTCACATGAGGGGTGGTGTGTCCTAACAGTGCCTGCCAGAAGCACAGCTCCCTATCAAGTCAGCCTAGCTGCTGATTGATCCTACAGCGCAGTGTGTGGAGTGCCACTGGCGCCCCTGCATAGCCTGGGAAAGAAGGCAGCAGGAAATGGAACAGCTAGGACTAGTATATCTATAATAAATCAGCCCGAAACATATATTTTCTCAACACATTCCTTTGATATTTAGGGAAGTACAATGCATTGGTACATTGTTGGTTTTTACTTTTAAGGTAGTGTTGGAAATCCATATAGAGATAGCAGACAAGCAAGAAGAGACCGGTTAAGAGGTGTTGAGATCAGCAAAGTAGAGATAGTGTTTTTTAACATAGCACTATTGTAAACCAAAAGATCTGATTAGTTTGCCAAGGGAAGAAGTATACAGGGAGAATGATAAAAGGCCTAGGACAAAGCCTTGAGGAACCATAACTGAGAGGTAAGAGAGATGATACTCTGTTGTAGGACACACTGAAAGAACGATTTTAGAGGTAAAAGGAAAACCAGGAAAGGGTAGTGCCATAAAGAGTATTAGTAGTGAGAAGGTTTGTTTTTTTTGTTTTTTTTTGCCTTTGTTGATAACAGGTCAGGAAAAGATTTGATGCTAAACTACAGCCAGAAGTGCACCAGTTGGATATGCTTACTTTGCCTTGAATGCAGTGGATTTTCTTCTGACAATTCCAGCTAATTGTGGCAGCAAGGAGGAGTTGCACTATACTCTATTGCTTCTGATGCACCAAAATGCAAGCAATTGCTTTTGTAAATGGACACAAATGCTCTGAAATGAGTCATGGCTTAGTTTCCAGCATGCAATATCAAAATTAATCTTTAGGTGCAAGTCTGCAATATCAAAATTAATCCTTAGTTGCAAGTCTGCTACATGTATTGATGCACCCCACAGAGGTGGAGACATGTTTAACTCTGTTTATGGATTTTATCCATCACCCATCCAAAACTTTTGTCCAAATATTGAGAAGAATTAATTTGAGCCAAGGACAGTAACACAGGAGTGTCTTGTGTGCCTTACACTGCACCTCCTTGTACCTCTCTGCATCCTTGGTGGGTCTCTTCTCCAGTGTGGTTTGTTCATAACCTCCAGTGTGGCAATATGGTGGGGAGACAGGCTCTAGTACAGTTGAATCCCCTGCCCCCAAGTATTTATGCCACTGATAAAGGGTTATAAATACAATGACTAAGTATTGTTTTGGAAAAACACCATCAAGTTCAACCCCTTCAACTGAACCTCACATAAATGCACATACTTATAGAGAGCCCAGGGCTCACCAGTGGCTTCAAATATTTCTGAACTGAATGGGTACATTGGTAAAATTAGTTTTTAGGCTTATGCTCTCATACAGAGTATTATAATTTGTGTCCTTTATATTTGTATTTTTTTTTTCAAAAATCAAATAATGCAAACAGTAAATAAAGTTGACATTCATTGTGTTACCATCTCACACACCATCATTTGTATTTTTTTTGATATTGCTGTATGGTACTGTATTATTCCTCTACCTAAACATTTTCAATTGCAATGCCCTCTCTTAGGCCAAGGGTAAAGTGACTCATTTAGAATGTAAAAAACTTGCCTTCTTAAAGGTCATAGGAGGAGAGAGGAGATGTGACACCTTACAAGGGGGGGGGGTGAAAAAGGGGCCGGGACCACAGTTATTTTGAAAGAGGGAGAATACTCAGAAAAATGACAGGAACATAATAAAAAATGTAATCCTATAAATACTAACACAAGAAACTAAAAGAATAAAGTACTTATATAAGCAGAAGTTTATTAATGACCCCATGAATTGAGCTTGGTGGTCACGTAACATGACAGCTGCTTTGTCCTACACGAGTCAGTCTATAAATATATCCCTTGAACAGGAGCGAAAGACCGGGGGGGGGGTTATGATTGACAGGTGAGTCTGGTAGCTGAGAAAGGTCAGAGGTGACACATAGGACAAAGCATTAAAATACAGTCTCTGAAAATGTTGGCATGTGTCCTGCTTACATAGATTGTCAGCTCTAATGTCAAATGTATAAAGTTGTGATTAGACAAATGCTGTATCCTGTTCCAGCTCTTCAGACACCTGTTACAATATTGCAGAGTCAGCATACTGCAGCAGGTTTTATTGCTCAAGATTTTAGACATAATCTATTCCAATTAAAAACATGTTATATCTATCTTCCATCTCAGTACAATTGGCTTGCAATGGAAAAACTGGAGGATGCTCTTTGATTACATGGTTTTTAGTAGAAGTGCCGAAACCAAGTGTGGTAGTCTACCTTTAACTGTGAACTGGTTTGTTTAAAATCCAAATTAAAATCAGAATCCAAAAAATAATACTTTGCATTTAAGGGATGCAAGAAAGACCATCTAACTGATTTTTAAAGACATTTTTGGGACACCAAATCAGCATTGGTACTAGGCATTACCAAAGGGGGAGTGCTTACCCCAATATATTTACACTCTGCAAGTGATTTTATAAAATATATAACTTGAGGCTTACCCTAATATATTTACACTCGGCAAGTGATTTGATTAAATAACTTAAGGTATAAGTGCAGTAAGTGGAACAGAATTGTTACAAGATGAAGAATCATTGATCATCATGATCCCACTCCAACATGTCATCTCATTCAAAAAGAAGCCAGAAAAATAAAGAAACATTTAGAACCTACTGCTTTCTTAAGTAAATGTCACTAGGAATCCACCAGAAGAGAGTAACAACTGTTAAGTAACTGAAGGAGGCCCCACAAGACATTAGAGAAAGAAGGAGCAATATGTCAAGGGTACATTCTAAAATGACCCTCATACAGGAAATCCACCAAAGTACAGAGGTGCAAACAGAAGAAAAATTGGGAATGCAGAAGAAATAGATACTTTAGCTAGGAACTGCCAGTATCAATTGTATTGTTAAGTTTGCAACAATAACACTAGGAATTGCCTAAATAAGAGATTTAGGGCCAGATTTACATAGTAGTCGTCCCTAGGCCAACTGCCTTTCGTCGTCCCTGTCCCCTCCCCTTGTTTCGTGCAAATTTTCATCATCGGTACCAGAGCAATGGGGATTGACACACGGGAAATTTAAAAAAATTATTGTATCTCCAGCGTATCCTCAGTGTTTTTTAACCAATGTCAGTGTGGTTGGGCAGCATGCTGCCCCTAAAATTCTGCCGCCCTAGGCACAGGCCTAGGTGGCCTTTCCACAAATTCAGGCCTGAAGAGATTGGGATACCAAACCCATTATACTATATTATTTCACAGTCAACTGGTGAGAGGTTGGGAATTCTAGATGCACCAGTTTTCCAAATTTTCTGATTTGGATGGTGAATATTCAAATATGCAGGTTGCAGTATGAAGGTTTTTAGGTATAGAATATAACAGCGGAGAATAAATTCATCATCTTGCTGATTAACTCCATAGAACTTACCTGACTTGCCTAATATAGTTGCATGAGTAGCAGATATGGCAATAACTCTGTATTAATTATCTTATAAAGCAGTACAGAGAGCAGACAAACCTGTTTATGCACCTGTGCCCACTCAAAGATAACCTTTGATACTTATTAGAAGAAGGTATGTCATAGATAGAAGGTAATTCAAGCATTCCAGAGATTAACAACAATAGAATGACACTGAATATCTTGTATAGTGATGTATAAAATGATAAGGAGATTCATCATGATTAAATTTGTACAATAATTGATCTTACTCTTTGCAGTGATTACCAACAACAGTTGGAATGACTGTAATTTACCCTGAGGTTGTCAGAAATTGTCTTCTGATTTGAAGCTCATAAGCACTTAAGTGGAGAGAACTACATACAGTACGTCTGCATACTGTTACCATTGGGGAAAAAGTCAACCTAAAGATAGTGAACTGTGAAATCTTTACTAAAGAAAAAAAGGTGATTAACCATCAAGAATAGGTAGAGGGGAATCAAGAAACAGAAGAATGCTTTTATTGAATTGAAGGAAAATTAGCTAAAGACCATAATTCTAACCTAGTATGATTTTGATAAACCTCTCAAAGAGGACTAATTAATTTGATAAACCTCTCAAAAGGACTTCGTATAATTTTCAGATACAAAATGAAAAACATGCTAATTGCATATGCATGCAAACGCTTGAAATATACTGGAAGAAATCCTATCATTACAGTTAATTTAAACAACAGCAAGTTGTTGTAAAAGTCTTAATACCTGACATGTGTTGAATTCAAAACTATTAAAATATATCCAAAATAAAATATCAAGTGACACACAGCAGTGGGGATGCTTTATCCAGAAACCTATTAAAGAGATACTGACACCTGAAATTAAACTTTTTTTTACATCTATTATAATATTGGCTTTGCAAGCTACTTCTAAATTTGCCATAAAGTATTTGCATGATGCTTTTACATTACCTGTCTGATCCCCCATGTTCCTGTATGAGGGGGCTGCCATAGTTGTGCAGCAGGAGTCCGTTAGCATTAGAAACTGTAACTAACAGGCTGAGATGGGACAGTCAGGTTGGCAAAGTCAGAGTGTCAGAGAGTCAGGCTTAGGAACTTCAACTAACAATTATATACAAAAACAAACCTCTCAGCAAAAAATGATCAACATGACCTATAGGTAACATTTAATGTACATTCATATGCTAAAATTCATTTTTTAGTGTCAGTATCACTTTAAATAAGGCTGTAAGTAACCTGAATTGAGGATTAGAATGAGTTGATTTTAATCCATTTCAAAGAACACACTCTTTGTTTATTGTGACATAGTCTACTGTTCAACCTATATACCAATGCTGATTAGCCTTTATCTTTATCATGTCTTTATGTTGCTTAGAGTGGGCCCTAGGACATAGTCCATAAAAGTAAATAGAACATAGACGAACTGAACAAATAGGATGTTCCTCTTTGTCAGGCCCCCAAAGCCTAGGGGTGTATATATTAAAGGACCAGTAACATAAAAAAAAATTTAAAAAAAAATTCGTTAGTAAACATCAAAAAATAAACACCAAGACAAATAAAATTTTAAAATTGCAAAGCCTTTATTAAGAAATAACTTACCGAATCTCCACTTCCTGTCCTCTACAGAAAAGGCGACACGGCGACCATCCATGGTGCGGCGCTGGATTTCTCCTCCTTGGCTCTGTCTCATGCTGTATTGACAGCATGTGAAGCGGCTGCTGCATCAGGGAGCGTGGTTTCCATAACCGAGGATTGCTGGCTCATCGGCGCATCTGTAGAGTGGGGAAGCTGCTAAGAGAGGAGCTGGGCCACATCGTGGATGTTTGTAATTCCAGGCTGATCGGAGTTCCCAGTCACGTAGCCATTTTCAACATGCGCTGCTTTCCGTATCGAGCGTTTCTTACCGACCCGAATTCAATGCGCTGCTTTCTTAAACACGTGTGCACGGAAAGCAGCGCATCTGAGAGTGGCTGCGTGCTATCGAGCGCTAAACTGCAAGCGGACACACAGTGCGGGTTTAAGATAGCACAGAAAGCAGCGCATTGAATTCAGGTCGGTAAGAAGCGCTCGATACGGAAAGCAGCGCATGTTGAGAGTAGCTACGTGACAGTGACTGGGAACTCCGATCAGCCTGGAACTACAAACATCCACGATGTGGCCCAGCTCCTCTCTTAGCAGCTTCCCCACTTTACAAATGCGCCGATGAGCCAGCAATCCTCGGTTATGGAAACCACGCTCCCTGATGCAGCAGCCGCTTCACATGCTGTCAATACAGCATGAGACAGAGCCAAGGAGGAGAAATCCAGCGCCGCACCATGGATGGTCACCGTGTCGCCTTTTCTGTAGAGGACAGGAAGTGGAGTTTCGGTAAGTTATTTCTCAATAAAGGCTTTACAATTTTACAATTTTATTTATCTTGGTGTTTATTTTTTGATGTTTACTAACGAATTTTTTTTTTAAAAAAAAATTGATGTTACTGGTCCTTTAACATTGAAGACAAACTTCACTGGTGATGATGCTAATATCAGCCAATCAGCAATTAGATTTCAAGTCACCTACAAGTTAGAAAGCAAAAATCTGATTGGTTGCTATGGACAACATGTTTGTCTCCAATGTTAAAAAATGCATCTCATAGTGTGCAGTTTGCTTCGACAATATAGGGGTCTATCTATAGGCACAGGGTTTTACCTGTTTATGAGTTCTGTGGTCCAGATTTGTTTTTATTACTTTGAGAAAAAACTGAAAATTGCCATGTGCATATGTATTCATGCCATGAAGACCCTAAAGGTAACCCTGAAGGAGTTGCAGAGTTCCACAGCAGAGCCTGGAGTATCTGTCTATAAGACCACAATAAGCCATACACTCCATAGAGCTGGGCTTTATGGAAGAATGGCCATAAAAAAGCCATTACTTAAAGTTAAAAATAAGACACATTTTGAGTTTGCCAAAAGGCATGTTGGCGACTCCCAAAATGTATGGTGAAAGGTGCTCTGGTTATAATTTAACTTTTCCGGCCACCAAGGAAAATGCTATGTCTGGCATAACCCAACACATCCCATCACCCCAAGAACACCATCGCTACAGTGAAATATGGTGGCAGCATCATGCTGTGGGAATGTTTTTCAGCAGCAGGGACTGGGAAACTGGTCCGAGTTGAGGGAAAGATGGATGGTGCTAAATACAGGGATACTCTTGAGCAAAACCTGTGTCAGTCTGCCTGTGTTTTGAGACTGTGACGGAGGTTCATCTTCCAGCAGGACAATGACCCGAAGCATACTGCTAAAGCAAAAACCAAGTGGTTTAAGGGGAAACATTTAAATATGTTGGAATGGCCTAGTCAAAGTCCAGACCTCAATCCAATTGAGAATCTGTGGTCAGACTTGAAGATTGCTATCCACAAGTGAAAACCATCCAACATAAAGGAGCTGGAGCAGTTTTGCCTTGAGGAATGGGCAAAAATCCAGGTGGCAAGATAAGACAAGCTCATAGAGACTTATCCAAAGCGACTTGCATCTGTAATTTACGCAAAAAGGCGGCTCTACAAAGTACTGACTTTAGGGGGGTGAACAGTTATGCACACTGAAGATTTCTGTTATTTTGTCCTATTTGTTGTTTACTTCACAAAAAAAACATCTTCAAAGTTGTAGGCATGTTCTGTAAATGAAATGGTGCAAACTCTCAAACAATCCATTTTAATTCCAGGTTGTGAGGCAACAAAACATGAAAAATGCCAAGGGGGGTGAAGACTTTTGCAATGCACCGTATATCCATACATAAAGCTTATTAATAAGTTATCCCTCTTCCTATGCCTCTCCATCGCTAATCAAAGCCAATGATAATGTTACGTTTCAAGAAATAGTGCCAGGAAATGACATTAAAGATCACAATAGATTAGAAAAAAAATGTATCATTAAGATTGCAATGATAAGGCCAAGGCCTATAATGCAGTAAGTATTTACAATGGTTTTTATTACCTACAGCATTGTTTGTTTTCTAAATGGTCACTTATATGAACAATCAGGATATCCTGAATCAAAGTATTTACATTTTTCTGACAAGCTTTACATACAGGAAGCCTGCTTACTGTGATCTATTAGCACAATCTTTTGTGCCTTTTTTACTTAGGCTATATGGGAGCATACAGTACTGCTGTTACCTTTGCCACAATAGCATAATCTACTACAAGAGATTTTTTCTAATTAGAGGGTGGTGGATGGGAAAGGAAGGATTAATGGTGGAAATTGTTACTGTTTTCTGGGGTGTCTGGTGGCCTTCTAACCAGGACCGCCTTCAGAAACCATGGGGCCCTGTACGGCAACATTTTATGGGCCTCCTGGTCCCCTCCCACCCTCAAGCCCTACCCCATATCTCGACCACCTATAAAAAGCCATTGGTGGCCAGCCATTGGTGACCAGCCCCCTGGTAAAGCTGCATTGGGATTGGAATGCAAAGGGGAAGGGGAAGTTCTTACTTCTCCTATCCAATCCCTGTACAGCTTTACTGGGATTTATCCTTAAAGAACCAATGAGGGTACAGAAAATCTGAATAGGAGAAAATCTTTCGTGCAGAAGATGCTGTCTTATTTTCTGAAGTTGGCAGCACGTTCCGCCTAAATATTCGGGATTTTTACAGTGAGATCTGTGAAGATGTGGAATTTTCTCCCTGAACCAGTTGTACTGGCTTATACATTAGATAGCTTTAAGAAGGGGTTGTAGGGTTTCCACCTTTGCTGATGGTTAAATCTGAACATGGGGGGGCCCAGATAGCATTGGGGGTGGGGCAGTGATGTAGGAACAGGCATGATGATGTCAGATGTGGGCACAATGATGTAGGTGGAGTTATGACACCGGGGCAAGGCTATTGCACCATTTAGATGCAACTGGCTGGATTTCTGTCCAGTTCTCACAATTTTTTAAAGTGATGATGACCATTTCAAAACCCCACAGATGGCCACCATATCTCTAGCTACATTCTGCTTGACGAGTAAGCCCAATCCTTTAATAACAGGTATTAGATCTCTAATACAGAAACCAGGTATCCTAAAAGCTCTGAACTACAGCAATGCTAATTTAGAAAATAAAATTATTTTTGATTAATTTGCTTTTTTTTGTATCTGTAATAATGAGAAATTAACTGCACTTGATAGCAACTAAGCCATGTTGAGGTGAGTATCTTAGTATTTAAATGTTTTTCATGTATTGGACAGATTATTGTTCAGGTTTCATAAGGCTGAAAACCAAACAGAAAGCTCAGACCCGAACAGGCCTTACAAAAACTGAACCTGACCGAAACTGGACAGGTGTCAACCCTAAGGGTTTGGATGGCTTTTTAGCAAGTGAAGGAATACCTTGCCATTACAGTCTTGCCTCGGGTGCACAGTAAATTATTTAAATATTTAAAAAAAAGACCAGCTACACCGAGATATCTTTTGAAAAAAATTGAAAGTGTATTCAAATTTACATGAACAGCCAACATGACATTTAGGTCCAGGGATCTTTCTCAAAGTCGCTTCATATACAGGTAATACGTTAGGTATAACTAACTGTGCAAAATAAAGCATTCTCAGAAGCTCCAACTACCCATAGCCGACCACCCAACACCTTCGAGTCCTTCGAGTCCTTCGAGGCTGAGGAGGTTAATTAAAGACCCATTTTAGCAAGAGTTCCGACACCATCCCTTAATCAATCTAAAAGTAAATGCGCCTGACGTGCGTTTCACTCGGTCTATACAAGCTTTGTCAAAGCTAAGAGTGGTGCGGGAGATGCACCAATCTGTTCAATCTTTAATTAACCTCCTCAGCCTTGGGGGAACTCAAAGGTGTTGGGGGCTGGCTATGGGTAGTTAGGGCGTCTGAGAATGGTTCAGTTTGCACAGTTAGTTATACCCAACGTATTACCTGTATGTGAAGTGACCAGGTTATTAGGTTACTTGCTGCCGTGCAAGTTGTTAGATATAAGACTCTATAAAGCTTCCCCTCCAAATCTGGGTTTTTAACTCTTCTGTTCTGTTCTGTTTAACTCTGTTAAGTTCTGTTTTCTGGATATATAATTTTCTCTTAAGTTAATATTAAAAGTTATTTTTAATTTTCACAGGTAGGGGTCATCATATAATATAATGGATATGTGCAGCTAATGTGGGTTATTCTTTTTTCTTATTTTCGATTTACAAATTGCAAAAGACCAGATACACTCACATATACAATATGAACTTTATTTACGAATATCTATACTGAGTGTAGATTTTAGTATCACAATAGCCTTTAAGGGTAGGACTTCACGGACGATTTCAGCTCGATTCGACGCACTGACAATGGTATTACTTATCTTATTTCTGTCACATCCGACATGACGCCTTTGTTTTTGCGCAGCGCGACGGATTGCGCGGAAATCATCTGTGAAGTCCTACCCTAAGAGTGGCTTGGGTGATTTCTCGAACAAGTATAATTTCAAAGGCATTAATAGAATCTGCCATCATAACTTAATCTAGCAGGGCATGCCACAACCTCATTATCATTACTGTAGAGAACCACCTAATCTGCTCCATATTAGTTCTGTTCTGTTACTCTAAAAAAGGAGTGAAAAAAATCACCTGCTATCTGTCTATAATGTGCTCTAATGTACTTGTAAACAGTAATCATGTTCCCTTGACTGTGTCTTATTTCCAGGAAAAACAACTCCAACCTTGACGGTCTACCCTCATAGTTTAAATCAGTAATCCCCAACCAATGGCTCGTGAGCAACATGTTGCTCACCAACCCCTTGGATGTTGCTCTCAGTGGCCTCAAAACAGTTGCTTATTTTTGAATTCCTGTCTTGGAGTCAAGGTTTAATTGCATAAAAACTAGGTATACTGCCAAGTAGGCTGCCAGCCCACATATGGGCTACTAAATGGCCAATCACAGCCGTATTTGGCACCCCCAGGGACTTTTTTCATGCTTCTGTTGCTCCTTTTTACATTTGAATGTGGCTCACAAGTAAAAACAGTTTGGGGAACCCTCGTTTAAATCCACTTTACCAGTATAGTTACATGTCTCTGCACTCTCTCCAAATCATTAATATTCTTCTTAAGGACTGGAGCCAAAACTGCACTGCATACTCAAGATGAGGCCTTACCAGAGACCTATAAAAAGGCAAAATTTTTCATTCCTTAAGTTAATGCCCTTTTTTTGTTTAAGACAGTACTTTATTTGCTTTAGTAGTCACAGAATGACACTGCCTGGAATTAGACAACTTATTACTGTATATAGAAAAATCCCCAGATATCTCTCAATTAAGGATACCCCGAACACACTACCATTATTGTGTAACTTACATTTACAGTATATTATTTCTACCAAATGGTATCATTTTGCACTTATCAACATTGAACCTCATTTTGCAGTTTTCTGCCCAGTATTCTAATTAAGTCAAATCACTCTGCAAAGTGTCAGCATCCTGCTAATTGTTAATAATTCACATCAGCCTCTGCCCCGGTGCAGCTGACAATCTAAAGGCTATTGTGAAAGGCAAATTTCAAGGAACCCCCTAAAGTAAAATCATATTTTGCAGGTGAGAATCGTGGCTATCTAGACACTGATCTCGTGAATCCATTTTCAGTTACAGTAATGCCCCTTTAATGTGTAGGCAGTGTGAGCTAAATTTGAGTAGAGTCACTGACCACTAGGCAATTTGAAAAAAAAAAACTGGGTACATTGCAAAACTGAAAAAAGGACAAAACAGCATACAGGCTGCATATGTTACCAAACCCCCCTAGAACAAACCCTACCAGGCTCAGGTCCCACAGGTATGGCATTGTTCATTTAGATCCTCTTAAATGAACAATGCCATATGAGTCTTTCAGGTGAGAGTGATTGCAATTGGGCAGCCTTCATTATCATGATTTTCTCATTCCTGATTTTTGTCATATTTCGCATGAGTTGTTACAAAATTTTGATCACGTTAAAGGAAAACTATACCCCCAAAATGAACACTTAAGCAACAGATAGTTCATATCATATTAAGTACCGTATATACTCGAGTATAAGCCAACCCATGTATAAGCCGAGGTACCTAATTTTACCTACGAAAACTGGGAAAACTTATTGACTCTAGTATAAGCCTAGACATAACTACAGCCCTGTCTCCCAGCAGTGCACATTCCGCCAAAGCGACCCCCCCTGCGATCAACCGAACTTCTTTGCAAAGTTGATGGTGACAGAGAATTGCCAAACGCATTACTGTGTGCATTGTCCCACTGTCCCACTACCATGTGCAGAGGGTGCTGTGTGATATTGCCATCACTGTTAATCTTTCATATAACCAACAGAGGGTGCTGTGTGATATTGCCATCACTGTTAATCTTTCGTATAACCAACAGAGGGCGCTGTGTGATATTGCCATCACTGTTAATCCTTCATATAACCAACAGAGGGCGCTGTGTGATATTGCAGTCACTGTTAATCTTTCATATAACCAACAGAGGGTGCTGTGTGATATTGCAGTCACTGTTAATCTTTCATATAACCAACAGAGGGCACTGTGTGATATTGCAGTCACTGTTATTCTTTCATATAACCAACAGAGGGCCCACTGTTATTCTTTCATATAACCAACAGAGGGTGCTGTGTGATATTGCAGTCACTGTTATTCTTTCATATAACCAACAGAGGGCGCACTGTTATTCTTTCATATAACCAACAGATGGTGCTGTGTGATATTGCAGTCACTGTTATTCTTTCATATAACCAACAGAGGGCGCACTGTTATTCTTTCATATAACCAACAGATGGCACTGTGTGATTTTGCAGTCACTGTTATTCTTTCATATAACCAACAGAGGGCGCACTGTTATTCTTTCATATAACCAACAGAGGGTGCTGTGTGATATTGCAGTCACTGTTATTCTTTCATATAACCAACAGAGGGTGCTGTGTGATATTGCAGTCACTGTTATTCTTTCATATAACCAACAGAGGGCGCACTGTTATTCTTTCATATAACCAACAGAGGGCACGGTGGGATAGTGCAGTCTGTCCCCAAGTGAACTGTTGGTATATGAATGATTAAAAGTGACTGCAATCTCAGCTACTGCTCGCTGACCCATGTATAAGCCGAGGTAGACTTTTTCAGCACATTTTGGATGCAGAAAAACTCGGCTTATACGCGGGTATATACGGTAGCATATTAAAGAATCTTACCAAACTGGAATATATATTTAAGTAAATATTGCCCTTTTACATCTCTTGCCTTAAGCCACCATTTCTTGATGGTCTGGGTGCTGCCTCAGAGATCACCTGACCAGAAATACTACAACTCTAACTGTAACAGGAAGAAGTCTTGAAGCAAAAGACACAACTCTGTCTGTTAATTGGCTCATGTGACCTAACATGTATGGTTTGTTGGTATGTTTGTGACTACAGTGAATCCTACGATCCCAGGAGGCGGCCCTTATTTTTTAAAATGGCAATTTTCTATTTATGATTACCCAATGGCACATACTACTAAAAAAGTATATTATTATGAAAATGGTTTATTTACATGAAGCAGGATTTTACATATGAGCTGTTTTATGCAATATCTTTTTATAGAGACCTACATTGTTTGGGGGGTATAGTTTTCCTTTAACAATTAGCATTCCATTTTGTGGCACAAAAGAAACCTAAATCTGAGCCTTTTTAAATTTGACATTTAGAAGGTCAATTACTTATGACTGAAAATGGTGATTTTATTAGAATTCAAGATAGTATAAACATTAAACTGTAAATCTTCCTCTATGACTTCTACATCAGCCAGCTAAATCTAGCATATAAAATGTGTAATATATCCTGGCTTTGAATCTAGTTCAGTATCCAGATTATGTAATAAGCAATATTTAGACTTGCTAAACTACCAGAGAGCAGCTGGAAGTCCCAGAACAGTGCTGAAAATAAGGAACTATAGGAGAGAGCAGCACCTAGTGATGGAAAACAGAAAATAGCAAAGACATTATAGTGTATAAAATACAGTATATTTCAGTAACAAAATGTAATTTTAAAATGTAATAATTATGTAAAAAAAAGCCTTTCAATGCCTTTAGATAAAATCTCCTTCATTCTCAGATGCAGTGGAGTCCTATTAGGAGAGATACTGCATCACAGTCATCCAAAGAGCGTTAAGATTTGTCCTAAATTTTAATTTGTGATTGACCACATCAATCCACGCATCATATAAACAATAAATCTTGGAGGCAATGCACAACAAAACACAACATATTTTAGATTGAAGGGATTGGAACCAAAGGTGAAAATCAATAGCACCCCTAACAATGTACAAAAAAAAGACAGACACACACATTGAAAATCAAAATGAAGCAAGCACATAAAAACAATAAATCCTGTATGTTGGTAAAAGTAATTGCTTTAGTACTAAAACTTTTACTCTTTCAAAAAACTTACTGTTTCAAAAAAAAGGCATACATAGTGGTAACTGTGTTTACGTAAAGGGTACCTATTGTCAAAAATAGTTTCCCTCATCAGAGGTGGGGGCCAATAGAGTTCCCTCCTGGTGCAGGTGACATAATGCTTGCAGAGGGCATTTTTTTACTTTTGTTTCCCCCAACTAGAGCGCATGCTCAATAATTTTTTGATGATAGGTGCCTTTTAACACATGATAAATAATGAAGATAAATACAATCGGGAAGTAAAAAGTAAAAGTAGGCAAATACCAAAATGAAAAAATATAATTTCATCAAAGTACGTAAGTGCTCCAAACATAGCCTCTCTTCGTTTGTAACTCTTTTGGGCAGTGTCCTCTTTATATCTTGTATCAGTTGTTTTATGCTTTTATATGTAAATCTGTATGTTTAATACACACATTTTTTGTACATCAAAAAATTGTGCGGGTTTCGTCTAGCACTATGGAATCTTCCCACACTTACCACCATACAGGCTCCTAAAATTGACCATATATGATGTGAAAATCTAACACTGCCTTTGGCAAGAACCCCCAACCCGTGTGTAGTACTGCTTTATTGGTATTGAAAAACCAGACAAAGTGGCCAGCATGAAAAGGCTCCAATTTCAGAAAGCTTTCTGGATGAGCAGCTTGCCTCCGAAAATTCCTCCTTCCAACAAAGATGTACCAATGAAGCATCGCTTAGCAGCTCAAAGGGAGCCTTTTGAAGGCACCTCAGTACAGATTGGAATGAGGGATATGTTCAAAAACCTGAATACTAGGAAGATCTACGGTCTGTGAAAAATGCACCTTTCCTTTCAAAAGGAACGATACAGCCAGATCACATACAACAGTCAAAATATATTCAGCAAACCCAATGTTAATTGCAAGCCAAAGGCATTTTTCTTGCACACAACATGGTTGATATGACTCAAACTTAAAAAAATATTTTTCCTTAGAATGTTTGCATTCAAAAGCCATGTCCTGGATCTGGGTAAAAGATGGGGCTCTGAGTTAAGAGGTCCATCTTTGGAGGTAACTTCCATACCTCCCCTATTGACATCTGTAGAGGTTCTGAAACCATGCATATATTGGCCAAAAGGAGCTATCACAGTCAGTGACTGTGTATACAAGTTTCAGGAGAGCCTCCATCTGTCAGTTCAATCCTTAAAGGATACACGTCAGAGATTAGTTTTATGGTGTGCTGAGATAACCTGGACAACCTCTTCCTTGTGAAGTATATGTAGCAAGAAAGCGTTTAGGCAATATAATCTTCTATATGGCTTGTCCCATTATGACCTAATGGGTCTGAATGGGACAAGTCAGGAAACTTGGATTTGGGGAAAGGGTAGGGCGCTATTACCACAAACAGGGTGGCAGATGAAAACTCTTTATAATAGCCCTGAACTGCTGTCTACTTCCATCTCCCCAAAATACAAAAATCACTTGATAAAACTCCCTAGGCATCAAATAATTTTGTGTTCTATTTTGTTTTTGCTCACGATTATTTTCTCTTTGACCAAAAATATAATGGGTGCCAAGTTTGCTCCCTCTTTTGCAAATTTCTACCTTGGCTGGTTGTAGTATCAAGTCATTTTTAATGACTTAAATATATACAAAGAATACATTGTCTGTTATGGCCGCTACAGAGATGATATTCTATTAGTCTGGTCAGGCACAGAGTAACTTTTCCAAGAGTTTATTTCCAACATAAATGGCAATGAATTAAAAGTAAAATTCACTTTTGAATTCAATACACATACATTTGGATATCACACTTGTATCCTCAACTGATACTCTACACTATATAGAAAAGAACTTGAGATCTGCTGAATAAAAAGGTAAATAACGCAAAAACCACAAATGATAAAAAATGAAAAACAATTGTAAATTGTCTCAGAATATTACTCTATACATCATACTAAAAGTTAATTTAAAGGCAAACAACCCTTTAATGCTATCATATGTATCAGCCAGTACAACAGATTAAGGGAGCTCTCATACATAGTAACATAGTAAGGAAGGTTGAAAAAAGACATACGTCCATCAAGTTCAAACTTTTTTTTTTTTATTATCTGCCTCACTGCCACTTGATCCAGAGGAAGGCAAAAAAACCCATTTGAAGCCTCACCAATTTGTCTAACCCTGTATTCCCTCACTTGCTAAAAAGCTATCCAACCCCTTCTTAAAGCTATCTAATGTATCAGCCTGCACAGCTGATTCAGGGAGAGAATTCCACATCTTCACAGCTCTCACTGTAAAAAAACCCGTTCCGAATATTTAGGCGGAACCTCTTTTCTTCTAATCGGAATGGGTGACCTCGTGTCAGCTGGAAAGACCTACTGGTAAATAAAGCATTAGAGAGATTATTATATGATCCCCTTATATATTTATACATAGTTATCATATCACCGCTTAAGCGCCTCTTCTCCAGCGTGAACATCCCCAATTTGGCCAGTCTTTCCTCATAGCTAAGATTTTCCATACCTTTCACCAGCTTAGTTGCCCTTCTCTGTACCCTCTCTAATACAATAATGTCCTGTTTGAGTGATGGAGACCAAAACTGAACGGCATATTCTAGATGGGGCCTTACTAGTGCTTTATACAGTGGAAGAATGACCCCCCCTCCTGTGACTCTATGCCCCTTTTAATACAGCTCAAGATCTTATTTGCCCTTGATGCTGCTGACTGGCATTGCTTGCTACAGCCAAGTTTATAATCTACAAGGACTCCAAGGTCCTTTTCCATAATGGATTTGCCTAGTGCAGTCCCATTAAGGGTATAAGTGGCTTGGATATTTTTAAAGAACCTTACTCCAAGTAGAGAATGTACCATTAACAACCACCCTCTGTACCCGATCCTGTAGCCAGTTTCCTACCCATGTGCAAACGACTTCATTAAGCCCAACAGACCTTAGTTTAGAAAGCAGTCGTTTGTGGGGCACAGTATCAAACGATTTGGCAAAATCCAAATAGATCACATCTACTGCCCCCCCACTGTCCAGCATCTTACTTACCTCATCATAAAAAGCAATCAAATTTGTCTCACATGACCTATCCTTCATAAAGCCATGCTGATTGCTGCTCATAATGCCATTCACTAGGACAAAATTTTGCTTAAAATTATTTGAAGGCTTAACAAGCCTTATGACTATGAAGATTTTCATTCATCCAGGTCATAGTATATCTAGTATAGGTCAATCTAAAAACAACTGGACTTGCTGAGTAATCAATGAAGACGTTTCACTACTCATCCGAGCAGCTTCTTCAGTTCAACTGACTGGTGTGGGAAATTCTCAGCATATACTCTCACAAGTAACACCTGTATCTAGGAGTTGCATGACACATTGGATAATCCTATCACAACTACACAGAATCAACACCTCTGTGAGTTTCTTCAGATGTCACCTCTTTGAAGAGTTACAATGTGCCATTGTAAATGGATTAGTGGAAGAGTTTATATGCCGAGAACTTCCCACACCAGTCAGTTGAACTGAAGAAGCTGCTCGGATGAGTAGTGAAACGTCTTCATTGATTACTCAGCAAGTCCAGTTGTTTTTAGATTGACCTATACTAGATATTCAAATAATTTGCCCACCACAGATGTCAAGCTTACTGACCTATAATTGCCAGGCTGAGATAGTAATCTCTTTTTACATATTGGAATAACATCAGCTTTTCTCCGATCCATAGGCACCATACCAGATGAAAGTGAATCTGAGAAAATCAGAAATAGGGGCTGGTCTAAAACTGAACTAAGCTCTCTTAGAACCCAGGGGTGTATGCCATCAGGCCCTGGAGCCTTGTTTACAATCATTTTTATTAAAGCTTTATGAATCACATTCTGAGTCAGCCACTGACTAGATTGATCTGAGCCATTAGTGCAGATATAAAGTGAGCCTGGGAACCAGACTCCTCTATTGTATATACTGAAGAAATAAACTGATTTAACACATTTGCCTTTTCTGTATCTGTTACAACCATACTGGTACCATTATTTAATTGAGCAACACTCTCAACCTGCATCTTTTTACTATTAATATATTTAAAAAACTTTTTAGGGTTAGTTTTCGCCTCCATCACAATTAATTCTTCATTCCCTTTCTTTGCCTTCTGGATTGCTGATTTACAACATTTATTACAGTGTTTATATTCATTAAATGCAGCTTCTGTCCCAGCAGATTTGTAGTTTTTAAATGCCTTGCTCATCTTTCCTATTAACTTCTTTACGTCTGTATTAAGCCACATAGGATGAGTCTTAGAGCTTCTACATTTACTCCTTAAGGGATTAAATTGAGAATAGTAATGATTTAATATAATTTTAAATGACGAACATTTCTGTTCTGTGTTTTTAGCTGAAAACTTAATGCCCCAATCAATACTTTGTAGGGCAGCCCTCAAGGCACTAAAATTAGCTTTTGCAAAATGCATGGTTTTTGTTGCCCCAGTATATATTTGTTTTTTGCACCAGACATTAAATGATATAACATTATGATCACTATTACCCAGGGGTTCAATGACTTGCACATTTGCTATAAGTTCTGGGTCATTTGAGATCACTAAATCCAGAATAGCATTTTTTCTGGTTGGCTCCTCAACCTGTGCCATAAAATTGTCATGCAACAAGTTTATAAATTTGTTCCCATTAACTGATCTGGCAGTACTGTTGCTCCAGTCAATATCTGGGTAATTAAAATCCCCCATTACCATTACTTTACTCAAACTAGCAGCCTTTTCTATTTGCATTAGGAGCTTTGCCTCCTCCTCCTCCTCACTTACATTAGGGGGTCTATAGCATACGCCTACAATTAATTTGCTGGCCTCTTTACAATTGGTGAATAACTCCACCCACAAGACTTCTGCCCTCTGATTTTCTTACATAACCTCCTCCTTTATATAAGCTTTTAAATTCTGCCTAACAAACAGACATACCCCTCCTCCTTTTCTATTGTCTCTGTCCCTCCGAAACAAAGTATAGCCACTGATATTTACTGCCCAGTCATGCGACTCATTCAGCCATGTTTCGGCCACAATGGCAGTGATCCCCAACCAGTAGCTCGTGAGCAACATGTTGCTCTCCAACCCCTTGGATGTTGCTCCCAGTGGCCTCAAAGCAGGAGCTTATTTTCGAATTTCAGGCTTGGAGACAAGTTTTGGTTTTTATAAAAACCAGGTGTACTGCCTTACAAAGCCTCAGTGTAGGTTGCCAATCCTTATAGAGGCTACCAAATGGCCAATCACAGCACTTATTTGGCACCCCAAGAAAATTTTTCATGCTTGTGTTGCTCTCCAAATCCTTTTACTTCTGAATGTTGCTCACGGGTTCAAAAAGGTTGGGGATCCCTGGGCCACACCAATCACATCATATTTTCCCTCCAGCACCAGCACCTCCAGCTCTCCCATTTTACCAGTCAGACTCCTTGCATTTGCAAATATACATTTAATACTGGTACCATATTGAACATATGACATGTGGCCCACCCTATTCTTAACAGTACCCCCAGCCAAATCTCCTCCCCCATTTTCCCTTTCTTTGCCCACTATCTCATCTAACCTGTCTTCCACTGAATCTTTTACTGAACCCTACCCCCCCACACACCCAGTTTAAAATCTCCTCCAACACTCTAGCCATCTTCTCTCCCAAAACAGCTGCACAATCATCATTGAGGTGCAGCCCATCCCTAGCAAAGAGCCTGTAGCTGACTGAGATATCAGCCCAGTTCTCCAAAAACCCAAAATCCTCCTCCCTACACCAATCTTTCAGCCACGCATTAATCTCACTATGCTCCCGCTGTCTCCTTAGTGTTGAAAATTACCTTGGAAGTCCTTGCCCTCAACTTTACACCTAGTTTTTTAAAATCGTTCTTTAGGACTTCACCACCTCCTCTAACTTTGTTATTGGTACCTATGTGTACCAAGACCGCTGGATCTTCCCCAGCCTCTTCCAATAACCTGCCCACTGGTTCCACCACATGCCGAACCCTAGCACCAGGCAAGCAGCAGACTGTTAAGCATATAGGGGCCTTATGACAGATTAACCTATCCACATTTCTAATAATTGAATCCCCTATAACTATAACCTGCCTTTCCTTCCTTGCACTCCCCCCACCAACCCACCACTCGCTATAAGGAACCCTTTCCAAATATTTAGACGGAACCTCCTTTCTTCTAAGCAGAATGGGTGCCCTTGTGTCAGCTTAACTGACCTACTGAAAAATAAATTATTAGAGAGAATTTTATATAAATCATATATTTATATATAGTTATCATATGACTAATAAGAAACTCTTCTCCAGCATAAACAACCCCCACTTTTCCAGTCTTTCTTCATAATTGAATTTCCATATCTTGTACCAGCTTAGTTGCCCTTCTCTAGACCCTACATCCAAATTTGTGGACTCCAAGGTCCTTTTCCATTATGGATTTGCCTAGCGCATTAAAGGTATAATTGGTTTGCATATTTTTACACCTAGGTGCCACTTTATCAGCCGCTCATTAGCCACCAGTTTGTCAAGTTCCTGCTGCAAGAATGGTACATTCTGGGTGGCCTTAATTGGGCTGCATAGTTTAGGTAATCTACAGACACTAATACATTGCTTACAATACCCTCTCCTAAGTAATTAATGAAAGTTAAATAAAATTGGACCCAATACAGAACCCTGAGGTACCCCACTAAAAACCATACTGAAAGTAGAGAATGTACCATTAACAACAACTTTCTGTACCAGAACCTGAATTAAGACCAACAGATCTTCGTTTAGAAAGCAGTAATTTGTGTGGTCTGGACTGTGATCCAAAATAGGCCCTGTCATTTCAAGTACATACGAACGATTAGAAGAATTTTAGAAGGATCAGAAAAACCTTGTAAAGCCTATGGGGACCTTCCCCATAGGCTAACATTGGCCTCTGTAGGTTATAGGTGGCGAACTAGGGGGTCGAAGTTTTTTTTAAAGAGACAGTACTTCGATTATCGAATTGTCGAATATTCGAACGATTTTTAGTTTGAATCGTTCGATTCGAAGTCGAAGGTCGTAGTCGAAGGTTGAAGTGGCCAATTCGATGGTCGAAGTAGTTTTTTTCCTCTATTTTCCTCTATTCCTTCACTCGAGCTTAGTGAATGGGCCCCATAGTGACTATCTATGGCAACTTACAGCAGCCAGAATCCACAGAATGCCAGTGTGGCACTGAATCAAATGCTTTGGCAAAATCCAAATAGATTACTGCACAAGAAGCATTCAAATATGTCTGACATGACCTATCCTTCATAAAAACAAATACAAGAGGTCCTCTGCACTCAACCCATTATCAATATATTTAGGACATTGAGACATTTAGTGCCTTTAGATACTAAATATGCCTTACAAACAGGGATTGTTTGCCCATATATTGCAATATAGTTAAGCTGACCAACTACATCAGTCATCCCAGGTACTGCCAGTCCTACACTCAACTTGCATCTGATTCATTAGGAATTCTATTGCTTCATTATAAATTTTACTTGTGCTTTCAAGGTTAAGTCTACCAAAAATGGAAAGGGTGGGATGACTGACGTAGTTGGCCAGCTTAAATATATTGCAATATATGGACAAACAATCGGTTTTGTTTAAAGGGTAAGGCATTTTTAGTAGCTTAAAGCACAAAATGCCTCAATGCCCTGAATATATTGATAATGGGGTTCAGGGGACCCTGTTGTATTAGTCTATATGTATTTTGTGGTCACAGTCTCATTGCACCTCCGCTTAAAGGTTTGAAAAATTAGTGGCAAGCACAACTTTCCCTATCTTTCATAAAGCCATGCTGATTACTGCTCGTCAGTCTCAAAAATATAATTGTGAACGTGAAGCCTTAACAAGCCTTCAAATAATTTGCCCACCACGGATGCCAAATTAAGCAGCCTAGAATTGCCAGGCTGAGATCATAATCCATTTTTAAATATAGCAATTACATCAGTTTTCCTCCAATCCTTAGGTACCACACCACATAGAGAGTGATAAAATCAGAAATAGAGGCCGGTCTAAAACTGAACTAAGCTCTCTCAATACCTGAGGGTGTATTCCATCTGGCCCTGGTGCCTTGTTAATTTTGAGTAAAGCTTTAAAAGTAAAGCTTTATGAACCATATCCTGCGTCAGCCACTGACTAGATTGAGCTGAGCCAACAGTGCAGCAAATGGGTGTGTCCTGGAACTCCGGCTCCTCTATTGTATAAACCGAAGAATTGATTTATCCCAATTGCCTTTTCTGTATCTGTTACAACATATTGGTACAATTATTTAAAGGAGCCACACTCTCTCGCATCTTTTTACTATTAATATACTTAAAAAAACATTTGGGGGTTAATCTTAGCCTCTGCCGCTCCTCATTTTCTATCTTTGCCTTCTGGATTACTGCTTTAGAACATTTCTTATAGTGTTTATACTCAGCAGTTTCTGTGCCTCTCTTCTTTGCTATTAAGCCACATAGGGTGGTTCTTAATGCTTTTACATTTAACATAAATTGAAAATACTAATGATTAAGTATAATTTTAAATGACATTTCTTCTGTGTATTTAGCAGAAAACATAATGCCCCAATCTATGCTCTGAATGTTTTGCACCAAACATTAAATGAGATCACATTATGGTCATTATTACCCAGGGGTTCAATAAAACAATTGCTTTACATTCTAGATCCAGTACAGTATGATTTCTGGTTACGCTCCTGTGACAGGAGCTGAACCTCTTCATGTTCAGTAGCATTTGTGGGGATCTATACCATACCTATACAATTTACTGGTTTCTTTACAATCTCTGAAATGCTCTTCCCATACAACTTCAGCTCCCTTATTTTCCAATATCACAACTTTCTTTATATTGGCTTTTAAAACCTGCTTAATAGACAGACAGACCCTCAAAAGACCTGTCAGAATCAATGTGCCACATTTGAATTGTTATCCTCTGGCACTTCTGCTACTCTACATCTAAATTTGTTTTCACCATCAGGTCCTCAATCCTCAGTGAGTGTAGATTATTATTCTATGAACTCAGTTTGGAGATTGACAATATCACCTTGTCAGAGATGTAGCCTCTAGTGATCATTCCTCCTATGCCCTAAATACACCCTCTCAACAACTGGCTGGTCTTACAAGTGATTTACATGTGGGCTATCAGAAAAATATAGGTCCTGATTGCTACTGTCTTTACTGATTCTGCTGTTGTGCATCTTCTGCTCCTGAACTAAAGGTCCCTCTTTTAGTCTTGTGGTGACCAACATCAACATTGGGCCTTCTGCCTTGTGTGCTAGCAACAATTCCCCAGCGTTACCATCTGCAGGGACATTGCCCATTTACTAACAAGGTGCAGGTGTCAATTCGCCAGCGAAAGAGACCATCGCTAACGTTCGTTTGCACTCGGCTGGCGACTTTTCGCTAAGGCGAAAGGTCATTAATCAGCAAATTCAGTAAAGTGGAGATTTTAGTGAACATTACCTCTTTTGCCAGATTTGTCTTCGCCACCTCAGATTTGTCTTCGCCACCAGGTGAAGTGCTTATAAGAAGCTAGATCTTCATCAATCTTACATCATATTCTGTGTGCCGAAAATGCATTACAGTTCAAACAACGCTGCCGACTTTTCCTTTTTGTAAGCGGGATTGCCTGCAAAAGTCCTAAAACTTTTTTTTGGGTAACCAGTTTTCTCCAGACATTTCATAACATATGGAACATTCATTTTACAGTGGGCTCATGTGTAGGGCATTAAATTAACTCTCTTGTCTTTATTAAGGATCCCTGGACATTTGTATTACAAAGTGGTAACGTCAAGCATTTGCACCAACATTTATAATAAAGAACTCCATACAACTTTAAATTACCTGCCCTATGCAAATTGACCTAAGTGTAAGATAACGTGAGAATTTTCACTAGGCACAAACGAATGATAGTGCATCTTCGCTAAGAAATGCTTGCACTGCCGAAGTAACACTAGCAAAAAGTCACCAGTGTTCTGCGCCCAGGACAAAACTCTGCATATTAGTGAATTGGTGCAATAAGGGCATGTATGGGATAGCTCAATTAAGAAAAATAGATCAGATACATATATAACACAATCATATAAAATTAAATTCATTGGTGTCATTGGAGTTTGCCCGAACATAGTTACATAGTAAGTTGGGTTGAAAAAAAAAAAAAACATCCATCAAGTTCAGCCTTTTAAGATCAAAATGTCAACCTAACTTATCATGTTACAATGAGTGAGAATTCACAAATTGAACTAAGCTCTCTTAAAACACGTGGGTGTATTCTATCTGGCCTGGGTGCCTTGTTAACATAAATTTTTAGCAAAGCTTTATGAACCATATCCTGTATCATCAACTTAATAGATTGAGCTGAACCAACAGTGCAGCTATAAAGTGGGTCTGGGAACTCTGACTCCTCTATTGTATACACTGAAGAAAAGGGATTTAGCACATTTGCCTTTTCTGTATCTATTACAACCATACTGCTACCATTAAATTGGCAATATTCTCAACCTGCATCTTTTTACTATTAACATACTTAAACTTTTTGGATATTGTCTTGTCCTCTGCCACAATATGCTACTCATTTTCAAATGTTGCCTTACGGATTGCTGTTTTACAACATTAATTATAGTGTTTATATATATATATAAATGCAGCTTCTGTCCTCACAGACTTGTAATTTTTCTCTTCATTCCTATTAATGGGGATATTTTGTTTAAATAATAAGAAATTTACCATGAATAATGTGTTATACTCATTTAGATAAAGAAGTGTGCTTAAAAAAGTTGTGTTTCAGGGTGATTTATTGAATATTTCTGCAAAAATCTCAATAATCCCTACCTGCTCCCTAAATTCCCAGGCTGTGCAGGGGAGAAGGCAGCACACAGATCACTGCACTGTATGACAGGAACCAATCAGCAGCTAGAAGGACCTGACAGGGAACTGAAGCATGTTTCTGCTTGTCTGACTGCATGGCTGTGATTGGCTGTCCCCCTCCTACTGCGCTTCTGGCAGGGACCGTTAGGACACTCCCACCCCTCATTTGGGACAGGGACCAGTGAACATCTATAGGGGGCTCCAATAAAGAGGTTATTTTTAAAGAATTTTCAGCACCATGTAAAAGCAATTTGCTATACATTCTGGGTGATTAGAGATCACTAAATCGAGTATAGCATTTTTTTCTGGTTGACTCCTCAACAACCTGTGCCATAAAACGGTCATGCAACAAGTTAATAAACTTGTTCCTATTAACTATCCTGGCAGTACAGTTGCTCCAGTCAGTATCTGGATAACTAGAATCCCCCATTATCATCACTTTACCCAGACTAGCAGTCTTCTTTTTGCATCAGGAGCTTAGCCTCCTCCTCCTCCTCACTTACATTAGGGGGTCTATAGCATACACCTACAATTAATTTGCTGGTCTTTTTACAATTAGTGAAGAGCTCCACCCATAAGGCTTCAGCCCCCCTCATTTACTAACAGCACATCATCCTTTATATAAGCTTTTAAATCCTGCCTAACAGACATACCACTCTTCCTATCCTATTTTCTCTGTCCCTGTGAAGCAAAGTATAGCCACATATATTAACTGTCCAGTCATGCAACTGAATCAGCCATGTTTCGGCTACACCATCATCAAAACAAATTTTCCCTCCAGGTCTCCGATTTTACCAGACTCCTTGCATGTGCATACATACATTTAATAGTGGTAGAATATTGCATATAACGTTATCAGTGTCCTTTATACCCCCTACCATATCTCCTCTCCCATTGTCCCTTCCTATGCCCACTTCCTTATCTTCATCATTGCTATCTTCCACGGAATTCTTAACTGCACCATCCTGCTCACGCCTTATGTAAAATCTCCTCCAACCGTCCTGCCATTTTCTCCCACAAAGCAGCTGTGCCATCATCAAGGTGGAGCCCATTTTCACCTAGTTTATAAAAATCATACTTGAGTACCTTTAAATGAGTCATATAACGCTGCTTTTTATCACCAGCCCAGTAATGCCAACCTAGCATTACATGGGACACAGTCCCAGCATTTCATGACAGACAGTACTAGACCAGAATACTTTATGAGCTTTCATGAGTACTTATGGCCTACTAAGTGTTGGGGGGGAAAAAACAATACAAATACAAATTATGACCCAAAATGCAAACACAAATGTCTTTAAGGCAAACTATAAGAGCTACTTTTTATTTTACATACTAATCATGAATTAAACAAGAAACTTTTTTAAAAACATGTATTTTAATTTAGGGCAGGCCCTTATTCCAGAGTCACAAAATAGCAAGCATCAGCAAGCAAGCACAGAAATGTGTTTCCTTAGCTACATAGTACACTTTACACCTTTCTCGAGAGGATCTTAAAATGGTGACAAGTATATACATTAAAGGCTCCCTACACCCAAAAAGGCATAAATGATGCTGGGGGCATAAGCAAGTACAAATAAGCAACAACTCAATAAATTTGTATCTTGACTAAGAACTTAAATACAAACAGTATCTAAAAATGGCAGGGGGACTAAGAATATAATCCAAGTTACAGAACATAGCGCCTATGATATACTGAATAACTTTCTGTGGGATGAATGTGTGATCTGAATTTTATGAAAAGCTTTCGCAAAGCAACAACATTACAACTTTCATTATATACAACCTCTAAGCTTTGACACGAACATTAATCTTTTCCATTATAGCATGAAGTTTTTCATAAAAGGCTGCTAGATCTGATTAGCCAGCAGGATGCAATAGTGTTGCACAGACAATTATGCAACCTACGAGATTAGGGAATTGAAATTATAACTCTGTAAGATTGTGTATCTGATTGCATATCCATACTTATTTCTAAATTAAGCCCTTAATAGTTCCCTTGATATTGAGGTACCCAGGGCATTGAACTGTATAAGGAACTTCAAGACAGCCTTTTATATGACAGCAGCATTTTGTATAACTTACTTCAGACTTATTTAGAAGGCAAGTGTTCACAGCATGGGTTTACAGTGTTCAGAGTTAAAGTGTCACTTTTATAAGCGCTTTGCTCAGCTTTTTTCTCTCCAATAGCACTGCCAACTTATGGATTCATATACATGTATATAAAAAAAATTTGTCATATAAACAAAGATGTATTTCAGTTAATTTAAGTAACCAGGAATTTGCGAAAAGTATAAAGAATTAATGTTAACAGAACAAGCAAAGTACCTAGGAATAAAAAAAAAAAAACCAAAATAATCAGGTAAAGGTAAGAGGCACAATGTCCTTTCATAATTCAATAAAACATCTCTTCAGTTGTGCTGGGCAGATAGTAAAGTCACATTTGAGGGATGGAGTTTCACTGTAAAACTAGATTCAGGTAACCAGATGTTGTAGTTAACAATACTACTTCACACATAATGAGAGGGGCAGCACCAATTCTTTTTAAGAATTTGAAGTAGCCCAACACTAAAAGAATAGTGCAAACACCCCTCTTTATTATGTGTATCTGAAAGGGTACAACTCCGACTTTAGTTCTGAGGAGATGGTGGTGGAGGAGCAGGGGGCATAGAAAAAGGGGGGATACCAGGTACACCCATTCCCATCATTGTGACATAGTTTGAGGGATCTAAAGGAGGTGGTGGTGGGGGAGGTGGAGCATAGAGAAGACCAGATGTGCCTGGGGGAGGTGGCGGTGGCGGAGCACCTGGTGGCTGAACACCGGGAGGAGGCACTAGGGAGGCAGCTGTCTGGAGTTGGGGGGCAGTGCTAGATGTAGTACTACCAGTTTCCTGTTGCCATGGAGGGAGAGAAGCTGCTCCAGACACTGTAGTTGGTGAACCTGATTAAAAATAAATTAAACAAATAAAAATTACTTCCACAATATCACCCACACCATTTTTACCATATTCACACAAAATGCTTCATCAACCATGTGCTTCAAACACTGGTCAAGACAGTGGCATTATTTGTTTCACTGGTCTACATTGTTGATTAAAGAATTTAATGGGTGGTAAAGCCAGTGTGGTGCTATTCAGCTGGGCAATGTAAACTGGGAGCACTTTAAAAACGTGCCCTCACATACTTGCCAAGGTAAAGGACCTCCAGTTTGGAGAGGGGCACCGGTAGCCTGCTGCTGCCAAGGGGGTAGACATGGTGAAGAAGGTGGGGGTGGTGAAGGGGCTGGCCCACTAGGTGGAGGCAGTGGGGATGGAGGCATCAGGCCCATTGGATGAGAATGCAGAAGACCTGATTAAAAAAAACAGAATTGTAATATTGTGCATTTCAATTGATGTCTAAAAGTATTGCTAATATTTATGATTAGAAGTATATGTAGAGTTGCAAAGATTAAACACAACTACACCACAGAAAACAGGTAGAAAATTAAACTCTAAAGTTGATGTGCAGGGCTTTTCTAGTTGGCTTCAAAAGATTCAAGAGATTTACTGTATTGGGAATAGGTTCAGTTTCTTCATCTTATCCATATGATGCGGGCCAGATGGGTGTAGTTGCATCCAGTGATGATGTGGTCCTCCAGTGTTTTGCTGGAGGGTAGGTCCATTCCCTGTATTTCCCATAGTATGTGCAAATGAATGGGAAGTACCATGGAGAGCTTGAAAAGGACGATCAGGAGTAATCCAAGGTGGCCGGTTCTAAAAATGACAAAATAAAGAATTATCAGCAACCTGATAAAGTCCTGCATTCTCGTTAATCATGTAGTAACAAGCTTAAATTTTACATTGCTTTGAAAATCTGGCTTTCGAAATGATTTACGTACCAGGGGAGGCCTTGAACAGGATTATGGGATGCAGAACCCATAGGTGTGGGTAAAGGGGCCTCTCCCAGTTCTGCCATAAAAGACAGATTCTCTTTATCCATCCTTGCTTTGTCCTGGGCAGACTGTGGTTCACCAGGGCGCACGGTTACACTAAACAAAGGTAAATAGACCATCTTTAATCTATCATAAATTTTCTGATTATTATTCCTGATTATTAATAGAGTTGAAAGATGCACAGCGGCTTCTAGATACAATCTGACGAGTGCTTTTTAATGGGGCTGGTGCATTATGTCACGCTTGTTGAAACGGGGGGGGGGGGGCAAAGAAATGTCAGAAAATACCATAGGTAATTGGCATCCCTGCAAGCATGTCAGTAAAAGTAATTTTTTTTCTGAACAATTTCATCCTCTTAAGGAAATGCTTGCACGGATTTTAACGCTTACCTAGAAGAGGGTAATTGAGCATTTTGACCTGGTCAACAAACACTCCATGTTCCAAGGGCGAGCAATTAATCCTCTGCTTTGAATATTAACCCCTTTTAATACAGGGTGACTTGCTGGCTCCTACTGCAGCTACTTTTGTAATGCTATTCTCCGTAAATAATCAATTTAATAATCTTCAATTTGAAGATTAAAATGGTGGATAGGCAGACAGGCAAAGATACCATTAAAAAAAATTACTATCAGCACCTAGAGAAATAATTAAAATGCAACAAAAGTAAAAACAATCAAGTGTGATCTTAGAATGTAATAAGTGGTTTATATGAGCAGGTAAAAAAACCCCAGTATTGCATATAGTAGGAGCAAAGCAAATCCTGATGGCGGATGCACTGGCGCATACATTTTGAGTTGTCCACGAATAATCTCCTGAAAATGCTTTCCCACATCGATATAATGAATCGCCAGTGGTAAAACATATGCATTGCTTCATTTTTCTGACGTCACTATAAAAAAGAGAATTCGAAAAGGACTCTGGAATTTCACTCCTGTGGCCGTATATTCGTTCTCCAACTGGTATCAATATTATAAATCTAAACACTGTGAAACAGCGCTTCTCAGGGAAAGACAGCAAGTAGGTTTTGTTACTCTTCACCACTTCTGTGTGAGCACTCTACTATTCACTTAATTTAGTTGGAACATACGTTTTTTATATTAATAGTCTCATAAAAATTATCATGAATCCAGGTACAATTAGAAGATATTTTGCTTTTATAAAGCATAAAATGCGTTGAACTTTTGGAACAATTGCATGCTGGTAAACGCAGGAAATTATTGGAGCTGAAAACATCACTAAAGGAAGATCAGACCTTACCTGGTAAATTTGCAGTCTGAAGCTATGTGTCCAGCTCCTCCACATTTTGTACACACTGTAGTGTTGGTGATGCTAGTTTCAGATCTCTGCCATGGTCTCAGTATCCTGTTGATAGACAGGCATAAGTAACTTGGTAGGGAGGAGATAAACCTAAAAATTTACACTGGTTTCTCAGAAAACAAACCTGTTGTCATCTTCTCTCAGAGTACTATTCAGCCTAGCAAGTTCCTGCAACTGAATTTTATGCAAATCATTCTGATCCTCTGCTTTAGGATATTACAAATCTGGGGAGAAAAAAAAAATTGTACACTAGAACTCCAAAACACAAGGATAATCATAAAGAAATACAGAAACTTATGGGTAATCAATTGCTACAGAGGTTCATTTTCATCATTATTCAAGAGAAAAGGAGAAGTTCATCAGAGAAACAGCCCAAAGCTGCAGTAAACCAGCAATTAAATTGAAATATGGAAAAATCCTTAGCCCTATCAGTATCCACAGAATTCACACAATCTGCCAGGTAATTTTTTTTAACATCCTTATTACACAAGACTAACGAAACATATTGCTGAATTCTCTTAATAGAAAAACACAATGTATTTCATTATACAACTACCCCCTGTATTCGGAGCACACCAATACCAAATCAATATACTTCTTGAGTCATTTCTTATGTGCATAGATCACAAGTCAGGAATTTGCTAAAACCTAGCATTCTTTGCAGGTTTCTGACAAATTAGTGATCAGCAAAACCAAGCCGTAATCCTTAAATTCATGTGACATCACAGCTCTGTTGCAACCGAGTGTGGTGCTAATTGTGTAGAAATGAAAAAACAAGGTTTGGATTAATTATTCTGCCAATCGTTTGTAAAGGAAGATGTGGCCAAATCCAAAAATTGATTTTAGTTTATCCCCATCAAAAATTCACAAAAATAAGAAATTTCCAAAAACAGCAGCAAAAGTACATAGTTTAGAGCACAAGCCCAAAAACTTCCCTAACAAGAAGATGACCAAATAAAACCATACATTTGGCTACAGCAAAAAAAGTACAATACTTGTATTGTATGTAATTACAAGAGCCCTACAGTAAGAATAGCATCTTACCCCTTTAAAAAGGGGATCAAAACCATAAAAATGAATTGACAAATTTACGTTGGGGCGCTTCTCAGAGCACTCGTGCAATTTACATTCATTTTCTATTTTTACCAGTTTAAAGGGGTTGTTCACTTTTAAATGAACTTATGGGAGCACATTTACTAAGCTCGAGTGAAGGATTCGAAGTACAAAAACTTTGAATTTCACAGTTTTTTTGGGTACTTCGACCATCGAATAGGCTACTTTGACCTTCGACTTCGATTCGAACTAAAAATCGTTTGACTATTCGACCATTCGATAGTCGAAGTACTGTCTCTTTAAAAAAACTTAGACTACCTACTTTGCCACTTTAAAACTACTAAGCTACAATATTAGCCTGTGGGGACCTTCCCCATAAGTTTTCTAAGCTTTTTCTGATCGAAGGAAAATCCTTCGATCGATGGATTAAAATCCTTCTAAAAAAATCCTTCTAATCAAAGTATTTGCGGTAAATCCTTCGACTATCGAAGTCGAAGGATTTTACTTCGAGGGTCGAATATCGAGGGTTAATTAACCCTCGATATTCGACCCTTAGTAAATGTGCCCCCAAGTATAATGTAGAGAGTGATATTCTGAGACAATTTGCAATTGGTTTTCATTTTTTTTAAATTTAGCTTTTTATCCAGCAGCTCTCAAGTTTGCAATTTTAGCAATCTAACAGCAGTAACAGTAAAAGAAGGCAAATATCTCAGAAACTATATATATATAAAAAAAAACAAAAGCCACATGAAAACTGACTCAGAATTAGCCATTCTATAACATACAAAAAGTTAATGTAAAGGTGAATAACATTTGCAGTTTAGCCCGGATACCAGACATTTGGCTCACCTGTGAATCAGCTTTTCCATTTGTGCTAAAGCCTGCAATTAAGCCCTGATGGAGGATCTATCAGCCATGCAGGTGTACTATCAGTAACCCCTTTTATACACCTAGCACCACTCCTTTATTAAAAAAAAGTGTAATAAAATATGGATGCTTAAAAACAAATGTTAGGAATTCAGTCGCAACACCTTTGTTAGCAGTGTTAAACACACATTAGTTGAGGGCACACATTAACATAGCCATTTTCCTTCAACATTATTTTTACTTAGAGCAAGGTGTAGGCTTGATGTCAACATTCTAGTTTTGGTTAAGTTTGGTTAAAAGTGCATTTTAGTCTTTTACAATCACAAAGTTCACCACAAAACATATGGGATTTTTTGTGACCATGCATCAGCTCCCACAGAATTGCATGATGTCTTTTATACAAATGAAATAATAAATGAAAGGAACGGCAAATTACAGATTTGTAGTTTGAAAGTTTTTTTGCAACTTTTTAAAAAATTTTTGTTTGAGTTTCCAAAACAAAGCCTTACTTGCAGTCTGCAGGTGGCTTGAAATAAGGGTTCAACCCCACCATTTCAGTGATGAGGATATGACGTTCCTCTTCAAGCTTTTTGCGTGTTCTGAACTCTCTTGCGTTCAGCCGCTTCCCTTCACTGTTATAAATTGATTCTGGAGATGGTGACCTGCATAAAGGTAGACAGAATAACATCAGAACCGGGGATTGACAAGCTTCCCAAAAAAATAATGAATTGAAAGAGCAGGATTACTTTGAACGTCAAATATTGTTTGTGAAACCAACTTTTGTTTAGATTAAAGACTGCATTGTTAAAAACTCATTACATTTTAAGATCTCATTTATAACTTTAATAAAAAACACAATGTTTAATAATAATAATTTTCTGACTACGGTATGCAGATTTAGGTTAAGCAATTTACAAAATCTACTGTACTCATGACACATTCAAAAGCAAAGCTTTTATAGCAAATGCTAATACAATATTATATATTTAAAAGGAAATAAAATGTGTTTCTAGAATGTTAAATGAAACCCTGTTTCTACGATTTCAATAGAATAAAATAGCAGTTGCTAAAAATGTCTTATGATCGAAACGAAGAATTCTGAAAAACCCACTACTTTAAAAGATACAAAAAAAGAATTTTGTTTTGCTGTTCATAGAAAATGATATAAATTTGGCAGGAAAGGACAAAATAAAGACGTTTTGCGCTAAAGAGAAAGTATGCAGGTTAAAGCTGCAAAATGTGGTTAAATACAGTGCTGAAAAATACAAATTTAACTGAGGGCTTGCTTTGAGAAAAAAGGAAACATTAGGGTTAGAGTACGCTTCAGCTGATAAACCTTTTTAAATGGGGAGACATGGCAATAAAACCTGTTTAATGAGGTGCAAAGGTTATTAAATCTTCAAAAGAAACATTAACTTCTCTAAATCCTGCTTTTACTAAAAAAACAAAAAAGATGTTAATGAAACATTATGAAGAGAGAAAAAAGGGTGAGGTTAGGGATATGAATATAAAATCAAGTAAACCTCCAACATCCCAGTTTAAAAGTAACAAGTTTGTAATAGAAAATCCCACTGAGTGTAAGTCATTTGAAAAGGTTGTTGAAAACACATATGGGAAAAATAGGAGTGTTAAAAGATGAAGTTGATATTGGTTAGAATGATCCAGTCTGTTAGCAACTGGAAATACAATTAACTATTGTAATGGAATAACTGGAAGTTGTCTAATGTATCTACAGGGCCACCTTTTGTAAGTTTAAGAAGAGTACAATTCTAACATCTCTGCAGCAGTGTTTAAAGATGTATACACAAATATAAAACGGATAGTCATCTTCCCTATATATATATTTCCTTAGAATACAACACAAAAGTCTGCTACCAATTGGGGTAACTAGATAAGCAACAAAAAAGAACATTTGAAAAAAAAGTGGCCATAAGTGCACAAGTAGGGGGAAAATACTTAAAACGGAACCGATTTAAGTCACTGCAGTAAACAGAACGTAAAAATATTCAATGGCCATGATCACAACAGTTGCACACATATTTTGAAAGGGGACGAGTAGTTATTAAAAGAAATAAATTCAGAATCTAAGCAACACATAAATGGGAGCTAAATTAAAACTTCAATGGGCAGGGGTTTACCTACAGGCTATAAGAAAAAAGTTATTTTAGGCTACAAGTGATTGGATGTGGAGACTGACAGTGACATTTATCACATATGATTAGGAATGCACCAAATCCACTATTTGGGATTCAGGCGAACCCCTCAACCCTTCAAAAAAGATTCTGCCTAATACAGAACGGAATCCTAATTTGCATATGCAAAGATGAAGTGGAAAAGTGGAAAAAATATTATTTTACATCCTTGTTTTGTCACAAACGATTAAGTGATTTCCATTCCCACCCTAATTTGCATATACAAATTAAGAATCGGTTAGGCCAGGCACAAGGATTCAGACAAATCCAAATCCTGCTGAAAAAGGCAGAATCACAAACCGAATCCCTGATTCGGTGCATCCCTACACCAAATACGCAAAAACCATTCTGTTCTGTGGGGTGGTATGGCTGAGCAGTGGCACCGAAAACTATCACCCATCAAGATTCTTAACCCCAACGCAAATTGCAAGCAGGGAGAAAGAATTTGCATAATTCTTGTCAACGACGGAACAAGAGGAATTTGTTATATATGTATCTTCTATAACTTCTATAAGTCTCACGGGTCTTTAGAAAATATAAAAGATTATAATAAACACAAACTGATGTTTTAGCCTCTCTAAAAGCCTTTCTCAAAGTTTCTTACTTTGAGAAAGGCCTTTAGAGAGGAAAGTTTGAGACCCTGCATATATATATACAATACTTTCACAATTTCTGACTACTGCTAGGTAAAAAATCTGAAAAATTATCCTATTAGATACGGTTTTCATAGCAGAAAGCCACATTGGGGTTAACAAAAAATGAATCCAGCTTTGTAATGTTGTTTTGCTTTGTGACATCTGCAGTTCATTAAGGATAACCTTAACCACAAAGAACAAAAATGAAAGGTAAATAAGCTAAACTAATGTTGGCAGGTAGCTACCACAGTGAATATATTGTTACGTTTCACAATCTGCTGAAATCGGACCAAAATCAAAAAGCAACATGACCGGCAACAAGACAGGTACTTACCGTAACAGAGGTCTGTGTCAGCTTATCATGTGCTTTATTTGGTAAAATACAACACCACTATTTTTTCAGTCTGCTTACAGCAGTTAAAACAGTGCGTGCCATATCACAATATCAAAACAATGTTCACTTATTAGGTAGGCTTTAATCACGAATTTCAAAAAGTTGCAAGGAGTAGATCAATAAGAATGGTAGCAGATAAACCTGATATTTTCATGCATATTTCTCTGCAAACATGTCCTCCCAAACCATAGTTTTAACTGAGCACATCTGGCTTAACATTTGGTTGACTGCAGCATCAGACTTTTTAAAGGGGTTGTTCACAGTTTAAATTAACTTTTAGTATAATGTAGCGAGTAATTTTCTGACACAAATTTGAAATTGGTTTTCATTTTTTATTATTTGTATTTTTTAGTTATTTAGCTTTTTATCCAGCAGCTCTCCAGTTTGCAATTTCAGCAATCTGGTTGCTAGGGTCCAAATTACCCTAGCAACAATGCATTGATTTGAAGAAGAGACTGGAATAGGAGAGGGTCTGAATATTAAGACGAGTGATAAAAAGTAGCAATAACTTTTTATAAAAAAAAAAGTACCAACAAAAATGTGTAGCCTTAAAGTGCATTTAGTTTTTAGATGGGGCCAGTGACCCCTATTTGAAAGCTGAAAAGCATTAGAAGGCAAATAATTCAAAAACGGTAAAAAATAATAAATGAAGACCAATTGAAAAGTTGCTTAGCATTCGCCATTCTATAATATTTAATGCAATTAATACATGCTTGATTAGTGTAATTGGCTTTTCAGCATAGGCCGACTATTTTTAATGTTTCCTTTGTTTGCATCACTTAAGGACGCAGCACCTCTATGTATCCAAAAAGTGGCATGGATTAAAACACAGCATAAGCAATTTATGTAGAAAAACTGGGATTTGAACAATGGCAGTATCCCATAGCAACCAATCAGTGATCGGATTTGCCCAAGTGCAAATTTGCCCAGTCTTTATACAGTATATGTTCCCCCACTGAACCAAGCGATGTACCAATTAACGTGATTGATTTGCAGAAGTTCAGGCACAGGCATAAAAGCCTATGACACGCAGCGTCAGACATCAGTTTTCCTTTTCTTATTACCAGATACATCATTTGGAACAAACTGAAATGTGTGTAGTTGCCATTAAATCTTTACTTGCAGTGTGGAATGGAATATAAAAAAAAAATCAGCCCTATGGCTAATTATTGCAAGATATAAACTGAAAGGTATCTCTTAAAAGCATGCCCCTCCCTTCTTAGTGTAATACAACCCCTACCAAGAGGCCAACAGTAAGCATGGTTCAGTGCCCCAAGAGTAGCTGTTAAACATCAGGGAGGACATGGTCAGGAATGGGAAACCCAGCATCACATCAGAGAACCTGCTTTTCAGAATACGTAGGATGTCGGCACGAAAATTTAGTTACAAAACCTGTCCTGTGAGTGCAATCAAGTTTTTGGTGGGGAGCATCGGGGTCCTTACAGTTTTGTCATGGCTCTTGCATATAAATAAGGCTGTGCTAATTACATGTATTTGCAAAAAACCTGATTAAGAGACTTTATAGAGAAGTCATATTGGTTGCAAAAGCACTTTTTCAGGGAAACTTGCAGATAACCTTTAAGCGGAAAAACATGGAAAGGATAGAGACTGCTGTAAATTTTTGTCTAAACTTCACACTAAAATAGTCAATTTAATGAACCCAAGAGACGATTAAACCATTACTGTCAGCAGTTACAAGCTTGTGGATGGGGTTTCCCAACCTGTCTTCTGGGTTAGAGGGGATTCTCAGGTCTCCTGTGCAAAGCTTGCACGTCAGATCCTCAATTTGAAGTTGAACTGGAAGAAAGTAGGTTAGAAAACAAAAAAAAAGGAACGGGAAAAATTGTTACAAAACCAAGAGAAGAAAGAATCAAACCCATAATACAATCATTTACATTTAGCTATTGATGAGGAAGGGAACATGTTGAATATTATAAAATATGACAAGCTTTCAAGGCTTGGGTGGTGGCAACTGAGAGGTATATTTACCTTGGTGGCCTCCAGCATAAGCCTGGTAAATTTCATAATTAAAATATGGGATATCATATAGGAATTAAAACCTGCTAATTAACATGACAAGTAATTACACTTTAAAAAGTTAAAGCAATAAAACTGCAGTAGCAGTGATAAGCTAAAAGTATTGAAATGAAATGGAGTATTCTGGTGGTGTTAAAACAGCCATGTTCTTTTTATCATTTATTCATATCCTTGATAATTATCCAATAAAATTTTTAAACAAGGCTAGCAAACTCTTAAGTTATTGCTAAATATTTAACAGTTTTAATATTTCGTCCCCTAAATACAAAAAAGGAGATCTGCAAATATATTTTTTCTAATAAAAAAAGTGTTACGAGTTAAGCCAAGTCATGAAAAGCCCATCATTTGGGATATTATTTAGGAATTAAATATGAATGGATATTTCTGCATATTTGTAAACAAAAAATTCCTTTCAAAATTAATATTTGTACAACTCAAACAAGAAAAAAAAATGTCTTACCCAATGACATCACACCCTTTGTGGCATATTAGGTGATTTCCCCAAATGTACCTTTGCAGACTGGGCACAACCTGTATTTCTGTACTGTGCCTTTATTTCTAGGGTGCAGTGCTACCCCCACTCCTGGCTTACACAGCAGTATACAATAACACCCAGTAAACCTTGATTTCTTCCATAGGCCCCTCTTTTTTAATTTACAAAGCAATCCTGCCTCCATGGCTGTCCACTATCTTGGAACGCAGGCCAGAAATATATTAGCCAAAGTTTTTAGTCACTGTAGGTGACAAGCACAAAGTTATATTA
Source organism: Xenopus laevis (assembly GCF_017654675.1). Lineage (NCBI taxonomy): Eukaryota > Metazoa > Chordata > Amphibia > Anura > Pipidae > Xenopus > Xenopus laevis. Next base: position 31,765,717 of record NC_054377.1, on the reverse strand, counting down.
TGTTTTATTTAATGCCCGCAAGTTACAAACTCAAAACAACACAGTAGTACCTACATTTGTCTATCAGATTATGAATTTGTAAAATCACCAAGATGGGGAGGCCGGTAAATGCTATTGTACCATAAACATACTTAGGCACCCTTGCATGAATAAATGTCAGTGGGTAGATGGATTTAAGAGATTTTTTACAGCGCATGGAACTACAGATGCCTGAAACTAAGCCGAGATATTTGGCAGGTTTCAACAGCTCACTATGCACCATAACAACCAAAAAAAACACATTTTACCAATATAAGGTTATAGGAAACAAGTAAAATCAAGGATGTTAATTTGGAATAACTGTTAAGTACCAATGAATAAGACATGCTCACAATTACAATGTTAATATTTCTAATAATGTTACTTTGGGGGAACTTAAATTGTAGTTAACAGAATTAAGTACTAACACCATATTAAACTTTACAAAAATACACTCTGATCACAATGTTGCATTTCTTAAAATCCCACAACAGAAGTTTGGGAAACTGGGAAAAATGAGATATCACTTAAATAAAGGCAAAAAAATATGTGAAGATTACCTATATAAGCTCTTTCCTGATCACGAGTAAGCCCAGAAGATATTACTGTAGGCACCCCCGGAATAATAGTCTTCTGGTCTAGAGTTTCATCATTCCACCGACTGCGCTTACGTTTTCTGGAGAAATCTAACAAGGACAATTTCAAGTTAACTTCTTAACTCTCTACAGCACGGTTTTCAGCCAAAAACATGCAAAACTGTTTTGTCTTTGCCCATTAAGACTTTCGGGGGAATGTAATAAAAATCGCTAACGGAAAAACTATTCGCAATGCGAAAAGTTATGCCTTTGAGCGAACAAATTTTGCTTTGTGCGAATTTAATATAGCTTTTGCGAGCCCGGAAACTGTTTAGCGACCACTTCCGACAGTGAAAGACCGTTTGCGAATTTTATAGTTTGCGCAGTCAATGTAATAAAACTTCTTACTGAAAAAGTCGTTATGTTTGCTCCAAAAGATTACGACACCTTCAAGCACTTCTTATGAGTGCGCAATTAAAATTCGCAATGCGCAATTAAAATTCGCAATGCAATAACAGTTTAAGGAACATTGCGAGATGTGGATTTTTAGTCTTATTGGTGCGAATTGTTTTGCTCTTTGCGAGTTTTATTACATTCCCCTGTTTGTATTTTACAACACATTTAGTCACTGTACATCTTCTAAGAAACATTACTGCTGCTAATTGTGAAGCTGGTTTAAATACAATTGCAAATACAATACATCTTCCAAATTAAAGGGAACTATCAAAACAAAAAAGAACAATGTATACTATACATCTTACAGAAAAAAATGTAATTAGAAATTCTGTATAAATGTAAAAAATGTTACCCTTCACAGCAAACTTAGGAATTGCTTATTTTAAAAGACTGTTAGTTGTACATGTATGGGATACATTATATAGAAACCAGTTATCAAAAACTCCGAATTACAGAAAGACTATCTCACACTAACTCCATTTTTACCAAATAGTAACTGTTATATTAAGTAACGATCGAATGTACAAAGGAACACAAAGGGAACGGTGTCACTTCAAAATGAATTTTAAGCATGATATTTACAATAAATATATTCATTACAATTTTCTATGGTTTTTAAGCTACTTGTATATGTAATGCTACTGAAAGCAGTGTTTGTATGCCCCTGTCTAGTCTCTGCATTGATGGCTCAGACTGGTGATGGCTCAGCTGTCTTTGCTGGGGTACTAAGACTTTTGCAACATTGTTTAAAAAATAACAACCAGGAGTTTGGCAAATGCTCCTTTCAGTGGCAATTGTTTTAACAAATAAATGTAAAAGGACTGAAAATGTTTAATAAACATGTATAGGAAAGTTGCTTAGAATTAGGTTTGCTTTTGTTGGGCAAATTTTGAGGTGGGGGTTGTCCTTTAAGGCAATGAGCAAATCCCAATCTCTGTTGCTTTCTTGCCTTTCTAGTCTTCCTTTCTCAAAAAAAAAAAAAATATTTGACTGTCAGGATTAACAGCTAAAAAAAGCAGTATTATAAGCAAAGGAACCGCACCCCCAAACCTAACTTTTAATCAAAATCTGACTATTAACTCCTGCATGAAGAAAAGACATGATGAAAGGGTGGCAGTAAAGAGTAAAGGTGGCCATACATAGAGAGATCCGCTCGTTTGGCGATGTTGCCAAACAAGCGGATATCCCTCCGATATGCCCACCTTGAGGTGGGCAATATCGGGCTGATCCGATCGTGGGCCCTAAGGCCCAACGATCGGATCCTAATGATGCCTAACGGGCGGTCGGATCGGAGGACCGCTTCAACGGATTGATGCGGCCGCGATCCGACGGGTTTTTTGTCCCATCCGATCGAGATATGCCCGACTTTCGGCCAGATCTCGATCGGTGAAGCCCGTCGGGGGGCCCCATACACGGGCCAATAAGCTGCCGACACGGTCTGTCGGCAGCTTTTATCGGCCCATGTATGGCCACCTTAACTTGATTATTTTAGCAATGGTACACAATTTTTAATTGATTATATTTAGAAAACATTTTATTTCAGCATGATGCAATGACAATGCCATCCAACATGAATTACATTACATTATATACAGGTCCAAACATTTCAGAGGTTTCCAATATCTCTCTACAGTCAGCACCCTGTTGAGAAACCTGCATAGGGGTTGCAGTTAAGCATAAGGGAGTTTTGTGACATCATACTTAAAGTTGTAATTTCAAAATCAAGGAGGCAGTATATAGCTATGCAAACCTTACACCATTAAAGAAACAGTATCACAAACTTAAAAGCATTTTTTTAAAGGTATTTTTTAAGGTAATTAAAATATAATGGACTGTTGCCATGCATTGGTAAAAGTTAGCATTTGCTTTAGAAAGTCTACTATAGTTAACATAAATAGGCTGGTCAAAAGCATATATCTCATTGGTTAAAATGGATTACTGCACCTGAGCAAACTTGGTGCATTTTATTACATATGGGGAATATGTTCTGTATAAACAACCCAATCCTCTACCCCATTTGTTGTGCCTGTCTCTGTCTTAGGACAATGGCACATAGATTCATGGGGTGGTTTATCTTAAAATTAAGATTTAGTATGTTACATAGCCAATTCTAAGCAACTTTTCAACTGGTCTTCATTATTTTATGTGATAGTTTTTACTTAATTGCTTTTTTCTAATAACTCTTTCCAACTTTTAAATGGGGGGGTCACAGATACATAAAAAAACTGCTCTGTAAAGCTACAAATTTATTGTTATTGTTTTTTTATTACTCATTTATTACTCATCTTTCTATTCAGACCCTCTCCTGTCTATATTCCTGTATCTTATCCAAATCAATGCACGGTTGGTAGGGTAATTTGGACCCTAGCAACCATATTGCTGAAATTGCAAACAGGATCTTTCTGGATCTCGCTCTAAATAGTGGTTAGGCAATTGTCGCTCACCCAAAAGACCAATCAACTGCCACATGAACGCATTTTCCATGTGTGTTCACCCTAAAGGATCAGTAAAAGCAAAAAATTCAAGTGTTTTGAAGTAATTAAAATATAATGTACAGTTTCCCTGCACTGGTACAACTTGTACATTTGCTTCAGAAACACAACTATAATTTATATAAATAAGTTGCTATGCCATGGGGGCACCCATTCAAATCATATGTTACATAGCAGATACCAGATGTACTCTTGAGCTTATTTACTGAACCCAGTACTAAACTGTTGTACATATATTACACCATTAAAGGAACAGTTACAGAAAAAAATTAAAGTCTTTTAAAATAATGAAAATATAACTTAATATCGTGCTTCACTGGTAAAACTGGTGCGTTTGCTTCAGAAACTAAAATAGTGTATATAAACAAGCTGCTGTGTAGCCATGGGGGCAGCCATTCAAAGCTGAAAAAAGAGAAAAGGCACAGGGAACACAACAGATAACATAAGCTCTGTTCTAATCTGTTAAAGGACCAGTAACATCAAAAAAAAAAATTAAAAGTTGTTAGTAAAAAAAAATAACAAGACAAATTAAACTTTAAAATTGCAAAGCCTTTATTAAGAAATTACTTACCAAAACTGGGCTTCTGCTGCTCTTCAGAAAAAAGCGTGCTGTGCTCTAAATCTCCACCCTATAAAGAAGGCAGGTAGGAGAATTGGTCGACGCACGATGGATTGCCCGATCGCTTTCTGAAGAGGAGGGCAAGCGTAGTTTTGGTAAGTTATTGCTTAATAAAGAATTTGCGATTTAATTTGTCTTGGTGTTTTTTTAATGTATACTAACAAATTTTTAAAAAAATGTTTTTGATGTTACTGGTGCTTTAACTACCGTACTATGTATTCTGTGCTTCAAAGGCTGCCCCCATGGCTACACAGCAGCTTGTTTATCTTAACCAGTGGTCCCCAAACAGTAGCTCGTAAGCAACATGTTACTTACCAACCCCTTGGGTGTTGCTCCCAGTGGCCTCAAAGCAGGTGCTAATTTTTGACTTCCAGGCTTGGAGGCAAGTTTTGGTTGCATAAAAACCAAGTGTACTGCCAAACAGAACCTCCTGTAGGCTACCAGTCCATATAGGGGCTACCAAATAGCCAATAACAGCTCTTATTTGGCACCCCCATGTACTTTTTCATGCTTGTGTTGCTCTCCAACTCTTTTTTTTACATTTAAATGTGGCTTACGAGTAAAAAAAGTTTGGGGACCCCTGATCTAAACGATAGTAATCTATTTGAAGCAAACACACCAGTTTTACCAGTGCAGATGAAAAGTGCATTATATTGTCATTCCTTTCATTTTTTGGTGTTACTGTTTCTTTAAACACAAAAAAATAGATCTAAATTTTTTTCTACTGCCAAGATACAAGCCAATGACAAATTACTTATTTATAGCTACGGTATTATGTTGCTGGGTGTATGCTACCTCTTCCTACAAACATCTACTTTGCTTGCTATTGTGAATGCCAATTACAGATCAGAAATAAATCAAAACCCTGATACAATCAAAAGTTGCATTTATATAGAAACACACTTCTGGTTTAGACTGATTGGCCAATGTAGCAGAAATCAGCCTTTCATACTTCTACCCAGATCAGCTGGTTTGTACAACATTGTTTAATAAAGCAGAGGCAGCAAAGAGGAAAAGAACTCCACTGAAGTAAATTAACGTGCGTTAAAAAGGTATGGTTTACGGTATCTTTTTTTCTTTACTTGAAAACGTAAAGACCCCAAACTTGTACAGCTCCAGCTGTAGAAGTCCAAAGCAGTTTGGTATACATGTATAAAACATCACATAGGGACAAGATTTGGCGCTAAAGCCAAAATAAATATATTTGTAAAATGAACATGTGACATGACTAATTCTAGAAGTGGGTGCCATTCCCATTATATCGTGGGACCAAAACAAAAACAGACAAAGTAAACCAAACATTTTCACTCAACAGAGAACTGCACCAGGTAACGGAGCAGGAAGGCCTAATATTCGGTTGCACATGTAGTATAAGAAGTCAAAATCAGTTATTAAAAACTCAGATGTACGTAATAGACATATTTAATATGGAACCTGCAGAATAATTTGTTTAATTCTAGCCACGTGAGTTTATACAACGACACTGCGATATAACTAGTCGCGGTGTTTGAGCTACAATGTACTTCTATATAAAACTATATCAGGCAACAATTGGGGTGAGACAAAAGAGAAACGGATACCAGAGACAGACAAAAGAATACGGGAGAATTACAAGAAAGGCTTAGTATACGCCTTGTAAACTACATACCCATCACACGGTCTGTCTTTGTCACTATACTTCCAAACTCCTCCTTCTTCCTTGCTCCAAAATGACTGAACAGAAACAAGCAGTTTTTACCTTTTATCACCTGCGGTGTCCGGCCTCTAGGAATAAAAAACGAAGATAATTGGTGAATTAGTAGAAAAAGGATACCGATTGGTCGAAAACAACGTTGCGTTCTAAGAAGGAAAAAACGTAAACGATGATTGGTTGAAATTAGTAGTTTTTACTGGGCAAAACGCAGAGTCGCATGTACTCATTGCAGGTTGAACTAGAGTATAGTGAAGTGATTGGTTATGTGCCATGCATAAGACAAGCCCAGCTCTGTTTTTTTTGGTTGTCAATACTGTGTTGTAATGCGCCTAAGCGCGCTAAAATGTGTTTGCTGTGTACTCAAAATCGATCTTCCGGAATTGTAGGATGTTGTAATCGCTGATGTTATCAACACGTTTGTGCCGCCATCTTGCTTTATAGCTAAAAAGCAAGTAATAAAATGGATAGTGATTGAACAAGTGCACATTACGATTTTAAAAATGTGTGATTTACCCTTCCGCAATGATGAGGCAGAAAACCATACGACATAGAAGTTCATACTGACTGATCCGACAAACAGCTCACACTGGGCACAGTATTGTTCCAGTTGGCCAATAAAGGCAAAAACCTGATTTTTTGCATTACTGTACTTTGTAATTATTCCCAATTTTTTAAAAATGTATGCAGGCTGCTCCATGTTGCTGCTTTGCAAATTTGTTCAGCTGACTCCTTTCAGCCCATGATGTGGCCACCTCCCTTGTGGAATGTGCTTTAACGAAATTTGGAGGTGTAAGGACTGCTGACTCAACATACATGTATAGCATCTCGAATCCATCTGGAAATCGTGAATTTGGAAGTTTTACTGCCCTTTGTTCAACCTGAAAAATTGACCAATACATTTTCTAATTTCCTAAAGGAACTGAATTTCTTAAAATAATTTTCCAACGCTCTTGCCACATCCAGAGAATGAAGCTTTTTCTCCTCCTCGTCTACAGGGTTTGGAAAAAAAGAAGGTAACACTATTTCTTGATTGATATTAGAACTTATGGATACCTTTGGTTGGAAAGATGGAATCGTTCTCAACACTACCCTGTTTTCCAAGAAAAGAAGATAAGGCAATTTGATAGAGAGCCCCCAATTCACTAACCCTCTTTGCAGAGGTAATTGCCAACAAAAAAATCAACTTCATAGACATCTTGATGTCAGCTTCCTCAATAGGCTCAAATGGAGCATTACATAGCCCCTTCAGCACCACATTTAAATCCCAACACAACACTAGTTCCTTAAAGGAGAAGGAAAGCTACGGAGGCATTTTATTGCCAATAGATTAGCTGCAATAGTGCAAGCTAGAATGCTATATTTATTCTGTAGAATGTTTTACCATACCTGAGTAAAAAGCTCTAGAAACTCTTTGTTGGTTTAGGATAGGAGCTGCAGTATTAATGTGGTGTGACATCACTTCCTGCCTGAGTCTCTCCCTGCTCTGGGCTCAGATTACAGCAGAGAAAGGAGGGGGAGGGGAAGAAGAGAAAACTGAGCATGCTCTTGCCCAGGGCAATGAGGTTTAAGCTGAAGGCAGGAAGTCTGATACAGAAGCCCATGAGTACACAATAGAAGGAAAGAAATGCTGTTTTTCTTTTGACAGGGGACGCAGAGCAGCACTACTTTGGGGGTTTACTGGTATATTTAGATGGACCTTTCTGATAAGGCATACTTAGTTTTAACCTTTCCTTCTCCTTTAAAAGAAGGACGAATGTTCCACAGGGCTCTTATAAAACGTGTCACCAAGGGATTAGATGAAAAAGCAATCACTGTGAAAGCTGAGATGTGCTCTAATTGTTCCAGGTTTTAATCCCTTGTCAAAACCTTGTCGAAGAAAGTTTAATACCTCATGTACAGAAGGGGTCCTGGGAGATGTTTTGTTCTCCACACACCATCTGTTAAAGGTTTTCTGTATTCTTGCATATGCCTTATTTGTTGAAGGTTTTCAAGACTGTAGCATGGTTTCAATTACCTGGTGAGAAAGACCATATTGTGTCAATAAGGGTCTGTCAAGTTCCATGCTGTCAAGTGCAATCTCTCCAAATCCTTGTACAGGTATTTGCCCTGAGATAGCAGGTCCTTGACCTGTGGGAGAACCCAAAACTCTCCGTGACTCATTTGCATGAGTAGGGCAAACCAAGCTCTCTTGGGCCAAAAAGGAATTATTACAATTACTTTTGCCTGATCCTCTCTCACCCTCCGTAGAACTCTGCCTATCATCGGAAAGGGAGGAAATATGTAGGCCAGCTTGTTATCCCACGTCACTGACATCGTGTCCAGCCTCTCTGGAGCATCCTGGACAAACAGTGAATGAAACCTGGGAAGTTTGGCATTCTTTTTCGATGCCATCAGATCTATCTGTGGAAGTCCAAACTTCCTTGTAATCTGCTGGAATACTTGTATTTTCAGGGACCCTTCCCCGGGTAGTAGCATATCCCTGCTGAGGTGATCCGCCCATACATTGTCCACCCCCTTTATGTGGACTGCCATGATTTGAGAAAGGTTGTTCTCTGCCCAGTAAAGCATCTTCAGGGACTCTCTCAGCAGTAGAGGGAACCTGGTCCCCCCTTGCAGATTTATATAGGAAATGGCCGTAGCATTGTCCGTCTGGACCTTTACAGATCTCCCCACAACAAACTTCTGAAAGCTTATTAATGCCAATTGTACCGCTTTCAATTCCCTGAAATTTGAAGATAAAGTCCTCTTCATTATGGACCATCTCCCTTGGACCCAGTGATCTCCTAGATGGGCTCCCCATCTCTTGCTGGATGCATCTGTCATTATTACCAACCACTTCCTCTGAAGTAACGACTTGCCTTCTTTTAGACCTACTGTCTGTAGCCACCATCTGAGTTGGGATCTGGTTTCCCTTGACAAAATCCATGACTCGTCCAGAGAACTGATCTTTCTGTCACATATCCTCAAAAGCTCTTGTTGTAACATCCTCATATGAAGACGAGCCCAAGGTACAGCTTCTATGACTGATGACATTAGTCCCAGAACCTATATCACTCTGCTGGCGGAAATAGGTACCGGTTCCCTCAACTTCTTTACACGGTTTCTTAACCTTACACATCTTTCTTGGGAAATAGTTAATATCATCTCCTCTGAGTCTATCACATACCCAAAGAATTGCTTCTTTCTCCTTGGTTGTAAAGACTTTTGGGTATTCACCACCCATCCTAGAAACTGAAGGAGATCTAGAACTCTGTCTAGATGTTTCTTCAACAGGCTCTCTGACACTGCTCTGAGCCACCAATCGTCTAGATATGGTACTATGATGATACCTTCCGCTCTTATTACAGCCACTACAGATGCTACAATCTTTGTGAACACCCTTGGTGCACATAAGATGCCAAACGGCAGGGCTGTGAATTGTATGTGCCAAACCTCCTCTAACATGTGAACTGCTATTCTCAAATATTTCCAGTGCAGATGAAAAATCGGTACATGTAAGTAGGCATCTTTCAGATCTATGGTTGCCATGTAATCCCTCCGACCCAGGAGATTGATAACCGTCTTTATCGATTCCATCCGCAATTTATTTTTCCTTATAAAAGTATTTAGGTACCTTAGGTCTATGACCGTGCAAAACCTTCCATCTGCTTTTGGAACCAAAAAAAAACTGTGGAGTAGACTCCTGAACCTATTTCTTGCATAGGCACTCTCTCCAAAACATTTCCTTGAACTAAATCCAAGATTGCAACCTGAAAAGCTACCTGCTTTACTTGGTTCCTTGATTGAGGGGTAATAAGGAAGCGTGGAATGGGCATTTTCAAAAATTCTATTTTCAGGCCTTCCTGTATCATCTGAAGTTACATAGTTACATAGTTACATAGTTAAATTGGGTTGAAAAAAGACAAAGTCCATCAAGTTCAACCCCTCCAAATGAAAACCCAGCATCCATACACACACACCCCTCCCTACTTTTAATTAAAATTCTATATACCCATACCTATATTAACTATAGAGTTTAGTATCACAATAGCCTTTAATATTATGTCTGTCCAAAAAATCATCCAAGCCATTCTTAAAGGCATTAACTGAATCAGCCATCACAACATCACCCGGCAGTGCATTCCACAACCTCACTGTCCTGACTGTGAAGAACCCTCTACGTTGCTTCAAATGAAAGTTCTTTTCTTCTAGTCTAAAGGGGTGGCCTCTGGTACGGTGATCCACTTTATGGGTAAAAAGGTCCCCTGCCATTTGTCTATAATGTCCTCTAATGTACTTGTAAAGTGTAATCATGTCCCCTCGCAAGCGCCTTTTTTCCAGAGAAAACAACCCCAACCTTGACAGTCTACCCTCATAATTTAAGTCTTCCGTCCCTCTAACCAATTTAGTTGCACGTCTCTGCACTCTCTCCAGCTCATTTATATCCCTCTTAAGGACTGGAGTCCAAAACTGAACTGCATACTCCAGATGAGGCCTTACCAGGGACCTATAAAGAGGCATAATTATGTTTTCATCCCTTGAGTTAATGCCCTTTTTTATGCAAGACAGAACTTTATTTGCTTTAGTAGCCACAGAATGACACTGCCCAGAATTAGACAACGTGTTATCTACAAAGACCCCTAGATCCTTTTCATTTAAGGAAACTCCCAACACATTGCCATTTAGTGTATAACTTGCATTTATATTATTTTTGCCAAAGTGCATAACCTTGCATTTATCAACATTGAACCTCATTTTCCAGTTTGCTGCCCAGTTTTCCAGTTTAGACAGATCACTTTGCAAAGTGGCAGCATCCTGCATGGAACCTATAGTTCTGCACAATTTAGTATCATCTGCAAAAATAGAAACAGTACTTTCAATGCCCACCTCCAGGTCATTAATAAACAAGTTGAAAAGCAAGGGACCTAGTACAGAGCCCTGCGGTACTCCACTAACAACACTGGTCCAATTAGAAAATGTTCCATTTACCACCACTCTTTGTAGTCTATCTTTTAGCCAGTTCGCTATCCAGGTACAAATACTATGTTCCAGGCCAACATTCCTTAATTTAACCAGTAACCTTTTGTGTGGCACTGTATCAAATGCTTTAGCAAAGTCTAAGTAAATCACATCCACTGCCATCCCAGAATCGAGGTCTCTACTTACATTCTCGTAAAAAGAAATTAAGTTAGTCTGGCAAGATCTATTACGCATAAAACCATGCTGGCACAAACTCATAGTATTATGATTTGCTATGAAGTCCAGTATCTTATCCTTTATTAACCCTTCGAAAAGCTTTCCTAATACTGACGTCAGACTAACTGGCCTATAGTTTTGAGGCTGAGAACGGGATCCTTTTTTGAATAGAGGCACCACATTAGCAATTCGCCAGTCTCTCGGCACAATACCAGATCTCAGTGAATCCTGAAAAATTAAGTAAAGAGGTTTGGCAATCACAGAGCTAAGCTCGCTAATTACCCTGGGATGAATACTATCTGGCCCTGGACCTTTGTTAATCTTAACCTGTTCAAGTCTCTTTTGAATTTCTTCTTGTGTGAACCATGCATCATTAGTTGTATTACTAGAATTGGGAGTGTTAAGAAGGAAACCTTCACTTACTGGTTCTTCATTTGTGTAAACAGATGAAAAATACGAGTTCAGAATCTGCGCTTTTATTTTGTTTTCATCAACCAGCTGATCCCCCTCTGATAGTAAGGGTCCCACCCCTTCCTGCTTCATTTTTTTACTATTGACATATTTAAAAAATAATTTTGGATTTTTTTTACTGCTTGCTGCAATATCCTTTTCTATAGCAATTTTAGCTTGCCTTATAGCTTCTTTGCATGATTTATTGGCCTCCTTGTACCTTATAAATGTTTCGGCTGTACCAGCTAACTTGAAAGCCTTAAAAGCACGTCTTTTCTTACCCACCTCAACACCAACGCTTCTATTGAACCAAAAAGGTTTTGCTTTGCAACGACGTTCCTTGCTTACAAGTGGAATATACTGACAAGTATATTTATTAAGCAGCATTTTAAAGACTTCCCATTTTTGTTCTGTGTTTAACCCTGTGAAAAGCATTTCCCACTTAATATGCTGCAGAGATGCCCTTATACTGTCAAAGTTTGCACGTCTGAAATTTAGTGTTTTAGTTACTCCCTTATAGAATTGCTTCTGCAACAGAATCTCAAAGGAGACCATGTTATGATCACTATTCCCTAAATGCTCACCCACACAAATGTTAGAGATGAGTTCAGTATTGTTAGTTATTACAAGGTCCAAAAGAGAGTTATTCCTAGTAGGTTCTTGAACGAGCTGGAATAAAAAGTTGTCATTCAGCATATTTACAAACCTACTAGCTTTTTCTGTCTTAGCAACCCCATTACCCCAGTCAATGTCTGGATAATTGAAGTCACCCATAGCAACAACTTGACCCAGCTGTGAAGCCGCTTGTATCTGCAAGAGTAGCTGGGCTTCATACTCGACACTTATACGAGGTGGTTTATAGCATACACCAATGATAATTCTTTTTGATACCTTTTGCCCAGTCGAAATCTCTACCCAGAGTGATTCTACACCCTCACCAGTGCCAGCTATTTTTATTTCTTTAGCGCATGGCTTTAATTCAGGCTTTACATACAAACCCACTCCTCCACCCTTTTTAATCCCTCTGTCCCTCCTAAAAAGGGTGTAACCATTTAAATTCACAATCCAGTCACATGTTTCATCCCACCAGGTCTCAGTGATACCAATTATATCATAATTTTTAGAGCATGCAATTAATTCTAGGTCTCCCATTTTACCTGACAAACTCCGTGCATTTGCCAGCATACAGCGGAGGTTACTACTTTTACTTTTGAAATGTGCATTACTTAGTGAAGAATTATACGTTAAGTTAGTATTATTCTGTTTTCCTTGTAACAGAGGGACCTCCTTAGCTGGTAAACTATATGCCCCCCTCACTCCTCCCCCATGACCCCTTACTAACCCCACTACCCCGTCTACACTAGCTTCCCCATAATCCTAAAACTACCCAAAGTTCTTGAACAACTTCTGCCCACTGCTTTGAAAAAAAAGTGCAACCTGCCTCCTATCCCCTTCTCCTGGCGTCATGCGTCTGAGGTTTTAAAGGGGTAGGAAGTTTTACCTTTAGACTTAAACTCTGTGCCCTTTCTAACAGCTCTGAATTTACCTGCCCCTTCAACTTGGCTTCTATATCCACTTCTCTGACCATACCTAGGGGGAGATCTTCTTCGCCTATGAAAAAAAGATCTCCTCCAATTACCTTTGGATTTTTGCTGTGGCAAGTTCTTGCCCTTGTCATTTTTCCACGAGGTCATCTAATTGTTTCCCAATGACTGGGCTCAAATTCCAAATTACATAGATTGTTTTTAGATGTAACGTTTGCTTCCCAAGGTTTTAACCAAATGGCCCTTCTAGCTGTGGTAGAGAGCCCCATAATCCTTGCTCCAATCCCAGGTTTTGAACTGAGGCATTGCATAAAAAATCTGTCACCATCTTAATTTCCTGGAGGGATTTCAGAATATTCTCTCTTGGGACTTTCACACAGCCTTTCAAATTCCCCCTCTGGGTCCTTCGACTGAGACTCTCCTTCAGAAGCTTCAATTTCTGTTTACAGCCTCTATTAATTCGGGCACTTTTTCCGTCTGGAAAAGGGCCAATTCCACCTCTTCCTCCGAAGAAGATGAACCAACCTCATCCAGTAGCTAGATCCCCTTCTGGACCTGTGTCAGAATCTTGATGACCAGAATTTTTTTTCGACACACTCTGATGTCCCACTTCCTGCAAGGACTCTTTAATAAATTGTTTAATCATGTTAATAGTAGATACAGAGAGCTGATCTCCCCCTCTGGGATTCCCTCTCTAAACACCCCACACAGCGCCCCCTCTGGTAATTATCAGGTAGGGGTGCCTCATATTTGCTGTTAAAAGCACTATGTCAGTCTGTCTTATTCATTGCATTCCTCGTTCTAAATCTTGACACAATGATGCAGGAGTCAGCCTGCTGATTCACAGACCTGTAAAGATGGTGAGAAATGCCATTTTTGCTTAAAAGCTGTCTTCAGCTATACTGTTGCATGAGTCACAACTTTAACAGCTTGTGCTGCCAAATAAATCCACAGCATCTCCTGCCAAGGGGTAGTTCATCTTAACATGAACTTTTAGCATGTTATAAAAGGTCCTAATCTCAGCTACTTTTCAATTAACTTTTATCATTTGTATTGTTTGTATTGAACCTGGGAGCCATTTCAAACAACTGCATGGTTGCAAGGATATATTGGTTCATAGCAACACAATAGCTGCTGAAATTATAAAGTAAAGAGCTAAAAATGTAATACCCATAAAAAATTAAGGCCATTTGCAAATTGCCTCAGAATGTCTCTTTCTTCATCATACTAAGTGAATTTAGCGTGAACTACCCCATCAGTCATTGAGAAGTATCTCTTCATACCATTGATCTCAATGAAAGGCATTATTTTGTTCCAGAAAGAGAGGAAAGAAACTAGGGAAGAGAGTTAAAGACAGACAGGAGACACAAAAGGTAGGGAGAGGGAAAGTTGTGGAGAGACAAACACTCAAAAAAGATCATAAGATCTATGCAAAGGAGTCTAAAGCTGCCATAGACGCAAAGATCCGAGGATCATGTGTGGAGTGTCCCGACAGTTATCTTGCGATGCCGATCGGTCGATCGGACAGGTTAAAAGATTTCTGTCGGCTGACGATCATATCTCTGCCGATCTTCAGTGGGAGACTGTCAATGTCGGCTTTAGCGGACAAAAAATTTCCTACGTTTGCTGTGGGGCAGAACATCAGCTGATCTGTTCTTTACTGCTTTGATCTGAATGGTTAGTGGCAGGTCGGGAGATGAGGACGTACGATCGTTCGTCCAATGTTGCAAGGAAATCTTTGCATCTATGGCCAGCTTTAGGCAGAAAATGAAATGTCCACACAGAACGGGTCTGACAGGCAATCAGGTGCTCTCCAGCCCCACCACCCGCTTCAACTATAGAACAGGGCAGAAATTTGGATGCGCACAGAATGATTAGAGACACTGCAAAAAATATGCTGGATACATTGCGCAAACTGGGGCAGTCTATTCGGTTTTAGCACATATTTGGCAACCTTAAAAACATGGCTACCAACTTGGTGCAGAAGTTGTATCCTGTATGTAACCGGGCTAAGATTTTATTAAAAAGAACATTAACAGCAATGCTTTTAACGCTATATGTGTTCTTTTACCACCTTCAGCGCTTTATATCATACATTTCCAGGTTCTTGTTGGTACTACTATGTGACAGTATCAGGAATATTCCAAACCGTTTCACATACTTTTTCACCCAAAATTGCCACCCCCATTGCCTCCTATTATGTTAAATAGAAATTGCCTGAATTACCAGTAGAAGCACCTCATAGCTATAAAGGGCCTATACCAACAACAAAGGAAACAATTTATATGAACCAACATGCCCTAAAGTCTTCATTTTGGATTGTTTGCTACCCTGCTCACTGATGGCATACTTTATTTGTATATGAATTATTAATACAAAATTATCACTGAAATTAAAATATTTATTTTGTCATAATGAAAAAAAAAGTAAAAAAAATAAAACTCTAAATATTTCTATTGTGTGCCCTTTTTGGATAAGCATTCTTAGATCTTTTTACACCCCTTTTCGCTGTCTTTTTAAATAGCCCAGATTATAATCTCTTGCACCAGACCCTCGAGCTCTTTTTGGCTGTACTTGTGACTGAGCAGTAAGTTGCAATTTAATGGCACTAGAGTTCACTTTTGCAGCCACTAACAACTCCTTCATCCCTTTCATTTTCTGGCTTTGGAATGTAAGTGTGAGCAATTGTTCATATTCTGATTCTTCTCCTTTCTGAGGAGGTCCATTGTGTGAAGACAGCTGGGTGGACTCTTCAGTTTTAGACTCTCGACGGGGACCCCTTCTTCTGGAGTCTTCAGAATCATCATCCTCATTTGAAGAATCCAAGCTCAATAACGTTACCTGCTGCCTAACCTAAGGGCCAGATAAATACACTTTAAGAAACAGGACAATGTATATATATGTATGTAAAGTATCACAATCATGACCTTTCTCAAGACTTAACTGGGACTGAAACATTGACAATTTTTTCACCAAGTACAGGAGTGCATCCATGATTATTTAAAAAATAACAGGAATCCTTTAATTGTGCAAAATCAATGTTTCCTTCAGATATTCAGACATTTATCATCGATTTTGCAAAACAAAAGGATTTTTTTATTTTTTAAGCAAGTCCTATGAGTGCCGAGTCATTGCTGTAAAGAATATATATATATATATATATTTATTTATTTATTTATTTATATTAAGAAAGAGCATAGTTGGTGTTCGAAATGTCTGATTTTTTCAATAAATCTCTATTTTTTTTTCACACGTATGGCACAGAGTGCGGTACTATGTTACTTATATATATGTATATAAAAGTAACAAATAAGGGAAAACCCAGTGGGGGCGGGCTTATAGCTTATTGGCCTGTCTGACTGATATCAGGCAGATATCAATTAAGCAAGTTTGAAAATCCAACAGGATAAGAACTGCATCAGCATTTTGGCTGGATAACCAGGTTATGATATTTAGCCAATAATACATATACCTGTAGTTATATTCAAATCCAACAGGAATATTTGTTCCCATAGCAAAGTGATAATACGCTGTTCCCCATGCAGGTAAACTAGTGCAGGGTTTCTGTTTGTTAAGCGACATGTACAGGTGGAATATATGGCCCACTGAAAGCAAAAGCGGGCAATGCCACCTTTTTAAAAGAGCCTTTGTCTCTTCCAACTTAACTTGGTATGAAAACCAACACTCATCCTTTAAGTTCAACCCTCTGAACTACCAGCTCTAGTTTCAAATTTAGTTTTTTATTTTATATTATTATTCTTTCATTGGGGATGTTATTCTAATTCTCACCTGAGCATCAAATCTTCCCAGAGACTGCACTAAGAAAGTTGCCCATCCAACATGCAGGACAGGGGTTGGACTGTCTTCTTCCCATTTACAGATTCCATCATAGAAACGCAGGAGGTTTGCAAAGCACAGAGGATCTTGAAGGGCCGAACCAGACTAAAAAAAAAAAAAAAATATATATATATACAATGGCATGCTTTTGCTACCGGTACAATTAGTAATGCTTTTAAAAATCAATGGCTACTCACTGGACCATCAGGTGACATGGCTTCCTCCTTCAAAAGATTGGGTAACAAATCATTGGCTATATCAAACAGATCTTTATATATCTCTTCATCTTCACGGCAATAATTGTAACTAGCAAAAATAAGAAGAAATATTATATAAAAAGGGAAGGATGAGAATTTTAAAAAACTAAAATGAGAAAGAAGCATGGAAGCCTGACATTTAGGTGGCAGAAGTAAAATAAAATCACAGTACAGTAGAAAGGAGAAAAGGGAATTTGACAGAGAAACAACTTACCTTTGGACAACTGCAGAAGTCTCAGCCCAGGCTTTTAGTGCCTCTCGAACGTCTTTATTCCGGCAGTGATAAGCAGCCAAATAAATGTGGGGATATAAGTGCTGATTCTCAAAGTGCAAACAGGAAGAGGAAACAGCCTGTGAGAGAGTTAATAGCAATGGTCATGTAAGAAAAATGTATAAGAAAACCAAGCAAAGAGGGTATAAAACAAATAACCTTATAATAGATTTCCAGAGGCTTGGGACGTCCACTGGTTGCAGCCAAATCTTCGAGATCTGCCAAATTACCCAGGGCCATTGGATATCTGAATGAGTATGGGCAAACAACTAGTATTGATTCAGTAAGAAAGACAGATACAATGAAAACATTTTTTGTGAAACACTATACTAACAGACTGGAATAGGGTGTCAGATGCTAAAATTGAGATGTAAAGCACTATCCGGAAAAACAGCGAAATATGTGTTTATAAATAGGAAGCATGTTGAAGCGGGACGGGAAGGGAGTAAGAAATGTTTTGACTGCCGTGGCAAATAACGGACAAAGTCCCTGTAACAAACCCCTCCAGCAATAGAAGATGCATAGAAAGTCTTACTTTTCCAAATGTCCTCCATCATACAATACCCACAGCAACTTCTATATTGAGACAAAAAAAAAAAAAAGTTACATTCTGGAAGCTATATTTTCTCAAACTCTGGTAGTGTACCCTTGTATACTACAGAATACTATCTGAAAATTATTTTGTGAAATTGATTTGTAACACAAATGCCAATATAATTTATGAAAAAGCAACAGTAAGCCGAAATAAATGTGTGGTTTGCCGGTTACACATACATTTTCCCACAGAATCTGTTTTTTCATTTTAATACCACACAGATAAGCAGTGTTTGATGCAACAGGTCAGTAAAGAAGCATGTCCGTCAGTGTCTGAAGTCAGTGACAGTCATCGTTTTCCTCATAGGAAAATTTAACTTAGTTTTGTAATGTAGCCTACAAATCAGTTCAAAAGGGTACAGTTATAGTGAAAGAAAATTATACAGAGATCAGAATCTAGATATGTTCAACTTAAAAGCAAAATTGGATAGAGACTGCTTAGGACAGCCTCAAACTCAGAATCAGCCTCCCATGAGAAAAGTTTTGAGAACCTTTGAACAAGACAACTCCAAAATTGTTAAAGATAAGCACTATTTTTATCTGTGCTGATTTTCTATTTTGTGTTCCCAATTGACCCCTTTACTGTTCTTACACAGAGCAGTAAAGGAATACATTTAACAAAAAAAAATCTTAGCGCTGCTGCATATGTATTTATACATTGCATGTATTTGGACTCTCTTAAAAAAACAAGACAGTCCAGACTTTTTAGTTTAAAGGGGTTGTTCACCTTTAATTGAAACTTTAGTATGATGCAGAGGGTGTAATATTGAGACATTTTCAAATCGGTTTCCATTTTTTATTTGTTTTTGAGTTATTTAGCTTTTTATTAAGCAGCTCTCTAAATTGCAATTTTAGTAATCTGGTTGCTAGGGTCCAAATTACCCTAGCAAATGCATTTGTAGTCTTACACAGCATATGTTTTTAAGATCTGAGACCCCCCACCCCCATTTGGAAGAAGGCAGCAAATAATTAAAAACTATAAAAAAAAATGAAGGCCAATTGAAGAGTTGCTTAGCCATCCTATTACTAAAAGTTAACGCAAAGGTGAACCACCCCTTTAATAATCAGTGTAGGATTTGAACAATGTTAGACGCAGATGGAATTGGGTGGGACCTGAAGCAGAGAGCCATATTGATAATGTCACTAGTACAACTCATATGCTTGTTATACTTACTGAATCAAATGTTGGTTTAGGATATTTTTTTTAAAAAGGAAGAGTTTACCGTTTTACTGTTAGAATATGTCGTTTTTAAACACATATCCTAAACCTGTCATTTAGTCATCCTGTATTTAATCAGTCAGTCGTCATGTCACCTTGTTGGTATCAGTAGATCACCTGCTGCAACTGCAGCAACTCCAGACTGTCTGTGTGAGCATCAATTGAAGGATTTATGGCACAAACCATGAAAGCTACCTCCATGTGGCGGTCACAACGCAAGTATCGACCATTTAAATAAAGCCAGCTCTGGAACGAGAACAAATATGGATTTTAAGTGAAAAAACAGAGGACATATTTGCAAATATTTAAAAAATACCAGCAATGTTTCCATCCATGGTAATTTGATTAGGCAGTGTTGCGATTGCAGGGAACAAAAACCATCTTAAAAGGTTTAGCAATACAGAAAAGAAAATCACCTTTTCCAAGACACCAGAGCTTACAGACTGCCCCCTTCTGTCCTCGTTTCCTTTTCCATGCCAAGTGACTTCAGCGGTCTGCTCTCCATCTTTACCAAACACAACCCATGCATGGTCCTCTGATAAAGCTAGATGTACATCAGAAAGTCCCAGAACCTGACAGGCAGCCACCACTGCAAAAGCCACCCCAGGCGAGTCCAATTTTGTACCTAGGGTATAGGTAAGGGAGAAGAAAGGAAAGAATAACATCAGATGATGCCGCCTTTTTCAAAATTTTACATTTTAAAAACCAGGACAATGAACTGAAAGAACACTTCAAAAAAGAACTATTGAAATAAATGAAAATTTAATACAAGCTTCAGCTTACTGACCAACAAACTGTTCTAATCATAAATTCTAAGTATAATAGATTAACATTTCTATGCAGTTTCTGAAATATTCAAGTTACTGTTTACTATCCCTCATATACATCTTTTAGGGGGTTATCTTTCCTAAAACTTTTTTTATAGCTAATCGACTCCAGCACAAAAAACAGTCCGACAAAATAACTGACATAGTTACTAATTCTTCATTTAGAGGAAAAGCACCCCAACTTCACCATGAAGAGAGACAGTTGTTGAGAAAGGGATAGTGAACAGAAACTTGAATATTTCAGAAAAGGTAAAGAATTTAGGTCCCCTTTGAAGACAAGACAGATAACTGTTCTTAAGTAGTGTGCACCGAGTCCTGATCTAAATCCCATTGAACATTTGCGGAGAGATCAGAATTGTAGTTGAGAGAATGCTTCTGAAGCAGTTTACAAAGAGTGGTCCAAACTTGGTAGAATGACATAGAAAGCTATGGCTATAGGAAGTCCTTCCGTTATTCTAGCTAAAGGTCTACCAACTATTAGGTCTAGGGTGTGAATACGTTTGCCAGCCATTTTTGTCTAGGGTATCAATAATTTTGTATTTTTTTTCAGACTTAAAAGTATATGTTAAGTTCTCAATAAAATAAATTTCTGTAATGTTAATAGTGAATACAGGAATTGCAGAAACTTGGTGTTGTCAAACTCCATCAGCACTCACTGTTGTAGTTGTGAAGAATGCTTTTATTTCATACCAATTTACACCTTAATCCTTTTATGTAATGATTAATATTTGTATGAAATAAAAGCATTCTTAGCAATTTGCCGGGTGCTAACCAAAATATGTCAGTCCATGAAAGCACTCACAGCAGCCGCCATAGAGCGTGTATCAGCAAATCTTTATTTATGCATGGTGTATCAACGCGTTTCGGCTCACCTGGAGCCGTGGTCAGGATAGTGACAGGAAGTGTGGTACATCAATAAATAGCCCCCTTACCCAATCAGAGTTCAGTTCTAATTAAAACAGCAACTGTTAAAAACAACCTGTTATTACTAGATTGTGAATATATTAATCTAATATCCAATCAGTGAGCCAAAACGCGTTGATACACCATGCAGGAATAAAGATTTGCTGATACACTGACATATTCTATTTTGGTTAGCACCCGGCAAATTGCTACATGATTGGTGAGTGCTGATAAAGTGTGTGTGTGTGTGTGTGTGTGTGTGTGTGTGTGTGTGTGTGTGTGTGTGTGTGTGTGTGTGTGTGTGTGTGTGTGTGTGTGTGTGTGTGTGTGTGTGTGTGTGTGTGTGTGTGTGTGTGTGTGTGTGTGTGTGTGTGTGTGTGTGTGTGTGTGTGTGTGTGTGTGTGTGTGTGTGTGTCTATATATATAATATCTGTGTCAGGCGTCCGCACTCTGAAGACCGGATATAGCTTAATCTTTGTTCATATAGAGATTTGTTTGCAAAGATCCGCACACCAATGTTATTTTCTTCAAAAATAGTGTTTTATTTAGTACATAGATCCAAATGGATCTATGAAGAAAATAACATTGGTGTGCGGATCTTTGCATACAAATATATAATATATAATATATATATAAAATTTAGTTTCACTAAAGATTGAAAAACTTTAGTGAAACTTAAAAAAAGTTTGGACTAGTCTGCCATACATGCTACACAGAGACATTACAAATCAGTCGTTTTATACATGGTATGACATTGTAATAAATACAATTCGTAAAAAAAAAAAACTCAAATCCTCAACCTCTTACCTGTTACAAAACTAAAGAGTGATTGTATATGGGCTCTGTCTTTAAAATAAGAACGACTCAGACCATTCCAGATAACGTCGGACACCCTACGGATCAGTTCCCTTCCAGACACAGCGTCTTCTCTGGGGTAACAAGACAGATCCACTGCTCCGCGAGTCTGGGCTGTGAAGCGGGCATGAAGCGCTTGCGCAACGGACAACTCCAGTGCAGGAAAATATGGAATTCCAGACCGGGCCGATTCTGCTTTAGGAGTCCCATTTGATGGGCTCTCTTTCATAGGCCCTTTACCCTCCTTTTTCTGCACTGGCCTGGAATTTAGATTTTTATTGGCACTCTCTTCATTTCCTTCATCCTGGTCTTTCCTTCCTTCTGAACTTTCTCTTCCACCTGCACTTTTGCTATTCTCCTTGGTTGAGGATGTCACTTTAACAGAAGTTAATTCCCCTTCTTGATTGGTGTTCCCTCCTGAGCTGCCCTTCCTTGATAAGTCTCCCCTTGTTTCCCTCTTCTCCTGCTCTAAATTTATACTCTCGTTCTTCCCCTGTTTAACGGAAGTTTTTCTGTTTACCTTTGCTCCTTCGCCACCTATCTTAGCTAATAAAGCGGGGCCTGTATCTGGTAGGGAGGCCACATTAGTGGGTACTACACGATTGACTGCTAGGAAGTGCTCAACAAATCCTAAGGTAAGAGACAGCAGGGCCAAGTCAGGTTCGGGGCGTGACAGCTCCCACTGAAAGAGACTGACCAATGAGTCCAGAGAGTTAATGGGGAAAAAAGACTTTTGGGTCGGAAGGAGTCCCATACTGCAATACGATAAGCTGCTTGGAGGGAATAGAGCAAAGAAGGTGATTACACAGGTCCGGACTACCCGCTACAGGCGGTATAACAAATAAATAGAGGTGGAATGTGATCGGATCAATCACTTCATTCAGTCCACAATGCTCAGACTCAATGAAGCAAATACGTAATAAGTTCCGCAACCTCCAATTTTCTTGCTCTGCATCTGTATCCCGCTATGTCCACTCCTCCACGACCATCTACGTAACTGCTTGCGTCTGACGAAATTCGGAGCAGGGCACCCAGAACGAGGCAGCGGGCCAGGCCAGTGACGGAAGTACGTTCCATACGCATGTGGGGGTGGTGCTGAGGCGCTATTGCGTTGAGAGGAACGTGCGATTTATATGTGTAGACTGAAGCCGTAATTAAGTTTTTTACGGTACCGTCTGCCAAAGTTTCTGGGTGCGGTTCTGTAAATATAATTGTAGAAGAGAGAAAACAAAGAATTATGAGTAACGGCGATATCAGAAGCATTAGTCTTTTCATTGACAATAGTGGCACCTTTGCAGGTGGATAAAGCCGAACAAAGGGGCGGGGCAGATAGCATTGGGGGTGGAGCAGTGATGTTGGGCATGATGACATCAGAGGCAGGCACAATGATGTGGATTTATAATGCCGTGCATGAGTTATAAGCAACTAGCTGGATTTCTGTCCAGTGTTTACAATGTTTTAAATGGGGCAGAACAGACAGCCCTTTGACAAACTGAGATGTCCAGTTGAAACCCACACAGCTGGGTGGTTCGCCAATGAGGCGACTTGAGACTGTCGCCTCAGGCAGCAGCAGCACCCCATTAGGTACCAGGGGCGGCAAAAATGCCGCTCCTGGTACTTTAAGAGCCGAATTTCTGAGTAAGACCAATCCTTTAACTACAGGTATTGGATCTTTTATACAGAAATCAGTTATCCAGAAAGCTCTGAAATACAGCAAAATTCTCATTTAGAAAAACTATTTCTTATTTTTGATTGATTTGCTTATTTCTGTTTCTGTAATAACAAGAAATTAACTGCACTTCATAATAACTAAGCAATGACAAGGTGAGTATCTTGGTGTTTAATTGATTTTCATATATGGGCCACAGGCCCGGACTGGCAATCTGTTGGTTCCAGCAAATGCCAGAGGGGCTGCTGTAAGTTGCCATAGATGGGCGGCTTGGGCCTCTGTGTACTTGGAATGCCAGGGCTTATTGTGAATCCCAGTCTGGACCTGATTGGCCAGATTATTGTTCGGGTTTCACAAGGCTGAAAACCGAACAGAAAGTTGAGACCCAAACAGGACTTAGCAAAACCGAACTGCTCGATCAAAACTGAACAGGTGGCAACCCTAGTGGCACTGGCAGGAGCTTTTTTTTATTTTTAGTAGGTTTTACTTATAAGTTCTAATACATCTGATTTTTAACCAGCTACACTGCCGTTTAGTTCAATTTTAGTCAAAATGATATATAATATTTAAGGAATATTTTCCATGGAACAGAATGCTAACAATACTTTTATGGATGTAGATCATAATGGGACAACATCGCTAAAAGTAGATCTCTCATTAGTAAAGTATGAGCACTCCTGCTATAGAGCCTAAGTTATTTCGCAATAAGTAAGAGAGAAGTAAACTGGACTGAGTGACCGAGAATCTAAAAACCTTTGACCAAGCCCAATTTTAAAAAAGCATTAAACTATAATTTTAAAAAAAAATTAAATATACAGCAGAGTTCCGCCAATGCGCTTTTCGCAATGTTTGCTTTCTCAAGGCAAATGGCGGCTAATCGTGGGATACGTGCTTAAATCACTTCCGTGTACCGCGTCATGTGTCGAATCTTGCGAGAGTTACTGCAAAGTCATTTTGCACCGGACTTTCCAACATCATGCGCTACGTGGTTCTATCGTAGGGAGCCAGGAGTCCATTAGGACCTATCACAAAAAGTCGCATCCTTAAATTCTGCCTATTAAGGCTGTCTCCTTTCTCAGCCTGTAATATTTACATGATATTCCCTAGAGTAACAGTCCTATTAATTCTGCTTGTAAATAGATTATGATGATTGCAATTTTTATTAGTCTTAGAGATATATATATATATATATATATATATATATATATCCAATTCCAAAGGTGCACTCCGTAGACCAAGGCAGTACCTGGGTGCTCAGCGTTGGGGGTAGATAGAACTTTGCAAAATAGCGGCACTCACAGGGTTTCTTAGTGCAAATAAAAGATTTTTATTGAACTTGACGTTTCGAGCCCACACAGGGCTCTTCGTCAGAAAACAAATGAACAAACAGAGTCCCCACAAAACCATACATTTTAAACCCTCATTTGGCGCCAAACATAGGTTGCCATGGCGACCCAAACGCTCACCAGTGCTCAGTGCACGTAGTACAAGTGTATATGTAGTCAATACAGCAGTCCATTGGCATCTCTAGGCTAAGGCAGCCCTAGCGCTTTAGTACGCCAAAGAATCGATAGAAAGAAGAAAGAAAGGAGAGAGAATGGCTCATCGTGTCAAATTAAATCCACCAATTCTGCCCATAATGAACCGGCCAATCAAAGGAGCGGGTCGGGTCTGCCTGCCCAATCCGTATGCGGTATAGAGGTGGGAGTGGCCGGGAACGCCACTGGACTTCAGTACATGGTCTCCTACGCTAATGAATCCTAGCAACAGAAGGGCACAGCGGCGAGTGTGTACGCCTCAAACCAAACGCCCGAGGGAGTTGTATTCATGGGCAGCAGTCTCCTGTGCAAGGAGCAACATATTCAATTAATGCAAAGCGCCCTGGTTAGCGCCATATGCCAGCCGTATTAGCTCACCACTCATAGTGGATTATAGGTGTCAGGTCCTTCCGTCCAACCCCATGTATGACCGTCAATCAGGTACTCAAAGTCTGTCATGCCAGGTTGCCGGGGCTAGTGGTAATTGACATGGTCGATGAGCCATATAGGAAATAGAGGTTGGGTAAGTCTAGAAAGGAGGAGCATAGGGGAAAGGGAGACACAATCTCTGCCAATGGATAAATTGCAACATAGCACCATAGAAATAGTGCAGTTAGTTTGTTATGCAACAATGGCATTGTAAAACATCCAAAAACATATGAGCATGACACAACACAGTAATCATCATATTAATAAGCATATGTCCATTACAATTGGGGATGATTATAGAAAACAGCCTAGGGGCAGGGTCTCGTTCAGGCCACGGGGGGCAACAGTGTCCAAACGATATATCCACTTGGACTCGCGTTTCAGGAGTGCCAGGTCTCTATTACCACCCCTGAGCAGGGGTGGTTGGAAATCAATCGCCATGCATCTGAAGGTTGGTAATCCATGTCCCTTGTCCAGGAAATGCCTTGCCACCGGCTGTTTCGCTGTCTTCTCTCTAAGGGCCTTGCTGATAGCTGATCGATGGTTCGCGATCCTGTCCCTCAGTTGCGTGGTGGCTTTGCCCACATAGTAAAGACCACATGGGCATGTTATGATATAAACCACGAATGATGAAGTGCAAGAAAGTCTGTGTAATATCTTATATCGTTTACCCGTGTGTGGGTGAGGGAAGTCCTTGCCTGTTAGCATTGACCTGCATGTAGTACAGTCTGGGCAACGGTAGCAACCAAGTTTCTGTTGTGTGGTTAGTCAATTAGATCCTTTGGTTATCTTACTGAGAAAATCAGTCCTCATCAGGATGTCTTTTAGATTCTGATTTCGGCCATGGCCGATCATAGGTGAAGGGGCTTGGTACAATGATAAGGTATTATCCATAGCAATAATCGGCCAGTTCTTTTCTGTGCATCTCTTTAGGTCCTTAGATACATGTGATTATTTGGTCGTGAAAATCATCTTAGTCAGTGGTTGGTCTTTTTTGGGTTTGTTGGTTAAGAAATCCGTTTGGGATGATGTGAGGGCTCTCTGGAGCTGTTGTTTCAGCAGTTGAAAGTCTCTCTCAGTTGGAGTTGGGCTTTTTGGGGATTACTGTTATTGCGTATTGTCCGCAGAAATTGGGAATAGGGAATTGCCCGAATAGTAGAAGGTGGGTGATCACTGCCGGCATGTAGGATCGTGTTGCGATCAGTGGGTTTTCTATACAGGGTAGTGCCTAGGCCAGCGTCTGTTTACGTCTGACCTACGTCAGTAGGTCCAAAAATTCGATACTTTGCTCATCAAAATTTAGGGTAAACCTTATTGGCGAGTCCAGGTGATTGAGCATATTAACGAAATCTTTCAAGGTTGTGGAGTCTCCATTCCAAATCAGTAGTAAATCATCTATATAGCGTAGATATGTAATAAGTTTGTCTGCAGCCTTCTTGATAATGTTCTCTTGTTCATACTGTAACATAAAGAGGTTAGCATATGATGGCGCTAGGGCACTGCCCATGGTGGTGCCCGAAGTCTGTAAATAGAAACTGGTCTCGAATCTAAAGTAGTTACGAGTAAGGGCCAATTCAAGAAGCTCCGTGAGGAATTCAGTTGGCACCGATTTGTCCATGCGTGTCTCCAGTGCTCTTCTACAGGCCTGAATCCCTTGATCATGAGGTATGACGGTATAAAGACTTTTAACATCCATGGTGGCTAGAAGAAAGGTTTCTGGTAAATGTCTAATGCTCTGTAAGATCTGTATGACATGTGTAGCGTCACGTGTGAATGATGGCATATTAACGACCAATGGTTGTAGAAAAGAATCAATATAGGTTGCCACAGGTTGAAACAGTGAGTCAACTGCTGAAATAATTGGCCTACCCGGTGGTGCAGATTGCGACTTGTGGACCTTGGGCAATGTATATATAATCGGGATCCTGGGAAACTCTGAGGTCAAAAAGTTCAGTGTATTTTGGTCAATCCAACCAGCCAGATGGGCCATGCGCAGCTTATTATCCAATTCACCTTTGAATTTGCTCGTGGGGTCTCCTGTTAAGCATCGATATGTAGAAACATCAGAAAGTTGGCCTAGAAGCTCCTGTCAGTAGTACTCATAGCTTAGAAGAACTATTCCTCCCCCCTTGTCTGCTGGGCGAATGACCAAGTCTTGGTCCTGTTTCAGCGTCTTGATTGCTTGCCTCTCCATAGGAGATAGGTTTTGATGAGGTCTAGTTTGATGTATGGTCTGGATCATCTCTTTGGACATAATATTGCTGAAGGTGCGGATTGCTGCAGGTGTGTTAGGTGGTTCAAACTTGCTTGTTGGTTTAAATAATGGAGTTGTTGTGCTAGGGCTATATCTAAAGTGTTCTCGTAGCTTCAATTTGCGCTGGAACCTATGTATGTCGCTTAAAATCTCAATAGGTTCAGGTGTCTTGCTCGGTATAAACGAAAGGCCTTTACTGAGTAGAGAGGTTTCACCTGGTGTGAGAACATGTTGACTAAGGTTGAAAATCACATTCTTCTCCCCCGAGGGGGTTTCCCTCCTAGGTTTGTACTTGCTCCTTCTGACGTGGCTTCTTTTCCTTTTGTGTTGTCTAGTCGAGAGCGTGTTTTCACCCCTAAAAAAGAGTTCTGCTCTACTTGTGTTGAAGGGCTGGAGTCAGAGACGGTCGATTGATCTGAGCTGTCCACCGTTACCAATGCCCTTGGCTTATGTCGTCGTCTGATGTTTGAATATCGTTCTGATTTGATCCCCATTAGCCAGCCATAAACCCGTTTTTGTCTATAGTCATCGGCAACCTTCCTCACCTTGGTCTGCTTAAAGTTGGTAATGTCTTGTTTATGTTTACCAACTACATCGGTCAATTTCTTTAACCAGTCGCAAGTGTTGTCTGTTTTCAGGATATCCAGCTGACTCGTTTCCACTTTGGCAATATCCTCCTTTACAGTCACCAAGTCTTTCCCCACCTGTTCCACCACCAACAAGACCAAGTCCAGAGAGCAGCGGTTGAGGATCCCGCACCATTTGCTGCAGAATTCAGGATTGTTCCTGCCGATTGTGGGGATATTATTAATCCTAAAGCCCCTTGGGATCAGTTTCTGACGGTGGTAGTTGGAAAGGAAAACCCCTTGTAGTTGTAGGTCAACCTCTCTCCTTTTTAAGTCTAATAGTTCATGATATATATTAATAGCTGATTTACTCACAGTCTCTTCAAAGCAGCTGTCTGGAAATAGAATCCGATCCGCATCCTGTGCTGTGAAGCCAAATTCTTTGGTTGTGTCTATGCTCAGTGTGTGTGGGATCTGTGTGTCCTCCATTCCCCTTTGGTCGCTCCTGGGTAAGTAAGTTGTTCGGTGGAATTCTGGAAGTCAAATGTAGTCCTACAAACGGCTGGATGCCCAAATCAGTGAATAAAGTCTTTAGATTCTTTAGATTCGAGACCAGTTTCTATTTACAGACTTCGGGCACCGCCATGGGCAGTGCCCTAGCGCCATCATATGCTAACCTCTTTATGTTACAGTATGAACAAGAGAACATTATCAAGAAGGCTGCAGACAAACTTATTACATATCTACGCTATATAGATGATTTACTACTGATTTGGAATGGAGACTCCACAACCTTGAAAGATTTCGTTAATATGCTCAATCACCTGGACTCGCCAATAAGGTTTACCCTAAATTTTGATGAGCAAAGTATCGAATTTTTGGACCTACTGATCTATAAAACAGACGTTGGCCTAGGCACTACCCTGTATAGAAAACCCACTGATCGCAACACGATCCTACATGCCGGCAGTGATCACCCACCTTCTACTATTCGGGCAATTCCCTATTCCCAATTTCTGCGGACAATACGCAATAACATTAATCCCGAAAAAGCCCAACTCCAACTGAGAGAGACTTTCGATCGATTCCTAGAAAGGGGCTACAAGGAACAACTGCTGAAACAACAGCTCCAGAGAGCCCTCACATCATCCCAAACGGATTTTCACGACCAAATACTCACATGTATCTAAGGACCTAAAGAGATGCACAGAAAAGAACTGGCCGATTATTGCTATGGATAATACCTTATCATTGTACCAAGCCCCTTCACCTATGATGGGCCATGGCCGAAATCAGAATCTAAAAGACATCCTGATGAGGACTGATTTTCTCAGTAAGATAACCAAAGGATCTAATTGGCTAACCACACAACAGAAACTTGGTTGCTACCGTTGCCCAGACTGTACTACATGCAGGTCAATGCTAACAGGCAAGGACTTCCCTCACCCACACACGGGTAAACGATATAAGATATTACACAGACTTTCTTGCACTTCATCATTCGTGGTTTATATCATAACATGCCCATGTGGTCTTTACTATGTGGGCAAAGCCACCACGCAACTGAGAGACAGGATCGCGAACCATCGATCAGCTATCAGCAAGGCCCTTAGAGAGAAGACAGCGAAACAGCCGGTGGCAAGGCATTTCCTGGACAAGGGACATGGATTACCAACCTTCAGATGCATGGCGATTGATTTCCAACCACCCCTGCCCAGGGGTGGTAATAGAGACCTGGCACTCCTGAAACGCGAGTCCAAGTGGATATATCGTTTGGACACTGTTGCCCCCCGTGGCCTGAACGAGACCCTGCCCCTAGGCTGTTTTCTATAATCATCCCCAATTGTAATGGACATATGCTTATTAATATGATGATTACTGTGTTGTGTCATGCTCATATGTTTTTGGATGTTTTACAATGCCATTGTTGCATAACAAACTAACTGCACTATTTCTATGGTGCTATGTTGCAATTTATCCGTTGGCAGAGATTGTGTCTCCCTTTCCCCTATGCTCCTCCTTTCTAGACTTACCCAACCTCTATTTCCTATATGGCTCATCGACCATGTCAATTACCACTAGCCCCGGCAACCTGGCATGACAGACTTTGAGTACCTGATTGACGGTCATACGTGGGGTTGGACGGAAGGACATGACTATCTCTGTTTATTGCTCTAAGGAACGTACGTGGGCATGACACCTATAATCCACTATGAGTGGTGAGCTAATACGGCTGGCATATGGCACTAACCAGGGCGCTTTGCATTAATTGAATATGTTGCTCCTTGCACAGGAGACTGCTGCCCATGAATACAACTCCCTCGGTCGTTTGGTTTGAGGCGTACACACTCGCCGCTGTGCCCTTCTGTTGCTAGGATTCATTAGCGTAGGAGACCATGTACTGAAGTCCAGTGGCGTTCCCGGCCACTCCCATCTCTATACCGCATATGGATTGGGCAGGCAGACCCGACCCGCTCCTTTGATTGGCCGGTTCATTATGGGCAGAATTGGTGGATTTAATTTGACACGATGAGCCATTCTCTCTCCTTTCTTTCTTCTTTCTATCGATTCTTTGGCGTACTAAAGCGCTAGGGCTGCCTTAGCCTAGAGATGCCAATGGACTCTGCTGTATTGACTACATATACACTTGTACTACGTGCACTGAGCACTGGTGAGCGTTTGGGTCGCTATGGCAACCTATGTATGGCGCCAAATGATGGTTTAAAATGTATGGGTTTGTGGGGACTCTGTTCATTTGTTTTCTCCTGACGAAGAGCCCTGTGTGGGCTCGAAACGTCGAGTTATATATATATATATATATATATATATATATATATATATATATATATATATATTACCATTCTTATTTATCGTTAAAAAACTAAATTTTATTGGTTACATTGTTAAAAGGTTATTGTTCCCATGAATTTGTGAAAGGTTTTTATTCCCATGATTTTATGCTACTTTTTAAATAAAAAAACTTTTTCGCATAATTAAATATAAATTATTTTCATTTATTCCTTTTGGAGAGACAGTGTCAAGTTTAAAAATCCAGTGGCTTTCACTTCTGAGTGGGCCTCAAGGGAATTAGTGGCCAAAGGCATTGAATAGCCATACGTTTCACATACTACTTCTGCAACTATATAACCTGCCTGAAACAAAGACCAAATAGCTGCCACGATGATGGAGTTGACTGACTTACTGTTCTCAACTGTTATATTAAAACAATCTAATGTACAAAGGAACACAAAAGGAATGGTGTCACTTGTATATCTAATGCTACTGAAAGCAGTGTTTGTATGCCCCTGTCTAGTCTCAGTGACTAACAAAAGAAATGTTGTCTAAAACGCGAGAATTACAAGAAAAGGCCTAGTATACGCCTCGTATACTACTTAACTCTAAGGGGCAGATTTATCAAGGATCGAATTTCGAATTGAAAAAACGTTGAAAATCAAATTAAAATAGGCCAACCGAAATTAAGTCAAAGTTTTTTTTTTGGTCGAATAGGTCAGTTTTCAATCGCATAGGTCCGTATTCGGCCGAATTCGAATCATACGAATACCCCATAGGCAAAAACAGCAATTCGGCAGGTTTTAGATGGCGAATGGTCGAAGGGGCAGATTCATCAAAGGTCGAGGTGAATTTTTGAATGAGAAACATTCAAATTTCGAGCTGTTTTTGTATACTTTGACTAGGGTATAGTCCAAATTCGATTCATATTTGAAAAAAATTAAAAAATTTGAATATCGAAATTTATCATGTACGGTCTCTGTTTTAGCCTATGGGAGACCTCCTAGAACCTATTTGGAGTCAATTGGTGGACTTTGAAAAAACAATGTTTTTTTTTTCGAGAAAAAAATTGAATCGAATTCAATCGAATGCGCTATTCCTTGTATTCGTAAAACGGACCTATTCGACCAAAAAAAAAACTTTAACTTAATTTCGGTTGGTCTATTTGAATTAGAATTTCGAAGTTTTTTCAATTAGAAATTAGGCCCTTGATAAATATGCCCCTTAATGTACGTTAATAATTTGAAGAGTAGTTTTTTTAGTGTCAGTATCAAATTTAATGGCACATAATTGGTTCCTTTCCTTACCTGTTTCATTGAGGCGGGATACAAGTTGTAAAATGTGTTTTAACTATAGAATCCTTTAAACAAAAAATTATTTTCCATCTAAACCATGGGTTGTTCTATAGGACAAAAAAACAATATTGCCAGTTTTAAGTGTTTGTATAGAATCAACACTTTATTGACTTCGGAATAAAAATGTAAGGTGTGGTAACTCCAAGGCACGTACAGAATTGTCAGAAAGATTTCTTTACGGTACTTAGCGTAATATTAAGCATCAGATTTGCAACTTATAGGCCTTTTAAACTATAAATGTTTAAATATTCTTAAAAGCTGAAATGGGATTGTCATTTGCAGCAGCAGCTTTGATGTTTCATTTATATAATGCACTGTTTGTCTTTCAATAGAATAAACCATGTTAACCATGTTGTTCACCATTAAAATTAACTATTAGTATAATGTAGAGAGTGATATTCTGAGAACATTTTCAATTGGTTTTAAATTTTTTATTATTTGTGGTTTTTAAGTTACTGTATTTAGCTTTTAGGGTCCACATTACCCCTGGCAGCCATGCATTGATTTTAATAAGAGACTGGATTATGACTAGGAGAGGACCTGATGAGAAATATAAGTAATACAAGGTAGCAATAACAATAAATGTGTAGCCTTACAGAGCATTTGTTTTAGCTTTTGAAAGCTGCAAAGAGTCATATGAAGAAGGCAATTAAATAAAAAAAGATCAAAATGAAGGCCAATTGAAAAGTTGCTTAGAATGAGCCATTCTATAACAAAGTTAAATTTAAGGTAAACCACCCCTTTAAAGGACCAGTAACAGTAATTTTTTTTTAAAAAATGAGTTCCTTTTTAACGAAAAAAAAACCCACCAACACAGTTTAAACTTTTAATTCGCAAAGCTTTTATTAAGAAATTACTTACCGTTTCTCTGCATACGCTCCTCTTCTGAAACGGCAACAGGGCAACGATCCATTGTGCGGCGCTCGATTTCTTCTCCCTGCCTTCTATAGGATATAGCCAGGGAGGAGAAATCGAGCACCGCACGATGGATCGTCACCCTGTCGCCGTTTCAGAAGAGGAGCACATGCAGAGAATCATTAAGTAATTTCTTAATAAAAGCTTTGTGAATTAGAAGTTTAAACTGTGTTGGTGTTTTTTTCATTAAACAGAAACAAATTTTGACAAAAAATTACTGTTACTGGTCCTTTAAGGAAAACACAGGTTTGCACAAGCATTTCTATTGAACCCATTTGTTTTGCATACCAACGTGTATGGTTCTTTGGTCAGTTATTTATCCTAAGACAAATTTTTAATGTGAAAAGAAGCACTAATGCTCCCAGAATTGAAAACTGTCTGTTTCATGTCTTACCACTTCTTTTTATTGCTAATGCGTGGGTGCATTTCAGGCTTACCAAAAAAACTGTCCAAACAGTATTTTGAAACTTATCAAAAACAGTAGAACGCTTCTTGGGCTTCACACAGCTGTTGTCATGGCATCTGGTTGGTTTGTAAGATGGGTTACTAGAGATAAAGCAAACTTTGCACCTGTTAGTAGATTGGCCCATTAACTTTCATTCTAGTGACAAATATTACATGTAGTCCAGCAAGTAAAATAGTACAGGTAAAAATCAATAAACATTTTTATATTTAGAGTAACATGGATTGCAACAATATACAATAATAAATATAATGAATATATTTTGGACAAATATTATATTTAGGTAAATATATCAACTTAAGATGATATGATGGAGCAGCACAAAAGTATGTGTATATGTACATGCATGTAATTAACACATACAGTACATACTGATAAGTGCAGAGATACGGCTTGCAGCAATTCTTTATATACACACACACAGTGGTTCCATTTCCTTTTGTTATTTCAGCAATTTCCTTTAACTAGAGTTGTACATGAAACGTCTTTACATTGAAAGTGTGCGCTAAAAAGATTTTCTATAAATATACAGAGGATTCTAAAAATAGATTGTCAGCATTTTGGGCTGTTCTGCCATAGTCCTATACAGCAGACTAAGCATTTTATAAGATATGAACAGAAGACATGTCCCTTTCTCTTTTTTCATGTAATGTTATACTCATTATTTTTCTTGTTTTCTGTTTCACGCTTTATTTATTTGATTAACCTCTTTTCTTCAGAAGGTGGCCCTTTCTTACTCCTTTAGCCACTCTATGTCGCATCCCAAATAGTTTGATGCAATCCCTACTTTTATGAGCATCTGTTCATATTTGATCTATATTGACTTTGAAAATGCAGTTATTTCCTCTGAGGGATGCAGATATGGGGGTTGGGAAAACGAGTGTATCCTGGTTTGCACACACAGCGGTATGATCCCATTGTATTTATACAGCGGCTGTTCTTGCAGAGCGATCCTCTTGGATTTTTCTGCCTGCATTCATCCAAATCTGTGATAACAAATGAAATACAATTTACTAGTTGAATGCAAACAAACAGAAAAAGCGTTACGCCAATTAGTTTCATTAGGACGTAAATTGATAAATTATTGAATGAATAGAATCTACAAAAACAACTACAGTGTATTCAAATTCAGATAACTGAATTTTTATTTAAAAATAAAGGTGCTTCTACACTTCCAGATCTGCTCATTTGACAAGGTCACCAACTTGGTGAATATGGGCCCGATTTGCCCACCCACATGCAGGGACAAATTGGGCTGAGCCAGCACTTGGATCATGCACTAGGCAAGTCTACATCAATGTGCCAATTAGCTTTTTTTGGTCGGTCGGGCAGGATCTATTGGGGCCCTCACACATGGGTCAATAAGTTGCTGACTGATGTTCAAGAGACTGCAGCTTTTATCAGCCCATGTACAGCCACTTTTGTTCTAAATATAGCTCTTGTCTTGTTAATATTGCAAATATATTAATCATTCATCACATTAAACTCCTAAATCAAACAAGGATAAATTTGACATTTCGCATCAAACAAATGTTGGTCAACAACATATAACCCATCACTTATGAACTGTTATCTACAAAATGTCAAGAGATAAGTGATTGCGACTAGGTGGCAATGTCTTTCCATTTTCTCTTTCTTAATTCTACATTAGGTAACATTTCCATATCAATCCAGCGATGAAATGTCAAATCCATATAGATTGATGGAAAGAAAATAGGTTATTAAAGCAAAAATTTGCTGGAGCTGACTGATATGATTTTTCTTTATCTTCTATTCTTTTTTAACTTAATATAAATTAGATCATAGAAGATACATTTATATTAATTTATAACAATAAGCATTTTAAAGACTTTAAGGATATATTTCTTGCTCTGCTTACAAATTCTTCCTTCTGCCATTGATTATTTCCATTTTATACCCACCCTAAACAACTTTCCCAGCTTCGCACTCAACCTAATTCCCTTAGATGTTGTTTATAAGTTATTAATATTGTTTATCTTGCCAGGCTCATAGAAGAGCTCTTTCATGAGGATAGCTACTTTGTTGCTGACCTACATAGCTACATAATACAGTATGGGTTTTTTATTCTGGAATGCTTGGGAACAAGGTGTTATGGATAAAGGATTTTTTCATAATTTGGACCACCATAAGATTAGATTTAAGACTACTAAAAAGATATGAAATTTATTTAATTATCAGTTCATTATTAGCTTGGTTATCATCAAGTGCATCTATGGGATACCTTTTCCACAAGCCCATTACACAGAAATCTCTGAATTATGGGAAAACCATCTCCCATAGAGTCTTGTTTTTAAACAACTAATTCTCATTTTGCATTAATCTAGACTGGTGCCCAAAAAATGGAATTGGTTTAATTTAATTTTTAAATGATGTTTAGCAGACTTTAAGGTATTGTGATACTAATTACGGAATGATCTCTTATCTGTAAAATCCCAGGTTGTAAGCATTCTGGATAATAGATCCTATACCTGCAGGAATAGGTTGGAGAAGGTGTTCACGTACAAAACATTTGCACTAATTTAATATAGCTAGTTATATAGATAGCACCAGTGAGTATGTAATAAAACTTTTTATTTATGCGATTATTTTCCCCAAAAAAATGTGCATCTAGTTAAACAGATGACCAGTAAATGCTACCTGCTGATTCGTTGTTATGGGTTACCGCTCCTAGGAAAATGTTGTGTCTTTTTTTACATAACCCACAAAGTTTGCTATTTTATTGTTTCCAAAAATGATCTTTATTTTTAAGTGCATTGCCTTAAATGTATTTGCCTTTTAGACAACCAGATCAAGAGTATGCCCATATTTAAGTTGCAGTCTTTTCTGTTTGAGGGAGGAGTTGCAGTTCCTTCTCTTCCTTACTTTTCACTACAGTTTCAATGGGTAATGTGTCAGAAATCTGCCACAACTGCAACAAGCTCATGCGTAACATTAAGGGGGTTATTTATTAAAGGTCAAAGTTTTTTATACCTTGAATGAACTCACAACTCGAAAAGTGTGTCTTATTTAAGAAAAAACTCTAATGGAAAAAACTCAAGTTTGAGTTCCGAAAACTACAATTAATCGAGTTTTCAGAAAAAAAAAATTAATCACTCTTATTGTTTCAGGCAAAACCCTTCGGAAAAAACTCAAACATCATGAATGCTATTTACATCTTTAAATCGTTCAAGGGACCTCTGCCATTGACTCCTACATGACCTTGACAGATTTAAGATGGTGTATTTTAAGGGTCTGGATATAATAAATCTTGAAAGAAAAACTAAAAAAAACCTCAAAAAATAAGATTTTTAACCTGAAAATGGGATTTTGACCAAAGAAATAACCTCGAAAACTTGAATTTTTGTGGAAAACACAACTCGATCCTTAATAAATAACCCCCAAATGAAGAGTCTTAACTCACCAAGACAACGAGTTCGGGTTATATCCAGCTGAAAGCCCACTGGACACTCACAGGAAACACCATAAGGCCCTCTTCTACAGTGGCCATTCACACAGGGACACTCATCTGACCCTTCCTCTGAGCTGTCATGATCTGAAAAGAGCATACTTTCACACAGTGTGTCATAAACAAAAAAAGGCTTAACGAATGAAGGTGAAAAGTGCAAAACGGACAGAAAATTTAATTTTTACCCACAATACAGCAGTTTACCTGTTATAATGAGCATGTACATCTTATGTGTGATTAGCAATGTGATTCCCTTGTAAATCACATTAAATTTTCAGTGCAAGTTTTATCATTTTGCCTTAAGGGTGCCACAATTTTGCATCCATATCAGCATTTTGCATTCGCGCTTTTGTTTGTAGATGAACCTTAATTAGCAATAGGAAAGAACATAATCCACTGAAAGTAAACTTAAAGAGGAAAATGTGTTACCTCTTCTGTATTTCTTTAAATGAAGTGCACTTGATTCCCAGAAAGAATTAGCCTCACTATGAGAAGCTGAGCATTGCAGAGCTGGAAAGAACAGGAGATACACTTAGCATAGTTACTAATAAATACAGTACACAGACAAATACAAGATTATTTCTAGCGAGCATACTTATATTGCACATACATATGAAGATGAAGCACACTTAGCTCGCTTTTTGAAGTAAAAGATCTGTTTACATATACCAGATGCTGCACTATTTAGCTAATTTTTTTTCAAAAGTTTATGTTAACAGTAGCTAATTCGGGCGTTACATGATTAACTTTAAAAGGTAAGGGAAAGACCCAACCTGCATTCTCTGGACAAACCTACAGCCTTCATTATACCATTACCACTGAATATTTCCGGGGGGGAGGCTGACACAGTGTTGAGTCTTTATCATCAATATTTAGTAAAGGACATATTTACAGTCCTCCTCTTACAGGTTGGCATCTACATGACATGAAGAAGAAAACCCAAATAGTTTAGCTCCCAAAGAAAGAATGTCAAGCAATTTTTTGCTACTCTCCAGAGTTAGGTTAGGGTACATACTGGAACTTTTTACTTAAACACATCATTTTTAGTGGAAAATCATGGTCCACTAGACTCTCCAGGATATCATGCTGTGTGCATTTATTACTGGAAAATTATGCAACATACAAAACTTTCAAAAATGTGTTGTTAGCCCACAGAATGAACATATGAATATTTCAAAATCTCTTAGCTTTCAAGATATGTTTCTATACCTCACCATCCATTAACCACCACCCCCCGCCCCATTTGCACCTCTGTATCCTTCTATTAGAAAGACAGGCTATGCTGTGGGGGTAGGATAACTGGCAACTGATTAACTCTCCTGCCAATCCCTGTGCAGTTGTGCCTGCATTCCTCAACTGTTCGGGCAGCATGATGTCCTTAAAGGAGAAGGAAATCTAGTCGGCGCAAAAACCCTCCTCTCCTCCCCCCTGGCCTACCTGTCCCGCTGGGCAAATGCCCCTAACTTGTTACTTACCCTTCTACGCAGGTCCAGTCTACGGAGATCACCGACGCCATCTTCTTCCAAGCGATCTTCTTCCTGCTTTGACTGGTGGCGGTACGATCTACTGCGCATGCGCAAAAAGTCACGAAGTGAAATCGGAAAACTTTGTGACTTTTGGCGCATGCGCAGTGAATCCGTACCGGCGAAATGCTCCTACTGCGCATGCGCCAAAACGCTGGTCAAAGCAGGAAGAAAATCGCGTGGAAGAAGATGGTGCCTGTAAACTGTGTGGACTGGACCTGCGCAGAAGGGTAAGTAACAAGTTAGGGGCATTTGCCCAGCAGGACAGGTAGGCCAGGGGGGAGGAGGGAGGGTGGGCAACACACGGGAGGGGGGGAGGGTTTTTGCGCCGACTGGGTTTCCTTCTCCTTTAAAGAGTTTGCTGCCCTAAGCTTGTGCCAGTGTGGCCTTCCCACAAGTCAGGACCTGCCTCTTCACCATTTCTCAATATACAATAATGAGTTTCATAATAATATTGCCTAAGTCAAAAATGATTAAGGATTGTGTGAATAACACAAAGATGGGGCAGACATAAAGGGAATGTTTTTTGAAGTTACATAATTTTTCCAAATGTGTATGATTAAATTTGAACAAGATATACAAAAAATGCAAAATCTGGAAAAAATGGTCAACTTCAGTTGTCCAGCGCATTAAAGTCACATGACATGTGACTTTGTTCAGCCAGGTTGACCAAATTCTACCCTGACTACTGTATTGATATATATTATATTATTAATATAAACAATACCTATTACTATTTTTAGATTTGTTGATCTGCTACTGGGGTATCATTAATGCAGCAGGAGAGACCTATCTTTGGGGTATTTGTATACACCCGCATTCCTTCTTTTAAGCCAATACGGCAGCAATCTTCATTTCAAAGATTTTAAGGGGCAGATTCACTAAAGGGTGAATTGTCGCCAGCGACCCCTTCACACACATCGCACCACTTCACCAGGCACAAATCCACTACCACTACGCTAGTTCACTAGTATGAAAAGTTGCGCCCTGGACGCCAAACGCTGGTGACTTTTCGGTAGCATTACTTCGGCAGTTCATAGTGAAGATGCGTTAGTGATTTTGTGCTTAGGGCAATTTGTATACACTGGGAAATTTAAAGTTTTATGGAGGTCTTTATTATAAATGTTGGTGCAAATGCTTGAAGTTACCATTTTTTCTTACTAATATCCAGGGAACCTTAATAAAGACAAGAGAGTTAATATAATGCCCTACACATGAGCCTACTGTAAAATGAATGTTCCATATGTTATAAAAAATGTCTGGAGAAAACCGGTTACCCAAACAAAGTCAGGACTTTTGCAGGCATTTCCACTTCAAAAAAGGAAAAGTTGCCAGCATTTTTTGGAACTTAAATGCATTTTCGGCATACAGGATATGATGTAAGTGACTGAAGACTAAGGAAGATCTAGCTTTTTTTTTTAGCACTTCGTCTGGTCTGAGGTGGCTAAGTCAACCAGAGCGAAGAGTCAGCTGGCGATAGAGTGCGAACGAACGCTACCGATGGTCTCTTTCACTAGTGAATTGGCACCTGCGCCTGTTAGTGAATTGACAATGTTGCCACAGATGCTAACGCTGGTAAAAAATGTCGCCCTTTAGTGAATCTGCCCCTAAAAGTGAAACAGACATTTTCTCGTAAAAAGTACACCAGAACTGATTTTTTTCAATGCCACAAAAATCAAATGTGGTTATGACATTTTATACCATCAAGTTGTCTACGTGCTATGCTGTTTGTGGCGTTTGTAATTTTTCAGTATTCATTTTGAAGTGCAAATGCAAGGGAAATATTTAATTGCTAAAGGAAGCAGTTGCTATTTTTATGCTGATTATTAGTTTGGAACTGATACATCTCAACCACTAACTGTGTGCTACTCAAAACTAAGTGAATTAAAAGCATGCTTATACTTTATATTATTCAGGTACCAGATCAATGCATGTGGGAGAAAGTCTTCTTAAATCTGCCTAATGTTGGGTTTCATATATATCAGCATACCCATGAACAATGCATGTAGGGGAATGCAGCCATGCTTGGATAGTGTACATTTTCCAGATTATCCATTTAAAATCAGATTCATTTTAAATAAATCCACCTGTTCTATGCATAATTTATTAAAATATTTGATAGTGTTCTATTCTGCGGTACAATATGTATCCACTTAGATAGCAAGCAACTCCTCCATTTATGTTTAAACAATATGAGCTGTATAGGCTTCTGTATTAACTGGTAAACTTCAAGCCTCATTAAATTAAGGGATCTGGAGGGGTGGTATTATGACCAGGAGGGGTTAGGACCATGCCACAACCCAATATGTATGAAAAACTACATGAACGTATACCCCCAATTTGACAAAACAATTTCAGAATACAGGATTTGTTTTCAAAAGTCCTCTGCTAGTTTCTAGAACCTTGTGTGCTTGCAGTGATACATTTACCAGTGCTGCTTCTTCACAGTAAGATGGAGGGAAGCTATGTCTTCCAATGTAGAAGAATCTTGCCTACTGCAAGAATTCTCTCTATAAATATTTAATGTAAACTACAACTTGCAATCAAGCAACAGTCTCACCATGTCTGGGTGGGCAGGAATGACAACTCAAACCCCATCCCTGTCCTTGACGACAGCAGCATTCAGCCAGTGACAACTGGGGGCCAGGCATGGGTTGGGAACAGATTCCATCTGTACCACGCATTCGCCAACAAATATCCTGGGCCTCACGATCTGTAACAGACAATGATCATTATGTTGTTTATTTTGCGTTTTTCATTGTTTACTTTTGCATGGTGAAAATTAGAAGTAGAATAGATGTATCCCCATGTCTGGAGATGCTGTAATACTTCAACCTTCAAGGTTAATGGAAGTTAATGTTTTGGAATCTTCTTCCAAAAATGACCCTTCATGAGACAAGGAAGGGTTTACTTAACCTTGGCCATAATGGTTCAACAACCAGGTTACTGTTGGGTGTATTGTATGTTAAAATAGATTAAGCATAAATACATCAAAGGGGATTTTCTCCTTTAAATTAACTTTAAGTATGTTATGTGCTCAGTTTGTCATTTTGTATTCAGCTTATTTTCAGCCTACAAATAAATATACTGCCCGGTATTAAAGGCCACTGACCAGAGCAACCAAAAAGATTGATTGATATTGATGCTTTTGAATATATATATTTATATCTTGTTGCTATGTATTTCTGTTTTTTTTTTAGAAGCTGACTTTTAACACTGCTTCTAGGTTGCCATTGTACTAAGCACTAGCAAGTAGATAGCAGGGGTCATGGCTGAATTCTGAGAGATGCATAACTACACAATTTAAATAAATAAATAAAAAACAGCAAAAAACAAGACATGAGAACCAACTGCAGATTATCACAGAATACCACCCTCTATATCATAATAAAAGATAATATAAATGTAAAATATCCCTTTATGCCAAAGGATGAATAGGTTGCATGGTCATGTTTTTTTGGGGGGTTCTGGGATAAGGAGTTTGAGAACAAGATGAGAGTAAGGGATTTAAAGATCTGTATGATGCTCTGGATGCAGATAGGGAATGCAATGGTGAGTTTAAAACAATGGGAGACAGCATCTAGTCATGCATTTACCAGAATAAAAGCAGAGACTAGAGGTGAGATGAAATGATGAAAGATGGAGAAGAAAAGGTATTATTTTAAAGGAGTTGCACACCTTTAAGTTGACTGAATTTTTTATAGTTTTTAATTATTTGCCTTCTTCTGACTTTCCAGCTTTCAAATGGGGGTCACTGACCCCATCTAAAAATAAAAGCTATTACTCATCTTTATATTCAGACTGTCTATTCATA
The DNA here is from genome assembly GCF_017654675.1 of Xenopus laevis. Taxonomy (NCBI): domain Eukaryota; kingdom Metazoa; phylum Chordata; class Amphibia; order Anura; family Pipidae; genus Xenopus; species Xenopus laevis. Next base: position 31,723,150 of record NC_054377.1, on the reverse strand, counting down.
TTCCAGTCTTATTCATATCAATACAGGTTTTGAAATTAAAAAACTGGAGAGCTGTTGAATAAAAAGCTAAATAACTCAAAAACTACAAATAAAAATGAAAAACAATTGCAAATTGTCTCAGAAAATCACTCTACACCGTTCTAAAAGTTAATTTAAAGGCGAAAAACTCCTTTAATTATCCTAGATGTATATAAAACATTTTTACGTAGCACTTTACAGAGATTGTTCATCATTCACATCAGTCCCTGTTGTTGGGAGGCAATGAAGAAGAAACTTCTAAATAAATGCTAGATAGTGACTGCTCCTAAGTGTTTTTATCACTATTTACACTGTTGTTTTTATCAATATTTAATCTACACAAAAATGGGACATTTCCATTATAGCAATTGCCATTTACAGCATCCCCCATATTTTGTTCTGTATTTTAAGTCTGTTTCTTATTTTGGAGATGCAATACTTAACTGTAAATTTCCTTAGGGAATATTGCAAGCAAGGCAATTCTTTCCATAGAAAATAGAAGCAACAAAATGCCAATGCTTTCTTGGATCATTTTTCTTTTGCCATATATGGAAATTTCATTATAAGACGTGTTTGCCAATGTTTTATAACTGTATGTTAACATTTGGGGGTTATTTATCAAAGGTTAGCATTTTTGATACCTCAAATGAACCCACAGCTCGAATGGTATCTTATTTAAGAAAAAACTCAATTCTGCAAAATCGAGTTGCGAAACCCGAAAACTCGAATGAATCTAGTTTTCTGCAGGAAAAAACTCGAATCGCAAGAATTATTAGAGTTTTTGGGCAAAACCGTCCAAAAAAAACTTAAACATCATGCAGGCTATTAAAACCTTCAGATGGTGCAAGGACATCTGCCATTGACTCCTACATGACCTCGACAGGTCTGTATGTATTTTTGGATTCTAAAAGGTTTTTTTTCAAGTTTTTCAACCCAAAGTTTTTACCAAAAAATCAAATTTTAGTGGTAAACTCAACTCGAACTTTAATAAATAACCCCCTTGGACTGTTTTTCAACTAATTATTCTTTGAGGAGTTTATTTTTGCATTCCTACTTTGCCTTTTTCCAGAATGCAGTTTAAAATCATGTTGGTTCTGGTATAGTTCTTAAGGTGCCTGTTCATACACGGGCCGATAAAAGCTGGCGACAGACCGTGTCAGCAGCTTATTGGCCCGTGTATGGGGCCCCCCGACGGGCTTCCCCGATCGAGATCTGGCCGAAAGTCGGGCAGATCTCGATCGAAAAATCTAGTCGGATCGCGGCCGCATGGTTACATTTTTTTTATACATTTTTTTGTTTTTATTTCTGATCTCTCTGTTAAGGCCCTCTTTTAACTATCTTCTATTCTGCCCCTTAACCCATTGCTAGCAAGAAGACCACAATAAAAATTTCAGACTGGAGAACTCCATAACAAAATAATTAATAATATAATTAATATTGCAACCCCCCACCCAAATTTCAAATTGCCCTATAAAAACATTGCCGATAGAATATTAAAAGTACTTCTTAAGTTTTTTAGTACCCTAAGATCCCAAATTACCCAGAGATGTAAAAACAAAATATTCAAATAACATGAGCAAATGATACTGTAATAAATTTACATTAATTAGTGTTAAGGCAAACATGTAAAACAAATGAAAGCTAACCCAACTAGAGGGATGATTTGAAACCCACAAGTGCAGCTGTGGTCAGACAAAATGTCTGCAGACTTTTGCACAATTAAAGTTACTTGAATCTAAAGCTGCTTCTTGTACTTCTGCATAATTAGTAACACAGTAACATAGTAAGTTAGGTTGAAAAAAGACACACGTCCATCAAGTTCAGCCTATTACTTTTTTTTTAACCTGCCTAGCTGCTAGTTGATCCAGAGGAAGGCAAAAAAAAACCCCATCTCAAGCCTCTCCAGTTTGCCTCAGAGGGGGAAAAAATTCCTTCCTGACTCCAAAGTGGTAATCGGACGGGTCCCTGGATTCATTTGTACTATGAGCTATCTTCCATAACCCTGTATTCCCTCACTTGCTAAAAAGCCATCCAACCCCTTTTTAAAGCTAATTTATCAGTCTGTACAACTGATTCAGGAAGAGAATTCCATATCTTCACAGCTCTCACTGTAAAAAAACCCCTTCAGAATATTTAGGCAGAACCTCTTCTAATCGGAATGGGTGCCATTGTGTCAGCTGGAAAGACCTACTGGTAAATAAAGCATTAGAGAGATTATTATATAATCTCCTTATATTTTTATACATAGTTATCATATCTTCCCTTAAGCGCCTCTTCTCCAGCGTGAACATCCCCAATTTGGCCAGTCTTTCCTCATGGCTAAGATTTTCCATACCTTTTACCAGCTTAGTTGCCCTTCTCTGTATTGAATCTCATTTGCCACTTAGCTGCCCAGATTGCCAGTGTGTCAAGATCATGTTGCAAGGATGCCACATCCTGGATGGGATTTATTGGGCTGGATAGTTTTGTGTCATCTGCAAACACTGATACATTACTTACAATACCCTCCCCTAAGTCATTAATGAACAAGTTAAATAAAAGTGGACCAAATACCGAACCCTGACGTACCCCACTAAGAACCTTACTCCAAGCAGTGAATGTACCATTAACAACCACCCTCTGTAACCTCATGTAGCCAGTTTCCTGTAGCCAGTCACATGACCAGGGGCAGCTGGGATATTGATAAAATGTCTAGCCCCATGTCAGATTTCAAAATTGAATATAAAAATATCTGTTTGCTCTTTTGAGAAATGGATTTCAGTGCAGAATTTTGCTGGAGCAGCACTATTAACTGATTCATTTTAAAAAAATGTTTTTTTTCCCATGAAATTATCCCTTTAAGAAAATGTGTTTAATAAAGGTGAAAAAACATTATGCCTCCAATATTTTTTTCCAGAAAATGTGTCGAGTCTAGTAAAGATCTAGAAATATATGTATAACCTTATTTTTACATTATAAAGGTGATGTTAAAGGACAATAATAGGATTAATAGTAATGTTGCTATTACGTACATGTGCAAGTTTGGTAGTCTGAAGCCACAAAAGAGGTTTGGGAAGTACAGGTAAGATAGTGTTGGTGTGCTAGCTAAGCAATTTAATACAATGGAGAATAATGGCAAAAAAAACATTAAACTTTTTTTGAAACCTTTTTTTGTCCTTAAAAATTCTTCTGAAGAACAACACTATTTGTCTTTTTTTAATTAAGGCAGCTGTAATCTTGAATACCAATAATTAGTTGGGTTTTAGGTACCATTACCTGCTTTACATGCATGATTTATCCACCACTGTATTTTTTCTTTGGTTTATTAAATAAATTTGTTTTCTAGGTTAGTCTACTCCTGGCTATATAGCCCGTTATTACTGGCTATATTCTCTTTAATGCACTCTATTTCAATATTTTAAAATAACACCTATTATACAAATGTAATATTTTGAGATTACTTTAGTACAGTATTGAATGATATATCTTCCTATTTTTAACTGTTTAATGTTGTCATTTTGTTCCAGACACACAATCATGATGTCTTTTTACAACATAGAAAATCTTCAGATCATTCATCTTTTTCACTCACTGTAGAGTCCTTTATCTTTTTATTTTTATATGCAATATGCATTCTGAAATTTGTAACCAATATTTAGCAAACACAATGAATTATTCAAACACTACACTACAACATCACACACTTTAAATTTCAAGTCCAAGTCTATTTAAGAGTATATCAATGTGTCTGTCACCTGATTGCATCTCAGGAGGGTTGCAGTGTCTGCCAAGAGGATCCAAAGTCCAAGGATGAGTACATTCACAGTGGAATGAGCCATGGGTATTTACACAACGCCCACTGCGACATAATCCTGGATCTCGACACTCATCAACATCTATAAGACAAAAGAGAGCAAAATTAATAAAAAAAAGACAGGTTTAAAGAACATTTGGTAAAAATATCTATCATCTATCTATCTTACCAAATTTTATACGCTGCTTATAAAGCCACTAGTGAAAATGGTTTCAACAGTTTCAGGTGGCCGTGGGGAGTGGGTTTGGACCAGCAGGGTCCACTGGGTTTTTTTCCGGTGTCCCAGACACTGATTCAGCATTTGTATTGCTGGAACTGTGGGGCTTTGAATCTTTAGAATTCATTCATTATGGAACTGGAAAATGTTTTTAAATATGGAAGAATATGCTGTCTGGCAATGCCAAGAGGGCCTGTTGCAAAGTAGGCCTATATGCAGAAAAAAGTCTATTAATAAAATCAGTCCTACCAAGTTCAGCATTAGAAAGACATTGCTTGAGTTCTGGATGATACTGAGTATGCTGTGGACAATGACAATAGAAGGAGCCCCGGGTATTGATGCATCGCCCATTAATGCAGTTGGACTCATCAACACACTCATCCACATCTGTGGGGAAAAAAAAGAAATCTTTAGAGCAAGGAAAGTTGGAACATGTTAATCATCTACAGGAAACTGAAGGAAAGCCCCTTATGTATACCTTCATATATGTGTAATTTGCTGGGAATAATACATTGCTTACTGCAAGATCGGAGTTATTGAGCTGTTTCTGTATGTAAATTTTCATAAGCGGTAAAATCTACAAGATGATATTCAAATATTGTTGATAGTACAACAGTTTGGTTTCTTTTCCCCAAAAAGATCTTATTTCTGAAAATAGCCTTACAACACTGACTATCAACAATATTTGAATATCATCTTGTAGATTTAACCACTTATGAAAATTTACATACAGAAACAGCTTCAATTTCACTGTGTTTGTTTGCAATGTCTTAGTAAATAGTCCCCCTTTCCTGGTACCAATTTTTTCAGTAAAGTTCATAAACTTTTTACTTTGTGTCCAGAGCCCACTATGGGCTACCACCTTACTACTGCCCTGCATGTTCTGCCTAAATTATTTTTATATCAATGCACCAGTTTTTAAAAACATCGGTTTTTATTCCATTTTCTCTTTGTCAAATAAAATATGATTTACCCATGCATTGTAGCAAACGATTATCATAGTAATATCCATGTTTGCAGTAGCATTCATAGCTGGGCTTTGTATTCACGCACATTCCTTCCTTGCAAATTTCCTGTCCAAACAACTGGCACTCATCAATATCTGCAGGAGAGACGAGATCATTATAAACTTAGGGTATGAGCCCTGAAAATACAGCCTGCTTATATCAGGCATTAATTCCAGTTCTCACTTGCATGGATCAATGTGTGTGTGTGTGTGTAAATCTGTGCTGACAAGATAGATTTTGTGACCATGAAATGTATATATTAATTACAACACTTTGAGGCACATTTATTAAAGGTCGAGTTTCGAATTCCTGTGAGTTTTTTAAAACTCTATTAAAGTGGACCTGTCACCCACAATCTGTATAATAAAAGTCCTTTTCAAATTAAACATGAAATCCAAATTCTATTTTTTATTAAAGCATTCATAGCACATTTAAAATCTCAACTGTCAATCAAATATTGTCTGCCTTAGGCATAGAGGCGGGGCAGAAAATTACTTTCACTTTCCGTTCAGCACTTCCGAGATGTCACTGCTCTTCACACATTCCCCCTGTTCACCATTTAATTGTGTAGCCAGGACATGGAGAGGGACATCGGGTCCCCCATTCTGGTGCACATACAATATTCTGAGATGATGCAAGGCTTGCCTTAATAACAGTGTCCACAACATGGCTCCTGCCTGCTTGCTATAATTATGAGTTCCCAGACTGATGGAAACAAGATTCAAATAATTTATATTGTGTAATTAAAGTTCATTTTGTTTGACTAATGTGATAAAATAGGTTTTTGAATAAACTTTTTGGGTGATGGGTCCCCTTTAAATTCTAATATACTTGAAATTGACTGGGGGGGTTATTTATAAAAAAAAATTATATATCTAAAACTTTGACAAATTTTACCGACTCAAAAACTTGAATCGAAATCAAATCGAATTCAACTAAACTCGATTCGAGTTTTTTCTCTGAAAAAAACTTGAATGTCAGGAAGGCTACTAACATGTCCAAATTTTCCCTGGACATCTCCCATTGACATATACATGAACTCGGCAGGTTTTATGGCAAATAGTCAAATTCGATTTCTAAAAGGGCCAGGGTATGATAAATCACAAAATTCGAATTTAAACTGGAATCGAGTTTGGATAATTCAGAATTCAAATTTGAGAGTTTTAATTCGACCCTTAAGAAATCTGCCCCATTATGCTTGTAAAATGAATTAAATCTTTGTTGACAAGATAGATTTTGTGAAGATGAAATGTACTCTAAAGGTTTTTCCCCACCAGAAAAAACAATGCTTTTATATTTGCTTTACAATACAAATGGAACCCCATTTTAAACACTTTATTACACTTTTACACAGTGGTCAGTGATATCATAAACCAATTAGTCTTCTAAATGTGTTGGGAGTGTCGGAGGAAACTGGAATATACAGAGAAAAACCCAGGCAAATATTCAAACTCCTTCTAGGAATGGAAACTATGAGCCCAGCGTTGTATGGCAGCAATGCTAACCATTGCACCTGAATATTATGATTTAATTAATCCAAAATCTCCAAAATGTTCATGTTAAAAATGTCAGGTTTAGAAGAATAATTTATCATTGTAGCAGTGCTGTATGAAGGTTCTATTCACTGGACCTATTTAGTCTAATATGTACAGTAGTTCCTTATATCAAGATTCCTATGATGTTTGCGGTTTTCATTCATTGAAAACAATTCTTTTTGAACATAATTTACTTCTTTACATGTAATGTATTATTCTAATGAGCAGTGTATGTCTTACCTCTGTAGGATGGAGAACCATAGGTCATGATGTCAAGGTCAATTATAAATCCTATACCATCTGGACAGAGTGTGAGGAATTCAGCTTCAGTAAGTAAAAGGAATACCAGTAAAGAGTGTTAGACACAATTGGCAAGACAACAATGAAGTAAGAGATAGTAGAAATATGCAATAAAGTTGTCTTATTTTAGTACCTGAATTATGCACAGGACATGGGTAAATCTCACAGTGGTCACCCCATCCTGCCCCCAGAGAGCAACAGCACTGCTCCCGAGTTACATTGACAGCAAGAACACTGTCACAGAATAGTGAATCATCCAAATTCAAAAAGCAGTCTCTACGTTCCAAGATATGCATAGCCTCTAAGAAACAAAAAAAATTGAACAGACTGGGAAGATTGGGATCGATTACTAGTAGAAGAATGAAAGACTGACTGAAGCAAGCAAGAAACAAAGAAAGAAATGGAAGAAAACCCAAAGGCTCTACAATTAATTTGTGGGAAATAACAGACCACTAACCTTCGCATCTCTTTTGGTCCTCACTAAGTGTGTATCCTGTGTCACATACGCACATGTACGACCCGGCCACATTTTCACATGTGCCATGAGGGGAACATAAGTCTGGGTTGAGGAAGCATTCATCTATATCTGAGAGAGATGAACACACATTTTAAGAAAAATAAATTCAAACACAGAAATACTGCAAAAAAAGTCAGGATAGTTTTACCTTTACACAAATGTTGGTTGTGTAATTTGTAACCTGGTGGACACATACACCGAAACGAGCCAGGGATATTAACACACTTTCCCCCAACACATGGCTGGCGTGAAAAACACTCATCGATATCTGCAACACATAACATAATATAGCTAATATTTGTGTTGTGGTTGTTATGTTTAAGCCTCAGCATTGTGTTCCCAGTTTAAATTTTGAGTGCACACATTCAAGAAATGGTACTGTAACTTCCATGTGTCAGATGAAGCCTGGGCTTTGTGCAGCCATTTTAAATAGTTTTACCCTTTTCCCAATGCAGATCTTAAGGGGCAGATTTATCAAGGGTCGAATTTTGAAGTACAAAAAACGTTGAAATTCGATCATCGAATTGAAAAAGTTTTTTCACCGAATTTGCCAATCCTACGATCGAAAAACTATTTGAACGATTTTATCGAAGGATTTTTATTCAATGTGTAAAGACTTAGAAAAAGTTTGTAGAAGGTCCCCATAGGCTAATATTGCAATTCGGCAGGTTTAATTTGGCGAAGTATTGAAGTCAACGTTTTTTTAAAGAGACAGTACTTCTATTATCGAATGGTCGAATATTCAAACGATTTTTACTTCGAATCGAAGTAAATTCGAAGTTGTAGTATCCTATTCGATGGTCGAAGTATCCAAAGAATTACTTTGAAATTCGAACTTTTTGTACTTCGAAAATTCACTCGAACCTTAGTAAATCTGCCTCCAAGTGTTTGCCGTGGTGTGACAAATTTTCGTTATGTTCCTCCTGATCATTTCCTTTGTATTAAATGCCTGAAATCATCAGAACTAGCATATTCAGTCTGAAACACAAACTACAACTTTATTCTAATCAGAGTAGATCAGCTTTCAAATGCTTTACATTATTTATCCAAGGTTTTTTTAGACCTCGAATGAACTCACAACTCAAATGGTTTCTAATTTAGGAAAAAAGCTCAAATGCTCATATGGAAAAAAACAGAATCAGCGAGTTCGGGGTTAGCAACCCAAAAATTTGCATTGATCAAGTTTTCGGCGGAAAATATACTGCTCAAATTGCTCGAATTGAGTTTTCAGGCGAAACCCTCCAAAAAAACTCGAACATCATGAAGGTTATTAACATCTACAAATGGTTCAAGGGAACTTTGGCATTGACTTTGACATGGCTTCGGTAGGTTTTAGATGTATTTTCGGATTTGAGCTATTTGCATTTTTGGGGTATAATAAATCTCGAAAAAAAATTTTTTGAAGAGAACTCTAATTCTTAATTTATTTTTGACTCAAATAGCATTTATGGAAAACACAACTTGAACCTTAATAAATCTGCCCCTAAATGTGATAAGCAGCAACATAACTAATTTGGGGCACTTTGGCAATGCTTTGCAACACAACCTAACTCCCCATGTACCATAGACTACATATTCATCAGCTATGCCATTGTTTTTAGACATGCTTCTAGTTGATCAATAAGTTAGGTTGGACTTATACCTGTATCTTGTTCCAACCCTTTAATGACTACCTTGGTCATGGTTTTGTCTCATGCCTTCTACTACTTATCCTAAAACTGACCTCACCCTGGATATGCTTCACTCTGCAACCCCAGATAAGTACTTGGTCTAATAAAACCATTGAGTTTCAGAGTCCTATCATTAATTATCTGTGTATAAATTTGAATAAGCCCTGTTTTTGTACTGTAGATGCTCATCCTCAGGGGGAAGGAGGTTAGTCCCAACAGATCCGTTACTTTTGTTTAATCCTGGGATTCTGCCATCTGGTTTTAAGGTAGCAGTTACATTTGCTTTTGGGGTGATATAAACAGACTATGGGGTTTTGTCTATGTTGCACTATATTAGACAGGAATTGGTGGCTTATCATTGCCATTTTGTGTGTTTATATAGTGGATAATGCACCCCCTACCGTAATTTATAAAGATATTACAAGTCACCAAGGAGTTACGTGACCATATAAAAGCACGAGGCCGCAGGCCGAGTGCTTTTATACAGGTCACATAACTCCGAGGTGACTACAAATATCTTTATAAATTTCGGTAGTGGGTGCATTATTCATTATAATCTACACATACACATAATCTATGCACACTTCAGTTTATTTCCGTTCCATTTTCCCCTATGCTTTACATAGTCCCTGTACCTGTGTTGTAGCTGCATTTTTGTCCTCCTTTGATATGAGTGACTGTGGCATGCTGACTATATATGCCATATTTCTGCAGGCTGTTGCAGTGGAGGAAAGGGAAAAGAGATAGAGAGTGGAAAGTGCACGGGCACAGAAGAACAAAGGGTTAAAGCAGCAGTGTGAGCAATACAGACAGGAGATTGATGGTGAATGTGGGAGTTGGAGAGGCAGAGGGACTTTGGGCCGGTAGGACAGAGTGAGCAAGACATGTTGTTGACTGGAGATTTATAGATGGAGGTGGGGAGCGACCGGTAGAACAAAACCATAGTGACGTGGGAGGAACAGAGGGAGCGTGACAGGAGATGGAGGGGTGAGTGGAAGAGGGAGAGAGATTGAGGATCACCGCATGAATTTTTAAAAAATTGCAAATGCAAAGAGGAAGCGGCTCTCAAACTCTCAATGGTGTTGCTGGGCTCCCAAAGCTAATGTTCTGTGATAGGGGGGTTGTGCACGTGAGCAATATCATGGCAGATTACCTAGCTTCTAGCCTTTCCATGCTTCAAGATATAGTAACCACCTATAAATCTGTGCTCTCCTTAGAATCGGACCATTTGTTTTCCAGATTTGACATGAACTGGAGTTTCATTGCCGGCCCGTAGATGAGGTGGGGGGTTGAAAGATGGAGAGAGACTCTGCCAGTGTAACCGGAGATTAAGGGGGCGGGGCGGAAGAGAGACACAGAGGGAGCGTGACAGGAAATGGAGGGGGAGCGGAAGAGAAAGACTCTGAGGAAGCATCGGCAGAGGGCGCAAGACCTGGGAGGCAGTGAGAGGGAAGGCTACAGCCGTAGTGAAGAAGGAGTAGCGACTGTTTGAAGTAAGGGAGGGAGGAGAAGGAGGAGGGGGGAATGTGATGCGAAGCTGGAGGAGAAGCTTCAGGGACAGCACGCAAGTAATGATTGCTGTCTCTTTAATATATAAACGGCGCGTTCTGACGCAATAACGCGCCGTTTATAAGGATATAATTTACAGTCTGGCCCATAGGGAATTAGCTGGTTTGTAGATTATATGTGTATCTTTACACTATATATGTTTCCTTCTAGGTTTTTTCCTTACCTTCACATACCAGAGGTCTTGTGGTTCTCTGTTTGTATCCATGCTGACACTCACATTTATATGATCCTGGGAAATTGAAACAGCTGCGAGAGTCTCCACAAACCCCAGTTCGGAGACACTCATTAACATCTAATAGAGAGAATATTAAAATGCAATGGTAATTGAAAATACAATTTGAAATTCACTGTAAGATGTACAGGTATTTAATGAGTATGTTATGAGTATGTGAAACAAGAGTAGCCTATGGTATAATGGTACATAAAAAGTGTGTTTGTATAATACACAGAGAGTGAGTAGAAGTGAAGTAGAGAAGAAGTTCTAACGCAGTGATCCCCAACCAGTGGCTCGTAAGCAACATGTTGCTCAAAAGGATTATTGGGAGCAGACTAAATATTAAGCCATTGTTAGCCTGCAGGTTAGCAACAAATTAAATAATTGAAAAAACGAAACAGCTACATGCAGCAGTGGAGAGTGAAACAGCCACCCATCCTTCTACAATGTAGCAAGCCAACCAGTTCAGGATGTGGTAGTTACAATGTCATAAAATATAACTTTTAATTTAAATTATTAAAACACGCTTGACTGACAACACCAACAAATAAAATCGCAGCGTATGAAACTCTATGCTGTGCAGGACCGTGTCCCTAAAAAACACATAATTAAAAGCAATTGCGCAGGCTGAAAAGGTGGTGGATATGCTATCAGCTTAGTGACGGATTTTAATATCCACTGTTATTGCCAGCTCTATAAGGGATGCCAGGTTTCTTTCCCATCAGTGCCCACCCTTCCCCCAGCACACCTCCTACCTAGCTACGTTGGGAAGAGTGAGAGCTGTCCACACCACCTTCCACCTACGCTGCCCTTACGCGTTTCGATGCCAAGCAGCTTCGTCAGGGGCGTAAGTGCTGGTCGCGCTCCTTTTCGCCGTTTAAATAGGCATCATGGACCGTGTCCATGCTTCACCATTACCTCTGGCGGTGTGACGTCACTTCCGGTTTCTTGCAGGCGTTCTGCATTGCGTCCAGCGTGATGACGTCACTTCTGGTTTTCTGCAAGCGTACCTCCCTTGTGTTGGCGAAAGTGCGCATCTTCTGCTTCACCCTTAGAGACATTACTGCCGATTGCCAATACTGCACCCCTACATTAAGACCACTCATTTAGAACTTTTTAGACGCAAGAAAGTACTGGGAAATGGCTTAAAAGTCATGTTAATAATCTAAGTTTAATTTATATCCAGTCATTGTTTCTAATCAGATGTATAGTAATACATATATGAAGCTTCGATGCCCACACTTATAAAACGGAGGAGCATATATGCCAGTCAGCAGAGAAATTTAATTTTATATATAATTGGTCAGAGTGTGATTTTCCATAGTAAATCAGAATACTTGTTAGAAGAAAATATATGTTGATGTAAGTAACAGTTAATTGATTAAATCCCCGAATATTGTGATCCTTCAAGATATTTTTAAAAAACGGAGCAAAAGTAAATCCTTCAATTAGACCATTTGGCGATTTACTTTGACACCAGTATATCCATTGCGCCTCACATTGTAACAGTTTTCTATCAATATCCCCTATTCTCGTGGTGGATTGAATGTGTTCGACTACGGCGAACTTCATAACTGAAGTATCTCCTTCATGGGACTCATTTATGTGATTGGCGACTGATGTGTTCCTTTTATGTTGCACATCACCTATGTGCTCAAGGACCCTCCGTCTAAATTCCCTTTTAGTTTTTCCTATATAGTTTTGGCCGCATATGCAACTCATGATGTAAATAACACCTCTTGTTTTACAATTAATAAAGTCTTTAATTTGATATTCTTTAATGTCTGATCTACATTCAACTTGAGTTGTTTTCTTTATCCATGGGCATGCTTTGCAGGTTCCACACTTATAGCAGCCCTTAGTCCTATTTGACAGCCAGGTAGGTATAGGTGTATTATTGTAATGGCTCCTAATTAGTCTGTCATTAAGGTTCTTGCTGCGTCTAAACGTGATGGTAGGTTTGTCCCCTATTACTGTTTTCAAATCCTGATACTGTTCTAAAATATGCCAGTGTTTGGTGAGGATTTGTTTAATCTCTCCATGAAATCCTCCACCGTGCTACAGAGTCTTCTTAGCCTTAGGTACTGACCTGTTGGAATACCTTTAATAGTATTTTGAGGATGTTGACTCTTGGCATGTAACAGACTATTGGTAGCCGTCTGTTTTCTAAACAATGTTGTATGTATATTATTGTCCGCACCACGGAAAATACGGATATCTAGAAAATGTATTTCATTTTTGTCATTGTCAGCTGTAACTTTGAGGTTAATATCATTAACATTAAGTTTATTAACGGACTCATAGAATTTATCCTTGGTGCCGGACCATATCAGTATTATATTGTCTATGTAGCGTAACCACATAGGGATATATTGCGTGTATTCCATGAGTTCGTCCCCAAAAACCATGTTATTCTCCCACCACCCCAAATAGATGTTTGCATAACTGGGGGCACATGTACTACCCATTGCGGTCCCCCTAATTTGATGGTAGTAGTGTAAATTGAAGGTAAAGTAGTTGTGCCGCAAAATGAATTCCAGGAGTTCCACCACAAAGGTACTATGTTTTTCATATAATGGACCCCTCTGTCTGAGGGTATCTTTGACTGCCTTCAAGCCTACTTCATGGAGGATACTGGTATACAGCGACTCCACATCTAAACATGCAAGGAAATCCTGGCTATTTAACGTAATACCTTGTAAATGTCTTAGGGCATCCATTGTATCTTGGACAAACGATGGTAAATTTTCTACAAATGGTTTCAGGATTGTGTCAACATAGATACTCGCTGGTTCCGTAAGGCTTCCTATCCCTGAAACTATTGGGCGACCTAGGGGTGCTTTAGGGTTCTTGTGTATCTTGGGGATGGTATAAAATGTTGGAACTTGACCTTTAAAAAGGTATATTCATCTTTATTGATCAATTCATTATCTATTCCCCCTTCCAGTACATCAAATAATTCCTGTTGAAAAGTTGTAGTTGGATCTCCCCTTAATTTGATGTAGCATGTATTATCTGTTAATTGTCGCCGACATTCTTGTACATATGATGCTCTATCCAAGATTACGATGTTGCCCCCTTTATCGCTGGGTTTTATTATAATCTCCCTATTGGTCTCTAGTTCCCTTAGACCTTTTCTTTCCTTCCATGTTAGATTACTAGAGTTGTTCTGTCTCCCTTTAACTTTGTTATGGAGACATTTAAAGGACCAGTAACATCAAAAAAAAATGTTCAAAAATTCGTTAGAGCACAACAAAAAATGAACACAGAGACAAATGAAACTTTTAAATAGCAAAGACTTTATTAAGAAATAACTTACAGAAAATCCACTTCCTGTCCTCTTCAGAAACGGCGAAAAGGCGACCATCCACACTGCAGCAATCGATTTCTTCTCCCTGGATATTCACTGACATCCTCCTCTCGTTGTGTCCAACAGCAGCTGGTTTGTTCCTGTGCTGGCGGCGATGAACTGACAGCAGCGAGTCCTCTCGCTTCCCTTCCACTGGCCTGGCCGTCTACAGTCTCCCAACGGCACACTTGTTCCTGCACTTTCACTGTGCATCGGCTTCCCTGCTCCGCTCTCCTCACCTCCCTCTCCGTCTCCCCTCCTCCCCAAGCTGCTGCCTTATCAATGGGCTGCTATAGACATCACGCGTTACTGTGAATATAAAATGTCTGGACTAGCCGGCAGTGCAGCATGCATGTGTATATTTTCAGCAGCAGTAGAGCCGATCCTGCACAGACCCTAGGGAAGCAACTTCATGTACAATCAGCGCGCCAAGCCGCGTACTTCCATTCCGACCTGGATCGAGTCTGGTTACTAGCTGCCCTTCTCTTCCTCCTCCCTCACTCACACCAGCGAGCGCCACGATCGGCTTTTGGGAAGGAAAGCTCAGGAGGCAGTGGCCGCGCTGTGGGAAATGCTGCCCCGGATTCCAATTCCAGCGCCGGGGAAGTGAAGGCAGAGCACGAGCAGAGATCCCAGACGCACAATCTGTCCCCTTCCCAGAGAGGAAGGGAAGCCGATGCACAGTGAAAGTGCAGGAACAAGTGTGCCGTTGGGAGACTGTAGACGGCCAGGCCAGTGGAAGGGAAGCGAGAGGACTCGCTGCTGTCAGTTCATCGCCGCCAGCACAGGAACAAACCAGCTGCTGTTGGACACAACGAGAGGAGGATGTCAGTGAATATCCAGGGAGAAGAAATCGATTGCTGCAGTGTGGATGGTCGCCTTTTCGCCGTTTCTGAAGAGGACAGGAAGTGGATTTTCTGTAAGTTATTTCTTAATAAAGTCTTTGCTATTTAAAAGTTTCATTTGTCTCTGTGTTAATTTTTTGTTGTGCTCTAACGAATTTTTGAACATTTTTTTTTGATGTTACTGGTCCTTTAAGATCCTTAGTGCAACATTCAATAAATACATCGACCCTGGGACATAAAGAGTTTGGGGGTGTAAAGCGACTTTTTGATCGTAATGAGGTAAATGGGCCTTTAATGGTTTCCCTGTATTGCTCATTATCATCCAATAAATAGCATAGATCTTTGAGCGCTTGTTGTTCTTGTATAGATAGAACATCTTGTCTAGAATCTTTACTGAAATGTTTGTGTAATAATAATTTCCTTCCAAACAGATTTAAATCTTTAATCCAGTTAAAAAGATTGAGAGAACTGGTTGGAGCAAAGGATAATCCCTTTTGTAGTGCCCTCATTTGGTAATTATCAATTGTGATGCTGGAAATTGCTTTTAATTGTGTGTTTTTTAGGGACACGCTCCCGCACGGCGTAGAGTTTCATATGCTGCGAGTTTATTTGTTGGTGTTGTCAGTCAAGCGTGTTTTAATAATTTAAATTAAAAGTTATATTTTATGACATTGTAACTACCATAGCCTGAACTGGTTGGCTTGTTACATTGTAGAAGGATGGGTGGCTGTTTCACTCTCCACTGCTGCATGTAGCTGTTTCGTTCAACATGTTGCTCACCAGCACCTTGAGTGTTGCTCCCAATGGCCTCAAAGCAGGTGCTTATTTTTGAATTCCTGGCTTGGAGGCAAGTATTGGTTGCAAAAAAACCAGCTGTACTGCGAAATAGAGCCACTAGTAGGCCCCCACTAGTAGGCCCACTAGTCAGTCCACATTTTGCACCACCAGGTACATTTTTCATGCTTGCGTTGCTCCCCAACTCTTTTTACATCTGAATGTTTTTCATGGGTAAAAAAAGGTTGGGGACCCCACACATGCTTGCATAGACAGTGGAAAATACATGTACAAAGCATCTATATTTCAGTACTAGTTAGTAACACACAGCAGACAAGCACACATTCAAAAAACAATGTCATATAATATGGGCAAGCATGTAGTAGCCTTAAAGTAAAATTAAATGAGCATCTGTATCTCATTCTTGGCCAAATCATGTCTAGATTTACTAGACACATGGGATTTGTTTGGTAAGCTGGTTTGCAGTAAAGTTGGCAGGTGGTTCTACTGTACTGAACTGCAACCTCATGGGGTTGTTAGTTGCTACATGCATAGAGACATTTTTAAGCAGTTGCTGAGAGTTTGTGACACAGATAATTACTCGGCCTGCTGAGATAAGGTTGCAGCTAAGGGTGCCTGATTGCTGGTGGCAAGATTAAGATTGTTAAGGGTCAGTGCACACAGGCAGATTCGGGGAGATTAGTCGCCCGGTGACAAATATGCTCTTCTTTGGGCCGAACTGCCTCCCCTGCCTTCCTGCCAGCTAAAATGTAAATCGCCGTGGGGTGGCACTCGGAGCGATTCGTTTTCCGAAGTCACCCGAAGTTTCCTCGTCAGGCAAATAATCTACCCGAATCTGCCTGTGTGCCCTGACCCTAAAAGTATAAAGAGATAAGAATGCAAACATATTGAGAGACATATTGACAGGCAGCAAGTTCTCAGACTCTCACCCACGCAAGTTCGCTGTTCATTTGTCACCTGTAGTCTGTAGCCATGGTGACAGCGGCAGTTAAAGGAGCCAGCTGTGTTAAGGCAAACACCCCGACCAGAGCCACATGGATTTTTGTCACATTCATTAATATCTGTGACACAAAGACAAATAATATTAATGCCGTTCTCTGACCTAAAAGAGCAATATGCTAATAAATCAGTGTTAATAAATGTGTACTTACAAAAGACGTGTAATGGTATATGGAAAAATGGTAATATACTTTGGATTTCAAACCTAGTAAGTGACTGCAGGACATTAAAATATGATTTAATGGGCTGATGAAGTCTAAATGGGTCTGACAAGACTGATTAGGAATCCAATAAAACCAAAAACATCACCAAGGCGACCCCAGAATATATCAGTACAAAGTTTACATGACCCAAACGATTCTGTTTATTAGTGTACAGTTGCTGTAGCTGTATTGATTGAATTGAACAATGAAGTGTATTCAACAGTCTCAACATAAGAAGTTATTTGTTAGGTTTTCTTATCTAACACAGATCATGCTGTTTATGCTGCAGATTTATATTTATTCATACATGGGTAATAATTCCTTTACAGTATGTATAGAAGCAATGCAAACAATAACTAAACTGCTATCCCTCCCACGGCAATTACATAACTGTTCCCTTTGTTCGGAGTTTGGTAGTTAATATTAGCTTTTTAACAGGTTTTAATACTGTGTTGTAGCTACTCACCAATACAATGCTTTCTCTCGGGATGAGGCTGGTACCCATGATAACAACTGCAGTAATATCCTGAAGGGGTAGATATGCACTCTCCAAATCCACAAAGATCCCTTGTAAGTTTACATTCATCAGTTGCTATGCAAACATAGTGACATTTCAGTAAATAAGTTCTCAACAATCAGTTATACCTAAAAGAAACTACTATAATGCTTACCTGTTCCCTTTGTCACAGCAATCTCAGCAGCGCTCCGATTGTAATACTCAGGAGGTATATTCTTAACAGCAACAACAGTGGGTTTCAGAGCGACCTCTGAAAAGATATGTATATACAGGGATTGCTAGTTCATACCTTCATATGTCATCATTATGACTGCAGAAAATTATATCTACTATCTATACAGTGAATATCACAGAGAGGAAAAATCTTTATAATCAGAGAGAAAGGCGCAGAAAATGTATTAGCTGAGGGAGGGGCTATTTAAAATGAACAATCTTTAAGGAAACCCTGCATTCGTTTCCAAACTTTTATGCCGGAAAAGCTAGGCAATCTTTGAAATTTTACCCAAGCTTTTTTGACACGTGCCAAAAGACACAAGCAATTTTAAATATGCCCCTAGGTATAGGCTGGATCATTGTTGTCCAGCTTTCAGTGAATTGGTCTAATTATTCACAAAACAGGAGGGCTAACTTAAGTCAATCCATGCTGCAACTGCTGGAGCACTACATTCTTCAAAATCATTCCCTAAAAAAAATAGACATTGGGTGCAAGCTGCTGGCATTACAGGGCTACTGTATCCTTTGCCCACCAATTTGTGTTTCTCAATGATGTAAGTTAAGGGGCAGGTGGAAGTACACCTATTTGCCTCCCATTGACTGATACTCAGAAATACAGCAGTGCAGAATGCAGGTGCAGGAGTAGAACCAGATCAGGACTAGGACGAAGACTCTGGGACAGATTGGGGCAGTGCAGGAACTGGGTCTGGATAGGGATGACAAGGAGGACTGCAGCAGGACAGATAGGACCATAAATAGGCCAGGACTAGGTGCAAGAACAAGATGAGCCGAGAACAGGATAGGAACTAGGCAAAGAGCAACCAGAGGCCAGAGAATGAGAGGCATGGACAGTGCCTCAGTGCTCAAGTAAAGCCAATGCTCAGGCACAGCCTGTGCGGAGGGCTGGGTTTATATAGGGCAGGGTCAGCCCTGATTGGCTGACCCCAACCCACCAATTAGGGTGCTGGGGTGAAATAGCTAAACCCAGGACCCAGATGACAAGGAGATAAGAACTTGCTGGCTGCTCTTCTGACCCAGTGGTTAGGGCCAGCAAACAGGAAGTCCTAGTATCAAACCCCAGCAGAGCCTGACAGCAGGTAGATATGTATTCACGTGCCAGATGCAGGTCTTTGCTCTCCATTTTAAACATTAAAGAACTGTGGCTATTCTG